>NW_025999746.1:2400000-3600000 GCF_019419815.1 Pyrus x bretschneideri | reverse complement strand
GATCAAGCCCCGACGGCCCCTTAGATCAACAAACAAATCCACACATCTATTCTTCAAGATCAAGCCCAAAAGCCCTTGAAGAAAACCAACTGTTCATTCAAGATCAAGCCTCGACGGCCCTTGAAGAAAACCAACCGTTCTTCAAGATCAAGCCCAAAAGCCCTTGAAGATCCGCTCATCCATCAACATTCAAGATCAAGCCCTGAAGGCCCTTGAAGAAACTTCTATCAACCTTCAAGATCAAAGCCACGAAGGCCCTTGAAGAAACTTACAACTGTTCATCCAAGATCAAGCCTCGACGGCCCTTGGATCAACAAATCTACATCTTACGGAGATCGAATCAGAGGACCAAATTTGAGAGATCGTAACCCCAAAATCATTAAACACAAAAATATTATTTTGTACGCGTATTCCTGTCTCTTGTTTTCAGGAATTTTCCGTATTCACAATATATATATATATATATATATATATATTTTTTTTTTTTACCAAACAATATCTACACTAAGGGTTTGGAGAATGGGTTAAGCCTCACAATGGGTTAACAATCAGCCACAAAATTTTTATCTCTTGGTCCTTTCTTTGTTTTGAAAAAGAACTTTGGCAACTTAAAATTTAAGAAATTATGGGTTGTTTGATAACCATATCGTTTTTTTATTTTATTTTGTTTTTGGTTTTTAGTTTTTTTTTTAACTGAAAACAAGTTTGAAAATTACTTTCAGTTTTCAAAAAAATAAAAACTAAAAACTGAAAACCAAATTGTCAAAACTCAATAAAGTAGTTTTCACTTTTTAGTTTCAAGTAAAAAATAAAGAAAATAAAAATATAAAAAATAAATTAAAAAAAATTGAAAGTAGTTTCCAAAAGGTGAAAACAAAAATTGAAATACAAATAGTTACCAAATGGCTCATTTGGGTTTTAGTTTTCAGTTTTCATTTTCATTTTTTTAAAACTAAAAACCAAATAGTTTCCAATTTAATAAAAAAAATGAGATGATTATTAAACAGACCCTTAGACTTGTACAATTCATTTTATCTAGGTATTGATAATCTTATCTCATTGTCTTAATAAATAAATAAAAAGTAAATTATTTATCTAAGTATTCATGTCCCCCTCCTCTAACAATCAAGGAATGAGGTAGGAAGTTGCTTTAGTTCGTGGTTACGTGATCACCATCAAACCCTAAAATTTATAATATAACATGCTTAAGAGGATTAGGAAACATATGACATAAACACTATATAAATATATCACAACCTCTAACTATTTCAATACAAAATGTCCACATACTTTCATAAATATATTGGTGTCGGGATGTAACCGATAACTACACCATGAAAACGACGCCGTGCCTGCAGCATCATGTAATTTAAACCCAAAAATAATTAGCCAGACTAATTGTGATTTTTGTGTACCAGGTTCATCTAATTAACAAATCGGAATGGACGTGAAGAAAATAATAATAATAATGCAGTTGGTACGTATTTAATTTCTGCACGGGTCATCTGATAATATAATTAATAGTAGCAATGTTTTGAGGAAGATTTCTAAGAAGAAGAAATTTTTCTTTGTGAACGGAATACGAATGGTAAACTACTTGTTTTTATATAAGTGATGATAAATTTTATTTTTTAAGTTATTAATTTTTTAACACAAACATCTAATTATTTGTATGATAACATATGATATATCATCTTTAGTTTTGTTCACACCATAAAATCTCTTTCCAAGAGGAGCCAAGTCACAGATGAGTATGCAATGGTTGCAGGCCGCATTCAATTAAAAATATAAAATATAGAAGGAAGAAGAAAAAGGGTTGCGAGGATTAGGTTAGACGGCATGAGCAATCGAACGTGTGAATCATACCAAAAGTTGTCACGCATGTGTGAATCACTGTTTATCATTGATGATATGTAAATTAAGTAGGACCGTATGAGCAACTGACTAACTTTAACACAACTCATAGGGCATAAGCATATTTGGCTCGTGGTTGAATGTTTGACTCATGTCAAACAAACATGAGCAACTGTTTCTGAAATTTATACATGTCTGTCTGGTTATCCATCTCTTATAAAGTATATTAGGTTAATGCATGGTCGCCTGTGTCTAGCACAAGAAATTATCTAACACACTTATTTTAATTTTAATAGTGTCACCCTCCAACAAACATTTACCACCGTTCAAAAAATATAACTATCCATCCCATAAAAAATTGTTACATGTTAAATGCTAAGGAAATTTTTTTAAAGTGAAACTCTCTGCCAACTTACAGTTTAAACATTAGGAAAATTAACGAAAAGTCCAAAAAAAACTTTAGTTTTAATGAAAAATGACAAATAATGGTCGTTAAAAGTGAACAGTATCAGAAGTGTTTTGTTAAAACTCCCTTTAACATTAGTTCTTATGTCAATATTACAAAACATTATGTAAAAAATCCATAAAAAACTCAATCTTAAAGAAAATCTCCTTAACTTTTCCCTTGTTACATATGAACAAGTGGCATAGGACAGATGCTAGTGCACACACAAACAAGTACACATCTATTTATCGTTCTTTCGCTTACGGAATGCAGTGGATGATGTGCCACAAGAATGTCAAATACTCTTGGCTTTACGTTATTGGGTTCATGCTATTTTCTTATGAGAAAGAAGTCCCCACTTGTTATGGTTGATTTACATTGACTAAATTATTCAAATTTCGCTGTAATTATTGTTCAATAACTTTATTCAGCCTGCAACGTGTATGAATAATTGAAAAGAAAAAATAAACATGTGACATTATTTGTTTTTTTAATGCGATGATTAATTTAAATTATACCCTAACTTTTGAAACAATATGAAGATAATCCACGATGAAGCTACTTTTTACCTAATGTGATATAAAAGTTTGTTTTAATTTAATTTTATGTTAGTGTGTGTTTTATCTTATTTTCCTAGACCTTTTTTTAATTGGATCCTACAACTTAATAATTAGTGAAAACAACGTTGTATATGATGACAAGTTATCTGAGAAATGCTAAAGAACTCTTTCAAAGTGGGGCTTTTTATAAACTCTCTGTCACCTCATGTTTTTTATATAATATTTTATAATGTTGGCACATAAATTGACGTCCAACTGTAAGGTAACAAAGAGTCCATGAAGAGTCTCCCTTTTGATAACGAAAAGAAACGACTAGAAATTGAAACGGTATGTAAAAGGGAAAAAAAATGTATGTGGACCATACCACTCAATATAAATACATGCAACTAATAAATTTGAAGACATTTTACAGATAATAAAATAAGAGTGTTGTTATTCTCATCCCGGTGTTATATCTCTCCATCCACTTTTTAATTACAAGTTTGTTCATTTGTAAAATAATCAATAAAAACCTTAAAAGATATATAATAATAATAATCTCTATTAATTAATGAAACCCTCTTTGTCAACCAAAAGAGGGTGAAAATACTACTTAGTCTTCTATTACACAAAAAAATGATGGGCAAAAATGTAATTTTACAGTCCAAAATTTCCTGTTTTTTATTGAAGCCTCACCTACCGGTGATGTTAAAATACCTTCAATATTAATAAAATAATAAATAAAAAAAAACCAAAAACAAAAACCTCCCACTCCCCCCATATTCTCTCTCTCCCTCTCTCCTTCTCATTTTCTAAAAAAAATGTGTTCATACACACAAAGTGTGTAGGCAAATGCTAGTAATAATAATAATAATAGGTTAAAAGGTAATAGGAGCCCCTAGACTTACATTATTGCAAAAGGAGTGGAACATATGTAAGCCGAATTTGCAAAAAAATCATAAAAGATGAAGATAGTAGAATTTTGGACCAAAATACTGTAGAAGTCATTTCTAATTAAAGAGTAAGAAGCTAGCGATTGATGATAATTGGATATTGTTAGTCATTATTAGAATGCATAATCACACAGCCAAAGAGCATTTGACAAGTCATTCATTTGTTGATTGATTTGTTTGAGAAATAGTATTTCAATTTTTTTAAACATAATAGTGGATGGGGAAATAGAATATTAGAGGTTATTTTAAAAATAATAGTTGATGACAAAATAACATTTCAAATTTTTAGCTCTTTATGGTGAGTGAGATGATAATGTGTGCGAAAAAATAGGACACTGGAGTCTTATAGCTCTCTAAAATAAAATTATGGAAAGGGATCCTCTCCGGATCCCTTTCTTTTAATTTACCAAGTTTGGAGATCCGGACCATTGAAATTTGGTCTAACAGTTGAAGTTATTATACTTTTAAAGTGAACCCCTGTTTGTAGCTATTGGATCAAATTTCAAATATTTGAAACCCCGAACTTGATGAATTAGGAGAAAGAAATCCGAAGTTGATCATTTTCCTAAAATTATAGCTTTTTTTGGTGAATTAAATGAGAGTATTTTGGTAGTTGGAATTAAATGATGACCTTGAAATGTGCAAAATGACTAGGATGACATGAAGCTCCCGCAAAACAAAACCTTGTGCACACGGCAAAACTCAGAAAACATTATAAACAAGGGAACTGGCAAGTAACAATCGTACTATTTTGACTGGACCACATTATTAAATTCTGATAAGAAAAGAAAAGAAACGACCATAAAATTAAACAATATCGCTAACAATAATTGGATTATTTAAGAAAAAATTCAAACAAATCATCACAGGTGATTCAGTGGTTGAAGATGAATTATAAACCGGTATTTCATACGACATGTCCAGGTTTGATTCCTAATGCTAATGAATCGCACGATAATAAGAGAGGCTAAAATGTTTCTGTAAGTTGCACGATGATGGCTAGGAGGAGCTGAAATGCCTTTATAAGTTGCATGATGGTAGCCAGAAAGAGGCTGAAATGCTTCTGTGAGTCTTTCCCGATCTCTGAAGGGGTAGACTGTCATGATAAAGCCACCAGCTGGTCCATTTTTCTTTTTTTTTTAAAAGAAAAAAAAATGGGTAAAGTACAAAAAAAACTACCTCAACTATTGGTGTTGCGACACTTTCATACCTCATCTTTTTAAAATGACAATGTCATACCTCATCTTACGAATTTGTGCCAATGTTATACCTCTGTCAGTTTTTCTGTTAATTTTTTTGTTAGGTGCTGACGTGGCTAGATACTGGGGCCACTCACTAATCCAACTGGATTAAAATATAATTAAATATATTTTTTTAATAATTAAAAAATAGAAAAATAAAAATAAAATTATTTTTTTATATAAAATTGTGGATCCACCCTCTCTCTCCTCTCTCTCTCGCCTTTCTTCTCTCTCTTTCTGGACACCCACCTGCATCCCCAAAACCTTCCCAGCCTTCCCACCCATCCCCCCCAACCTTCCTCCCCCACACCCTTTCTTCCCCCCGCTCCCATCTTCTCTGCGCAACCTCTCCCTCCAAAAACTCTCCCATCTAGAGCCCTTCGACCTTTCCGTCTCCCACCTTTGCTTCGCCGCTCTCCCACCCCGCCACCCCTCCCTTTCAATCACCTACCTTGCCGTCAACCACAACCTCTTATACGTCGCAGCGGGCCACGAGAAATGCCTCTAGATCTCCACTGCGTGGAGCCTGAAGATTTGGCAGGACTCGAATCTCCGCTGCGTCGAGTCGGTCAAGGCGCATGAGGATGCCGTGAATGCGTTGGTAGTGTTGAATGACGTGACGGTGTTTTGGGGATGGAGAGAAAAGAGAGAGGCGAGAGAGATGAGGAGAGAGAGAGAGGAGAGAGATTTAATATAATTTTTTTAAAATTTTTAATTATTAAAAAATATATTTAATTATATATTAATCCAGTTGGATTAGTGAGTGGTCCCCTTATCTAGCCACATCAGGACTTAACAGAAAAATTAACGGAGGTATGACATTGACACAAATTCGTAAGATGAGGTATGACATTGTCATTTTAAAAAGATAAGATATGAAAGTGTCGTGACACCAATAGCTGAGGTAGTTTTTTGTACTTTACCCAAAAAAAAATTCAAATACTTCGTGCGTACAAGTGACAAATTCCACATCTTTTTTACAACTTACTATTCTTACTTTATTTTTATAGTTTAACATAATTCATATCCTAAGTCTGCAAGTTATATTGTTAGTCCATTGTGAAGCTAAGTCCACCCGCCCACTCCTTCACTGTAGATATTACCCTTTATTCAAAATAAACAATCCGCAAGTCATATAGCTGTCAAGAAGTAATGTCTTTGAATAACAGAGGTGATAAATTATCTTTCAAGCACTCTCTAAATATTAAATTGAGAGAAGGAAGAGGGGTTTAAACTTAGGATGCAAAAAGTTAAACTGGAAGACCTTATAGATTAGGACAATCCATCACTTGCCAAATAATTTTTTCTTCTGCCAATAGTTATGAAATTCGGCCAAAAAAATATTCCTATTGTAGTTGTCTAAATGTTGTTGGTAAGGAAATGGGAAAATGGGGAGAGATTTTTAGTGTGTTTTTTAACACGATTTTCTATACTAAATGTAATAATACAATTTGTTAAAAATTAATTAATTATATCATGACATATGGGGTACCAGACGGGTTATTTTCTTGGCACACTAAACTATTTCTCTTGCTTTTCAATTTATGAAATCAATAAATAAAAAAAGGCTAAGATCTTGATTTTGATTGGTGCGAGATCTAAATACACGCTCTTTTTCCTTTTCCTTTTTCAATTCCATATGTGGGAAAGTAGGAAGGAAGCTTGCCCATTTGTTTCTTTTATGTCTAGATCGAGATCACCCCTGCCAGATTGTGCCTCCTTCCATGGCCAAATCTCACCTCAAAGAAGAAGACGAAGTTGTTACAGAAAGACCACACGCTTACAGTTTTGTCTGCTGTTACTCCTACTTCTTCACCTCCATACTTTTGTTTTCCTCACTCTCTACTTTCTCCGAGGCTTCTCGCTCCATCCCAACCACCACCACCAGGTCCACCACCCTCCTTTCTCTCTCCTTCTCTTCCTCTCTCTCCTCCACCAACCCACCGTCAACCTCCCCTTTAAAACCATCTTCCCCCGTTGACACTTCCAAAACCCTGATCACATCTCTCACAATCTCCGCCGCCGCTGCCTTCCTCATTGTTTCAGTCATGGTGGTAATTAGATGTTTCGGATTCAGATCAAAACGCAAGCAAAATCGAATCGACGTCGAGAAGGAGGACCATATTGAAGAAAGTGGGGAGTTTAGCGTGAAGAAATTGAGGTGGGATTGGATAGAGAGATCTACTGATGGCTTCTCCAAGGTGATTGGAACTGGAGGGTTCAGCAATGTGTACTTGGCGCGAAACCCGGACCCTAATTCCAGTGATGGGTTCTGTGCGATTAAGGTCCACAACGGCAGCGAGCGGCTGAGCCGGGTTTTTAAGCAAGAACTCGATATTCTCCTCCGCCTTGAGCACCGCCACATCGTCAAGCTTCTTGGCTACTCCGACAACCAAGGTCAGTCCATAAATTAAGGACATGTTCAGGATTGTGCTTAACATGGTTTTTGATAGTCAAACTTGTTTTCGACTGTACTCCATACACACACACACACACAAAGACAAAAAAATGTTTTTGAGTCATAAAAGCATTTTGTGGAGAAGCACGTATCAGATGCTCCTCATAAACCATGAATTGTATTTTCATTAAGCAGTTGGTTTTTAATAAAATTTCAACGTGTATAATAAATTACTTCGAGCAAAATTGCTCAGAAGTGAGAATGTTTTCTTAGGAAGCAATCTCAGAGTCACTTTGCTAAATGTGTAATTTATATTAAAAATCTTAGAACTTGTTTGGTATCCTATTTGAAAATTTTTATAATTTCTCAAAATATTTCTTAAGAATTTTTCTTGGAAACAATTTTCTTTAGGGCTCAAAAATTTGTTTGGTATGCGATTTAAAAATTTTAAATTTTACAACTTAAACTGAACAAAGAGATTCAAAAAGATGGGGTCGAGAGAGAAAGAGGAGAGAGGAGGAAAGAAAGTAAGAGACGATTAGAGGAAAGAGAAAGACGTGAGAGAATCGGAAGAGATAGAGAGGAAGAGGAGTGCGAGAAAGAACCGAGAGAACAAAGAGAGCGGATTGAAGGAGAGACGAAAAAGGTTAAAAAAAAAAGGGGGGGGAGAGAGAAAGAAGAAAAGAGATATATCTGTGGAGTGAGGGAGGAGGGAGAGAAAAGAAAGAAATAAGTTTCAAGTTTAAAAATTCTAAAAACTCATTTTTTGTGTTTTTAGATAATAAACTATATTTTTTAGTTAGTCTTGAGTTCAGTTTTTAAAAATAATCCTACCAAACAATTTTTTAAAGCTTAAAACTTGAAAATTATTTTTGAGTTTAAAATGTTGAATTCAAGTAGAGTATCAAACAGCCTCTTAGTAATTACTTCTTGAGAAAACTTGCTTGTTAAATAAGGATCTAGTGTATCCTCCACTCAGCAACACTTTAAACATTTTTGTGTCAGATGAGTTGTAGTAGGGTACAATTTTCTTGATATTAATTTGTGATTTATTCTTATTTTCTTTGTGGGTTCAATCCAATTTATTCAAATAATAATATTTTGTATTTTTTTATGTGAAACAGAGGAGGGTGCTCTGGTTTTCGAGTACGTCGCCAACGGAAATCTCCAAGAGAAGCTCCACGGCGGAGACGCCACCTCAGCGCTGCCATGGAAGAACCGAATGGCAATCGCCTTCCAAATCGCACAAGCATTAGAATACCTCCACGAGAAATGCGCCCTCCAAATCGTTCACAAGGACATCAAAGCCTCAAATATCTTGCTCGACGAAAATCTCAACTGCAAGCTCTGCGATTTCGGGTCGGCGAAGATGGGGTTTTCCTCGACGGTCCAACCGCCGTCGTCGATGAGAAATCACGTCTTGACGATGATGGGCTCGCCGGGTTACACGGACCCGCACTACCTCCGAACAGGAATCGCTTCGAAGAAAAACGACGTATACAGCTTCGGCGTTTTGATCTTGGAGCTCGTGACCGGAATGGAGGCATTTTGCTCCGAAAAAGGGCAGTTCTTGACGACGTTGGTGGGGCCCAGGTTGAGGTACGGCGGTTGTGACGCAGCGGAGGTGGCCGAGTTGGTGGACCCGCGGTTGGGCGCTGCGGGGTTTGACGTCGAAGAGGCCAAGACCATGCTTGGCATTTCGGCAACGTGCTTGCGTCAGTCACCGACACTGAGGCCTTCGGCTACTCAAGTATTGGAGACCATTCGGGAGAAAGTTTCGTCTGTTTCGTTTCTACAGTCAGTGTCTGATGACATGCCAAAGAAATTGTATACTAGTTGATTGCTTGATTGATCCCAGCCGTTGATTTGGACGACCTTGTTGAGTTGATTGTATAAAAAAAGATGTAAAAGAAAGCTGGTTTAATAATGATTTTGATGTAAATTTGTACTGTGTCAAAAAGTTTTAGCAACAAAGAGAAAATTACACACAAAATAATGAGTAACCCTATTCAAAAGCATCTTCATCAAAACTCCACAAATCCTCGATAACTTGTTCAATGATTCGTAATTGGAATGAAAGGAATTAAATTAGGAGAATTGAAATGAATAAAGGTTGGAAGGGGCTGGAGTCAAGTTCTTATTCTAGTTGAAGTTGTTTATTCTATTTGTTTGAAATCAGAGTAAAAATACTACTAATTTGTAGAACAAAGTGTCACTTAGGTAACCAAACTTGCATTTGTAGAACAACATTTGTAAAATCTTTTGAAGATGCTTTTAACGCACACACGTAGTAACATACTCTTTAATACATGTGAGTCTAACATACAATTGTTGGATTTACTTCTGTTCGAAAGCGTCAGCTTTGTGTGCCAAAAAAATAATTGTAATATTATATGAGCAACATTCATGTGACGTCCAGTGTGAGCAATATCCAGCCTCCACAAGATTATACACTATCTCATTATCTTTAAAGTTCACGTGTTTATATTCTCGAAAATCACTTTATAATTTGCATTTTCATTTTCCATTAAATTAAAAATCATTGTATCATAAAATTTGAATTTAAGACCACGTTATCCAGTTCGAATTTTAGGCCATGATAACTCTCAACTCATCGAATATTCAGTGACACAATTTTTCTCTATAACATAAAAGGGATTGAGATGCATGAAAACAAAAAATTGCAAGTAATTGTTTGAGCCTTAAATAACAATTTGGGTTGAGAATGGGTTAACCCAAGCTGGAAAGTTATAATCCTCAGCTCAGTAAAGATCCTTTACGCCACTGGGCTTTTAGCCCAAGAAATGGGTGATTGGATCAAGTCCTTATGTAAATAGGAGTGTGTGAGGATTCATATTAGATATGGCTCGGTTGTGTCCTAGGCAAACTGCAATTGTTAATGGTCAGAATAAAGCCATGATTAAATAAGAATTATTCCTAGGATCATAATTTATTCTTGATCAGATAAAAATGAAGTAAATACATAATGGGGTCAAGTTTAGAATCCTAGTTGGAATCAAAATGAAGTAAATTCTCGTTGAGATTAGACCGAATCAGTTCCAAATGCAGCCTACAATCACAAATCAAAAACCTAATTAGATAAGTAAAGAAAAATAATAAGAATTAAAAATTGCAATTTTTTTCTTTCTGATTTATTTTATTTATTTTTGTAATTAGGAATAAAAGTAGGAAAATAAATTAAACGAAATAAAAAGAAAAGAGTTAGAAAAAAAATTTGGTTGCCTCCCAAAAAAAGCACTTTAGTTAACGTCTAGAGCTAGACGGATCGGAAGGAAACTGGGAATCGCGTCACTTGTTCTTTCAAAGTTAACCACTCTTTAATAACATCATAGAGCACTGTGCTTCCAAATTTAATGGTTGAATTCTTCTTATACGCCCTTCTTTTTGAATGATTTTTTGTAAAGAAATAGGTTCCTTTCGAACGATGTTTATTTCTCCATTGAGTTAGACTAGGGTTCACTAATGGTCACCTCTTATTTGATGTGGTGTCGAGGAAAAATCTTTATGGAGACACTCTAGGTGTCAAAGAGGTTCAGTTTTTAAAAGCTTCGCGCTGCCACCCCTCCTGGATTTGACCTGGCAGCACTTTCGGAGGCCCATATGTCGAGCCCATTGTCTAAAAGCCCTAATCATTGTGCACTCAATTGGATGTTGCATGAAAAATGGATAAGCTTAAAACATAATAATGTTTAAATAAGATTTATTTCAAAAATAATTAGAAAATATGATCTTGACTCTTAGAATTGAATGGTAATTACGAGCGACTTAGCAGATTTTTCAATTTCAACCTAGGAGAAAAAGTGAAATATTTTCTAATGAATTTTTGAAATAAATAAATGTAAGATGTGTAATTAATAATGTCAAAATTATTTCACCCTTGTAGAAAGAAATGGTGCCAAAAATGTTGTTGCTGATTTGATTAAAGGAGAAAAGCTGGTTGGAACCAACTATGATATTTAGCATAGGAAGATCCAATATTTTCTCAATGAACAAGATCTCTTGGAACCTTTGGAGGCTTCGATGGATGAGCTTGATCTTGAGAAAGATGGAACCAATGTGCATGCGGTTAGAGTATCCTATGAATCTTGGTTCAAGAAAGAACGAAATGTGCGCTTACTATGTTAAGCAGCACGCATGATGATCTTATTGGTGAGTATGAAGGGTACTCAATCGCCAAGGAAATGTGGGACCAGTTGAAATTTTCTTTTGGTGGAACCTCAACTACTAGGCTAAGAAGTCTAGTTTTGAAGTTTTAGGTTTACAGGATGGATCCTAAGCACTCTGTACTTAAACATCTTAGGAAGATGTCCAGCATGATACGAGGTTTGAAAGCTACTGGGAGTATCCTCACCGATGAACAGCAAGTCTAAGCTGTGATTAGGTCCCTCCCAGACTCGTTGGATGCTCTTAAACAGATTATGATGCATAATGATCATGTGAAGAACTTTCATGACATGTCGCGTCATGTTGAACTAGAAGGTGAGTGCCGAGTGGTGACCCAGAGTACTGCCCTTTTGGAGTACTGCCATTTTGACTCAAGGTGGGTCCATAAATGGTAACCAATTCAAAGTAAAGGGTAAGACCAAGTTTGAGAAAAAGGATGCAAAGCTTGCTCTTAATTCTAATAAGATCAAGGCCCACAGAGGTAAACGTGGCATGAAAGACAAATCTTAGTCAATGTTCTTTAACTGTAAAAAGAATGGACACTTTGCTTGTAATTGCACTGAGCCGAATAGAAAGGTAATCCCTAATCCTAACCCTAAATCTACTTAGTCCTGTCCTTTTTAAGGGGGTGTAACAAATGAGCATTTATAGCGTAGGCAAATTGATAATCTTGCCTCAAAATTGAAAACTAATTTCTAGCCTAACAAAATTTGCCTGGTCAAATTGAAGCCTAGGCACTTTGGAAGACCAAACTAGTCCTAACCTAAGCATTGGGCAGTTGGAGCCCACTTAAAAATTTAGAATCCTAGCCTCTAACCCTTCACCACTAGAACCAAAAAAAATATTGGTAGGTAATATTATCATTTTAAAGGGCTATATTTTGCCTCTAGTCTACAGCCCTTGCCTACATCCACTACACCATCACCACTGCCAACACCACTACAACCTAAGAACCAATCACTCTTAGATGCCCATCACCATCTCCTCCTCCCCGGCCATTCATTGGCTCTGCCTCTATGAAGTCAAAAGGAGTTCAACATCTCTATATAATCAAAGCTATTCAAAAATTAGTTGCTTATATGAATGGTGGTTCCTATGACCCCTCATATTTGGTTTTCAATTCTAGGTGGGACAGTGAACAAGTTCGCGATAGAGCAAGATTCATATACTCTTCTCTGCTCGGCGTTAAAAATCGAGAAGTAAACAAGACATTGCCTTTATGAGTGTACCGCATAAAGATGTCACAATTGTAGTATCCAATTCAATCACGCACTACCATAAATTTGACTTGGGATACTAACATCGTAAAATAGAAATTGCAAGGAAGTTCATCTACGCTTAGGTTGAAGGGGGGGGGGTTGGGAAACAAAAAAAAAGCCCAAAATTTGTGTCCAATTCTTTTCCAAGAGTGTATTTTGGAGGTGGGAATTTTGGGTTTGTGGGTAGGAATTTGCGTATGCTCTCCTTCCTTAGGATGGATAAGGTAAAAAGGGAGAGGAACCCACCTGAAGACCAGCAGCAAAGGCCAACCCATGTGGGCCCAGTTAGCAGCCTAAGGTGGAGAGATTGGTTGCAGATGAGCGCATAAGCAGCAAGGTTTCTATGTCCCAGATTAGTGCGTCGTTGGCATCTAATAGTTGTTGTGCCTCCTAGGTTATGGTCTAGTGTGGTGTGTCTAGCTACATCCTTTTTAAATCCAACAACTCAAATTCAATTTAATCAATTTTAATGGTAATTTGACCAAAAAAAAAAAAAGAATTTTAATGGTAATTAAAAAAAGGCGCAAATTTAAATCCAACAATCAAAATAATGTTTTTAGTTAATACCAAAACTCCTCTAAAACTTTATAAAGACACATCCATTTGTTCACTAATCCATAAAAAAAATATAAAAAAAAAAAAACAATTTTCTCAACAATTTTTTTTTGAATTTTTTTACATCAAAATGTTCGAATTATACAAAAATTTAACAAATTATAAAGTTGGGAGTCAGAATTATAGGTCCCTTACCATTGGCGGAAAAAACTATCTAACCTTATACGTACAAGTGAATAGTTGAAAATACAAGGCTAAGTTTTGGGATTTTAGCCCCTGAGATTAGAGATAGCCTTACAAGCACCCTCAAACACATTTATAACTTGCGAGTGTTCTTCAGGTTCTTGAATTAGGAGAGCTCATTAGGACAAAGCATATTGTGAAGCAAAAAATAATCAAGAATATTATTGAGGTGACATGTGGACTTTTGGGTTAAAAGGATAAAATTACTCTCAAGGCACATTGTGATTCTCACGTGTATGCAACAGACAATAACAGCTCAATCAAAGAAGAGTCAAAGGTGATTAAAATGATATTTATTCAAATCCCTCTCGTCACTCCTCATCAAATCCGAAATTTTCTATGTAATTTAGGATTAATGGCCATGTTAAATGCAATATATTATTTCACATAATATCTTGCAATTATTCACCCAACTACACCATATATGGCCGGCCACTCCCCTATAAATAGCCATTTTATCCCACTAAAAAGCTAAGTCATTTGCTACCCTCAAACTCCAAAACACATTCTTTTCATAATTGTAACTTTGATATTGGAGATTCTTTAGCCAAAGCCCCCCATTCATCGTGGGGGCGTGAGGCTTTTGACCATAATTTTAGGTGTTATTATTTTACAGGTGCATTTTCGTCAAAAGAGAAGACGGCTGAAATTTGCATCCAAAAATTGGTGCTTTCATTGAGAGTTTAATTCACATGCTCGGAGAAGACTCTCGCATTCCAAGTTTCTCATTTATCGTTCATTTGTAGATTTTTTCGCACATTCTTATTCCTAAATTTTTTTACAAAGTTCTTCGAATAAACATAAAAGAGAAGCACAATGATGAGAAATTCGAAAACCACGACAAATGGAGCTTCTTACGTTCAAAGATATGAACCAAATGATGAAGGACTCGATGTAGCGCCACCATGATGATCCACGAGGCTCAACGCAACAACAAGAGGAGCGGTGCCACCCCCATGGGGCACCACAATGGCTATGCCAACGACAGCCACCACGACAGCAGCCACTATGGCAGCCTACGACGAGACCCAAGCCCACAGTGAAGGCGTCACCTTGTAACCACAAGTCCAGGCCCATGCCACCTTGCAGCAGCGAGCCCAGGCCCGCGGCACAAAGGAGTCCAACAAGCAGCCCAGGCCCAGGCATTAACAACTGTATCCTAGCATGCCTAGGCCTACACCATAGAGCAACGCCAAGCCCAAGCCCATGCTGCACAACAGCAGGCTCAATGTTATCGTACCAAGTATCAGTACTCTATTGCCAAACATCGAGGATAACAGAAATGAGATGGCCACAAACTTAGATATGGCAGAAGAGGATCGCGAGAAAATCATCACCTGCATCGCAGCTTATCAGCAGTAGCTCATCTCTAGCTATAACAAAAGGGCCAAGATCCAGCAGTTCCAGCCTGAAGATCTAGTCTTAAGAAAAACCTTCATCACTGCCAGCAAAGAAGCCTCCAAAAAGATGGATCCTATTTGGGAATGTTTATACAAGATCACCAGAGTAGGTGGCAAGGGTAGCTACACCTTCACCACCATGAACGACAAAGAGATCGAATAACAATGGAATGCCTACAATCTAAGGAAGTACAATGCGTGACATCCCGCTACATTAAAGCCCAAAAACTCAAGTAGCTCAACGAGCACCACCTCACAAGCTAAGGACTATCCAATTGTTATGTAGCACCTGCCTTATAGCTAAGTTTTCGTTCGTTTTACTCATTTTTCAATAAGGAATTCAGAAGTAATTCATAACTTAGCTCAGCTGCATGTTTACAACAACTGATTACTCATGCATTTCAAAGGCAGATCGCGCCCTTTTTAGGAACTTATTGCAAAAATTGCACCCTCTAGGGACCAACCATGTTATCCAGTGCAAAATGCTAAACTAATTCCCTGGCACTTGTATGGGTATGCTCTTTGATCCGAGAGGATAAACTATACATTATGAATATCCAGACATGGATGAGTTGGGCTGCTTTGGTGTAACTAGGTGTATAATGGCTTGCGCTGGGATTCCTAGAAGTAGCCACAATGGTCATTTTCAAGGCTTAGCTAACTCAAGGATTTTTGGTCTTTGGCCTAATCTGCAAGGAATTAAGCCTCAGAGACAGATGAGGCATATTACGCAGTATGCTTTATGGATGACTACCCTGGAACCCTAGTGTTGCTATCGAGTGCACTAAGATAGCCTACGTTTTCCAGAAGACTGCCTACGGCTTGCCCTTCGAGCAGTAAGTTGCACTAAACTTATACAACCGCACATTTTTGTGAAAGATTAAATAATTAGTATGCATATACGAAGCCCTACCCACTACTGACATGCTACGCAGTCGATAAGCTTCATCTCTGCCAAGCACTAAATGATCATTCAGATTTACACTAATTCCTAAAATGTTGTGATACTTGCTATATAGCCCATATAATTGGTTATATAAAGAGCAAGGAGTTCTCTCGAACCTTTGCCTACAAAATTCCATATAACTGCGTACTTTTGATACAACAGGTTAGCGAATTTCATGCCCCATAAATCTTTAGTATGTTGTGATGCAGGCCCATACAACTCAAAGGATTGAAGAAAGCCAAAGTTAACAGCCAAGTTGTCACGCGGACTCGTCTACTTCTGTAAGTAAGGCGTTCGGCTACCAACTATATGGCTAACAACTTTACAAATGTTTTACACCAAAACTTATGGCTATATAAGCTACGTGGGCATGTCTGCTTATAGAAAAGCAGCACGTCTGCCGCTGGTCTAAAGGTCAAAGGTTGGGTGTAAACAAAAATAAGTGAAGATGAAGAAAAGCGAAGGAAGCAAGTTTATTAATTTTTCTAGCAAAATTGATAAACAAATAACAAAGGTTGATAGAGTTCAAGCAAAACAAAAAAAGCAACAAGGAAAACAAAGAAAATCCTAAAGGCTACCTAAAACACTACTCTTCATCAGCTTGGACACCCCATGACTACTCAGTCACCATACCTTCAACAGCCGCCACAGTCTCAGTAGCGGCATCATCTAGCGCTTCACCTTCAGCTACCCCAACCTGGGCACCAACTTCTTTGACTACTTCACCAATGAAAGCCTCAAAAGTAAAGGCAAGTAAATCTTTTGGAGAAATATAGAAGGTTTCAAAGTCCTTCTCAGCAAACTCAAAGTCAGACAACTTACCAAAAAGGTGATCTACATAGCTCAACTTGTAGAAATTGGCCTGACATTGGACAAGCGAAGCCTCAAGCATACCTTCTCACCTCTCAGCTGCTCGTTTTCCTCGAGTAAACCAGCACAGACGCACTGCAACCTATCCACTTCTTTCTTCAGATTTTCATTCGTCTTCAACACACCTTGGAGTTCCAACACTTGGGTTTAAGCCTATTGACAATCTTCTAGAAGTGGATCACTTGATTATAAGCAGCAATCAAGTCTTTATCCTTTGCGTAGGAAGCAGAAAGAAGCTCAAAAATGGCACGCCCAAGATCTTGAATCTGAGGTATATAACCACCAATCTCCTTCTCTACACTTTCATACTTAACATGGATCACGTCAAGCCTAGCCTTCAAGTCAACAATCTCCTGGCAAGCAGTCTCAAGTTGCAAATAAGTGGGGGCAGAGATATTGGACCCCTTCGAAGCGACGCGCTCAGACTCTAACTTTTTTATCTTCTCGGCAAAAGAATAAGCCTCATCTGCCATAGTCGTTACCATCTCCTTGGCAGCCTTGGTATCCCTTTGGCACACAGATCTCAATAGACTCTCTAGAAACAGGCTTGGTGGAATTCTCACAACTGCCTACACAAACAATCTCATCTTTCTCAGCAGGTGAACCAGTCTTAACAGCATGAGGAGTAGGCATTGGCACCACTTTAGCAGTAGAGTCCACCTTATCACTTTTCATAGTGGTAAGCTTCTCTAAAGGTGAACCGAACTTAGCTCCTAATGGATGTCTTGGTACAAGCTTCTGCACAAGGGGCAGGATGAAACCTCTACGTTAAGCAATCCTATCAGCGATCGTATTAGCCATTTTTGGCATGGCAGGTGTCACAGGCTCAAATTTAGCAGCCTTATCTTTCTTTTTCTTGGAAGAAGTCAAGTCAATCATAAGTTTTTCAGCAGCAAGTGGACCCTCACGATCAGTAGAGGAAGCCTTTATCATTTTCTCAACTGATATCTCTTGAGCAAGAAAGGAAGATCTCTTCTTTCCACCTTCATTCATAGCAGGCTTTACAACTACAATCAGACTAGTCAATGCATCTACCTTGATCCTCCTTATCTCCTCCCTTAAGGGCAGTACACATTTCTCCCGGCAAAGAGTACTAAGCAGCCAATGCCATTCATGGTGCTCAACAGGGATACCTAAAGCAACGTGTACCTTCTTCATATCTGGAGAAGTCTTGGAAGTATAGCCAAATTCTGAATCTACATAAATAGAGAAGGATAATCAATAAATCAGAAAGCAGCTTAGCGAAAGCATAAAGTAGCCTAAAGACTAAGCAGTTTACTTACTAGTGATGAAAGCGATTGGAATATACAGCTTAGGGAAAGAATCAGACTCTTACTCTTCACTTATCTCCAAAGTCTTATTGGCCCAGTCATGATCTCCCTTGCTCGAATGATCAAAGGGCCTATGGCGGGATTGCAGCTGCCTAACTCCATCAATGCAGCATATGTTAAAGAAGTACCAAAACTTATTGACAGTTAGATCCAAGTAAAAAATTGGCTCAAATTAAGGAATCTTATCATCACAAGGACCACATTTGGAGAACACTGTGCAGGGGCACACTTCATGGAGCAAAACACTTCTTGAAAGAAACATGATATAGGAAAAGTAAATGCCAGCATGAAGTAGTATGGATGAAACTTGATAGCTTTCCGAGACCCACTACATGGCTCATGGCTGTTACCCTTCTTGACACGCTTCACACGCATCCCAGACGGAATGGCGTGCCTATATGCTTTCTAAACGAGTCATAGGAATTAATTTTGAAGTGAGGAGCCTTGAAGCAGCCCACTTTACTCAAAGACCCTCATTGATGATACAACGGTAATACACCATCGTCACTATTGTGGCTTGAAGAAGACGTGTTCGAAGAAATTCTACAAAAACGCAAGGAAGAATTGTTAGACAGCTGCAAAAAAAAAAATGTGCATCAGGCGTATCCAAGGGAGCCCAACCCGCGGTGGCTCCCATTTCCCTTTTTGCTCTTGGCCCAATGGCTCACAGCCCAAAACCAATAAGAGATGGGTTAGTGGCCTTTGCACCTCATTCCTCTATATTTGCACAGGCCCAAGCCCAACAACCCAAACCTTGTGCCCTAACACCCACCAGCCTTAGCCCATGCCAAGTGGGCCTTAGCACATGCCATCTGAACCTAGCTCACCTCGGCGGCCCACGGCGTTGCAACCAACCCTCGGCCCATGCCGAGCCCCCGCCGCACTAAGCCACCGACGACAGCAACACCATGGCCTTTGCAGTCACCTTTTCACACATCCTCGACCCCTGTCTAGCCAAATTTCAAGCCCTGAGGCTCCAAAAAATTAAGAAGACAAGGTAATTTTTTTTTTTTTGTTTTTTTTTTTTTTTTTTTTTTGTCTTTGGTGAGTTGTGAAGATGAAGAAAACAATGAAAGACAGTCCTTTGCACGGGCAAGTGAAAAAGATTGCTAGGGGAGGGGGAACAAATATCCTCTAGCTTTCTCTTTCCTGTATGGTAGAATAAATTGCTCTCTAAAGTTGATTTAATCATTTACTTAAGGTAGACTTAAATAGACTTTGGAAGTGATTTATTTTCTTTTCCTAGAAGGATCTAATTTCCAATTAAAGTGGGAATCTACATTAAAATAGGAAGCAATCTTATGTTTTCTAAAGCAAAGGAAGATCTCTACATCTGCTGCCCTTTCCTGGGAGCAGCCCAACAATGTGGGGACATTTGTGAAGCCAAAAAATAATCAAGAAAATTATTGAGGTGACACATGGACTTTTGGGTTAAAATGACAAAATTACCCTTGAGGCAAATCGGGTTCCCACGCGCATGCAAAGGACAATAGCGGCTCAATCAAAGAAGAGTCAAAGGTGATCAAAATGGTATTTATTCAAATCCTTCTCATCACTCTTCATCAAATCCTTATTCAAAAGATAACTCCCAAATTTTCTATGTAATTTAGGATTAATTGCCATGTTAATTGTAAGATATTATTTCACATAATCTCTTGCAATTATTCACCCAATTGCACTATATATGGCCGGCCACTATTCTCCAAATAAGGGTAGCCACTCCCTTATAAATAGCCATATTATCCCATTGAATAGTTAAGTCATTTGCTACCCACAAACTCCAAAACACATTCTTTTCATAATTCTAACTTTATCATCGGAGATTCTTTGGCCAAGCCCACCATTCATCATGAACGCATGAGGCTTTTGATCATAATCTTAGGTGTTATTATTTTGCAGGTGCATTTTCATCAAATAAGAAGTTGGCTAAAATTTGCATCCACACATATTACAAAATAGAGTGGGATCTAAAAACACTTGCTTGGCTTTGTCACACATCACGTGCTTGTGCAGTGACTTGATACTGAAACATTAGGGTGCATTTTTGCTCACCACCTTAAGAGCAAGTCCAACGTATCAAGGCCCCCCTAGGGCAACTTCCTATTGAATAGCCTTTAGTGAGCAGTAACTGCCTTTAATAAACAGTAATTGTCTTTTGCATCTCCACCCCTAAACTAAATAGTCATGGCAATAAGTAATAAAATATTAGTATTTTTTTATTTTATAAAATAATAAAAATTAATTTTATTTGTAATTTCGAATAGGATTTTTAATCTGTCTCGTTAGATCACGTGTCATTAAATAAGAAATTGCAACCCAAAGTATTTGAGAAAATATAAAATTGTGGTGTAAGTTGGAAGATAATGATAACATATTTATAGAAAAATTAAATCTTTTTATTTTATTTATTTTTTTGGATTTTTTTATTAATTTTTTGGTTTTTTAATTAATTAGTTATTAATTTTATATAGTGACTGACATCAGCCGGCCCTCAGGCTCTCGGGCCACAGATTTGAGCCAGGCCTTTCATTCGGACCCCCCTCAGCCCAATTGCCCGCATGGGCTGGAGTAAAGAGCTGGGGCTATTGGGTATGAAATGTCGCCGGTCCATCGTGCTAGAGCTCTCGCTAGAGCTGCTCTAAACTATAATGCATGCTCACCATACATCTAAAAATATGTCATGTGCCAATTTACTTAATTTTAGTTAATTTTCATTTAAAAATTATATTTTACTTTCAAAAAAGTATCTGAAAAGAAAGTCTGATAGTCACAAAACCTCAGTTCCATAACCACCCATCCCAATGGCCTGAACTTGCTGGCGTCAGCTAGAAATCTTCGGTAGAGACGATGGGAACGTGACTAGTAGAGAGCCAAGATAGCTAACGGCGCTGAGGTCGTGGCCGCACTGAAAAGAAAGGAGTTTGAAGTTTTTGACGATTAACCGTCCCAATACTGCCGCTATTTTGTGAAGATGATGACTGGAAAAATCATCATCACTACTACGATTACTTGGGCTTGCGATGGCCATGGTTAGACATAAAAGAAAAGTTTAACTCTTCGTCTAGTATGTGCCTTCTTGATTTTATGGCCATATTTTCTGCTACATATGGTCAAATGGAGAAGAATATGAGTTGAATGCAAGGATTTATTAGATGTGTTAAGTTTTACAAATTAGGTAGGGTGGGGGAAGAGAGAGATACAGATAGAAAGGTGAGAAGTGTGGAGAAAAGATAAGGAGTATTTTAGTTTTTTTAATCTTTACTAGCATTTGCCTACATACTTTGTGTGTATGAATATATTTTTTTAGAAAATGAGAAAGAGAGAGGGAGAGAACGTATGGAGAGTGAGAGGTCTTTGTTTTTGGTTTATTTTTATTTTTAAATATTAGAGGTATTTTAACATCACATGTAGGTGAGACTTCAATAAAAAATAGTAAAATTTAAAACTGTGAAATTACATTATTGCCCATCATTTTTTGTGTGTGATAGAAATCAAATTTGTCTTTTCATCATTTTTTAATTAACAAAGAAAATTTTATTAATTAGTAAAGATTATTTAATATGAACATTAATCAAGATTAGCTAAAATGACACGTGCAATATGTAAGATGTACGGTAAACATCCGTAATTTATAATGTTGAGCAAAAATTCACCGTGTATAAAAGAGGAAAAAAGAATGTGAAGCAATTGTTTCATTTAAAATGAAAAAATGGAGGGAGAAAAATCCGAAATCGTGCTCAATTCAAAATTCAAATAACGGTTGACATTGACGTTTATTATTCCGCGCGGCCGCCCGACTATCCTTAAACGAAAAAGAGACGACCCCCAATGGCTGCGGGAAAACTTTACCGGTCGGAACTACCCCTGACAATCCCGCTACGTGGCGTAGGTTTTAGCAGGGCTTTTTCCCCGTCGCCGCACGCCGCACACGTGTCTTGATTCCCAACCCACGGCACACACGTACCGCCACGATATTCCGCCTTTGCACTCCACCCAAAACTCCACACTCTCACTCTTCGCACTCCGAAATCCCCAAATGTCCCAAATCCGAAATCCCAATCCGAATTCGAAATCCCGGATTATTGTTTAGGGGTTTTGATTCGGTGGCGGTCGGCGCACGGAAATGAACATTGGGGGCGATGACGACATCGTCAACAATAAACCCCAACAACGCCAATCCCAGATCGCCCAAAGCTCCGCGTTACCGTCAGAGCCACGTGGGCACCGCCGTCATCGCCGTCGCGGCCCTCTTGATCTCCACCACCGCTTGGCTTTCCCTCGTCTTTTCGGCCACCCCGCACTCCCTCCCCGCCTCACAGTCCTTCACTCGCTCCCGAAACCGCACCATTTCGCGACGGGTTGGACACTCTGAGGAGCTCACTCTAAACGACATCGTTTTCGGAATTGCCGGGTCGGCCCAACTCTGGAAGCAGCGGAAGGAGTACGTCCGGCTCTGGTGGCGCCCGAACGACATGCGCGGCCACGTATGGCTGGAAGAGAAGCTACCGGAAAACGACGTCGATCGGTTGTTGCCGCCGATCATGGTCTCCGAAGACATCTCGCGGTTTCGGTACACGAACCCGACGGGTCACCCGTCGGGGCTTCGAATCTCCCGGATAATCTCCGAGTGCTTCCGCCTTGGCCTCCCCAATGTCCGGTGGTTCGTCCTAGCCGACGACGACACCATCATCAACGTCGATAACCTCGTCACCGTGCTGGGCAAGTACGACTCGTCGGAGATGGTTTATGTGGGAAGCCCGTCGGAGAGTCACTCTGCCAACACTTATTTCAGCCACTCTATGGCGTTTGGCGGCGGCGGCATTGCAATTAGCCACCCTTTGGCGGAAGCCCTATCCGGAATGCAAGACAAGTGTCTCGAGAGGTACCCGAAGCTCTATGGAAGCGACGATCGTCTCCATGCCTGCATTACTGAGCTTGGGATTCCATTAACCAGAGAACCTGGCTTCCATCAGGTAATCTCAGATATAAATCCATATATCTTTCTATTTTAAAGAGCATTGCTTAATTGCACATGTGTGTTAGGCCAGTTGGTCTGGGGGCAGTGTGCCCGCCATGTTGCACCTTAGTTCGAATCCCCCTCGCTGTAGATTAGAGTAGTCTAGATTATCCCTTGCTGTAGATTATAGTAGTTTAGATTATCGCATTATCAAAAACAGAATATTGCTAATTGGTGAGATGGGTTTGTTGTGGCAGTGTGATATTAGCTACTAGTTCTACAAACAAACACCTATATGTATGAATGGATGGATCATTTTGTTTCCGTGACCATTGCTTGATTGGTGAAACGTGTTTGTTCTTGTATTGTTTCACAAGAGTGTTTCGTATATATCTTTCTTTTTATTAGAGCATTGCTTAACTAGTGAAATGGATTTGTGTATGGCAGTGTGACATTAGGGGTAATGCGCACGGTCTTTTATCTTCGCATCCTATAGCACCGTTTGTGTCCATTCACCATGTTGAAGCTGTTGACCCTTTTTATCCCGGCTTCACCTCTCTGCAAAGTTTGAAGCTTTTCACACAGGCAATGAGACTCCAACCTACCAGCTTTTTGCAGCGGTCCATTTGCTATGATCATCGACACCGTCTCACATTTTCTGTCTCGCTTGGTTATGTGGTTGAAGTCTTCCCAAACATTGTGCTCCCTCGTGACCTCGAGCGCTCAGAGCAGACTTATTCTGCTTGGAATGGGATAAGTCACAGGAATGAATTTGATTTTGATACCAAAGACCCTTATAGGTCTGTTTGTAAGAAGCCTATTTTATTCTTCTTGAAAGATATTAGGAAACAGGGGGATGCTACATTGGGATCATATATGCGGAGCAAAGCAAAAGATGATTTCAAGAGAAAGGTTTTCTGCTTTTCCCGATTTCGACTTTTGCGCAGTCTGCGAAAAGTTAAAGTTTTGGGCTATCCGCCCACCGAGAAATGGCATTTGGTGAGTTTCTTCACTCAGCTACTTTTGCCATATGTAATGAAACTGATTTCTGACTTGCCTGTTCCAGTTTTTATGATATAATGAATATCTCTTAACCACAGGTACCGCGGCGGTTATGTTGCAAACTGAACCAAACAAGTGAGGAAGTTGTCAGTTTAACAGTGGGACAGTGTGGTAAAGGACCTTTCAGCTCGATTACTGATACTAAATAACTGGTTTCTTGGATGGTGTTAGCGGGGTAGACTCTGAATCGATCTGGATTTCAGAAATGAGCATCACTTGCTGTTATCAGTTCGGCTAACCTCTAGAAAATTGAAAGTATGTGCTTGCAGATTGAGAGTGCTTCATTGTAAAAGAACAGTTGAAGACGAGCATGCAAATCTTTGGCTTGGGGAGTACATTCTTTGCCTTCGATTTTGTTCAGAAGGTAATCTAATCATAAATTAAGATTCAACGATCAAGCAGCTGATTAGGTGAGATTTTAGCTGTAGTTAGTCGTTCAAAACTAGTACAAGTTTATTGAATCAGTGTTCTGAAATGATGTAATGAATTTGAGGTGGGTTGGGATCGTTGGGCCCAAATTGGGGTGTGTTAGGGTGATGGGCTCAGGCTGAGGTAATTTTGGATAGTAGGCCCAAAACTGGGCCCAAATTGTTGCTGAATCTTTCACTGAGGCGCGCAGAGAGCCCAGACCTTCACAGCTGCAGCGGAGGAAACCAAAAACTAATAAACTTAGGCCCTTAAGTAAAATTTGGAAGGTAAGTGTCGCACCAACCTAACGATGTGTATTGGCCCTTAGCTATGGCACGTAATCGGGCGTTTTACTGTTTTGGGTACCTCCCACGTATCACTTTCGACGTTTGCCCCTCCCGCTTAGGGCCGCCAACCCTACGTTTAGTCTCCTTTGTGAGCCGGAAACAAAAAAAAGGATGATCGTCTTAAAAGGGAAAAATCTTCGGTTAAGCTGTTTTGTGCGTAAACACACTCGTAAACGGGTGTGACACGCGCTTAAACAAGAAATATGAGTTCAATTGGTCCTTATGTTGAGCAAGAAATAATTCCCGAGGGATATTAGAGTTTTTTTTTTTTTTTAGTACTTTGATATTTTTACACAAAGAGGGAAAGTTCGCCTACCATACAATGGGTAGTTTAATTTGATATCGAATTCGCCATCCACGAGATTCGAATCTAAGACCCTTCATTTCCAAGTGCAAAATGAATATTACCAAACCGTAGTACTGAGTGACCCTAGGGATATTAGAGTTTGTTTGGTATCCTATTGAAAAAAAATTCATTATTTCTCTAAACATTTCTTGAAAATAATTTTCTTTAAAACTCAAAAACTTGTTTGGTATGAAATTTAATATTTTTGTAAATCTCAAAACTTAAACTAGACAAAAAGATATAAAGAGAGGGAGTCGCAGAAGAGGGAGAACGAGGAAAGAGTAGGAAAAAAAGAAAGAAATGATCAAAGGAGAGAGAAAGAGAGAGATGATCAAATGAGATAGAGAGGAGGAGAGAGAATGAAGAGGCTGGAATTTGGGGGGGGGGGGTGGGCGGGGAGAGAGAAGGAAAAAAATGAGTGACCTTAGAGTTTAAAAATTCACTTTTGGTGTTTTTAGAGAATGAACTAGTTTTTTTTTTTTTTTTTTAAGTTAGTCTTAAGTTCACTTTTTGAAAATAGTCATGCTAAACAAGTTTTTAAGGCCTAAAATTTCAAAATGACTTTTGAGTTGAAAAAGTTAGATTCAAGTACAGTACCAAACAGATCTATAGTGATTTCCATATCTATTTTCGTTTTCCAAATGCATTTTTTTTCTTGATTTCCAGCATTTACTAAGGAGTTTCCTTTACTAGAACATGGGCATTTGAATTATTTCAATTTACTCCCTCAAGTTTACTGATCAAAAGAAGTAGGGCTTCCATCTTCAAATTCGTAATTCAATACCTAAAAGAATCGTAGAGTTGATTTCATTCTCGTCCATTCTTCATTCGAAATACGTAAACATAGACAAACACTTGCCACGCATAGTTGCTTTGGTCAATATCATACAGTTTTCTTTATGATCGAAGAATAAAGCAAAACACAAGACACTACTGTTTGTCTGAGGGTAGGTCAGTGTAAAAACAAGAAGAAGATGGGATGCGAGGAGGAGGAGAGCATGTTAGGGTCCAGCTCACAGGTGAGATGTAAAATCGATCAATATGGAAATAAAAAAACCTAGAGAGAGAGAGAGAGAGAGAGAGTAGGAGAGAGAGAATGGGGGTTTATTAAAAAAAAAAAACAAAGGAAAACTATAAGTGGTTAAAAATAAAAAGTGGGGGAGAAAAAAGAAAGAAAGAAAGAAAGGGAAGGAGGAGGAGAAGCAAGTGGCATGTGCAGTGATCGGCAGTTAGGGGTTTCAGAAATCCGGGAGAAACGCCACGCACGTTCCTCCCCTTGCCCTCACGTAATGGGCCCCTTTCTACAGCTGTGCCAATCTGTTCTGGTCTCCCCCTCCCCTCCCTCTCATAACCTAATTGCTAAATGCCTCTCTCTCTCTCTCTCTCCTCTTTCTCCCCAACCCAAACTCCTTTCCTTTCTCATCATCATGCCTTCACTCACTTGGCCACCTCATTTTCTACTTTTCCCATTTATAAATTTCACATTTTTTGTATATTTTATTTGGATGATCGGTGATGCCAATTGACAGTTTAATAGCGTAACATATTAGACTGAATAGTAAATCAGTAACTGACAATTTCTCTCATTGTCAACTCCAAAACCCTACATGGTTTATCTTTTTCATTCTCCCACATTGTCTTTTTCTGTTAACAGTTCCATCTCATAATTAACATACTAGTATGATGTTGAAGTATGACCTCTATAATTGATAGTATGATCACATAACATGTTAGATTAAATGGTAACTTACGACTTTTTTCATTGTTAGTGTTGGCTTCAAAACCCTAACATAGTCTTTTATCCACATAATTTCTTTCATGTGCCACATTTTCTTTTTTCTGTTGACAGTTTGAAAACATAACATATGAGAATAGATAAGAAGTTACGACCTCTCACTCGTTGTCGGCTCTAAAACCCTAACTCCCTCTTTTATCCACATGGGTTTCTCTCATGCACCCACATTGTCTTTTTCTATTGCACAATTTAATTGGTGATTGTATGGTGTGGAACAAAGAATGCTACTACTACATTTTAATAAGTGCGACTTCCCTTTTCTTGCATGGGCATCCTCCATTTTCGAATCCGGCCATCTAACAACATTTTCATGTTAGCAACATGATGGTTACCATGTGATAGCAACCGAGTTAATTCCTTACCTATTCATTAGGGAAAAAACACAGAAAAAAAGGGGAAAAAGGTTCCCTTCTAAACTTGTGCAAATTATTTACCAAAAAGATTCGCATACAACGAAGCAAAAACTTGTTGGACAAATAGTATCACAGAATAAGATCCCTTAGGGTTAACAAATTAATGTATTCACATTGACATTATACATATAGAGAGAGAGAGAATCGGATCTTCATTTTATTTTATTTTTTGTAAAAATATGGATTAGTTATGAGCTCACATTACATTGAACTTCAATGATGCAAATCGTCTATTTTTTTTAATTTCATTCTTATATTAATTTTATAGAAAATCAATTCAATTCAAAACCATTTATCTATTTAATTGTCATGATGAAATTCCAATATGTTTTAGAATGTACTGTATGTCAATTTCTGTAAACTCAATTAGATGACTCAAACATTTCCAAAATTTTTTTGGCTGATATTTTGTAAGAATAATCTATGGAGTGAAACTTGAAAAATAAACAGTTCGGATCGTTGAAGTTTATATGGAATATGCTCCATAACTAGTCTCCATTTGTATTAAAAAAAATTGGGATTTCTTTGGATAAAGAGGCTATATGTATGTATGTGTGTGTGTGTGTATATATTCTCTTCCTTAATTAAGTACTATGCATATCTGTAAGTTAGGCAGTCTTAATTATTTCCTGGCTGGCGCCTTAAACCTAATAGTATCTGCGATTTGTTGTAATTAACATATAATTATAGTAAATACATAATGCATGCATGCATATATATGTACCTGTATATAATTATATTATGGTGACTTAGAAAAAGCATGATTGCCACAATGATATACATTCGGCTTGAGGAGCATCATGACAGTTTGAGAGCGCGTAACGTGCCCCCCACAATGTGTTAATGCGATCAAAAGTTGGATATTCAAACGCAATGGTTACTAGTCCAATAAGAAATTATTGCATCATACTGTGGTATAACAAATTTACATGTTATAATTTATATATACTTATTAATATTTATTTCCTAAACTATATAGATGTTCATTCACTCATATCATAATACATACAGACATGTTTGATAGATGATTGATTTGGGTAAGACTATTCACTATATTAATGGCGTTTTAAAGGAAAAAATGGATGATAAATTCGTCATTTTGTCTAAGTTGAAGGTTACAAATGAAGAAAAGATATCCATACTAATCCCCACAACAAAGGTAGGATTAAAAGCGCCAACTATTCTTCATGAGTAACCTTTAACTTGGACAAGTAAGGAATTTGCCATTCGTTTCTTCCTTTAAAATACCTCAATATAGTGAATAGTTCTATCCAAATCAATCATCTCTATCAAACGTAGCCCAACTGATTAACAATAACTTACAACTCAAGTGATTAATAGCTTTTACAGAAGCACTTAGAATCCTAAGTTTGATTTCCGTCCTTCCACCATCACTTGCATAGAAAGAAAAAGAAAGCATACTGATTATATCACGCGACGCTGTTTCAGTATCATCCCACTATAATTTTTCTTGAGGTGAGGGCATTGTTTGTGTGAATGGGAAAAGTATAAAGAAGGAAAGAATAAGCTTACAACAGGAGTTGTTTGCTGTCAATTAGTGTTAGTTTTAAGCAAATCATCAATGGCCGCTGGCATTGTTGGTGTAAAATAGATCTCTCTCTCTCTATCTCTTTCTAGCTTTAATATCTATATACATATAAAATAAATATGCAGGTTTATATGATAAATTCCATCAGCCTCCATAGGGCTCCAATCACATGGGACTTACAAGCATGTCAGATGGGAGATGGGACCGACAACAACTTTGTTTAAACTAAAGGAATTGGAAACTAAAGTCATCATCTGACAGCATCACAGGTCGTCCTCCCTCCAGGTTAATTCAAAGTTTCGATGTGGGATTAAAATATCCAATTTTTTCCTCTTTATATCATTAATCACCAAATAGTCCCTTTAATTAATTAATAATTAGATAATTAATTATCTATATAATATTGGTTTTGAGCAAGAAGAGGAGGAGCGTGGAGTATCATTTAAATTGCTAGCTACAAATAAATGTTAAAAAAACCACAGATTGATCTCAGAGTACGTATAATTAGGTTGAGTTTAAAGTTTAAACCATGGTTAAGTGTGATGACTGATGAGTGAGTGCAGATCATATTCTGATTCCCGTCCTAATTGGTGTGCTTCAACAATTTTGGTTTGTTCCAGCTCAAAATTAGGGTGTCAATTTTGGATGTGAAGAAACAAATACGAAAAAAAAATAAGGGTTATATCTATCTTAGATAGACGGTTGAATTATAGAATGCTATCTTTAGAGGGACCCAAGTGGTCTCGAGATCATCCGAAAACCGGTAGAAGATCCTTTGAAGTACCTCTCGATTCTCTTGGAGGTGGTGGTGTAGACGTGACCAGGACCTCTTCGGTCCCATAGATGTGCAGAGGCTGATCTGCAAAGAAGCTACGACGATGGTGGTGATGCCTTGCAACCATGGTTTGTTTGTTGTAGATTTGCTTAAGTAAAGAAGCTGGGAAGAAGATGAGACAAGCTGCTCTAATTTTTCTCACAAAAATATGACTGTTTTTGCTTTAGTAAAACGTTGCGTTTTATTCAACAGACTCATTAAAATGTAAAAAGAAATAAAGGGGGAACCCATATACTACAATATTTCAAGAAAGGAGCCCACTCCTTTGGTTTTCAATTCTCTTTCCACCACAAACTCTCCCTCTCCCTTTCACATACACACAGCTAAGTTTCAGACGGAAAGTAAAATTTGGCTGCCCACCTATTCGGTTTTGGTTCTATTTCGTCTTAAATAATCTTGAATTGACGTACTAAGACCACCTAAAGTTAAAATTCTGGATCCATCATAGGCTACCGTCAATTGTCCCTGCGCGAGGTTTAGCTACTGGTTTCTTACGAGTTTCGTGGGTGTGTGGACGTGAAACTGTACGGATTAAAGAGAGTGAGAGCACAACTTGAGGGGGAGGAGAGCAAAGTTTCTGGTGCTCCCAAGCTACATAGTAAAGTAAAAGCAAAGTCCAATTTTGCAAGGGCATTGCCCACAGAGAGGGATTGTTGGGTCAATTCAGTAGGAAATTATTGTGATGGCAAAGAAAAGATGGCCTTGATTTTTATTCCTAAAGATGGATGTGAGAGTTGCCTAGCTTATGCTCCATTGCTCTTTGGTCCATTCACTTTGAATTTTCTTTCCTTTTTTCTCTTTTATTCAATATGTATTATAAATTTATAATAGAAAATTGTTATTTGCATTTCAAAATAATTATTATGTGCTATTAGTTTGATGGAAAAAGTTTAGGGAGAAATTAGTTACTCTCTCTCACCACCAACGTTAGGGCGTATCCACAAATTCGAACCAGAAGACTTATGCGTAGCACCTTAATAATTATAAAATAATACAACATAATTCTTATATTTTTATATTTGGGTTCAAAATATTGATGCCTTTTTTTCTTCTTCTTCCACAATACACATACCCAAATGTTACACTTAAATCTGAGTGTTAACGTTTGATTACGTGCATCATACAGAAAAATAGTGAAATAAGAACTCATATGTGAATTTTAACATTTAATTTTGTGCATTGGAGATGGTTGGTGTCAAAACTTTACTAGTTGAAATACTATCTTTTCTTATTACCGTGAAGTCTGTGTTAGACTCAAATCTTATAACTAAACCTAATTATAAGTTTTAATACAAATCAAAATTCATATATGAATTTTAACTTTCCAGTGCAATAGAAAATAAGTTATATTTGGACTCAAATACAACATTTGAGTCTAAATTTCTAGAGCATTGGAGAAATTATATATGCTAAGGTGCACCTCAATTAGGGAATGTATCAACAAAATCATTTTAGTATATAGAATAAATTTATGGTGTAAATTGTCTTTAAATGGCTTATATTCATTTGTTAAATTCTCTCAATTCTTTAGCTGACATTCAACTGTTAAACTCAATAATACATATCTTACATTGATGGGCTATAATTTTTAGCGTCACGAATGTTGTCTGTGTTGTGTGTCTTAAATATATTCTTTACACAACGATATTAGAGAGAGATTTAAACTAAGTCATACAATCAATCAACTATAATTATATTTCAAACTCGTTATTATTTATGAAAATCAAATTTGATATTTCAACTTACATGTAAAAATAATAACGATCAACCATAATATGTATCGAACTATCCATCCATTAAAGTTAAACTTACTTGAAACTTACAAATACAGAAGAATACAGTTAGACTTTAATAGTAGTGTGATAATTCATTCTTAAAGTTTAAGAAAATGGAGAGTAAAATATAGTGGTAAATGGTTTTGACAATTATTAGCAGCAAAGTGAGAGCCGCTGACAACACAGCATCTCTTATAATTTTCTCTCTCCTCTCTCACGCACTCTCTATCTCTCTCTTAATCATCATCAGCACCCTCATAATCGCCATCTCTCCATTCATTCACTTCTCTCTCTCGGTCTTCTGTTTCTCTTTCTTCGCTTATCTATCGCCCCCCACAACCCATCCAGTCTTTCTGTCTTTTCTTTTCTCTGTCTGTCATCTCTTGCAGGCAGCAGAAGCAGCAGCAGTATTGCAGTTGGGATGGGGATGATGATGATGATGATTATACCCTCCTCCTCCTCTTCCTCCTCTTTCTGCTCTTTTTTTCCTTAATTATTATTCCTTTTTTCTTTAATATTCTTTTCTGTTGTTGGGTTTTTAAGTAAACAAGGGAATAAAAATCAAATCTCTAGTGTGTGTGAAGTCCTGCACTAACTCATAGGAAAATTCACTTTCTGCCTTTCATCTTTCTAGTTGTCTAATCTAATCCCCCCACCCTCCTTCCTTTTGCCCCTCCTCCGTAACTCCTCCTCCCCCCCTTCTCTCTCTCTCTCTCTCTCACCCAAGAGGAAGATCCGCCTCCCCCGCTGCTTAATGTACACAATCAATTTCCCTGGGTACAGAATCGGCGGTGAAGAATTGGAAGAAAGACGACATCTTCGAGGTGCGTTGAGGAATTGAGAAGTACCCATTTTCTCAATTCGCGAGATTATGCAGCAACCAGCAGCTGGAGGAGCTGGAGGGTCCCAAACCCATTACGGAGGAGCTGGAGAGATGAGTGCTGCTGAACCTGCGGCGGCGGAGCAAGGCCAGCTGGTGGTGGAAGAGGCGTCCCCAATCAGCAGCAGGCCGCCAGCTTCCGCGGCGGTGAATTTGGACGAGCTCATGACTTTGTCCGGCGCGGCGGCTGCAGCTGAAGATGCTCTCGCGGATCGAGGTGGCGGTGGTGGGTCCAGCGGGAACAGATGGCCGCGTCAGGAGACCCAGGCGCTTCTCAAAATCAGGTCCGATATGGATGTGGCCTTCCGTGACGCCACCCTCAAAGGCCCCTTGTGGGAAGATGTCTCCAGGTAATTAACAAAAACAATCAAATCAAATCAAAATTCATGCTAATTTTTATTCTTTTTCACTTTATTGAATTTTAGGTTTCGAAATTCATTCATTTTTCGATTTTCCAAGTCATCTTCTTCACCATTTTGGCATTCCCAATATTGATTATTGATGGGTATTTTCACAAAATTCTTTTTTTTTTCCTTGAAAAAAAAAAAGAAAGAGAGGAAGAAATTAATGAATTAATTATTTTTCTGCATATATATATATATATATAAATACATAGATACAGAGGGAGCCAGGCAGCCAGCCGCACATGGTAGATGGGGCTTCTTTCTCTTTCTATCACGATTCACGAGTCGAGCATCTTTCCTTTCTTTCTCTCTTTCTTTTCTTTTTCTTCTTGTTGGTATTTAGAGCGGCTCAGATCCACTGCATCACTTGTACCCAATCCCTCCCTCCTTCCTTTATTTTTGTCCCTCCCCCTTTAAATTCAATTTTTATCACACCAATTTTTTAAAATCCCAATAAGATTTCCTTTATTTCCCCCCAAAATATAAAAAATTAGCAACATTTCCCTCTTTTTCTCTCCATTTTTTCCCTTTTAATTAATAAAATGCTAATGCTTCTAAATTTCGACTATATACAGCTAATCTTATATAATTAATTAATTGCATAGGAGATAGATACCACCCTCTCCCCTCCATTTTTTTTTCCTCCATTAACCCTCCCTCGAGTCCTAGTTTGGAAGATGATGATTTATTCTATTTTATTGGGTTTAATTCAAATTTTTAAATTTAAAAAATTGTTTAATTATTTATAACAAAAATATGGATTTGTTACATTGTGCAGGAAACTAGCGGAATTGGGGTACCAAAGAAATGCCAAGAAATGCAAGGAGAAATTCGAAAACGTTCACAAATATTACAAGCGGACAAAAGAAGGCCGCGCGGGGCGCCAAGACGGCAAAAGCTACAAGTTTTTCAGCGAGCTGGAGGCTCTGCATGGCACCGCCGCCACCGCCGCAGCTACGACAGCTAACGTGTCAGCCTCTCCGGCAGTGCACGTCGCGTCTCCGAATCCGGTTTCTGTCGGGTTCGGATCTGTCAGTAACCCCATGCCCATCTCATCGTTCAGAATGCCACAGCAACAACAACCACCTCCCGCCACTGTAATTCCAATAATACCCTCGTCCCAGCCTGCAGCCACTCCGATGGACTTTAACTTCTCCTCCAACAGCTCGTCGACTTCCCCGGGAACTGACGACGAGGACGACGATGATGACGTGGAAGGAGAGCGCTCGAGTCGGAAGCGAAAAAGGGGGAGTGCTAGTACTAGTACCGGAATTAGTGGCGGCGGTAGTACCCGAAAAATGATGAACTTTTTCGAGGTTCTGATGAAGCAAGTGATGCAAAAGCAAGAGAGCATGCAGCAGAGGTTTCTAGAAGTGATAGAGAAGAGGGAGCAGGACAGGACTATCAGGGAGGAGGCGTGGAAACGTCAGGAGATGGCCCGGTTGACTCGCGAGCAGGAGCTCATGAGTCAAGAGCGGGCAATCTCTGCTTCAAGAGATGCCGCCATTATCTCTTTCCTGCAGAAAATTACTGGTCAGACTATTCAGTTGCCTCCGCCGGTCAATGTCCAAGCCGCTCCCCCACCACCTGTGCCTCCGTCGGTGTCGGTTGTCACGCCTTTACCACAGACAACGCCACAGCCGACGACACAGACATATCAAACACCGCAACAGCAACAACCTCAGCCACCACAACAAATGCAACAAGTTCGTCATGTTCAGCAGCCTCAAAATGTTCAACAGCAACAACCTCAGCCACCGCAACAAATGCAACAAGTTCGTCATGTTCAGCAGCCTCAAAATGTTCAACCGGTGATGGCTGTACCGGAACAGCAGGTACCTCCGACAGCGCAGGAGAATATTGCTAGCGGTGGAGGAGGAGGGAGCTCCGAGCCTGCATCATCTTCGAGATGGCCCAAGGCAGAAGTACTGGCGCTGATAAAGTTGAGGAGCGGGCTTGAGTCGAGGTACCAAGATGCGGGGCCGAAAGGCCCACTTTGGGAGGAAATCTCCGCCGGCATGGGGCGGATGGGGTACAATAGGAGTTCCAAGAGGTGCAAGGAGAAATGGGAGAACATCAACAAGTACTTCAAGAAGGTGAAGGAGAGCAACAAGAAGCGGCCCGAGGATGCGAAAACGTGTCCGTATTTTCACGAACTAGATGCCCTTTACCGGAAAAGGGTGCTTGGCGGTGGGTCTACGGGCGGCAGCAGCAGCTCGTTGGGAAATATGCTAGAACAACAACCTCAACAGGAGCAAGTAGTGGCTGCATCAGAAAACAAGAATGCAGATGATAGCACGAATGTGGAAACAAATTTGAGAGCTAACCTCTTTGGAGAGGGAACAGAAGAGGCTGCCAAGAAGGTAAAGTTTTTCCATATATTTCTAGTCAATAATATTTGCTAATGCTAGGGTCTTGAGATACTAGAGTCATCAAATTTGTTGACAAAATTCGTTACGCGTCTGTCAGTATCTTACTTGTTCAAAACAAATATGATCCAAAAATTTATGTCCGCATTATTTGGCGTACAAATTTTTGGGGAATAAATTAGTAATGTAAGCATAGATACATACTGATTATTGGTTTTACATTTGAAGCCAGAAGACATTGTGAAGGAGTTGATGGAGGTGCATGATCACCAACAAGTCCTCCAACAAGGGCACCCACAACATTTTGGAGTAGATGACTGCAATAGGATGGAGGAAGCGAATAGCGATAATCTTATGGATCAAGAGGAGGACGACATGGAAGACGAGGACATGGACGAGGAAGACGATGAAGAAACGGAGCAAGAGCGGAAGATGGCTTACAAGATAGAGTTTCAGAAGCAGAATACAGGCCCTTCGTCCAACGGCGGAGGCAATGGTGCACCTTCTTTCCTCGCCATGGTTCAGTGAGAAATGTGCATGGCCAAATCTCTGTACAATATGTACGTATCTCAATCTAGCTCAAGTAAGATTATACCTCACATGAGCAAAAGTTGAAACCCTCAAAAAATTAGTTCTTCTATTTTCTCTTCTTTTTTTTTTTTTTTTTTTTTTTTTTTTTTTGGCCTTTTCTTGTTTTCTTAAATTAATTTCTTTCATTCTCCTTTGTTCATCACCACCCCATTTCATCATCTTCTGATTTTTGTTGTCCTCTTGATCTTCTTCTTCTTCTACTGCTTCTCGGATAGTCTTCGTCGTCGTCGTCGTCATCAGTTTTTTTCCAATTTATTGATTTATTGGTGAATAAAAAAACCGTTTGAAAAACGGGGAGGGGGATTGGATTAAGACACAAGAAATAAGCTTGCTCTAAATTTACGTAGCAGCAGTCATATATCGTTACAGAGAAAAACAAAACTGAGCCCTGGAAATATAGAGAGGGAGAGAAAAAGTGGACAGTTGCACAAGGCAGATCAGCAGAGATGATTCACCATTATTCTTTTTTTTTTTTTCACTTTTATTTTATTTATATTGTTCTTGTTAATTGATTAATTAAACTTTTGTGTTTCTTTTGTAAACTTTGCTTGGTTTGAATGAATGAACAAGCTGGGCTCTCTCTAAAATTCATATTCCCTATTCAAATTGTGCAATAAGTCTTTTTCCTTTTCTTTTTCCCTTTTGTTTAAGGAGCAACTTGCATGTTCCAGAGTCACCACGCCGTTTTGTGTTATGAATATAGTATTATGTGGACTTAAATTGCATATATTATTGTATGATTGACATAAAACGTTGGATAAAATTGTCAATATTTATGTGGATGGTATTGGTAGCTTGACAGACAAGTGTATACGGAGACCAACTAATGATAGCAACTTTACTGTGAAGTCTCTGTCTATGTGTTAGACCTAAACGCTAATATGAATACCAAATAGCGATGAAAGTTTATTTGGGAGTTGCGTCTTCCTCCTCAAGTGCTCTCTTTTCTTTGACTTGTGTTGCTAGGTAAATTACTGACCAATGCTCAACGAGTTAGACGGGGGTTGGCTATACGGCAGATATGATGGTGATTTTGACTTAGAGACTGCTCCTTTGCTGCTAAGGTTCGGAGAAGTTTCCCTGTTCTTGATCAATTTTTTACTGGTTTATGAACTACTAATTGGTTCCAAAATAATATCTCTTCCAAAATATTAGTTTTGATGATTTGCAATGGAGACATTTTTTTTGCATTGCTCGCTGGTTCTTGTGACACTAGCGAAGCAAAAGTATTTTGGGCAGGATTTTGCTCTCCCTAATGATTCCAAATTTGTTATTATTTACTTGGAAATTGGCTTCGGGTGAAGATAGTTTCCCCTGCTACTTTCATGAAATAATGAAATTAAGAAGATTATGGTAGAATCGGATTCTGCACTTGCCTTTCGGACTTATGCTCGGTTGTTAACCCAAAAAAAATAAAAAAAAAAATCCTCCTTATTTATGTTTTTCATTTCAATTTTGGTCAACTTTGTGATTTTCCATAAATGTATAACTGGATCCAAAAATGAAAAAGTTATAGATAAACACCAGCACAGTGATGAAAGCAAGTGGATAATTCATTTATCGTAGTAATCTGCAGCTACAACTCTGCGCGCGTCACTGATGCCAGCTGGCTTTCACCTTTATTTAGAGACTTTCTCTGAGAAATATGGGGCTTTCAGAGCTTCGGCCTACCGTGTGGTGGTGGTGAGGTAGGCATTTGCCCTGCTTTTCACCACGTCAATATATATATATAAAGAACTGTTATTAGCATTTTAAAATTTTCATTTTACATTTTTTATAAGTGTATTTTTATTTCTAATTATAAATAATTTGGAGCACAAAACAAGATTTTTGAAGAGCCAATAACAATTCCTTATGTGTGTGTGTATATATATATATATATATAAAAGAAGCCTTTAAGGAAAAAGATTCTTTGTTTTTTTATAAAAATAGGAATTAGTTGTAGGGTCCACATCATATCGAACTTTAACAATCCAAATCATTTATTTCTTAAGTTGCACCTCATAGATCATCTTTGCAAAACATTAGCCAAATCAAAAATATTTAAGACATCTAATTGTGTTCAAAGAAAAGAAACAATGAAATTTGATCTTGATAATTAAATAGGCAAATGGTTTCGAATTGAATTGAATTTTTGCAAGGATGATCTATGAATCGAAACTTACAAAATAGACGGTTCGGATCGTTGAAATTCGATGTAGAGTGGGCCTCACACCTAATCCCTATTTTTTCAAAAAATTATGATCCCTTTGCATAAAGGGTCTGTGTGTATGTGTGTGTATATATATAAAAGATAACGGACAAGGCTTGTTACAATATTTCAACTTAATTATGCATATAATTATATATTTTAATTTAATTATGTAACAATGTGTGATTAGTTTGATAAATACAATCACATATCGAATATAAGCATATAAACATATAACTGTGATAATATTTTAAGTAAATTTATGCAATATCATGTATTTTAATATTTATCACAAAACAAATGCATGATTGAATATTTGTCGGTAAATACATCCAAGTCTCTTATTATTGCCAGTTATTATTGTGCTGTATGAATATATAATAATGTGTTCCAAAAAGGGTTGACTTGCTTATATAATTATTTTGGGTTGGTTAGAACTTATCAATCTTTGATTTGCTTGTTTCCATCTGTAGTCAATAACATGTTTTCACCAAAAATTATAAGGTAAAGATCCGGAGACATACGTTTTTGACACATGTTTTTTAACTATCTAATCATTTATTTTTTTATCTCATCTCAAAAATCATATCTACCAAGATCGCTCAAATCCAAAACCAAATGATCATTAGATTGAAGTTAGTGTTTCTTTGTAGATCGTATTCATTAATTTTCTTCACTACAAATGGATGTCTTAAGGGTTTTGGATTTGTCTAATTTTTTGCAAGAATGATCTATAAATGATGTACTAAAATATAGATGGTATTGTTGAAATACATTACACAGTGGTCCACACAAAATAAATATCAAAATGTGTGTCAAAAGCGTGTGTCCTGGAATCTGACCCAAAATTTTAAACTTATTAGACCATTTTCTTTTTGGTGCCAAATATGTCACAAAATCCAAAACTACACAAATTTGTCTTAAAACCCTAGATATGTTTTCAAACAAAAATTTACCTTCAGTACTGACAACCCAACATCCAGGCTAATTCTATAAGAAGCAAACTTGCAGTTTCTATCTGAATATTAATTTACCTTCTCTTCTCTAATGCAAAGCAGTTCTTAATTGTATCTCGTGATTAGGTTTTTCAATTTTAATGTAGTTTATAAAGATCATAACAAGTTTATACATTGTTGAATTTAATGGTTAAATGTGCGTTGAAGAATTCCAAGAAGTTTTGCAGGTTTGAGTCACTCAATAGACAATGTACACTTCTCAAATTAATCTCACGATTAATGATTAGCTCTTTTTTCTTTTCTTTTTTTCTTCTTTTTTTTTTCCTGTTTCAAATCTTGCCCAATATTCTTCTGCATGTTACTGTATTTATTTCCTATCTCAAAATGCCACATAGTTTTGCTTACAAGCCTTCGAATCTTTTCACCCACTTTACGTGTTTGTATGAGTTGGAAAAATATATATATATATATATATATATATATATATATATATATATATATATATAACACATGTCTCTAATAGTTAATTACAAATAATTAGGTTTTTAAAATACAGCACATGGAACAAAGAGGAATGTACTTGATTGGTGTTAGTGGAAAGATTAATTAAACATCTAATTTAACCACGAGCTGGTGGCCCAGTGGTAAATGATGGATTGTGATGCTTCCTTCAAACTAAAAACTGGAGGTCTCGGGTTCGAAATCAGTTGTTGGTGTGGAAGCCAGACTTGTGGCCAGGGAGAGGTTGAAATGCCTCTGTGAGTCTTTTCGACTCCTAAAAATTGTGGATAACCATGGCTTTATTGGAAAAAGTAAATATTTAGGAGAAAAGGAATCTAAATATTTTTGTAATTATGTCCTTTATTTGTTTCCTTTTGTAACAAGGATTGTATGTACCTTTTATTCAGAATTATGGAATACAGAAAAGTTATCCCGTAAAATTCTATTTGGCACCAGAGCCAACTGTAACCTTAATCCCACCACCGTGCTGCTTGTGTCGTGAGAAGGAAAGCTGCTTGGTTATTTTTGCTGCATCTTTGCCGCAGAAAAACTAACTGCAGTGCAGTGGGCCGTGTACTGCTACGGCTTGTGTGTGTGTTCTTTGTGGTGTACCGTGACATGATCAATGACGGGGGACAAAGGTGAGTTAAGGCTAAAGTTGGAGGGCGAAGCATATGGCTCTATCCACGGCTCAGTTGTGAATTCGGTTTATTATTCAGAGTGATGCTTTAGCCGTACCAAGTACTGTAAAGCTGAATGGGTCAAACTATCATATGTGGTCCAAGGTATTGGAGATGTATATCGCTGGCCGTGGCAAGAAAGGGTTAATGACAGGGAGCGTCAAGGAGACCAAGGAGAATAGTGCTGAGTGTGAAGCTTGGGAGACGGGGAACGCAATTGTGAAAGGGTGGTTGATTAATTCCATGGATCCTACCATCATGGGATTTTTCATTCATCTTCGTACAACTAAAGAAGTATGGGAAGAGGTTGCTCGAATGTATTTTGATGGGTCTGATATTTCTCAAATTTATGAGTAGAAGGTGAAGTCATTTCGACTTTGCTAGGAAGGAAGACCTATTGGTGTATACTATGTCGATCTCAAAGCGGTTTGGCAAGCATTGGATTAAAGAAGACTAATCAAGATGGAGTGTGCTGTTGACTTGAAGACACTCTGAGAAGAAATTTAATTGGATCGTGTGTCACATCCCGGCCCGGGGCGGACCACTTCCCGGGCCCGCTCCACCACCGTAGCACGATATTGTCCGCTTTGGGCCCCGACCACGCCCTCACGGTTTTGTTTTTGGGAACTCACGAGCAACTTCCCAGTGGGTCACCCATTATGGGATTGCTCTCATGCACTACTCGCTTAACTTCGGAGTTCTTACGGAACCCGAAGCCATTGAGCTCCCAAAAGGCCTCGTGCTAGGTAGGGATGGGAATATACATATAAGGATCACTCCCCTGGGCGATGTGGGATGTTACAATCCACCCCCCTTAGGGGCCCGACGTCCTTGTCGGCACACACACGACCAAGGTTAGGCTCTAATACCAAATTGTCACATCCTGGCCCAGGGGGAACCACTTCCCGGGCCCGCTCCACCACCGTAGCACGATATTGTCCGCTTTGGGCCCCGACCACGCCCTCACAGTTTTGTTTTTGGGAACTCACGAGCAACTTCCCAGTGGGTCACCCATTATGGGATTGCTCTCGCGCACTACTCGCTTAACTTCAGAGTTCCTACGGAACCCGAAGCCAGTGAGCTCCCAAAAGGCCTCGTGCTAGGTAGGGATGGGAATATACATATAAGGATCACTCCCCTGAGCGATGTGGGATGTTACATCGTGTGTATGCCTTCCTAGCAAGGCTTGATGATATTTTTGACAAAGTGCGTAGTGATATTTTGAGAACTCAACCATTACCATTTGTAGAGGAGGTGTTCTTCGTTGTTAAGTGAGAAGCACAACGCCATGCAACTATGATGGGAAGTAGTGGCGTGGGGAACCAAGGAGGAGCTCCTCCAGTAGTTATGATATCATGGCCACCTTCTGGTAGCCGGTTTTTAAACCCATCTCCATCGGCCAATTCTTGGCCATTCACTTGGGAAAACAAAGATGATCTGAAGTGCACTTTTTGTGGTCAAACCCGTCATACAGAGGATATATGTTTTCAGAAACATGGAGTACCCAAATTGAAGAAGAAATTACGTACCAAGGAAAGAGCTGCTAATGGAGCAAGTGGAAGCTGGGCATCCGTTGCCACTACCACCAAGGATGTCGTGCCCTCCTCAAGCGATTCAAGTCAAAGCTTGTTGACCAGGACCACTCCTAGTGAAACCCCGGCCACTCCAGGTAGTATGGGGCGTGTTCTTTTAGCCTCTGATATAAAACATCATACAGGTTGGATTCTAGACTTGGGTCCAACTGATCATATGACTTTTGATAAGAATTTATTTTCTAGTATGACAACAAGTCCACAGAAGTGTATAGCAACTGCTAATGGAACAACAAGACCAGTTTTGGGGGCCGGCACAGTGCACCTCACGTCGGCCCTTCCCCTTCATCACTGCTTGCTTGTTCCCTCGTTATCTCATAATTTGTTATCTATTCCTCAAGTTACTGAGCAATTAGATTGTGTTGTACTTATGTATCAACTGTTTTGTTTGCTTTAGGATATTCAGACCAATGAGATAATTGGGTGTGGCACTAAGAGAGAGGGGTTATATTATGTGGATGACGTCGTTCCTGGCAGAGCCAATACGGTTCGAGCATCCCATACTAATAATTTACAAGAAGTGTGGTTATTGCATCGTCGCTTAGGACATGCTTCCTTTGGTTATTTAAGGTATATGTTGCCTAGTTTATTTCATGATATAAAAGAATCAGACTTACATTGTGAAGTATGTATTTTCGCGAAGAGTCATCGCGTTACGTTTCCTCCTAGTATGAATAAAAGATTGTTTCCCTTTGATCTTGTGCATTCAGATGTTTGGGGTCTCTTTCCTGTTAGTACAACGTCCGGGGTTAAATGGTTTATTACTTTTGTTGATGATTGCACTCATATGACGTGGATTTATGTGATGAAAAATAAAAGTGATGTAAGTATGGTGTTTCGATCTTTTTCTCAAATGGTAGCAACACAATATTCCTCTGTTATTAAAGTTCTCCGCTCTGATAATGGAGGAGAGTATATTGGTTTCGAGTTGTCCTGTTTCCTTTAGGATCAAGGAACTCTACATGAGACTAATACCCCACAATAAAATGGAGTTGCTGAGAGAAATAACCGTCATATCCTGGAGACTGCCCGTGCTTTGCTCATTGGTGCATCCGTACCTAAACGGTTCTGGCCTGAAGCCGTCACCTATGATGTGTATGTTATTAATCGTATGCCTTCCCGGGTTGTGGACTTTAGAACACCTCTTAAAGTATTGACCAATTTTGTACCCATCGTATCAAGTAATCATCTTACTCCTCGTATATTCGGGTGTGTAGCTTATGTCCATATCCACAAGGTTCATCGAAGTAAGTTAGATCTGTGTGCTCACCGGTGCGTTTTTCTGGGATTTGCTCCTCAACAAAAAGGGTATAAGTGCTACCATCCTGAAACTCGCCATATGTATATGACCATGGATGTTACTTTTTCTGAATCTGAGTTCTTTTATGCTTCGTTTTCAACACTTTCTGATCACCAGGGGGAGACTACAAGTGATCTTGGTTGGTTGGAAATATGTAGCTTAGGGGGAGCATTTGGTGATAAAAATATTAATGGAGACTCTCAGAAAGGAAATACCGAGAATGTGGATAATGGGTCTCAGCAAGAAGCCAAGTGTGATGCAGGAAAGGGTGTTATCGAGTGTGATGAAAGGCCAGGAAATTGCCGAGTGTGATGCAAGGGCTCAACAGGAAAGTGCCGAACCAGGTATGCCACTACAGCAGCAAGTAGTGGCCGAATCCATAACCCCCTCTCTCTCGAACTGCATAGTGCCACCCAATGTGTCTTCTCTGAATATTCCTGAGGTAAGTACTATAATGCTCATGTAACTAATCAAGATAATATTATCAATATATATCAGTTGCCGCCAAGGAAAAATCGTGGTGTTGCTCTTGATATGTTTTCTCCTGAAGGGAAAGTGAAGTATCCAATAGCTAACTATGTGTCATGCTCAAGCTTTGCACCATAACGTCAAGCATGGGTTAACAATGTGGAAGCAATCCAAGTACCAACCCGAGTTGAGGAGGCATTGAGGGATCCTAAATGGGTTGCTGCAATGGATGAGGAAATGATGACACTACATAAAAATGATACATAGGAGATAATGGAGCTACCCAAAAGAAAGAAGCCAGTTAGGTGTAGATGGGTCTTTACAGTTAAATACAAGGTGGATGGATCGGTAGATAGATATAAAACAAGGTTAGTAGCAAAGGTTATACTCAAACTTATGGTATTGATTATCAGGAGACATTTTCTCCAATAGCAAAGATGAATACGATACGTGTTCTGATTTCTTTAGCTGCAAACTTAAATTGGCCACTAAAACAGTTTGATGTGAAAATTGCCTTTCTTCATGGGTACTTGGAAGAAGAGGTAGATATGGATCTTCCTCTAAGGTACAATGCCAGAGGGAAGACCAGAGTGTGTAGATTGCGAAAGTCACTCTATGGACTTAAGCAATCACCTCGTGTGTCGTTTGGTAGATTTACTCAGGTTATAAGGAGGATTGGGTATTATCAAAGCCATTCAGATCATACATTATTTGTAGAGCGGAGAAGTGGTAAAGTGACTACTTTAATCATTTATGTAGATGACATGATAATAACTGGTGATGATTCAGAATAGATGGTGAAGCGTGAACAAAACCTAGCCGCATTGTTTGAGATGAAGAGTTTGGGAGACCTAAAAATTTTTCTTGGCATGGAAGTCGCTCAATCATCTAGAGGTATTTTCTTGTCTCAGCGTAAATATGTTCTAGATTTATTAAAGGAAACAGGCATGTTGGGGTGTAAACCTGTGGACACTCCTATCGTAGAGAAGCATTATTTGGGGATTTATCCAGATCAGGAATCGGTTGATAAAGGTAGATATCAAAGACTGGTGGGGAGATTGATTTATTTATCTCACACTCGTCCAGATATTGCGTATGCGGTAAGTGTGGTCAGTCAATTCATGCACTCACCAAGTGTGGATCATATGGCGATAGTAATGAGAATCTTAGCATACTTGAAGTCTGCTCCGGGTAAAGGAATTTTGTATGAATGTCATGGACATATGAGGATCGAGGGGTTTACAGACGCTGATTGGACAGATGATGTGACTGATAGAAGATCTACATCTGGGTATTTTACATTCGTTGGAGGTAATTTGGTTACTTGGCAAAGTAAGAAGCAAAATGTGGTATCAAGATCTTCTGCTGATCGGGGAATGGCACATGGTGTGTGCGAGATGCTTTGGTTGCGAACGTTACTTTGGAGTCTTGGTTTCAAACAAAAGGAGGCAATAAAGTTGTATTGTGATAATAAGTCCGCTAAAGAGATAGCCGAGAATCTGGTACAACATAACAGGACTAAGCATGTTGAAGTGGATAGACATTTTATCAAAGAAAAGCTGGAGAAGAAGATTGTGTCAATACCATTTGTGAACTCAGATGAACAACTTGCAGATGTTCTTACCCATGCCGTATGTAGCAGAAGGTTTGGTGATTCACTTGTCAAGTTGGGCATACTTGAGAGGGAGTATTGGAAAAAGTAAATATTTAGGAGAAAAGGAATGTAAATATTTTTGTAATTACTAGAGTCATTGTTTAGGAAAGGTATTATGTCCTTTATTTGTTTCCCTTTGTAACAAGGATGGTATGTAACTTTTATTCAGAATTATGGAATACAGAAAAATTATCCCATAAAATTCTATTGGCTTACCACCAATTGTTCCATTTTTTAAGATAAAAAAAAATTAAACATCTAATTTTACGAAGGTCCCAGGCTGTACTATTTCTCTTTCTGCAACAAGTATTAAAGGTTCAACAAACCAGGGAAGAACTTGTAACAATTAAAATTGATAAATACATGCATCTTAATTTATTTGTTGCTTTTAGTAAAAAGAAGCAAAATGAAACAAAACATGTGTCAAAATGAACGTCTCAATAGTTTTTTTTTTTTTTTTGTAAAGATAATCTATGAATGATTAACTAAAATATAAACATGCTGCTATACTCATCTCCCCACCCACCAAAAAAAGTTAAAAAACTTAAAATGTTATTTTCTCACTCACTATTATTCCCAAAATAACCTCTAATATATATCTAAATTCTTTTTGAAGTTTCCACAATAATAAATACTAGAGACCCAAGCCTCCACTCAGGCTTCCCTTCTCAATTTTTATTCCGGTTAGAATTCCACACTATATTCATTTCCCAAATCTACCCGATTGCAACTCTCCTTCGTTCCCTCTCTCCAAATCCCCAACGCAACACCCTTCCCAATTGATAAACAAATGTACAGAAAAATCACTATAGAATATATATATATATATATATATATATATATATAAAGACAGTTATAAATAGTGGACATGAACTTCCATTGAATTGATTCTTTTTATTCTTTCTTGTTTTTCAAGTTAATTACATGAGTGATGGGGCCCTTTGTTCATAAGACATGTACACATGATTATTAAAATTATCAAAGTATTCATATCCGGATGTAATTTGCATTGTTTGATCAATGTTGTATTATTACCGAGGACCGTAGCTCAAGTTGTTGAAAGCATTCTCTTTTATCTGAGATGTTGCCAGTTGAAAATGATGTGAAAATCTCAGATTTATCTAGGAAAGTTATTTCTGTATACCATTTTTCACTTCATGCACATCTCATGTTTGTTTTACATAATTCATTTGCCGTTATTTATACACTTTGAGATATATTTAGAAAAGTAATTTCTGCACACCTATTTTTTTTATTTGCACACTTGTGTTTATTTCCAGAAAAGAGGATCCTCGCCGAATCCTTTTCCCCGAGATCCTCTCGCAATCATGATCTTTCATCGTACATCGTGCAGTCAGTTTTCGTTACGTACTATTTATATTTAATTTTAAATTTTAAAATTTAAAATGATTTATGATCACACGAAGTACGATGAAATGTTACAATCATGGATTCCTAGGATCTCTAGGAAAAATATCCGGTAAAGATCATTCTTTACCATTTTCCTTTATTTCCATGTAGGCGTGTACGGAAATCATTCCACATTGTTTACACTTTATTCCTTGTATTTCGTAATCAAAGCATTGTAGTGATGGTGTCTTTTCCAAGTTCCATTTCAAGATGAAAAGGCTGTGTGATGAGACTCCTTCCTTTTGCATCACGTGTACTCCCGAGCGTCTAGTACGTGGCTGAAAACCAAACCCTTTTTTTCATGCACTAGTTTTCACTTTTCTGCTTTCACTGTCTCTCCAATTATATGCCAATGCTAACGACAACGACAATCGTCTCTCTAATTACATGTTAGCAATCTCTCTCTAATTATATGTCAATGCCAACGACAATTGTTCACGTGCATGCGACCAACAGAAGATGATGTTGCACACGCATGAAATGGCCGATGAGCACATTCGTGACTTGACTTTCAACTGTAGATGCATGTAAATCCCATATACCGAACATTTTTGTGTACAAACAATTAACTCAAGACCAGACCAAACTCGTAAAGTAATCAATTCTACATTCATAAAAAGCTCAAAACGAAAGGCAATTTTCGCTACCAGTGTTGAAACAACTTTTAGTAAACAGAAAAAAATTACAAAAATGAGTTCCTATGATGCTCCAGGGAGATTAATCCTACCGATTGGGGTCGGCCCTTCCTTACTACAGATCCTGCTTGCTCTTACTTCTTTTCATCTTTGCCTTAAACCTCGACTTCACCATAAGCGTCTGTACCGTATTTACAAAGTTCCCAACTGCCATTAAAACTAACAGCACGCCGCAAAAACTCACCTGCCAAAAATATTTTTCCCGTCACATATGGTTCCACTTTTGAGTAAACTACACCAAGTTCTCTTGATGTTTCGTGAAGATGTAATGTTAGCCCTTCTGTTTTTGAAAATTACAGGAGGCTCATCAAACTGTCTAATTTCTGAAGACAACATGATGCTTTTTCAATTTTGTTCTTGTTCACATAAATCAGAGGAAGCTTTCGGTAAAAATTACCTGCCATTCCGAAACAACGCCAATAAAAGCAGTTGTGAGCAACTGTATTCCGACATATGCCTCAAAACCCTACAACAAGAAGCACAAACAATTATTCAGTTATTATTGCATTTAAGTCACTGGATAGAATTAAAAAATGGAGCAGACTTGGTCTGCATTGCATTTCATTGAAAGAACGAATCACTACTTACGCAACTTTTCCCACCCACCCACTTGCACATCATACATAACCTATTTCAGTTTATCTGTGGTGTACCAGTCCAATCTCTATCTTGCACGAAGGCAAGCATAAGTGATACAACCTATCATTTTGTGCTGCAACTTAAAAGAAAACTACTCAATCGAAAGTCTACAGACTATGATTTTTCTTCACCAATTCGTTCTGCTGCATATCATGCAAACTCCTAAGACGCATGATTAAGTCAATGCAGTCAGTTAACAAGGTTGCATTTAGCATGGTTAAATCATACATCTACCAACTGCCCATGAGCTTTAGCTCAAGTGGGATTGGGATAAGGTGGGGTAGCGGTAGATCCTTAGTTCAAATTCTGCCATATGTAAAAACTAATCAAGTTGTCCAATCACCTGTAAAACAAATAGTATTGGACATAGAATCCACAATTGACCATCTACGCCCGCTGTTTCTCCCCAGACCACATCCATTCTTTTGGCCTGAAATTGCAAAACAAATATATAAAACGCCAGAATCAGGCTTAAATTTTGTAATCAAACAATTTATCTTTTTAATGGAACCTTTCCCAATGCAATTCGAGTATAGAGTCTCTGGCGTTGATATCTATTTTGTAAAAGCATAGCAACTCCTTGCATCATAGCCCATTGTAGGAAAAGTTGCACACCTCTCTGGACAAGATTTAACAAAATCATTAACGGCGCCAAAGCTATTAACACTAACACACAATAAAACAAAAAAGTTACCTGCTTTTGGGAACAATTTGGTTGTCCTTTAATCTCCCATGTGAGACTAACAAGGGCCATAAACACAGCACAATAGTGATGGTATATCCACCTGCACAAGCATATGAGTATAAGAAATTCGTTTGTTCAGTTACAATGCCAATTAACCAACCAAAATAGATGCATGAATGACCATTTTGACAACATATGGGTTTGTCGTGAATTAAGCTCCACCAGAAGAATGAATGCATGGGATGACAAAAGAAATCATATCCGAGTTAACGTGGTAAGTTGTGAAAAATTATAGTACCAAGTCATAAGATTGACTATGAATTACAATTGCAAACAACGTTTCCTTGGTTTATGTACCTTCAACCCAAATCACAAAAGTGGGCACAAGAAATTTCTGTGATAAGTTATGAAAAATAATAGTACTAAGTCATCAGATTGACCATGAATAACAATTATAGACAAAGTTTCCTTGGTTTTATCCACCTTCACACCTCAATAAATGATACCTCAAAAAATGTGACTTTTACATTACTTAGGAAAAGAGAGAACAGATATTACAATTACTCTGAAATTATATATGGATCCTAAACAGTCCTTACGTGATTACAAGTACTAGTTGAACCAACACAATTTGGAACCAATATATATAAACAAACGCCTGCATGCGCACACAGAACTTGACTTAATTCAGCTTCATTATTGTAAAGAAACTACAGATGTTATCGACCCAAGTTGAGCATAAGAGGTCACAAACTTGGTTATTTTATCTTGTAAACCAGTGTAGAGGAATAACAGCCAGGGAAAAGGAAAAAATGTCGGAGGAAAGATGCTATGTATTTACCATGGACGAATATCACTTCCATTTACTCTCAGTATGTTTTCTCGCAGGGCCAAACCAGTGTAGAGGAATAACAGCCATGCCTTGATAAGCAAAAAAATCAAGTCAAATCCATTATGAAATCATCCATATAGACACAAATATCAGCACATTCAAATCATACGATATGAAACACGTGATCTCAATGTACCTGGTAAGCCTGAACTGGAAACGCTGGCAAACATCCATCCCAAATCCAAGATCTTAGTATAAGTAGTGTTGCTGGAAAAATAAGGAATAGCAGGGCAGTTCTATCCTGCTCCAGAGTAACATCATTGTATGTAAGCTGCTCAAACTATTTTTGCTTGACACTCTTTGTAGTCAAGATGGAGAAAGTAGCTATATGAGATAAAGAGTAACGAAGCAGCATGAGGGAAAGCATACTATATGAGTCAATTCTACTCTCAGGGAGCAGATCTCAACGAAAACAAGAAGGCATAATTACAAAAAGGGGGCAAGTAAAACATTTATGACCTTGATGTTATGTTGATTAGCATAAATCACTAAGATGAATGATAAGAATTTCCAAGCACACTTATTTATCTCTGATGGAAGAATAAGTAGTCAATTTAACCTCAAGGGCCTTCTAGTTGTATTGAAACGTATACCTATTGCAATTCAAGATAGCTTGTTAGTGAGAGGAAATTAAAAAAAAAAAAAAAAAAAAAAGACAAAAAAGTCATGGAATGAAGGAATAAACCCCGATTATCCTGAAATCATAGAGATCGTTTATGTCACATGTGTCATTCAAAGGGCTATTAAAAAAGGGAAACAAAAACCATCCTTTGAAAAATAATTCAAGAAAGAGACAAAGTGGTCTTTTTTTGTACGTGAAACCACTTAAGCATGAATAAGTCTTAGGTTCTTCCTAGGCCCTATTGACTGTAATTAGTTGGCTCAGTTGGTAACCATGAACTAAAGGCATGATCCCAATAACTGATTCTTCACTTAGCATATTTAAAGTAAGGAATACTATTGTTACCTCCAATGCAAGATGAATATATTCCACCAGTTTTCAAAACATTGTGTACATTTAGCTCACGATATATGTTCTATACCAGAATAAAAAGCAAATTAGGAGAAAAGCGTAAAGCAATAAGACGTATTACTTACTCTGTAAGCGTTGTATTCCTCTTTAACCTTGAGTTGGATATCTTTGCTAGAGGAACGCACATTGATAGGACCGAGAAACATCCTTAGAAACCCTCCTCCTGCGTAAATTTTAACCCTTTAACATACATACAACGGCTCAATCCAAGCAATTAACACAAAACTAAAGCAAAAACCTCAGATTAAATGATCAATGAGGCAGTTAATGAAAAGGGTACCCTGAGATTTCCCAGGATGAAACGAAGCGGCCTCGCCATCCACCAACACACATGTGGCCCTCTGCAAATCTTCTTCCAGCTGCCATTAACATATCCATCCAAAACACCCATAAATTCCAAACATTCCATTTCAATTTCATGAAAAATTACAATCCCGGAAAGCAAAATCACAAAATGGACGATGAATGGATCCAGGAAATAAGCTAAATCAGCAATTTCAGCAGTTGGATTTACATGCACAGACATGCAGAAGCAGCAGAAGGATACAAAAACCAGAAAAGGGGTCGAAAGAACTTACCTTTTCTGCTAACTTGGGATCCAAGGCCTTGCTGGAAAGCAGTGAATAAAGCTGGGAGCGGAGGCGGCGGATGGAGGAATCGAGAGATTGGGCGCGCTGGCGGAGGGATTGCTCGTCGGTGGCGGCTCTGGATACAAAGGAAGCAGCTTTGTCCTGCAGCTCCTTCACCTCCTCCACCACCTTGGCCACTTGTGCTCGTATCTCCTCGTCACTGCCGGAAGAAGAAGAAGAAGTGTTCCTCTTGGCATCCCCCATCGCCAAAATCTTCTTCCTTTTCTGCTTCAATCGACTGCGTTCAATGCAATTTAATCCTTTCAATCGAAACAATCAATCTCCTCCTCCAGCTTCCGCGGTCCACCCAAAATGTTTATATAATTTTTATGGGGTTTTTGGGTTTGGGGAACACGACCGTCACAAATACACACGCACGAACCCCCACACCGGTGGTAGCCAACAAACTAGAAGCCCAGCGGAGGTTGTAGATGCAAACACTGTTTTTTTATTTTTTATTATTATTATTAACCATTTTGTTTTTATTCTTTTTTTCACTCTCTTCCTCTCTTATTCCATCCAGTAAAAAATAAAATAAAATAAAAAAAATAAAAAAATAAAAAGAAAAAACCTCAACTCCCTTCATGGATATGCACAAAGGTTTTATGAATAATTTTAGATTGTTTTTGAACTTTTTTGTTTGAGAGATATTTTTGTCCTAAATTTTTTCGTGAAGTCGGTGACCTCAAAAAGGCCTCCTGGCTTTATATGTAGAGAGATATTACGATTTCAGTCCGTATGTTTTATTTGACATGATTTATGAGATGAAACATGATTTAGTGCTCTTATCTTAAACATACAACAGGTTATTGACCATAAGTCACATGTATCATATGACTCGTATGTTTTAAACAATTTTATTATACAACAATGTATGATATATTTGGCAAATTAAATGATAAAATGTCTTTATACACTTTAAAAAAAATAAACTAAACTCATCTCATCTAATGATTAAAAAACAAATGTGCAATATACATTGTTTGGTGCATGAATTTCTAATTTTCAATGTATTTTCACTTTAATAAATGGGGGAAATTTTGGGATTTAAATAAGGCATCGGATTCACATCATTTTGTGATTGGAGCTATTTGTTTGATTTCTTCCTCCTGCATAAGTTGTGTTATTTATTAAATTATTAGATCTATGTTTGCTTGAATTTTGATCCTAGTGACATCTAAGTCAAGTGTCACTCTCACACCAGGCTAAGCAAAACCCCCCTCACCATGTGGGCCTCCACCACTATATGTGATTGTTTGGCTTCATCATCTACTAATAAAGCTTGAAGCCTTGACCACGGGAAGTCGAACAGAATCTTGAATAAATGAATAAATATTAGTATATTACTTCAACTACAAGTCTTGTAAGTTGCATATTTAAAGGGAGAAATTAGAATCCCTTGCATTTTTTTCAATATATGTTAGATCAAACATTGATTTCTTTCTAAGATTTTATTATGAGGTTTTAACCAATTGCCACATCAACAATTTTTTATTTTTTAAACTACATATAATTTGTTTTAAAAGCATTTGTGGAGCAAAAAATAATCAAGAAAAATATGGATTCTTGGATGAATGAAAAAAATCAAAATGACCCTCAAGGCATACTGGAACTCCCACGCACAAAAAGTAGACAATAATGGCTCAATGAAGGTCAAAGATGATCAAAATACGTATTTATTCAAAACATATTTCATCAATCCTCATCAAATCCGACCCACAAGGCAAACCCTATTTATTCTTTTCAAATTAGGATTAATTACCAAAATTAATTGATTAATTTTCTAATTAATTTCTTAATTGATTGCAAGATATTATTTAGCAAAAAACCACCATAAATGGCCGGACCCCTTTTCTCCAAATAGGGGTCAGCACACCCCTATAAATAGCCCTCATTTCTCCCAAAAACTTAAGTCCAATTCTCTTCTAAAATTCTCCAAAATTTCTCTAAACATATTCTCTCTCAAATTCTAAATTTGGCATTGGAGGTTCTTTGGCCAAAGCCCCCTCATTCATCGTGGGTGCGTGAGGCTCTTGGCCTTGACCTAAGTTGTTAATTATTTTGTAGGTGCATTTTCGTCCAAGAAGAAGAAGGCGGAAATTTGCTTCCACAAATTGATGCTTTTATTGAGAGCTTGAGTCACAAGTTCGTAGAAGACTCTCGCGTTCAAGATTTTTTGTTTTCTTGTTCATTTGTAGATTTTTCATATGTTCTTACTAAATAAAAATTCTTAGATAAAACGTAAAAGAGAAATACAATGACAAGAGATTCAAGAATCTCAACAAACAGAAATTCCAACATTCAAGAAATGAGACCATGGCGATCCACGAGGCTAAACGCGACAAGTGGAGCGGCACCACCACCATAAAGCCCCATTATGGCAATCACCAAAAAAGCAACATCGGTCCAAGCTATGCCATTTAAGCTCACACGGGCCCAAGCCTAAGGCAAGATGGCCTAAGCAACGCTAGCCAAACCCGTTACCGAGCCGAGCCCTAGCCTCACACCCGCGTGCGGCGTATGCAATTCAACCCACTCCCGTGGTGTATTAATTTCCCAACTCAAATGTCGCACCTGAAGTTTACCATACTTTCACTACCCAAGGAGACTCATTCTGTCCAAGCTCTTTTAACCCAAACGGAGAACAACACTTATTTCAACAAGTCATAGAGTTAACAAACGCCATTGGACAACAGATGACCTTGGTGAATTAGCTCTTGCAGCGTACCAAGATGCAATGTGCCCATACAAGGTGTCCCGAAGTAGGACAAGGGCAGACGAAGAACCTCTCCAACAGCATCCCGACAAACAGCCATTCGATCAGCCACAAACTGATTGTTCCGGCAATGTACACTCTCTACTGGGCCCTCGAGATAGTGTATACTCCCGTCTTAGAGCTCGAATAAGCGTGCACTCTCGACTAGGCCCATAGACAAGCATACATTCATGGTTAGGGCCACACTCGAATGAGTGTGCACTCTTGAATAAGCCCATAGACGAGCATACATTCATGGTTGGGGCCACACTTTGATAATCAACATGAGTAGCCTTCCAGGCGAAGCGTTCATTCGCGACTAGGCCCATAAGAAGCATCCTTCAACTCACATTGGAGTAGGCAACACGACGGACAGAGAGAAGCAGTCACTTAATCCGGCTCAAGTTCAACCGTCAATCATCAACCTATAAGAAATTCACTCGCTCGCTAGGAACATACTACATGCACCGCAACCACTGCATAGATGAGCCGAACACATGGAATAGTGATAGGAGCATATTTATGCGATTTTGTTAGCTTGTTTCTTTGCATTTACATAGTTAGTTTCTATTTATTATAGTTATTTAAGCTATTTTCGTGTGTTTGTAAGTCCTAATGGCAAAGTTGGCAAGAAAGTGCATTTTGGAGCTATTTTGAGTAGTTTTGGGCATGGAATGGATAGCTTGCATATGGAGCAAGGTGGATGAACAAATTTGAAGTCAAATGAGGCTAGGAACATGCTACAAATCTGGAGAAACAAGTTCAAGACAAAGAAGATAAGGAAAGAGCAAGAAACATGGAACATTATCCAAACAACCTAACCTTATCCTACCTTATCTTATCTTATCATATCCTAATCTTTTCCTACCTTAATTCCAGCTGCAAAAAGGACTCCTTTTCACATTAAATCACCTAAATATCAGGTTCTAGAAGCCCTATTTTCATGCCTAAGTTTATGCCACATGTAACCCTTCTAGAAGTTCTAGAAGAATTCATATCAAAATGAAGCGTAAGCTTTCTCTTTTTCAGTATGGATCACAGTTTGATCCAACCGGTCCCACTCGTTATTCACCCAGCGATTGGATTGAGATTTCCTTTTCGGAATCTTCTCCATCTGAGGGAATTTGTTCTATAGGGGCCCCCCGGTCTGCCACAAGGACCATTCCTTGTCCTTCCTGGAATCTGATTGAAAGTGTCATTGTTCTTTGGTGATTTGGAGTGCTAATTCCTCTCCTTTTCAGCCCAATTTTGTGCATTCCCTTCACCCTATAAATACATGATGCCGCAGCACTCATAAGCACCACCCTTTACCACAATTTCACACCACCCCTCAAGAGCCTAAATTCACACAAATCCCCATTGTGCACATCAAGGAAGGAAGGATGAGCTACCTGGAGTGTTTCTAGATGTATTCTATCTTTGTTTTTAATGTTTAAGTTTAATTATTTTTGTTTTGCGAATATGAGGAGCTAAACTTGTTTTAGCTAGAGGAGACTTTGAAACCATGATTATATTTGCAATATGAATTGATTACTTTCAGTTGTGATTTCATAAATTGTGAATACAATTTACTTAACTGTTTGATTAAGAACTTATTCTTATGTGTTGATTAAAAGGGCCCGCTTAGTTTGCATGCATGAATTTGATGCTAGAATATAAGGGAGTTTCACCTAATTGTTATGAACTTATATTCATAAGTAGTGGAGGTTGCTAGTCACAATCGTGTTAAGTAAATTCCTGGCAAGAGTATCATGCTGTTTATAGTTACGAATGCCCTGTCAATGCTTATGATTTTCACAAGGCTTAATGATCTTTGATTGTATCTCTATTGTGCTATTCATGTAGGGAACTATTGAAGAATAATTTGGTTGCCGATGCGTATTCCATCCAATTCAACGACTTAAGGAAAATCTGAGGGTTAATTAGTGTTGTTAACGGTTAATCTGGGGTGTTAAGGTTCATGGTTTATTGGAAAACCAACTGGAAATCAATTTGTATACAAGTGTGTCATGTGTGGAGAATGACCCTTTAGCTAGCTTATCACCCATAGTTTTCCCTAATTTCGTCCAAAGTTGTTTAAGTCTTTAAATTTGTTTGTTTTTACTTTAATTTCGTCCAAATCAATCTCCCCTTTAATTAAGTGTGTTAGATTAGTTAGAAACGTGTTCAAATCTATCCAATTTAGTATTTTGAGTCTTAATAGTCTAAAATTCGTCCAAATAACTTCTTAGAGTCTGTTTCGAGTCAATTTAACTTGATTTGTGTGTTTTGAGTCTTTTTAGTTTGTTTTGAGTCATATAAGTCTAGTTAAGTGTTTTTAAGTTTTGTTTTGTATTTTTAAGTCAGTTTAGAGTAGATTAGCATCCCTTCTAATCCCCGGTATAAAACGATTCTTACTTTCATATACTACAATCATAGGGTTTTAATTTGAGTGTTAGGATATTTCACATCAAAGAGCAGCCAAGACCAGCAGGTCACGATCGGGAGCAGCCGAGAGCTCATTTACCCTAACAAAGGCAAATTCAAGAAAAGGTAGAGAGGCTCTTAAACTAGCAATTGCGCGATTTCCAATGCAATAGGGTCACTGATGATGCACTACGACGGGACATGACCAACATAAGCAAGTCACCCTTCATGGACGAGATCAAGCAAGCAGAGCCTTCACGCAAGTTCAGCATTCCGCATTTTGCATCCTTCAAAGGGGATGAAGACCTGGAGAAACAGTTAAAGCACTGTCAAAGTGCAATGATCCTCTATCGGAACAACAACATTCTCATGTGCAAGATATTCACCATCACTCTACAAAGCGAGACGCAAGATTGATTCCACACCCTGCTGCCACAATCCATCGGAAGTTTTGACGAACTTTTTTTGGTTTTCACCAAAGAATATTCATCATGTCGCTCGATCAAGAAGAAGTTCAACCACTTGTTCAACGTTAAAATGAACCCAAAGGAATCATTTCATAACTATATGAAGAAGTTCAAAGCAGAGAAGGCAAAGATAGTCAGATGTAACGACTTAATAGCTAGTTTAACCTTCCAGAAATGACTCTCAATAGACCACCTGATGTTCGAAGAATTGATCATGAAAGAAGATCTAACTATGGCAGACTCTTTCGCTTTGGTAAAAAAGCATGAACTTTGGGACAAGGCTTGCCGATGCACATTTAAGGCAAATCCAAGCGATCTTAAATATAAAGTCCCCCGCTAATCTGAAGCATCAATAAGCTCTACCTTCATATGAGAAGAGCTGGGAGCCCAACTACCTGTATTCCACAGTTCAAAAGTTTTCCTCGATGCAGAAACCAGCTACCAGAAGTTTAAAAGCTAACTTTGGCAACAATCGTTGCAACCCGGAAGATCAAGTTATACCTTCAGACGCACACAATCATCTTCATAACGCACTATTTTTTGACAAATGTAACAACTCAACCCAAAAGGCATGCCAATGGCAGACAAACACTAAAAGGACACTAGAAAGCAAGTTTTGTCCTCGTTGCCCCAGAAGATTCTACATAGGAGTAACATGTATTGGCAGTTGAGCATCACCTCCTACTACGCGTCACACGGCCCTAACCGACCTTTGCTCCATAATTCAACTTTAGAATGGCCTGATACCGACAGTTGAGCATCTTCTACAATGTGTAACATGGCCTCAGCTCCACAGCTCCCTATCGTGTATTCACGCCTCGCTTAGGAGACGCAACAGAGCCACCCAACGACACTTCGGAGGCAGCCAAACACACCCTAGCCACGCCTGCTTCACCCAATGAAGATTTCTGGCATTTGCACGTTGGCGACGCATCCAACTACAAGGGCTCAGGAGTAGGCGTGGCCCCTTACCACCCCAAATGGTTAAATGCTCGAGTAGGCAATCACTCTAGGCTTTAAAGCATCCAATAACAAAGCAGAGTACAAAGCCCTACTAATAGGCCTCTGAATGGCAAAAGACTTGACGGTGAAAAAGCTTGCAATTCATTCCAATTCCCAGCTAATCACCAGCCAGATTATTGTGGAATACATGGTAACACATCTAAGGATGGCACAATACTTAGAGAAAGTACGCAAGCAACTTGAGGCATTTCAGACTTACACCCTCACTCAAGTTCCACGGGTAGACAACGCCCACGCAGACGCACTAGTCTGCTTAGGCTCCGCCCTCGACCACCAACTCAAACGCTCTATCTCAGTGGAGTATCTAGACAAGCCAAGCATAGAATCGGAGTCGGTAGCCGAAGTGTAACTCTAAACTGGCAAAGTTCTATTATAAATTACCTGTCAATGGCACATTCCTCAAGAAAATGTTGGAGTCTAAAATAAAGGCAACACGCTACATGTGGAACGGCATTCTTGCCTAAAGATCCTACACTATACCACATCTTCGTTGCCTAGTACCACATCTTCGTTGCCTAGCGCCTCCCCGACAACCTAAAGGTTCTAAGCTTAATCCATGAAAGCATTTTTGGAAATCACTCTGGAGGTCGATCCTTAGCGTAGAAGGTTCCTAACGCAGGCTACTACTGGCCTACCATGCATCAAGATGCTAAGGATTTAGTGTCAAAGTGTGATCGCTGCCAGCGCTACAAACCGGTACCAGCACTGCCTGCCAACGAGCTATACCTATAGACGAGTCCTTGGCTGTTCATGCAGTAGGCAATCAACTTAGTAAGGCCAATGCTGCCCACTACTAAGGGTAGAGGCATGATGATCGTGGCAACTGATTACTTCACAAAATGGGTAGAAGCAGAACCTATGGCAACCACGACTCATGCCGGCATATAGCATTTCATATAGAGGAATAGTATTTGCCGATTTAGCATCCCCAATCCATCGTCACCGACAACAGCTCGTAATTCGTGAGCAAAGATTTGGCGAAGTTCTTCCAAAAGTATGGCATCAAGCAGCACATATCTACGTCAAGATATCCTCAAGGCAATTGGCATGCCGAAGCATTCAACAAGACGATTCTAACTGCCTCAAGAAATCCGTCTTCGATAACAAGGGAAAGTGGCCAGACGAACTTTCCGGATGTCTATGGGCATATCGCATGATCAAACAACGAGCCACCGGTGAGACTTATTTCTCTTTAGCATTTGGTTCAAAAGTAATCATTCATCCCAAAATGTCATTGTGTCAAGTATCAGCATTCTACTGCTAAGTATTGAGCAAAACAGTAAGGAGATGCCCACAAGCTTAGATCTGGCAGAAAAGAAGCCCGAGCAGACCATCACCCGCATCGCAGCCTACCATCAGTAATTCCTTTCTAGTTCTAACAAAATCGCCAAGATCTGGCAGTTCCAACCCGGAGATGTAATCCTAAGAAAAGCTTTTATCGCCTGCAGATGATACTCCAAAAAAATGGATCACATATAGGAAGGTCCATACAAGATTAGCAAAGTCGGCGGTAAGGATAGTTACACCTTTGCCACCATGAAAGACAAAAGAGATTGAAAAGCAGTGTAACGCTTACTACCTAAGGAAGTACCATGTGTGACCTCCCACCACATCAAAGCCCGAAGACTCAAGCAGCTCGATGTGCACCACCTTGCAAGCTGAGGACTATCCAGTTGTTAAGCAGATCCTACCTTACAACAAAGTTCTCGTTTGTTTCATTTGTTTTTCAATGAGGAATTTAGAAGTAATCTACAACTTGGCTCGACTGAATGCTTATAATAACTGATCACTTTTGCACTTCAAAAGAAGACCGCACATTTCTAAAGAACTCATAGCAGATATTGTGCCCTCTGAGGGACCAACCATGCTCTCTAGTGCGAGAAGGTAAACCAATTCCCCGACACCCACATAGGTCTGCTCTCTAAGGTGGGAAGATAAACTCACGATAGCTTGCATCAGGATTCCTAGAAATAGGCACAATGGTCTTTTTCAAGGCCTAGCTAACTGAAGGATTTTAAGTCTCTTGGCCTAATCCACAGGGAACAGGGCCTTAGAGATGGAGAAGGCACATTACACAGTACGCCATATTAATTAATTAAGCTATTAATTAATTTATACCCATTTTGTTTCAAAAGCAATGGACGCTAGAGATTCAAATTCAGTAAACCTTAGTGATGAGGAGTCCGTGGAGATTATAATAGGAACAGAACGAGGTCTTGAAAACGAAAGTATAGACAATACAAATACGAGTCTTGCAAAGAAAAATGTTAGAGCAATCAATTTAGGTAGGCGAAAATATACTTAAAAGAAAATTACGTTTTTATGTTTTAGATGTGACAATATGGTATTTATATACTTATTTAGTATTATTTTTTTCATTTGATTATTTATTAGTTTAAAATATATTTTCCTTAACTGGTAACGGGTCGGGTCATATTACCTATTAATATTACCGGGTCGATTTCGGGTTGGGTCATTTTACTCATTTATTTTAATGGATGTTCCACGACACGACCCGTTAAGATATCGGATATGACACAAAAATGACACGAACACAGAAAACACAACACGAATGTCAGGTCTATCTCCAATGGAATACACAAATAAGTAGCCAACCTCGTTTTTATGGTCTGTATACGCAAAATCAAGCTCCAACTAAGTAGACAAACTTTGACTACTCTCAAAGCAGGCAACATTACCTGCAGGCTGCAATATCATATGTAAGAAAACTGGAACCCACAGCCCTTTTTATAATAAAGTACTTTTACGTGGAGAAAGATAACAAAACTCAAAGATAAAAGTAATGGAAGATTATTCAAATTAATTTTAATACATGAAGCTTCAACAGGATGGATTACCTAACTCCTAAACCAGTAAAACTTAATCACTAACCATAACACTTGTTGCTAAATATCTTCACAACTAAAAACTGACTAGGTGTCAGTTTAGCGACACTTTTTCTCCCAATGTTGAAAGAGATCTCAAGTTCAAATCCTCCTCCAAATTAATCAAAAAAGAAACTATCGAATTTCCCACTTGGAAGCAAATTATACTGTTTTTACAAAATCCCAGAGCAAAACATTGATGATGCACCAAGAGAAGAGAGGTTACAAAAAAAGTTCAAAAAAAAGAAAAAGAAAAAAGTAGAATTGCAAGCAAAAGGGAAAAAAGAATACACTACTACATCTCTACTAGCTTTCCTTTTTTTCTTCACCAGTCCACTAAGTTTTCATTGCAAGAAGAATTTTCTCTGGGTTAAAAGGCTCTCGTGATCCATAATTTGGCTCTTCCACCTCATTCTGTTGGTAATTGCCTTTATTTTCACTAGGATCTCTACTGTATCCCTAAACACAACTGTTCCTTCCAGCCTCAGAATCCTATCCATCTCCAGCAAAATGAGTGTTCTGTCACACCAGCAATGTACGAGCTACATTAGGCCTCAAAGTTGCGAAATTTGAGTACTAAGTGCAAATTATCGCGGAATGAGTTTTTACCTGTCCTGATATATGCTGAAGACTCCACCAGCGTGGATGAGATCGTATGTTCTAGGATACGTTGAGAAAGCCTCACACCCGTCCTGGTATGTTCCAATAAAACCACGTTCGTAAATCATACCAAGAGTGTCCTGGTTTGAGTTAGCAAGGACGGTGTTCATAACCCACGCTGGATATTTTGACAATGCTGCAGCAAATCCACCGAGGGAAGCATTCATGTCCATCACATTCCGATATCTTCCTTTGGAAATTGGTACGATCCTCTTGTAATGTACCACCCTTTCTTTCCACAGTTGATTATCCTCACGGAGTTTCTCAGCTGTGATTCCTGGTATTGAACCACTGCTGATTCTAGGAGGGACAGCAAACGCACATTCAGGCCACTTCTCTAACGCCCCACCAGCAGCGTCATTAGGATCGCTTGTCTCCAGTAGAGGAGTAATGCAACTCTCCATATCTCTTTCCCTTTTAAGCACAAAACATGCCACATTAAGCAGAGTTAAGTACAGGAGAATTCGCATTCCAAATCAAATGAACAAAAACACGAACAAAGCACAGGGAGTAGTACCAAGCCATATCTGGATTGTCAGATTTGCATATATGTGGTGTTTTATACACGTTCCTGCTTTTAACGCATTCAACGTGATTGATAGGGTTTTGCCAGATTGCAAGATCATTCTTCTCGATCACCTTCTTCCAGCACAGGCGCTTTGCAACAGACTCAATAGAATCTTGCTCTTGCTTCAACTCCTCTTGAGTTCTCTCCCATCCCCTCCAGTGTTTTTTCCAGTTAATAGGCGGCCCGGAGAGAATCCAATAACCACCAGGCCTTAGAACTCTGTCCACTTCAATGAGATACATACCATCTGCAAAAATAGTCCAAAATAAAATCTACATGCATTCAAAACCACATCATATGAAATTAGTGGTGAATTTTACTTCAATATTTTAAGCCTAAGCGTAGAAGATCCTCACTAATTATTATCTAATCCAATATTTAGATGAAGTTGTTAGGTGAAGAAGTTTGGTACATAAATACATACTTATATATACACACACATGCCTGTTTTGAAGTATGCAGCTCCAAAAACTTCAAATCAAGTAATGAGAGATAGTTTAATATGTTGAAGCAAACTAGAAAGAAAGTCAGAGACACTTTACCATAGTTCATCCAAGGGATCAAGGGTAGGGAAGCCTCTTCGAAGCCATGACACCAATCATAGCGGGAACTCCGCGCTCCAATGCAAACTGAACCTGCACTGCATGCGTATCTCTCGGTGCAAAAGACATTGTCATGATGTCCCTCTTCAATAGGTGCGCACCCCAAGTGGCTACCTAAATACCCAAACAGGAAAGTGCATCAGAATTTACGAGCAATATAGGAGTGTGAATCAATTATACATATATACACATCTACGCACATATATATGTGCTACTTACACCACAGCCGGTATTAATTGTGGTTCTGATGTTGCCCTTAGTGAGAGGAATGAGCGCGTTAATGTCATCTATGTACTCATCAGCTCCTCTCATAAACATGGTACCTCGATATGATTTGATCCCTTCAATCGAAACAATCAATCCCCTCCTCCAACTCCCGCGGTCCACCCAAAATGTTTATATAATTTTTACGGAGTTTATTGGTTTTTTGGTTTGGGGAACATGACCCAACTGGGGTTATTCTCACACCCAACTGGGGTGCCATTCCAGTACAATCACGTCCAGGCTAAGCTAAGCCCTCTCATTATGTGGGCCTCCACCACTATATGTGATTGTTTGGGTCCATCATCTACTAATAAAGCTTGAAGCCTTGAAACAGAACCTTGAATAAATGAATAAATATTACTTCAACCACAAGTCTTGTAAGTTACATATTTAAAGTCTTAATATCTACTTAGGCTAATGGCTCCTAAAGTCAAATCTCGGATATTATAAGTTAACACTATTAACCATTAACCACATGATTCGGACGTGAATTAAGAGTTTGTTGAGAATGAATTTTACATTTATAGGATAATGGACCGTACGTAAACTTATAAAGGGCGTTTTTTTGCCTTCTTTAGGTCATCTCTAATCAAATGAGGGCCAAATGGCTCCTTTTAGCCATATAGCCCTCCAAGAAATTAATATTTTAATGAACAGTGTCAGGCTATATTTCTCACCATCTCTAACCGAGGGGCCAAAATATAGCCCTGTGATAAAAAACCATCTTCAACCGAGGGGGCCAAAGGGTCATAGGCCAAACATAATTTATTATTTAAATTTAAAGACTACACCAACTAAAATTTGAAAACTATAACTTAAATTTAAAAACTACAACAACTTAAATTTAAAGTCTATAATCATCATCATCATCAGCATCATCATCTGCCATTGTAGGATTATGATCGGATGTAAACAACTCTTGCCGGGCCATAATTTCTCTCTTTTTCCTATCAAAATATGTCTTACTCATTGGAGTGTAATCCGAAGTGTTCCTTTACATGTTCCTATCATCCATCCCATCTTGAATTTGTTTTACCCGTTCTTTGTGCCTACGATTCCTTTTTTCCACAGCAAAGCAATTTTGGTCCGTCATTAATTGCAATGAGGACGCCATTTCCTATTGAAAGGCGTAATCATCCTTTGCCTTGCCATTTTCCTTCAATTTTTAGGCCTTGTTTCATCTCATAACCCTAGGTATGGAACCTTCACCCGAAGACGGATTTTATACCCTTGTTTCTTGAACGGTAGGAGATCCATGTTCATCCCCAACTGCATTTGAGGATGCATTTCCGAACATCGGTATAGGACCAACTCTTTCTTTAGGTGGATCTTCAAATAGCACCCATCCTTTACAAATTTCCCAACAACTATGATGATTAAAGGGTTTCAAGTTGTCTTCCATATACAATTCCTCCGCTTGGTGTATCTAGAAAATATAATTACAAAAATTAAATGAAAATAATTTATGAAATTAAATGTAATATAATTAAATATTTAAAATAACTTGTGAAAACACTTACTTCATCGTAATAATTGGATCCACTTTTATGTCTGCTTTCAGCCTTTAACACTGCTTGATGTCATTTATTCAAACTTGGATGAAGATTTTTTTTCCGTCTTGAAGTACAACTCTCGTGATTTCGGGAATTCAATGGAGTGGTGCCTTCGTAGAACTCATAGTACTTTTTGGACATACGAGTCCAAACACCTTCACTTGTTTGCGAACTCCCCCTCACACTATCTCTTGAGATTCATCTATAAGCCCTGCAAAGAGCTTCATCTTCTTTTCGAGTCTAAGTCTTGAATTTCAACGCATATCCAACCATTTGAAAATTATTGAAAAAACTGAAGGAAAGATTATTGGAAGAGATAAAAGAATAGAATATGAAGAATTGAAATAAAATGAAGATAGTATAGAATGATGAAAATTATGTGAGAAATGATGTAGGAATGACTTAGATGTTTATAGAAAAAAATAAGAATTTTTTAATATATATATTTTTTAATTTTGTTCGAAAAAAAAATTTCAAATCCAACGGCCACCTGGCATCATGCTGACGCCAGGTAGCCGTTGGATTCAAAAAGTGGGCCGACCCGAGGCAAGCTAGCTAGCTCCTTTGGGCCAATCGATGGGTCAGATTTGGTATTTTTGGCCCGGTGGGGCCTACGAGCCCTTTGGCCTAACCCTTGATTGGAGGCGGTTTTCAGTTCATTTCTGGCTATTTTTGGCCCTATTACCCTCTATCCGGCTCAGTTGGAGATGGCCTTTAGCTCTCATTGAATTGGATTGGATTAAAGATTTAGTGCAATCCATGTTTGTTTGCTTGTGGGACTAACTTTTTGTTTTTTTCTGTTTTTGTTCTTTTGAACCGATATTATCTACACTAAGAGCAAGGAAGCGTGCCTAACCTCACAATAGACCATCAATAAAGTACTTTTACGTGGAGAAAATTGGATCCCACATCTCTTTTTATAATAAAGTACTTTTACGTGGAGAAAGATAATTAAACTAAATGATAAAAGTAAAGAAGAAGATTATTCAAATTAATTTTAACATTATGAAGCTTCAACAGATGGATTCCCCAACTCCTAAGCCAGTAAGGCTAATTACTAACCACCAACACTTGTTGCTAAATATCTTCACAAGTAAAAACTGACTAGCTCTAAATTTAACGACACTTTTCCTCTCAATATTGAAAGAAATCTCAAGTTCAAATCCTCCACTGATTGATCAAAAGAAGAAACTATCCAATTTCCCACTTGGAAGCAGATTATACTGTTTTTACAAAATCCCAGAGTAAAACATTGATCATGCACCAAGAGAAGAGAGGTTAAGAACAAAAGTTAAAAAATAAATAAAAAGGAAGAAAAATTAGAATTGCAAGCAAAAGGGAAAGAAGAATACACTGCTACATCTCTACTAGCTTTCCTTCTTTTCTTCACCAGTCCAGTAAGTTTTCACTGCAAGAAGAATTTTCTCTGGGTTGAAAGGTCCGCTCTCGTGATCCATAATCTGGCTCTTCCACCTCATTCCGTCTGTAATTGCCTTTATCTTCACCAGGATCTCTACTGTATCCCTAAACACAACTGTTCCTTCCGGCCGCAGAATCCTATCCATCTCCAGCAAAATGAGTGTTATGTCACACCTGCAATGTACAAACCACATTAGGCCTCAAAGTCGCGAAATTCGAACACCAAGTGCAAATTATTACAGAATGAGTTTTTACCTGTCCTGATATATGCTGAAGATCCCACCAGCGTGGATGAGATCGTATGTTCTAGGGTACGTTGAGAAAGCCTCACACCAGTCCTGGTATGTTCCAATAAAACCCCGTTCGTAAATTACACCAAGGGTGTCCTGGTTTGAGTTGGCAGGGACGGTGTTCATAACCCACACTGGATATTTTGACAATGCTGCAGCAAATCCACCGAGGTAAGCATTCATGTCCATCACATTCCGATATCTTCCTTTGGAAATTGGTACAATCCTCTTGTAATGTACCACCCTTTCCTTCCACAGTTGATTATCCTCACGGAGTTTCTCAGCTGTGATTCCTGGTATTGAACCACTGCTGATTCTAGGAGGGACAGCAAATGCACGTTCAGGCCACTTCTCTAACGCCCCACCAGCAACGTCATTAGGATCGCTTGTCTCCGGTAGAGGAGTAATGCAACTCTCCATGTCTCTTTCCCTTTTAAGCACAAAACATGCCACATTAAGCAGAGTTAAGTACAGGAGAATTCGCATTCCAAATCAAATGAACAAAAACACGAATGAAGCACAGGGAGTAGTACCAAGCCATATCTGGATTGTCAGATTTGCATATATGTGGTGTTTTATACACGTTCCTGCTCTTAACGCATTCGACGTGATTGATAGGTTTTTGCCAGATTGCAAGATCATTCTTCTCGATCACCTTCTTCCAGCACAGGCGCTTTGCAACAGACTCAATAGAATCTTGCTCTTGCTTCAAATCCTCTTGAGTTCTCTCCCATCCCCTCCAGTGTGTTTTCCAGTTAATAGGTGGCCCGGAGAGAATCCAATAACCACCAGGCCTTAGAACTCTGTCCACTTCGATGAGATACATACCATCTGCAAAAATAGTCCAAAATAAAATCTACATGCATTCAAAACCACATCATATGAATTTAGTGGTGAATTTTACTTCAACATTTTAAGCCTAAGCGTAGTAGATCCTCACTAATTATTTTCTAATCCAATATTTAGATGAAGTTGTTAGGTGAAGAGGTTTGAATAGATACATACATACATATATATACACACATACATGCATATTTTGAAGTATGCAGCTCCAAAAACTTCAACTCAAAGTAATGTGAGATAGTCTAATATGTTGAAGCAAACTAGAAAGAGGGACAGAGACACTTTACCATAGTTCATCCAAGGGATCAAGCAGCGGGAACAGTGAGCCATATCGAAAGCCCTTGCAGGGTAGGGAAGCCTCTTCGAAGCCATGACACCAATCATAGCGGGAACACCACGCTCCAATGCAAACTGAACCTGCGCTGCATGCGAATCTCTCGGTGCAAAAGACATTGTCACGATGTCCCTCTTCAACAGGTAAGCACCCCAACTGGCTACCTAAATACGCAAAACAAGTGTACCAAAATTTACTAGCAATATAGGAGTGTGAATCAATTATACATATATACACATCTATGCACATATATGTGCTACTTACACCACAGCCGGTATCAATTGCAGTTCTGATGTTGCCCTTAGTTAAAGGAATGAGTGCGTTAATGTCATCTATGTATGCATCAGCGCCCCTCGGAAACATGGTACCTCCCCCGGGGAATCTAAACCTGTCACCCTCGACTTGAATCCAATTCTGGACAGCTTTCTCAATGCTGAGTTCTCTATGGGGAATGTTGTCATACCAAGCAAAATCACGACTCTGAGGCCACTTGAAAGGAGTCTTATACTTTGGCGGAGCAGGAATAAGGCAAAGAAGTTGTTCTTCTTTGGTAGGGCAGTGCCTCTCTCTGTATTTCAACATTTTCCTGTCAAATTTCCTCCCCCTTCTTGGATCCTGGCATGGAGTGTACTCGCTGTAGGACATGTCACACGGTGAGAACCTTTGAACGGCCTCGGTTTTGTTGACGTCCACTTGATGATGGCTTTCGAAGTCCAAGCGAAGCGGTGATGATGATACGGGTGAGGAGGTTTTGTTCCCGGATTGAGATGACGTTTCATCACAACCAACCCTTTGGTAGAGCTCAGATCGATTGACAGGGGCAGAAGTGGTTTGCCAAGCTCCTAACAAGTAACATGCTATGCAGAGCGCAAAAATCCCGAAGATCCAAGGGAGCCTCTTCTTCTTGGATTCTACGTGGTGGTGCTTTGGCGGTCCACCACTAAAATCCCTGGCCATTTTATTCTTTCTGCAAAAAGTTTCAATTCGAACGAAAACATCAAGAATTTCACGCCTTTTTCACAAATCACAAGTCCCAACTTAATAACCATTTATAACTCATCAAGAGATTCAATCTTTATTCATAAATTATAAACACCACATAAAAAAAAAATACATAAATCAGAACATTAAGATCACATGCTGTAACTATCAACCAAATAGGTAAGGACTCAATCTTTATTCATAAATCAGAAACCCCACACCGATAAAAACTTATATATCAACTTGGAAACACAAATTAAGCAAAAATTGAAAATTTTCGCAAAGCAAGAACAAGATCCAATTACTTGGAAGGCTAAGAGATCCCATTAAACAAAACATAAACATAAATATTATGGAAATGGAAGGACAAAGAAAAGAAATGCAATCAGAAACGTACCTATTTCCAGCAACAGAAGTTTGAAGCTGCAAATAAAACAAGGTACTCAGTACCCCACAGTTCTCTCAAAATCTTTAAAGAAACTCCACTGAAGTCTGAATCTTTCTTTTTTCCATTTTTTATTTATTCTTTGCTTGTTTCTTTTTCCCAAATTTTGTTAGTCAAAAAAACACAACAAGCCCATCAAATCCACGGGAAGCAGCCAAAGGTTTGTACTCAGAAGCAGTATCTGCAAATGGGTAACTTGTACTTCTCCACAGAAAGAAAAAGCTTCTAAAGTAGAAAGTGCTTTTTTTTTTTTACCAGATGTGATAACAATATCAGCCGGCTATCGCTGTGGACCTTTCTGACCTCCCCCAGTACAAATAATACCTCCAAAAGAACTTCACAACTGCAGAAACCAAAAGGGTAATTTCAAGTGGTATTTGTTTAATCAGAAAGATTAAAAATTGGAAAGAGGAGGCAGAAAAGGTTATATAGTAAGAGTATGAAACATGGAAGGAAAGAGGGCAACTTTAGAAGGGACCTCCACGAATACAGGAAGAGGGTAAGTGATGAATGGGGAGTGCAGGCAATAATCTTTGTTTGTTAATCATGTTTTGTTTATTTTTAATGAAATGGGGAAGTGAAATAACAAGGAATTGCAGTGAGTGCAGAGAGATTTAGAGAGAGAAAGGGAGGATAGAGAGAGAGAGAGAGAGAGAGAGAGAGAGATGGAGGAGTTGTGATTGGGTGTTTGGTTGTTTGACCTAAAAATAGAGAGGAGGAGTAGAGGAAACTGAGACTAGTGCGGCCTTCTCAGATGAGAGGGAGACTGACCAGCCTCAAATTGCTCCTCACCATCTCACTAAACCTGCATTTTTTTTCAAATAATTTGTTAAGAAAAACAAAAGTAAAATATTTATATTTTTTTTGCAAGTGGTCATTTACAGGTGGAAAAATATTAAGCCTTTACATAATAGTATAGGTCTAAAATGTATCGATACTTAATCTAACGTTTAATCTAAGAAAATTAATAGTTTGGACAAAAAAAAAAACTTTATATTTTCCATTTTTGTTTAATTTAATTACCAACTTTCTAAGTTACTATTTATAATAATCCAAACAACACTTAAAAACCAGTTTTCCGAAAGAAAAAAAACACCACCTAAAAACCACTGACAGACTGACATAGGTGTTGCTTGTTTAAATTAACTCTGTGGTCCTATGAAAGTACAAACATTTTTTTATGTTATTTTATGGTTTCATTTGGTACATAGTTTATGATTTTTTCACATCCTTCTGTGCAATATGAACACAGTTTAATTTAATCTGGGGTTACATCAAATTTCTAAACACTCCAACCATTTCACATCCCAAATTCCGATTTGCGTCCTGAAAGAGAGATTCATTTGGCATCCCAATATGGTATTACATTTTTCATTTTCTTTGACAAGAAAAAAAATCCAATCTCGAAGCATCTAAACAATTTTTGAATAAGTAAAAACTTATAACCCAAGTGATTAAAAATATATAGTTGCATCAGAAGAAGTTTAACTCCCGCATCTCCAATTGTCGTTTAATTCTAGCATCTCCAATTGTCGTTGTAGAGTAGCATTCATGAGAGTTGCAAGGGTTAGAAAAACTAAATTTGTAAACAAAAATTTCATAATTAAAGGATATGAAAGTTGATGATTGATTTATTACTTACGCGTTGATAAACGTCCTTATTTCTATTATTGATACACCATTTAGTTTACAAATTTAATCTCCCTAGAATTACCATTTCTCAATGGTTGGAGATTTGCACTCAAAATCGTCACACAATACAAAAAAACATGAACGTGCAAAAAACATAACACAATAAATAAGTAGGTGCAAATTGCGAAGAAATGATGGATTGATGACGCTGAGAGCATCTCCAAAGAAGATATCAAATATGGTATGTCGAAATTTTATTTGATGGTCGATGTGACAAATTGAATACAAGTGCTAAATTCTCTTCTTTTCCAATAAAGGTGTCAAATATTTATTTTATTATTTTATTGGGCCTAGAGTTACATTAACTATTAAAAATATAATCAATATTAGTTTTAGTTTTAAATGGGACTCATGCATTAAAAATTAAATTTAATATATTTAACTCCTTCTTTGTTTGCTGTCAAAAAAGGCAATTAGAAAACAAGGGAATTGGATCCTCTCCGAAGCAATGCCTCGGATCTTACTGACCGGACAATATGGGATGTTGGATTTTGATCCAACGACTACAATTATTATAATTTTTAGAGGGATCCCTGTTTGTAGCCGTTAGATCAAAATCCAATTGCCCATGTTGCCCAATCAGTAGGATCCGGAGGCATTGCCTCGGAGATGATCCAATTCTGAAAACAAGGAGTTAAATGACTCGCATGCCACATCATATATGGCATATACATTGAAGAACACTTAAATATCTTTTAATCCTATTTGACATATTTGATATCTCATTTAAAGATGGTCTGAGAGCGACAAACAGTGAGCCAAATTTGCAAAAAGAAATCACGTGACATTGAGGTGGGGCAAGTATTTATGTTTGTGCAGTGACCTCACTAAAAGAAAGCCAAACCGTGGCATTATACGTAAAACGATGTGAAAGAGTTCCGACAACACACATTTAAAAGGTTATATAGTAAGAGTATGAAACATGGAAGGAAAGAGGACAACTTTAGAAGGGACCTCCACGAATACAGGAAGAGGGTAAGTGATGAATTGGGAGTGCAGGCAATAATCTTTGTTTGTTAATCATGTTTTGTTTATTTTTAATGAAATGGGGAAAGTGAAATAACAAGGAATTGCAGTGAGTGCAGAGAGATTTAGAGAGAGAAAGGGAGGATAGAGAGAGAGAGAGAGAGAGAGAGAGAGATGGAGGAGTTGTGATTGGGTGTTTGGTTGTTTGACCTAAAAGTAGAGAGGAGGAGTAGAGGAAACTGAGACTAGTGCGGCCTTCTCAGATGAGAGGGAGACTGACCAGCCTCAAATTGCTCCTCACCATCTCACTAAACCTGCATTTTTTTTTCAAATAATTTGTTAAGAAAAACAAAAGTAAAATATTTATATTTTTTTTGCAAGGGGTCATTTACAGTAGAAAAATGTTGAGCCCTTACATGACAGTATAGATCTAAACTGTATAGGTACTTAATCTAACAAAATTAATCATCTGACAAAAAAAAAAATTATATTTTCCATTTTTGTTTAATTTAATTACCAACTTTCTAAGTTACTATTTATAATAATCCAAACAACACTTAAAAACCAGTTTTCCAAAAAAAGACACCACCTAAAGACCACTGACAGACTGACATTGGTGTTGCTTGTTTAAATTAACTCTGTGATCCTATGAAAATACAAACATTTTTTTATGTTATTTTATGATTTCATTTGTTACATGGTTTATGATTTTTTCACATCCTTCTGTGCAACATGAACACAGTTTAATTTAATCTGGGGTTACATCAAATTTCTAAACACTCCAACCATTTCACATCCCAAATTCCGATTTGCGTCCTGAAAGAGAGATTCATTTGGCATCCCAATATGGTATTATATTTTTCATTTTCTTTGACAAGAAAAAAAATCCAATCTCGAAGCACCTAAACAATTTTTGAATAAGTAAAAACTTATAACCCAAAGTGATTAAAAATATATATTTGCATCAGAAGAAGTTTAACTCGCGCATCTCCAATTGTTGTTGTAGAGTAGCAGTCATGAGAGTTGCAAGGGTAGATAATGTTAGAAAAACAAAAATTGTAAACAAAAATTTGATAATTAAAGGATATGAAAGTTGATGATTGATTTATTATTTACGCGTTGATAAACATCCTTATTTCTATTAGTAATACATCATTTAGTTTGCAAATTTAGTCTCCCTAGCATTACCTTTTCTCAATGGTTGGAGATTTGCACTCAAAATCGTCACATAATACAAAAAAACATGGACGTGCAAAAAACATAACACAATAAATAAGTAGGTGCAAATTGCAAAGAAATGATGGATTAATGACGCTGAGAGCATCTCCAAAAAAGATATCAAATATGGTATGTCGAAATTTTATTTGATGGCCGATGTGACAAATTGAATACAAGTGCTAAATTCTCTTCTTTTCCAATAGAGGTGTCAAATATTTATTTTATTATTTTATTGGGCCTAGAGTTACATTAACTATTAAAAAAATAATCAAAATTAGTTTTAGTTTTTATTCTATTGGTTGTAAATGGGACTCATGCATTAAAAATTAAATTTAATATATTTAACTCCTTCTTTGTTTGCTGTCAAAAAAGGCAGTTAGAAAACAAGGAAATTGGATCCGCTCTGAGGCAATGCCTCAGATCCTACTGACCGAACAATATGGGTTGTTGGATTTTGATCCAACGACTACAATAATTATAACTTTTAGAGGGATCCCTGTTTGTAGCCGCTAGATCAAAATCCAATGGTCCATGTTGCTCAGTCCAGTAGGATCTGGAGGCATTGCCTCGGAGATGATCCAATTCTGAAAACAAGGAGTCAAATGACTCGCATACCACATCATATATGACATATCCATTGAAGAACACTTAAATATCTTTTAATCCTATTTGACATATTTGATATCTCATTTAAAGATGGTCTGAAAGTGACAAACAGTGAGCCAAATTTGCAAAAAGAAATCACGTGACACTAAGGTGGGGCAAGTATTTATGTTTGTGCAATGACCTCACTAAAAGGAAGCCAAATCGTGACATTATTCGTAAAACGATGTGAAAGAGTTCCGACAACACACATTTAAATGTATTTATCATTGGTGTTGTCGAACACTTTCGACAACATTCATCAAACATTGTGGTACATATTGAGGAAACATTAGCAAAATACGTTAAAAAATGTCATGTACAATATTTACAACGGCTTTCGAACGCTGTAGATGTATATTTTTTTAGAAGTTGTTGACTCTAAAAATTACAAAATCTACGTGGCGTGCAAGTCGAATAATTAATAAGCTAACTACGTCTTTCGGTTGAATGCGGGGCGTGCCAATTCGTCGGCCGAGGAGTAAAATTCGTTGATGTCGCATTGAGCGCGTTGTTGACTTCTTTATCTTGCGACTGCGACCGCGACCGAGGAAGGAACACTTTCGGTCTTTGGGTTCTAGAGCCTGAAGACAAGGCTACTGGTTCTACGAAGTTCACAAATCGTCGGCGCCCGATTTGGTCACCGTGATTATATTTGTAAGAATATAAGCACGTCAAATCGACACCAGACTATACGGACACAAATATTCAAAGGTAATGTATGTCTTGATGGTGAACGTGGTTCGACCGTTTGAATGCCGAACTCTAAAACTCACTTGTGAATATCCAATCATAAAATCACTCGGCGTCCGGTATGTCGAATGTCGTAACTCGTAACACCTTACTTCGCCGAGAGGGTTGATAAGATGACCCCTACCAATATGGATTTGAAAACCCTTCTCGACTGAGACTTGGATAGGTAATCAGTCGGTCTCAACGCAGTGTTGTTTATCCAAACTGAAGGTGCTCCTTGGTCGGCTGATTCTACGGCAACAGTGTTGTTTATCCAAACTGAAGGTGTTCGCCGGTTGCCTCCATAGTGTTGTGTATCCAAACTGAAGGTGTGTCGGCAGAAAAAAAAAAAAAAATCTCAAGGTGTTTGAGAGGTTTTGTGCAAAGCAATTATATGTTGAATTGAAGGTCCTTAATTGTTGCATGATTTCTTGTATTTTTAGCACAAACTCCTTGAAATCGAATTAAACCCTATCTGGATTGGGAGTCCTTGCCCCGTTCCAGCTTTGCTTCAAACAACTCTACTCCCATTAGGACTTTGAACTCACCCCCCTTCGGGGCTTCATTCATTGCTGGTCGAGAGTCGTAGTTGCACCAGGACTTCCTCGACCCTCTTTGTTTATCTGGACTACTCCTTCTTGCGATAGAACTCGATCATCCCTGCTAAATGCCCCGGAATCATCAGACAGCCCATAGCATTTTGACACAACTTTGAACCCAGCACAAACCTACAATCGATCTAGCAATATTATTTTGAACCCGAACAGAAGTATATCTGACCTTTGTCATTTTGGGTTAAGCTTGTAATATTAATTTGAGAGGTGGAGAGCACTACGTAGTACATAATTACCACATATATTCAATTTGAGGTCCACTTTTTCACTATCCCATGAATTCGATTGCATTAATATTATCGAAAAAGTAGGAATAAAAATATATGCATGCAAGGCGGTGAGCCTACTTACATATAGGAGAAAAATTAACGTAGGGTAGAAGTTCGTAAGTGAGGATGTTGTGATTTAGGATAACTCTTAAATTATATGAGATCAGTATGAAGTCAAATGAAACTTAAATATAAGGGGTTTTGATGATATTAATTTTTTTTCTTTGAAAAAGAGAATAACTTGTGGCGAATTAAGATTATTCACTCTTTTTGAGTCGGAGGAGGCTAGTTAGGAATTTCACTCTACATGAAGCCACAATCAAACAGATTCATAACTTACAAAATATCAAACTTAAAACCTCTTACTCTTTTCATTAAACTACTTGTCGTGGTTGAGTCGCGATTATATTTGAACATTTAGAGAGAGAAGAGGCATACATTTCATTTGTATGATTATAGAGCTGAGAAGCAGTCAAAGTGGAAAAGTATTCCTATTCTCTCTCTTAAATTTACGTGTTGGACGAACCAACGTGTTGGAAACTGGAAATATGTGGAAGATCTTCGCAATTAAGCAAACGAGTGTAATTTGCATGGTTGCATGTCGCACTCGAATGCATGGAACTACAACAAATATTATATTATTATTCCTTGTTAAAATGTTTGGCCACGTACGTCACGTTCCTTCTAATTTCTTCCTTTCTTGTTTTTTTGGTCAAAAAGCAAATTGATACTTTTGGAGTTTGGTTTACTTTTGCAATCAATAATTTCGGGATAAGGTAGTTATCGTGAAAATCTGCCTCATACTTTATTTCAGTCCTTTTGGATTCACTTATCCTCACAACAACGCCAACTAAATCCTTGATTTCTAAGTTATTTATCCTCACACATAACAGCCACACAACTATTTCTCCAAACCAAACAAATTAGGAAAATGCTCTTAAATCACATAACGATAACAAATAGTCTAGTCATGTCAGTATCATCTTTCTGTCATTTTGGTATGTTGTCATATCGTCCTATTACTGATGGAAACGGTTTCTCTCCGTTTCCTTCCACCAAATAACTTTAACATTTAAATTTTAAGAATTCGAATTAATTGATAGAATGGATCTGATGGAAGAGATTAAGAGGGAATCCTTTTCCATTACTGATGGCTGAAAGTCTCAATAGTCTTGACATGATATTAATTAATAGATAGTATATATGGTGAATTGTGCTTTTGTTTTTGTTTTTTTTAAAGAGGGATAATTGGTAACAAACCATGATTATCCATCATTTTCAGAGATCAGAAAGACTCAAAGAGGCATTTCAGCCTCCCATGCCTACAAGTCTAGCTTCCACACCAACAATGGGTTTTAAACCTGAGACCTCCAATTTTTAGTTTTAAGAAGGCATCGTAATCCGTCATTTACCACTGACCTACCACATTGTGGTTATATCGTGAATCTTTAACTTTTGCTACAATAATAGAGAGATTTGAAAAGACGTTGCTATAATAAAGTGGAAAGCATTTTGCTCACTTCTATAAACTATAATGTATGCTCATCCTATAATCATCTGTCACGTGTCATTTTACTTAATTTTAGTTTTTTTTTAAATTAAAAATAGCATTTAATGTGAAGATTTACTAGAATTAAATAAAAAGATACATGGTAAATAATTAAATGTATGACAAACATATATTATAATTATCATAGTGAGTAAAAATGCCCCCAATGAAGTATCAATAATATCTATTGTCGATTGGTTAGAGGTTCATAGTAAATTATCAACGAAAAGCCCTCAAGATTAGTCCAAATAGCGAAAGGAGGCAATAAAATGAATTCGAATTCAGATAGGTCAAAAGCTCGATTGCAATGCATCTTCCATACGCAGAAAAGAAAAGGAAAAGCATAAATTACATTTTACATCCTTGAGTTTAGATGCAATTGTAACTTCATGCATCTTTAAAATATTTTAATTTTATACATAAACTTATATTTTGTTGCAATTTCATACATTCGTTAGTTAAATCTTATACAACATTTTAAAAATATTTTAATCTTATACATAAACTTATATTTTGTTATAATTTCATACATTCGTTAGTTAAACCGTTAATTTAACCGTTAAATAATGACGTGGTAAATGTATGACCCACCTATTTGATGACATGGCATATAAAAATAATTAATTATAAAAACAATTTAATAAAAATTTAAATTAAAACAAAACAAAAATAGGGCCCACCCCTCTTCTCCCATCCAAGCAAATCCTCCATCTTCATGAGAAATTTTTTAACGTAATCAGTACATGAAATAATTTATTATGTGTCATTAAACAAATAATAAAATATATATATTAAAAAATTAATAATTTAAAAAATAAAATTTTCCACCGTTCCTATCAAACTAAAAGTTTCTCCCAGCTTCAACGCAACCAGCCATCCCATTCTTTCTGAATCACCGACCCCCATCCCATACAACCAGCCTTTTTTTTTTCTGCATCACCATCATCAAAGTTGAAATTTACACAACCAATAATTTGAAAACAAATATGATTCCCAAATCTTGGCACACGGCATGGCGTGGATTGACGCCTTCGACGCCGGTGGCTGACCATCCTTGCCACCCAGCCCTGCAGCAACGATTCCAAATCCGAATATCCTTCATTCAACGGCATGCGTTAATGAGGACGATTCCTTGCCGCGGGGTTCGGCTGTCCGGGTTTTCTCTATCTGGATCTTCCGGTCGAGTGTCGCAGCGGAGGCGGCTGCACCTAAGATTAAGGGCATGAGCACAGAGAGCTCTCGATCTCGACCCCTTCTCATGAGCCAGTCGAAAAAATGAAGTCACAAATCACCATCCAAAGGTCACCCAACGCCGTAGATTTGTTGACACTAAAAACATTAAAACATGGCTTTACTTTGTATGAACTTTCATAATTTAGGGCCGAGAGTAGCTTTCCATACATACGTACATACATACATACATATATACATATATATATATATATATATTTTTTTTTTGCTTGAGGAGCTTTCTATATTTTAATTCAGATAAACCATATAAATAATGTCGTATAACAAATTTAGATCGTTGAAATTTGAAGTGTTATGAGTTCCGCAACTAATCTCCATTTAAAAAAAAAATAGAGATCCATTCCATTAAAATCCTCGTGTGTGTGTGTGTGTGTGTATGCACAGATACAACAATTCTCACCTATTTAGGAATTAGGTCCTATCTAACCCCTTCCATTCCATGCCAAGAAACAAGCACAACAAAAATCAATCTCATATGATCCTCTTAAGAGTCCTCCGTATGCTGCCAGTGCATCTCCGAGATCCCGTGTCACCGTGAAAATGTTGCCTTCAAATGGCAGCATTTTTCCGGTACATCATGTGGCTGTGCAAGGAACTTGATCACAGGGTTGGTATGTACAGCAGGAATATGAAAGTCCACTGAGAACTCACTGGATGCTATTCGCTAACTTCTCGAATTTCTGCACAATTGCATGATGCTTCCTGCTATTGTACAATTGGATTAGCGACCCAATTGTGCTGCATATCATCTCTTTCTTCTGATTCCTGATGGATTTATTATCTTCAAGTTCAGCTTGACTACTTGTTGTCTCTCCTAGTGACAAGCAAAGGGCCTTGAACCAGTCTTCAAGGAATGAGGCTTTCTGTATCTGCAGGAAGAAAAATAAGTCCGAGAACGAAAACACATATTACGCCTCAATGTTTCAAATTATCGATGTTTTGCAGTTTGCACAAACACAGACACCAGATAAAAACCCCAATTGGAAGCAGGTAGTCCGCGAATTCTTTTAAAGAGTATGGACATCTATTCAGCAAACATGAACTACGAACACATGACCATTTTCTTTATCTCCAAGGTAAAAATTGTTATTACGGTTCACTTGGTCACCTTGTGAAAATGATCTAAGGTAACAAATATGTATGCCATGATAAAACCCTGGATGACATCTGAGAAGGATTCTCCATAATCTACAGCAAATCAATAGGCTTCTCTTTTAGTTTCCAGATTATTTGAAGGAATGGTTAAAAAAATCTCATACAAAACACAACGAGCAATATATTCTTCATTTGAGAGTACAATCAAAAGATGCAGTCAACCAATTGAACTGATAATAGTAAAAAATCGAACTTTGGTGGAGACTGATAGCTGATATAGCGTTGTGGAGTTACCAAGGCAAGACACAGAAACAAGAGTAAATCCAACTACATACCAAGTATTGATGCTGGCACGGCCAAAGCACAAGCAGCTTGAATCCTGATCTTAAAGTTGGAAGAATCGCGTAATAGCAGTAGAAGAATACTAAACATAGATGAAGCCCTGTCAGAAAACAATGCATGGTTAGCTGTTTTTTTTTTTTCGTAGTGATTTATAACTTACTTTCGTACTTTAGAACCATGCAGAGAAAAACACTAGTAAGTTATTGAGCGGCATTTCAACCTCATAGATAAATAAATTGATTTCAAACAGGAAAAAGAAACATCGTATCCATGCCAACACAAGATTCAAAACTATACCAATCCATATCTTGCAGTCTTAATGTCTCATTCAGAAATAGGTTGCTCAAAGCATGACAAACATTCCATTGGACCTGTTAGGTGCACAGTAAATTTGGGTCGATAATAATGAGGATACAGTCTCATCCATGCCATTCAAATTAGAAAAGAAAATTCCAGCAAGTTAGGACTGTAAGCATGATACCTTAACATTACCAGTCGTAACACAAGAAATCAATGCCTGAACAACTTGCTCAAGCCAACGTGAATCTCCCAAAGAAGCTGGATGGCATGATATTAACACATCTCTTTGACTTCCTGCCCTGTAATTGCTTGATGGTATTTTGTCAGGTTTAGTGCTCTTTATTGTCGATCCATTATTGTCTAGTGTCCTGTCACTACCGCTTCTATATTTGAATATTTGATAGATCTTGAAAGATTCCCCAGAGCCCTTACAGCATTTGATTTAACCTGATGGAAAGAAGAAAATATTCAGGGCTGTAAGATATACATATATTATTGATGACTAGAAATGAGCAGACAGTCAGTGAAATAAAGCAAAAATAGTTTCGCACAAAACTAGAAGAACCAAAATCATTTCCTATCTATGAATTCTTTACATCCAACCGATATTGATGACTTGGCTTATTAATATACTATTCAATCAACTTATAGAAAGGAAATGACTTGGTTATTAACATATCTACCCTGTCTCCATCCTTGGTCAGACGCAAAGCACACTCAGTTAATAATATGAATAATTTAGAGATTTCGGGATAGCCTATATAGCAAGTGAATAAAAAAGAACAAAAGAAAGAAGATTAGCAGTTTGAAAAGACAATGATACAGTGGAAATACAATTGATATCGCTCTTCTAAATTGTTTCAAGATTGTTTCAAGGAAAAATCATCAATACAATGACGGATAGAATCACAAATGTTCGCCACAGCCCAAGACGAAGTTATTCGCACCTGAAATGAGAACTATATGGATGGTTTTGACTGATTATGAAATAAAATGAAACCAACCTAAAACTAGATAAATAGAAAAATACTGAGACCAGGGGATTGCGTGTGTTAATCTCCACAGCATGAACAAACTCATCAAGGATCTCTGCACTATATAATTTGAGTTCTTAATGAATTTCTGTCCTAGATTCTTGAACAAAGCATAAAATTTACAGAGGATCAAGTCGATAACAGATAATAAGAACTCTTGAGAAATCATTAAATTCCATTCAAAAACATGTCAGGATCACCTTTAAGAAACTTGAGGAAACATTGATATGACTCCAAGGGCTCGACGAGCAGCTGACCTAACTGAAGGCACATCATTTACGGCAGCACGAACCTAAAAAGATTTTGTAGATATAGCTGATAAGAAAAAAGCTTTCTAATTTCTATTCCATTTACATATACAAAGAGGTTAAGGTATAACACCAGTGATTAGTTACAAGAAAACATACACAAGAAGAAAGAATGAAGTCTTGTTTTTCCTTTGAGAATGAGAAGCATACAGAAGAGGTTATGCCAGCAAAACATGTAACCCATGCTGCTCTCACCTTCAAGGAAAAATAAAAGGTTCAGAACAGTACATAAAAAACGCAAAAAGATAAATCTCTACATTTGGTATATGTACCCAACTTGGGAAAAGTCAATTGTTTATATCATTATTAACTAACCACTGCAGAAGTATGGTGCAGAATCAGAGGCATATGCTTCTCAATTGCCTCACACCACTGCTCCGTTCCAGATTGACAGAAGTGGGTTCATCTAGTGTATTTTCTGAGTTCTCTGGTTCATACAATGGCACCGATGAAACTTTCTTCATCCTTATGCAGTCCGAAATAAATGGAGCATCAAGTAATTTATCATCTGAAGGGTCTTCAGTTCCTTTAAATCCTGATATTGCACGTAGACATTCGTCCAAAACCTGATAATTGACATCAACGATCATTATAGATACATATATATATATATATATATATATATGTCTGTAAAGGGAAAAAATCAATTACATGAATATGGCCTAAAAATACCGCTCTGTAAGAAGGTCTCGCTCATTTCTAATGTAAAACAAACTCAAGGAAGAAAAAAGTATTTATTTACTATTTTGGAGAGGAAAAATAGCAGATATTAAAGGATACTTACTTTAATAGTAGCTGTAATGACTTTTTCCCCAATAAATCCGACAAAATTTCCAGTATTTCCCTTCCAAGATCCTGTAGGAACTTCATGAATAGCTGCCCTCAAAACGCCATAAACAATGATGGAAATTTGTTCCCAACAGGAGAACATTATGCTTGGGTAATTGTGGGACACAGCCCTAAGCGCCTACAAGAAATAATATAAGCCTTAGATATAATCACCACATGCTTTTAAGAAAAGAAAAAAGCGCACAGAAGAAAAGACACTAATAGTTAAACCACAAGCATTTCATAACAGTTGATGGCATGCTACATGCTTGTCCAGAAAAGAATCAGCACTGCTGTAAAACCTGATTATCAGAAATCAATTACCTGAAGAGCCTCAATGCATATCGTTGGGTTGCTAACTTTTTCTGAAAATCGAAATAGCGAGAGAACACCTGACTTCTTTGTAGCCTCAACAAAATCTGGAGAAAGTGACAAAAATAGTAGAAGATAAAACAGTGAAGAAAAGCAGGCAATGCAGATATTACTCTTCACCTGCAAATTAAAAGGAGAAAGGGACAACTAACCAGCAGACCAGTGTGATCACTTTTGAATGTAAAGCCATTTTTCATCCTTTCTTGTAGAGATGTAAAAACTGTAACAACTCTCCAGGCATTCTTGAATATCTGTAAAATGATCATTGATAGGATCATAGGAAATATAATTATACAAGATTTTCCTCAAAAATGAGTAGGGAGTAACATCATGCATTGTTCTGTTGTGTATACAAAGTGTTAAAAAAAAAAATGCTATTAAAAAAAGCACGCCACTTTTCCTATCCTCATTGCAATAAATAAAAGAATATTCTTTGGAATCAAGGTTTTACGAATCTCCTACACGAAAGTAAGGGAAGTTGGTAAGGGAAAGATTCAAACTCAAAAAGGTCAATAAAGGCAAATTAAAATGCTACTAAAGCTGTGAGCCAACTTGCCCAATTTCAGAATTGAATTATGAAAAGTACACACTGAATAGTTCTAACTTGAGGTTTTGGAATCTGAATACATCTTAAGAGAAACATACAACGAACAAGTGGTTTAAACACTAAATCACATTTAAACGAAACCAAACAAAAGAAGCAAATCATTAACAATTTCAAAAGTTTGGGGGAGAACACATACAGTGTAGATGATATCAAAAGCATGAGAATCTTGAGCAGGGATGCCATCAATCTACTATGAGTTTCATGTTGAATTAAGTATAAAATACCTACACCATATACATCATAAATATTGTAACATCAGGAGAATAAAAGTTACTTGAACATGTAAAAGTAATAAATAATTGCAGCAAAAGTTTGAATTTGTGCAGCGTAGTGGCTTTCACATAGATGGGAGGTGAGATCCTAGGACAGGGCACATCCTATTCTGTAGCCTATTATTGACATTGAGACGAAAAGGAGAGACTACTAAAAGACAACAAACAACAATGGCAGCTACTCTGACTTTAATAACTTTGACATTAGGAAAAGGATACGAACCAAAAAATTGCAAAACTTACCTGTATACAAACAATGGCAGCTACTCGGACTTTTGATTTCTGAATGTTGTCATTGTCTTTAATTGATCCATCACTGTCACTGTAATCTGAATCTGACAATGCAAACTCATTCGCGGAAGATTCATGATCTGATAAACTTTGCGAACCCCAAGCTTCACTCTGCTTCATATTTGAATTGTCCCTTTGGCGCAGGTGTGGAGGCCTATATGGAGTACTATTGGTCTCTTTAGAATCTTCCAAACCCAGCTTAAGGCTTGCTAAACTAGGTTCCTTTTCTTTTTGACCAATTACTGAACAGGTATGCTGAGGTCTACTATTAATGCCATAGGAAAAGAACATTTGTAGAGCAGCCACAAAACTTGATGCCTGAAAAGGTAATCAAATCCAGAAGGTGTGAAATATGATGGTTGAAGATACAACTCTATAAGAAATTCAGAATCAGACTATCAGTTGATTATTTATAATTGCAATATACAAACGCATCAACTTACATGGTCAGATAGGTAACACTTACAATCTGCGAGAGTCAAATGCAGACAATGCAGAAGAGATAAATTAAACCTGCAAAAGCACAAGTTGCGTACCGTTGGCAATAATATATAAAGGTGACAAATTCATTTATAATATGCCAAAGCAAGCATAGTAGAGATTGTTGGAATACCTGGACATAAAAGCGTCTTCCATAAGCTGGCTTTTAGCTACCAAGCCATCCATCACCTTCCTAAAAACCTAGTTCATAGCAAAACCTTATCAGCATCACATATATATATATACACACAGAGAGAGAACTACAAGCTAAAAATAAAGTATCGTGACCTCAATCGTTGATCTCCAGATGTCCAATGGAAAGGATGAGCCAACTCGGGAGATTGCCTCTCCAACCATAGTAAATGCAAGTGTCTGAATTTCCCATAAGCTTCCATATCGAGGCACTGGCATTCTCTTCCCAACTTCAAGAACCGAGCTTTGGTTGAGAATCAAGTTCAAAAAGCTGCTCAACTCTGCGTGAGAGCTCTCAATGATTCGCAGCAGGAACTTCACCAGCAGAACCTCCTCCGCCATCGAGCATTTCCTCTGATACGTGCTCATAACACGCCTAAAGATAACGAATTTTACAAATTACAATCGAATTCGCAAGCAGAACGCGTTTTCCAAAAATCGAACCGAAAACCAGATGAGCTTGAGCTTACCCTAGAGTCTGTAGAGCTTCCATAACCGGCGTGAACGACGAAGAGCCGATGAAATAGCGCAGCATTTTGTTGAAGAAGTCGATGAGGAGAGTCCACGAAGCTGAATTCATTACGAGAGAAATGCGATGGGAGATGTCATGGATCTGAATCAAACGACTAAAATTTTCAAAATTTTCAGAGAAAACGAAGAAGCAGAGGAGCAAAGGCAAATTCTCAGTAGTATACATACCAAGTGAGTTATGTGAGTGAAGGTCGGAGTAAGGTCTTCTCCGCCGTGAGGCTTCGCGGTGACGAGCTCCATGACGAAGAGCAAATCGGAGGTGACTTCCTGAGGAGGGAGGTCGGGCGCGGGGGAGAGGAGAGTATGGGAATGGGAGAAGATGGAATGATGGAGGCGTTCGGGGATTGGAGTGCGTAGAGGAGTTGTTAGGGTTTCGTCCCTCACTGTTAGAAACGCCGTCCTCCACCACCGTACTGGTGATGACGACGGTGATGATGCCGCTGCCGCCATTTCGAGGTTGGCTTCTCAGTCCTTCCAATTCCAACCCACTTCAGTTGTTGTATCGGGCATTGTGCAAACTGATTCAGTTGAACAAGAGAGACCGGTGCATTGGGCTTAAAAATTGGGTCACAGGCCCATTTAAGATTTTTATGTGTGGGCTTAAAATAGGCCTATTCTCTTAAAGAAAGTTAGCAGTTTCACTTTCCTTTCCACTAAAAAAAAAAGAGAAATTCTCGAGTTCGGCCACTTTGACCATGCCAGTCGTTTGGTACTCTTTACAAAAGCAAGAGGATCTCTTGTATTTGGTCCTGCTGAAACTCATATTTTTCCTCATTACTTTGAGTCTATTGTCATATAACAGCATTGTACACAAGAATTTCTATCCTAATTCCTTCATTTTTCACCTAAGAGTTCCCTATTTCACAACACGAAAACCATTTTCCTATCCTAATATTATCTTATTGGACTCACTATATATTGTTATGAGAATTATCTCAATTAATGACTTATAATTTCTCGGTCTAACAATATAACATGCTAGAGTATCTATCAATAAACTAATACCCATCACGATCTTAGGTCATAACCATCTAACTACCTGGTGGCCACGGCATTGTAACTAAAGATCTACGATTGCATTTGTACGGTTGATGAGTCCCTTTCGTATCAAAATCTGAGCACCGTGTTCATCTTGGTTCAAAAGCCAAATCCCAACACATGCATAAATACAGAAAAAGACACAAAAATATATGCAAATGGAAGGCAGCTGAGTCATACTTTGCCCACCCAAATAATTACGAGGAATTCTTGGGTAGGATTTGCCCTCCTCACACTAGTGGGATAATCATCGAAATACGTATATTATAATCAGGGGCAGACCGACTTAGGACCAAGGGGTCAGTTGACCTTTTGAACTCTGGTGAATTTTCATGGGTGATTTGGATACCGCCCATTTGAAGGTTGGAGTTGCCCTTCATATATGCCCCTCCAACTGCTTGATAAAATGCGTTAGAGAGGTGCTGCTCTTTTATAGCCTAGTCCTAATATTATTTACCTTTGGCTTGTTTGTTAGTTGTGATTACAATTGTAGAAAAAAAGAAAAAAAAACTAAGTAAAAGACTATCCAAAAATGCAAAGTAAATGAAATGGTAATCTCAGAGAATGAACAAAACATCGACATTTTTGGACAAAAATATTAATGGGATGCAATGATATCAATCAATTTGTGTATTCCTTTGTCAAGCATTCATATAGGAGTAGTCTTAGAACATGTTAGTTACCCAAGCAAATGAGGTATGAACAGGTGTGTAGTATGCCTTTTCAAATGACTTCAAGCCTATCAAGACTAGATGAAATGGCGATATTTATGTTAAAAAAAAATTTGCGATCTATGAACACTATTTTACTGACCCCCCTAATAATATTTCTTGGATCTGCCACTGTATATAATATACATATATTTTACGTACATGTGTGTGTGTATATATATACACACTACATAATATTTTCATTTTTTGTACACTTTATTTCAAAATGGTACGTGTGTTATACACTTGTGTATATACTTTTCAAGTTTTTGAGGTGACTTGAAAAATATGTACACGAGTGTATAATATGCAATTATCTTCAAGTTGAATGCATGTATTTTCGCATATTGATTAATATTACATATAAAATTCATGTATTATACAAATATTACAGCATGTCTTTTTTTTTTTTTGGAACAATATAGCATGTCATTTAAGCACGAAGAAAATAATTTTTTTTTTTGTAAAAAAAACTTTTAACATTTTAAATAATGGGCAAACTCCGTACTTGTTTAAGCAAACTGTATAATAATATAGGAACGTACTTTTACGTGCTATACACGCATCGTCTTGTGCTAACTATGAACCATCATTTTCGCCAATTAGGATAGAGTATTTGGTGCAACTGCCACACTACAGTAATAGACACCGTGTGAAGATCATAGGTCAGTGGACGGGGTAAACGAATTATATGAAGGGGGTGGTTTTTTAATATGTGCGGTAAACGGATCACGTGACCTAGACACTCGCCAGCCAGATAGGCTGTGTCACACATGAGCACTATCTGCATGTCTATTTCCTGCCATCACATAAAAAAACGAAAAATTGATGCCCTAGCATGTACAGAAATGGGCTAAGCTGAAACTGAAAGCAGCCTCAACCAAACACATTGAATGTTGTCCCAGTCTCCTTATTAATTCTGCTCTGAAGTTACCTTCGAAGCAGGCAACCTCGCTAAAATAATTCTCAGTTGGCTTTGTTTTCTTTTGTTTTGTGTGTTTTATTAGTTGGTTTTGCAGGTTGGTGATGAAGAAAGTTCAAGGTGTGTGTGGTCTACTTGGAAAGCTACCCGACTGTGTGGGTCCAAATAAGCCGCCGTCCTTCCAAGCCCATACATAAACTCATTTACTCTTTGTCGCCCTAGTGTACACTTGATTTCGAATTACCTCCCTATAAACTAGAGTAATTCAGATTATCATCTTGACAAAAACCTCCTGCTACAATAAAATAGTTTTTACTCTTTTTGGGTATGTTGGATCTTCATCGTATGTCTAATGCATTCTAGTGTTGGCTTGCTAACAAATAATGAGGTATGTTACAGTTAGTCGTTTGCGTGCATGTGACTGATTTAGAGAGCATTAATGACTGATTTTAGAGAGCTAATGCATGAAAACGTTACATTTCTCCTGTACTTAGCAAGGCAACTCCTGTACTTGGCAAGGCAACTCATGCATTACTTGTCCATCATGACTAGAAAAAATGATCATTTATATCAACAGTTAGAAATTATCTATGAACGTAGCAAACATTAATAAAATTTGCGCAGGCTTAGACTGTCGTGACTAGTGTACATCAAAGTTTATAAAGCTCTTATTTTGGTGCTACATTGAAGCATTTTATGGATGTAATATAACAAAATAATTCTAGTTAGACCAATTTTTTTAGACAATATTTACAAATCATGCAATGTGTCACATCACCAATAAGAAATACGTAAGTTAATCAGAACTTAACTAGTAATTCAATAATCCACAACCACGTCGTATGATTTACAAAATATGCTTTAAAAATATAATCTCTCTCCCATTGCCCATTATAAAATAATAGATGTTGCCTTCAGAAATAAAGTGACTCGACATCTAATCTTTTGAATAACAAGCATCCAAGGAATCAAAGATGAGATGGGGTTACAGAAAAGTCGACGTCTCTTGAAATTATATGGAGGCATCTCTCTGTGCCCTAATACCACCAAAACAAACACTCAGTTGTTTCTGTTTGTTGACAAGCTGAAGCTCCGCCTTTATCAGCTTATCCACTGCTTTTGCTTTTCATTTTTCATAACAAAAAAGCCACATGGGGTCCGGTAGTACTCGACCATTGCACGCAGCTGCAACCGAAAAAGACTAAAAGCACACAGATTAGTTTACTGAAGCGCAGTAATTTTTAGGCAATGGATATTACTGTGATATGATTGTCTTATGCATAATACACCCACCATGATCTCCACCTTATCATAATCATTACTCTTAGTTATTTTTCTTAATCTCTCGTCGGATGATTTCACGTGATTAATACGATAAGGTTTGCAGACACAAGAAGAAATATGTACATGAAGCTCAATGGGAAAATTGCATCATCTTTTTTTTGTCAAACGATACAAATGTTGGATTATGTATTAGATTAGGGTGCTAAAGGTGTTTGAACATACGTTGTGGTGTAAGAGCAACACTTTTCTCCACTACTATAGTAGATGGCTAGTTGAAGGAAATTGCATCATCACCATGGTTATATCATCATGTACAGAGCGGGCCCTGAGGGTGTGCAAAATGTACCACCACACAGGACCCCTGATTCGGAAGGACTTCCAAATTTTCTTTACATGTAAAGATACATATTATATACTTAATTGTGCAAGATAATAATAATTACCATACCAACGCTAGTGGTATAGGCCTTCAATTTTCTTGTACATGGCTTGGGTTTGAGTCCTTGTGGAACTATTTTGCTATTTTTAAGTTTTGCAAATTTATCAACTTAAAAAGTTGATAAGTTTTACACAAAAATCATGCAACATATTTCGAACTGAAGACCTTTCAAGACAGGAAAGGCTCTTGTCCATTCAAAGTTGTGCTCTAATTTATAGTATTTAAATTTTATAGATACAAATTGAAAAAAATAAAATAAAGAAAATACAATATTAAAAAACATAAAAGGCCTCTATCTAAATTTAGCACAGAGCCCCTAAATTTCCAGGGCTACCCCTGATCATATACAAAAGCAAACCCTAAAATTGATGACTTGAGTTAGAAGGATATGGATTTGAGATATACATGAAAGCTCAATGGGGTTAGTTGGGAATTAATTAGTTCAAATATTCATTTGTAGATAACTTCCAAAGGTCCATGTAATTTGAATCATTTGATTTATTTTACTTTTGTTTAGTTTATATAAATAGAAAAAGGTTAGCCTTATTATAATTTAAAAAGTATCCAAATAGGAGAAAGAAGTGGGTGACAAAATTGGATAATTTGCGAGGTCATGAAACTCATTATTTGGTGATGAGAAATCAGATCTTAAATAACACTCACCCTACCCCTCCACGAGCCACTCCAACGCCACTATTCCCCTCAAGTATATCCACTTATCTTAGCGGACAATGTTATATTTTTACACGCGCATATGTTTTAAGTTCGAAACTCTCCTAATTATTTTTTTTTAAAACGATATTATCCACATTAAATGGAAAACGAATGGGCTATCAATAATTTGTTTCAAATTCTCTTTTGATGAGAATCAAACTTAAGACCTCTCACTTACAAGTGAAGAGAAATACGACTAGACCGTAGTATTAAGTGACCAAAACTCTCCTTACTTTAAATTGTAATAATTTCAAACCCTCTCTTTTCCTCTCCTTAATTAATAATAAACTAATAAAAAAATTCAAAACATTTTAAGAATCAACTATAAACCGATTATTTGCAGTGGTGTTACTAAAACTAATTAAAGTCTAAAATCTATTTCATTTTGGATGGTGCTATTTACACACTATTTTTATACTTCTCATATTTTCAATCGTTCAATTGAATGAATTGAAATATATCAAAAACAAAAAATTAATAAGAAGTAAAAAATGTGTGTGAATAACATCACCCTTCACTTTTTTGGAAATGTTGTCTCTTTGTAAATATAAGGGCATAACCTTTAATTCTCATGCTTTATTATAGGAAACTCTTATTGATGCTTTAAAAATTTAATTGTGCACTCTTTATAAAAATATTTTTATCTATAAATATACAAAGTTTGGAGTGCACAATTGAATTTTTAGAATGTTAGTAACAATTCCTTTATTATAAAGTTAAAGCCATGTCTATGTTCACCCAATATAACACAGTAATATGAATAGTTTCCAAAAGTATCACCTCCATTTTATGACATAGCTAAACATTAAAAGGTGGAAGTGATTTTTGTATATCATTTCTCCCTCAACTCCTCTCTTTATTTCTCAATTTTGATTATTCTTTAATTTATTTAATTCAAATGTAAAATATAAAATAAGTGTAGAATTCGACCCCTTTTCTTTACACAAGCGAAATCGTGTTTTCATATAAAATCAAATATTTTATGGAATCAAAAGTCAATTCTCTTCTTCCACAATAATGGGTCGAATTCTAAACATATATGTAATGTAAGTGTAGCTATGTTGGCTAAAATAGTGTTCTTGTCACATTCCGGTCCGGGTGGGACCACTTCCCGGGCCTGCTCCACCATCATAGCATGATATTATCCGCTTTGGGCCCCAACCACGCCCTCACGGTTTTGTTTCTGGGAACTTACATGAGAACTTCCCGATGGGTCACCTATCCTGGGAATGCTCTCGCGCGCTTCTTGCTTAACTTCGGAGTTCCTATGGAACCCGAAGCCAGTGAGCTCCCAAAATGCCTCGTGCTAGGTAGGGATAGGAATATACATATAAGGATTACTCCCTTGGATGATGTGGGATCTTACAGTTCTCCCTCTCCGCATTCAAGTGATAATTCTCCTTTCAATAGTGTAAATTAGATTAAAAATTTAGAATACTACTTGAATCGATAATAGAAGTCTAATTCCAAAACCCTTTCCTTCCTTTATTCAAGAATATATTTCATTCCTTTCAACCATCAACTATTATTCTTCAAGACTTCAACCACATTTATTAGCTACAAGTGGCCCTCTACCACAATGGTAGAGAGAAGTGTCGCACTTGCATCATAGCATGAGTTCGAATCCCATTAGCGCTCTAATCTAACAAATCTATCATTTGGCAAAAAAAGAAAAAAAAAACCATATTTACCAGCTAAATAATAAATTCTCCTTCCACGAGTTTGTCATTTTTCTTAATTTTCTGTTGGTTTTATAGTTTTATAGTGGAATATATCATTCAACTTCAACCATCTGCAACTCGTAAACCAAATGCGTGCAGGAACTAAGGAACGAAAGAGTTGACCAATATCATGTATTTGGAACAAGAATCATTCCACTCCTTCTAACGCACTCGCAAATTGTAATTAAATCAAAGAATTATGCAACACCAAGCATATTGGTAGCTTAATTTGTGTAATATTCTCACAAGTAAAATGTCAACAACCAAGTAAAGATAAACACAGTATATCCGATAATCCAAAGATACTAACAACTGTCTCAGTTGAGAAATGGTAATTTAGAAATCACCAAAAAATTAAAAAAAAAAAGTTTAGACTCTTGTTCTTCATTGGATATAAGAAGGCTTAAAAAATAAATTTTGAATACGCATAATCACTTAAACCTCTTAAATAATGACCTAGTTTTGTGCATGTGAAAAAGCTCAGAACTAAAACATAAGAATTTACAACTTTTGAATGAAGCTTGATGGACAAATTAGTGTGACCGCCTCCTTACATCTGTTACAGCCTATTTCAATTTGTGTAGGTTAATAGTGTGTGGAGTCTCTGAAGCTCCGAGAAGAAGGTAGTAAGAATCGTATGCCCCACACATGTGAGGTTTTCTAAATAATGACAAATATTTATCTCATAAAATTCCAACCATACCATAAATAATAATGTAAAAACCCACACTACACGTATGCATTTCTTGCTTCCCTTCCCTGCCTTAACACTCTTTAGAACCTATAAATCTTCCTAATCTCCACCCTCACGCAATCCCTCTCTCCCTCTCTCTCCGCTGAGAGACCATCAGCAGCAGCGGAGGAATTACTAATTAAAAGGGCATATATAAATGAGACCACCGCCAACAGTGAGGCTGTCGGCGGGGGAGGTAGTCGAGTTTGGCCTTATCCACTTCTCTCCACCGCTGCCTTCCCCTCCAACAGGGCCAACGACATGCGTTTCCCACACCTGCCGCTGGTGGCCTTACTCAGGCTCAAAAGAATTCGAGGCCAATGCCGCCATGATCATCATCGTCCTCCTCTCTGCTCTCATTTCCGCGTTGGGTCTCAACGCCGCCATCCGCTGCTTCCTCCGCGGCGGTAGAGGCAACCCTTCTGATCGTGAGAATAACAGTGTTCCTCAGAGTCGGCAGGAGTTGGTTGATGTTCAGCACAAGAGCAATGTGGCAACGGCCTCGTGCTTAGAGGCGGCACCTACGGTGATTTACACGGCGGAGATGAAAGCGAAGCTGGCAGGGGTGGAGGCGGAGTGCGCCATTTGCTTGTCGGAGTTCGTGGAGGGGGAAGGGATTAGAGTTTTGCGGAGGTGTAAACATGGGTTTCATGCTCAGTGTATTCAAAAATGGTTGTCTTCTCACTCCTCTTGTCCCACATGCCGCCGCACGTGCCTTCCTCAGTCTCCATCCCAATCCCCAGCACCACCACAACCCTCGGCGGACCATAATCCCGTGACGGAGAGTAGTCCGTAGCGGCCCTGCTGTTACCGAGTTCGCCCTTGTACACATGTATGTAAAATGCAACTAGTTTGAAGTTCTTTTCCGCTTCTTTAAATGGTGCCGTAAACTTAATTAGTTAATTTAATGTGGTGTTGGGCAAAAGTTACCAATCGTGATCCCGTAACTACCATCTTAAACGCGCACAAATGACACCAAATAAGTTTTGGTCCTTTGAATATTACTTTTTAAAGGTCTGTAGCGTATCAGATGTGTTCATGTGCCCAATGGGAAAATTTCAGGTTACGAACTTTAGCTTGATCGAAAATTGCTCCCGTTTTCAACACATACGCTCCTCCCATTCTTTCTTGTCTCTTTATTTTCGTTTAATTTATTTAATCAATGCGAGTAAAAAGAAATGAAAGTGCGAAAGTTACTTTTGACAAATCAATTCAAAATTTTAAACCAGCATATATGGAAACCCCTGCGTTTTTTCTACCTTTTGGTCTCAGCTGTAAAAATAACCTTCCAAATTCGTACGACTTCACCGAAAATGCATCTGGCTTTTCGTATACCAGCCGACTGCTTAATGCCAATGCAAAATATGACAACAGATGGAAAGCCCAGAGTATGTGACTCTATAGCTTATCTGATCGATTGATAACGTTTCTCCTACCAGCCGTTTCGAACCGGAAAGCGGAAAGTCACTTTCCGGAAACGTACTTCGATTCCCAAGGAAGGTCCCAAGCTCGTGTTCCCCCTCCTCCGTGTGTTCCCCCTCCTCCGTCGACAGAATCGGAAAGTGAACAGATACTTGCAACGTATGTGGGGGTGGTTTTGGTATGGTTACCGTACCAAAACCCCTCGTACCAAATATCATACCAAACTTTTAGTATGATAAAATCTATTACCATTATCATTCCAAACTTTCGGTATTCCGAATTTTGACATGCCAAATAATTAGTTGGCTTGGTATGATAATGGGCCAAAATTAAATTTTTTTTTTTCAACCGAAGTCAAGGCCCAAACGTCTATTTTTTCTATTTTTATGACTTTTATCTCTCATATTGTGACCTAAATTAGAAAACCCAAATAGAATTCCTGCAATAAGAAACCCCATGCAGCAAGCGCAGGCAAGCACACCAACACCAACACCAATCCCTGTAGAGAATGTGAGAAAGTGTCGAAGAGAAACCGAGAAAGTGTCGGAAGAATGAGAGGCAATGACGAGGTTTTTCCTAAATATTATTAAAATATTATATATATATATATATAAATTATATAATATGTAATTTATATTTTTTGGTACGGTACGGTAATATCATTGGTAATGGTAGCGAAAACCAATATTGTACAAAAAAATCTTTATTTTATACAATACTATACCATTACCAATTGGTACAAAATGGGTATATTACAATTGACAATTCAGTTGACATGGTAATTTGAAAATAAATTCCACCCCTAAACGTATGTTTGCTAAATCCGAACTTTTGGACCGCCTTATGGTGCACAATACAAGTGCTAGGGGAGGCAAGCCACGGTGGTTATGCCGCAACCATGCAGGTGTTAAGGGAGAACAAAACGGAATTTAAGCAGTTTTTTTGTTGCTCTTCCCGGCAAACAAAAGGAAGATATTGTAAATTAACAAGCCAAAAACAACGTCATTAACAATTTAATTAATATGTAATATTCTATTTCAACAAGCTCAGAAAGCCACACAAACAATGTGCACAAAAACAGCACAACTGCATATACCGATCCGATTTAAGAACTATTGCTTTTGCTATATCATAGGTAACGCAAACTAAGAGCGGTGACAAAAGAGATGACAAACTGACCAAGCTCACACCATTAACACTATCTGACAATCCGAAAACACACAATTCCACGGGGGAAGAAGACGACGATATTATCACATGATTCACATGTCTAGAAGCACTTCCTGTGGACGATGGAGGGACCTGATTCGTCGTACTCCGACTTAGAAATCCACATCTGCATTTAAGAAAAACGAGACCCCGAGATTACAATCGCAGAACCATACTTCCTAAACAAATAAGTTATAAGAAAAGAAATTGTGGGAAATGTCGAGTCAGTCATATGATTCCAAGTTCCAAAGCATAGTAAACAAACGACGATAGTAAACCTATGTTATACATCTACAATCAGAAGGTACTAAACTTTTGTGTTGGTTTTAAAAGGGTGCAACTCATATGTTGATATCGTACTTGATAAAATCAAAGCCAATTTTTAATTCCTTCACTTACAAATTCGTTCCTCAAGAATATCGCAAGGGATTTTGCACGTTTGTTTTTTTAGTTAAACTCCTTAAAATTTTCATGGTAAATATGAATTCAATATGCATATCTCTTCTATGATCAGTAAATACGAAGTGAAATCAAATACAAGCTACCACCGTAGGACAAGCAGTATAAACCTTACCTGCTGGAAGGTGCTCAGTGAAGCTAATATGGATCCTCCAATCCAAACACTATACTTTCTCTCTGGAGGTGCAACCACCTTAATTTTCATGCTACTTGGTGCGAGGGCTGTGATCTCCTTGCTCATTCGATCAGCAATTCCTGGGAACATAGTGGACCCTCCACTGAGGACGATGTTGCCATACAAGTCCTTTCTGATGTCAACATCACACTTCATAATAGAGTTATAGGTGGTCTCGTGAATCCCAGGCGATTCCATTCCAATGAATGATGGTTGAAATAGGACCTCAGGGCAACGGAAACGCTCTGCCCCAATGGTAATTACCTGGCCATCAGGTAGCTCATAACTCTTCTCAATTGATGAGCTGCTTTTAGCAGTTTCAAGTTCCTGTTCATAATCAAGTGCCACATAGGCAAGCTTCTCCTTAATGTCACGCACAATTTCCCGTTCAGCAGTTGTAGTAAAAGTATACCCTCTCTCAGTCAGGATCTTCATTAAGGAATCTGTTAAGTCTCGTCCAGCAAGGTCAAGCCGGAGGATGGCATGTGGAAGTGCATAACCCTCGTAGATGGGAACAGTATGACTGACTCCATCACCAGAGTCCAGCACAATACCTGTAAAACATTTGTTGTTAAAGAGGTAACGAACTTTCAAGATTTTGAAACTTAATTCCAACTTTCTTTGTTTGTTTGCACATGGTAAAGAAATATAACAAAATAAATAGATAGATCACCCTCAATTTTTCGTATTGGTACAAACCTGTAGTACGCCCACTAGCATAGAGTGAGAGAACTGCTTGAATGGCAACATACATAGCAGGGACATTGAAGGTCTCAAACATGATCTGAGTCATCTTTTCCCTGTTGGCCTTAGGATTCAGAGGCGCTTCAGTAAGAAGCACAGGGTGTTCTTCAGGAGCGACACGAAGCTCATTGTAGAAAGTATGATGCCAAATCTTTTCCATGTCATCCCAATTGCTAACAATCCCGTGTTCAATGGGGTATTTTAATGTGAGAATACCTCTTTTCGACTGGGCCTCATCCCCAACATAGGCATCCTTCTGTCCCATCCCCACCATAACACCTGTGTGTCTAGGACGACCAACAATACTGGGGAAAACAGCCCTCGGAGCATCATCTCCAGCAAATCCAGCCTGTTGAATGAAGTCATGACGATAGTTATATACCAAGGGAATACGTGTACATCAAGACAGCTCCTCATACACTACCAGGCAAAATGAAACAAATCCCTTACCTTAACCATTCCAGTACCATTATCACAGACAAGAGGTTGAATGTCTTCTGTATCTGCCATTCTTTATGGTGATGCTGCAAAGAAATCACGGCAATCCATCAGTAACCTAAGAATCATAACAGAACTCAATAGTCACAAATGAATCTCTATAGCTAAGGTAACCACATTGGCTTCCTGATGACAGAAACAGATAGATAGATAGTTAGTAGTATTGAAAGCGGTTGTAACTTGTATTCACATTCAGTTTAGGATTAAGTAATTGAGGGAGTAACTATGATGGGAGAGTTCATCTATAATACGCGTAACATATTCATTGAATGAACGAAATAATCAGTTCTTGGTTTTTACATCAGAACACTCTGTTTTGGTCTTGTAAGTTGGATTGTGTACCTTATGACATAATTAACAAGCTTGGATTAACGGAGATAGCGATATTCCACAAACTTGAACAAAATAAAGGTCATATCAGCGACCCATTACAATCCTGGATTAAGTACTAAGCATTGGACAACCGATGATTGAAAACACACGAGAAAAGTGAAAACCCACCGCTTATAAAACGTAATCCTCTATTTCACATTAAGATCAACAAAACAGGCAAAAACCAATTAAGCATAATCTCTAGTTCTTTGTAGGAATTACATCCAAAACCGAAGGCAACCTAAGTACTTTGTACCCAAATATGATATTTGTCATGCTTGACGCTAGTGATGGGTTGATCCCATCAAAATTCAGATGCAAATCAGATTAAATCACTAATAAATACATATCAAAATTTAGTCATACTCTCAACCAGTGACTCACTAATCAACACTATCAGCAACCATAACAACAAATCAAATAAACTAAATTCACAACAGCAAATCGAAAGCAGGGAACGAAGAAGAAATCACTTCCAACTTACAAAAACTTAGCAATCAATTCACAGAGGAAAAAATAGCAGATCAATTCAAGAGAAATAAAAAAAAGAGAAGGTTTCTTGGTAGGTGGTAGCAGCAGAGAGGCAAAGAGCTTAAGAAGCACGCATACCTTCGGGGGAGTCTAACTGAGAATTCGAGCAGGCGGCAAAAAGGAGTGGGTGGCTGGCCGGCCAGACGAAATGATGGAAAACGAAATGAAGGAAGGTCGGTTGATTCTGCTTAAAGATCGGACAATTAAAAGCTTGTAATAATAATAAAAGCGAGGAATATTTCTGCCAACCTCTGTGGAAAGTGTGGACTGCGGAACTTTCCAGAATGTATTTCTACATAAATTTTGAGATAAAATTGAAAAATAAATATTTAAAAAGGAAAAGGAAAGAAAAGAAAAGGAAACAGCTGGAATTTTGATTGATGTCTCTCTTTGTGATAAAGGGCGGGGTGACACCAATGCAAAAGGTCACCTTATTATTGGCACCAAAATTCAGAAAATACGAAGGGATTAATTGAAAGTACTTTTATAATGTCTGAAAGTATTTTTATAGAGAATGTTTTGAATCTAAAAGCATTTGAAGTTTTTCTTGGTAATTGTTGTAGGGCACGGTGACACCAATGCAAAAAGGAGATATGGATGAAAATTTAGAGGCGGAAACAAAAAAACTAACATTATTATTGGCATCAAAATTCAGAAATGAGAAAAAATGTGACAACCCGTTCCAAATTTTACATTTTTAATTTATTTTAAAAGCGTTAGTTTCCGAAATTGCCCTAGAGGCAAGGACTTTGACTTCTGTTGACCATTGACTTGAGAGATGTGGGACTTATTCTTTTAGCATATCCTCGTAGTACTCATTGGTACGAACGTATAGGCGAAAACCGTTTGCGAGTCCGAATTATAACGGTATACTTATGGACGTTTGAAATTGGTTATTTAAATATTTGAATTCCCACCTTGTGGGATTAGTGGACCAATTAAATTAAAGGGACAAGGAACCAATTAGAACATTTAAAAGTGAAGCTTGCAGCCAATCAGAAAGGAAGAAGAAAAGAAAAAAAAAAAAAGGGAAAACGGCTTCCCGTGCACCCATACCCGCACCACCGCGAGGCCACCTTCCAAGGCCGATTCCGGCCAACTCCGGTGGACTTTTTCGATGCCACCACCACCATCTTGAAGCTCTCATTCCCCTCTACAAAACCCACCCAAGAACCACCTTGATTAACCATGGTATGAGGCGGTTTGAGGCCACGAAAGTTGACGAAAATCAATGGTGCTCCGGCCACCCTTTTCGATTTTCCGGCAAATCGGCAAAGCAATGGCCGATGCCACCACTTGGGCTTTGTAGCCCATCATCCCAGGAGCAAAACCCAACCAACCTTGACCCCGTTGGACCACCGTGGACGACGAATCGACATCGGGAAGTTTTAGGCACTCGCCGGCTTCGTGGGCAAAATTGACCATCTTCCGTCCATTTTTGGACTTCGTGGCAGGTATGAAAGTTGCTCCACTCACTGAGATCTTCATTTCTGTGAAGTTTGAGAATTTTTGGAAATAGTGGGATTTTCCGGCGAGTCGGGGCGGCCGACCGCCACCCGCGGCGGCGCGTGCGGCGGCGCGTGGCCAGTGGGCCGCCAATGTTATTTTTAGGCTATGTCAAATGTTTTGAATTCAGTTTTGTCATTTGAATGACGTAGGTTGATAGTTGGAACCTAAATTCGTTACGATACGTTACTTGATAAAAATATGAATCGATGATCCGACCGTTGGATCGTCACCAAAATTGGATACATTATAATACGTAATATTTAAAGATCATAGGAATTTACGGATCGGGAATCCGACTTACGAATCTTCCTGAATTGGATTTGTAAGTTAGTAAAATAAATGTTCACGGCCACTTGTTTTAGGCAATTGGCGGAGATCTGACCGTTGGATCGTAATGAAATTTTAATATGTTATTCTAGAAATATATTGTGGATCGTTGGGAGTTACGGATTGGAAATCTGATATGCGGATCTTCCGGGTCAAGTTATACAGGGTTGTGAACCCTACCGTCGATCTTTGATCGACGGTTAACTTGTGGTCAATAGGTCTCAACCTATTTTAGAACGTCGTTGATGTTGTGTTTTATGTGAATTGCATATTCTTCAGATAAGAGTTCTGAGATGTGATTTGATAATTGGTCACAGGGACCGATCATTCAGGACGCCTCGATGCGCGTGCTAGAGTAGTATAGCGTGGACTCCAGGTGAGTAGATCTTTTCCTTTTTATCGTACATGTTGTTGAGAATTCTATCGACACTTTTAAATTGATTAGGTATATTACCTTCGTATAATTATTGCGAATGCTTAAAGTACCTATATGAACTACGAATGGCTTGATCCCTGTCTAGGGTACGTAGGCAGTCTAACGAGACGTTAGATGCAGCCATAAAATATTTGAGACAAAAGCCTTGCTTGGGAAATTGAGTAATGCGAAGGAAATTGGTAAAGACAAGTTTTAGTTTTATGAATTAGTTGGTTAAATTAGTGTTAATTCCTCTGAAAATAAGTAGTTTGGGAGTAGGGCGTTACTGATTGTACACTTCACACCATATTGTTTATAATTGAAAATGCTACGGCATGGTTGAGTAGTAGATAGCATCATGGTATATCCATATGTATATTACTTGCATATAATTATTGAGAATGCTTTCAAGTGCAAGGTGAACGCAAGATTGACGAGATCTGGATAAGTCGTACAGGTCACTATAGGTGACTCCGACTTATATGCTAGCCACGATTGACGAGATATGGATAAGTCGTACAGGTCACTATAGGTGACTCCGACTTATATGCTAGCCACGATTGACGAGATATGGATAAGTCGTACAGGTCACTATAGGTGATTCCGACTTATATGCTAGCCAAGATTGACGAGATGTGGATAAGTCGTATAGGTCACTATAGGTGACTCCGACTTACATGCTAGCCAGGATTGACGAGATCTGGATAAGTCGTACAGGTCACTATAGGTGACTCCGACTTATATGCTAGCCACGATTGACGAGATATGGATAAGTCGTACAGGTCACTATAGGTGACTCCGACTTATATGCTAGCCACGATTGACGAGATATGGATAAGTCGTACAGGTCACTATAGGTGACTCCGACTTATATGCTAGCCAAGATTGACGAGATGTGAATAAGTCGTATAGGTCACTATAGGTGACTCCGACTTATATGCTAGCCAAGATTGACGAGATGTGGATAAGTCGTATAGGTCACTATAGGTGACTCCGACTTATATGCTAGCCAGGGTTGACGAGATATAGATAAGTCGTACAGGTCACTATAGGTGACTCCGACTTATATACTAGCCATGATTGACGAGATACGGTTAAGTTGTACATGTCATTTTAGATGACTCTGACTGATATATCACTTTGTATTGATTTAGTTCATTTGGCCTACTTGTTAATGTGTGGTGGATTTGATGGCAAACCGTGGTTTTGGTCATTTCCGAGTATGGTTTGGATATATGTATATATGTTGTACTGTCTTATGGAAAACGATACGGGTTTTTACATTTAGGGGCATTACTTTTAGAGAGGTAGTAACTTTGGGAAGCTTGGTTTTATTGCTTACTCACACCTTTTTGTTTGATGCCCTCCAGGTTTTAGCTACTGAGTTTGTATCGACAAGAATCTGTGGCGAATCTTAGTATTGATGAATATTTTTGAGGGTATGATTCTTACTCACATTACTGCACCTTACTTATGCTCTGACATCGCGCGTGAAATGGGTTCGCTCCCACTCGTAGCGCACTCTGGTATTTAGACACTTTTGGAATCAAATTCATTCACTTTTTATACACTATCACATTTTATGGCTTCGTCACCTTCCAGGTGTCGGCCAGCACAGCTCGATTCAGGGTCCAAGTGGACTTTCTGGGTCGGGGTGTGTCAAAAAAGTTTACAAGAGTTTGGTTGGAAATACTTTTAAAATAACTGAAAATGTTTTGAATCTAATAGAACTTGAAGTGCTTCCTTGTACTTGTTTTAGGAAATACTTCAAGTGTTTTTTTTAGTATTTATTAACATTTCTACTAAATATTTATTTAAAAAATATTTTTATAAAAAACACTTTTAATCATTTCAAAAATAGTCTGCCTTCTGTCAAACTACAAGTTAAAGAAAATGTTATGAATGTCTTTTACAAATCCAAAGATTCCTGCAAAAACAGTCTTTCTTTTCTATGCAATTTTGCCTAATGTTGTTTTGCGATTTTATTACCCAACGATATTCTCTTTTAAATTTTGCTATAGAACGATAATGTTATAGTCTTGTGAAATTAGTTTTAGGATGAAATGTCTATTTAGTCTTTAAACTATCATTTCAATAAAAATTTGGTCTCTGAATTATTTTTTCGGTAAAATAAGTTCCTAAATTCATTAAAATTGCTAATTTGATCTCTACTATTATATTTAAAGCTATTTTATCCCATTTGTTTTGACAATTTAAGTCACTTGATACACTTTAGACTGTAATACAATCTTTTTCTCGCCTATAAGCCTTAACATTTCATATAGGTTGCAAATCTAGATCTAACGTCTAATTAACCCTCCAAAGTTAACTCTATACACTATTTATTTACGAAAAATTGCCAATCTATCATTTAATGTGTATCATATGCAAGTAACGTGACTTAAATTGATGGAAAATTGAATATAATAGCTTCAAATCTAGTATTAGGGATGAAATTGGCATATTTTTATAATTCAAGGACTGATTTTTCTGAAAAAAATAATTTAGAAACCTAATTTTCACTCAAGTGATCATTCCAAGACTAAATTGGCAATTCATCTTTTTTTCAATGCAACAATAGTCTTTTCTTGTGACTTAATTAATAAAAACAATAAATGATTGATCGGTCCTTCTACTAGTCCACCAAATTTTGAAATAAAACATGTGCAACTCACATTTCTATGAAAGAAAATCAATTATCACCTGTAGTGATGTTTAGTTTTGACAAATAAGAACTGGTTTTTAATTGCGCCTGTAATAACGCTTTCTAACGACTAAAAATGGTTTTTTGCTTGTGTTTAATAAAACAAGTATTTAAAAAAAAAAATTGGCTCATATAAGCACATTATGAAGAATCACATCTCAAATGCTTCTTAAAAAAGAAATTGGATATTTAATATATAGAAGTTTCAACGTGTTCATATTAAAAATGGATGGAGAACTAATAAAAAGTTTCTCGCAAAACATTTTATTATTGAAAAACACTTAGACAACTTTACTTATTATTAAGAACATTTTTTAGATCACAAGGACAGAAAACTAAAAGAGCGTCACATTGCATGAGGTTTTGAATTAAAAGAAATGTATTCTTAATATTAAGGAAATTATCCCTAATAATAAAATATGTGCCCTTAATAATAAGGGTATTTGAATAAAAAGATAGTTTTACGAAGGGTTTTATTAATTTTTTATGTTAAAAACACTTTTATTAAAAACGCTTATGAACATAAATTCTTTCTAAATATTAAGGAAATTATCCCTAATAATAAAAAATGTGCCTGAATATGCCACTTGGTAATCATATCGTTGATTCATTTTATACACTTGAATGACTAAACGATCTCCATCGAATGATTTTTTGTAGGAATGTGCGTATTCCCTCATGGGAGGACGCAAGTGTTGGAAACTTATGGTTTATCGTGTGCCAAAGAAATTACATAGAAGAAAATGCTGGAATGGTACAAATGTTGTAAGAAAATTAAATCTAATTACCCTTACTTTCTTTTGAACAAACGATATCATCTATGCTAAAGGGAGGGGTAGGCTTAGCCTCACAATGTGTTAACAATAATGTGGTTCAAACTTGCCTTTGGCGAGAATTGACCATAAGACATCTCACTTATAAGTGAAGAGAAATACCACTACATTGTACTACTAAGTGGCCTAATTAACTTTTGATTAAAACAACCCTCAAAATACAAATACCACATGACACTGACTCCATACAAATCACTTACAAGTTTTGTAGTCGACAATAATAATAATAATAAGGGGGAACTAATAAAAAAGTCTCTCACAATCTTTTTTTTCTCGAAAAATACTTGGATAACTTTACTTATTATTAAACCAAAGTAAGTGATCTAATGGTAAGGACGCAGATTGTGACTCCCCAATAAACAAAAAAATGTGGGAGGTCTCGGGTTTGATGTTCTGAGCTAGTGAGTATGCTTTTGTGGCCATGGATAGGGTGAAATTCCTCATAGTCTCTCCGGACCCGAAATGGATAGATAATCGTAACTTGCCACCATTTGTCTTCCTTTTAAAAAAAAAAAGAAGAAACAAACTTTACTTATTATTAAATTTTCTTTTTATATTACAAGGACAAAAAAATAAAAAGGGAGTCCCACTTTCATGAGGGTTTTGAATTAAATGAAAATATCCTTAATAATAAAAAATTTGTCCTTCATGAGGGTTTTCAATTGAAAGAAAATGCCCTTAAAAAAGAAAGTTGTTTAAGAGTTTTTGAATGAAAGAATTATGTGAGGCTTTTTAATTACTTAAAGGGATTTTTATCACAAATGGTCATTAAAATTGATCTACCACATCAAGATAGTCCTTGAAATTGAAAATCAATCAATGTAGTCTCTGAAAATTGGCATTGCAAATCAATGTGATCATTCCGTCACAATTCTGTTACAAATTCTATTATGTGCTAATGTAACACATAACTAGGTCCCACAAATCTAATTAAATATTATTATATGATTTAAAAATATTTAAATAATAAAAAAATAATTTTGTATTATTAAATATGAGTAAACTGCTGATATACCTCATGAACTATCATCTAACTTTTGATTTCCCTCCTGAATTTTTTAATTGGAAAATTAAGAACTTCAACTAATTTTTTTGGCTGATTTACCCCGGCTGTTAATTTTTCATTCATTCCATCCAAATTTTTGTTAAATGGAAGTATGTGCATAACAAGTGTGGGTAGTTCGGTTCCTTCATTATTTAAAATAATTGAAAACCTTAGATTTCTAAAATATAAACCTATGCAAATATGTGTGATTCTATAGTTTTGTGTCTAACAGTCTAGTGAAGTGACGTTTTTGTCCACAAAAGAGAGTTACGTAGTGTGTACATGATAAAAATTAACGTTAATTTGGATGAAATCTATGAAAAACTAATGGGGGAAATTGGTCAAAAAAATTAGTTTAAGTCCTTAATTTTCCGATGAAAAAGTTTAAGAGAAAAATCCAAAGTTGAGTGGGGAGCAAATTAGCACTTTAGCCTATTAAATATCAATGTTCTTCTTCTTCCCCTCGCCTTCAATTACACCGACGCCGACGACCCAGACAGAGGAAGCTGAAGACAACGAGTCAAACGACAGCTAACCACGGCAATTGGAACTGCGTGGCGGTGAATCGGCGTCGGATTCACTTGCAGTTTTCGATTTGTCGTTCAAGACCTCGCCCAAATCGAGAAGAGAGAGAAGAAAATGAGAGATGGGGAAAATCAGAGAAGTGGAAAGGAGGACTGGGTGGCGGGCGATCTCGCCGCCGACATAGGAGAAAGGGGAAGAGATCAGAAATTTTTTGGTATAAAACTAAATCTCCCAGTTTAGTTTCTAGCTGCGGATGTGGCCGCGAAATCGTTATTGGTTTCTTACCTCAATCTCCCAGTTTTGTTTGGTGAATTTGGGAGATAAGAGAGGAGGTTGGGTCGGGAATGGGTTGTACTGGCGTCGAGGAGAGAGGGCAAGAGAGCAGTGAGAGATTTTTTTTTCTCAAATTTTAATTATTAAAAAATTATTTAATTAACTTTAATATTTATTTAATTAGTTAATCCACGTTACAATATTTAATTAAATTTGTAAGACCCATTTATGCGCCAAATCAGCACATAACAAAATTTTTAACGGAATTTTAATTAAATGACCACATTGATTTACGATACCAATTTTCAAATCGATTTTTCAAAACCATCTTGATGTGAAGAGTCAATTTCAAAGACCATTTGTGACAAAAATTCTTACTTAAAAAACAATCGATGAAAACGACGCAAAAACAGAAATCTGGCACAGCGGACACGACGAGTCATGCTAGTCTACTGCCAGCCACTTATCAATGCACTTGACATGAAAAAGATGCGTGCATGGCAAGTGAACAATCCGATCTTCCCGACCGTCAATACCGCCACTCTCAAATTCCTCCCTACAAATCGTGCATGACGTTGTGAGCCGCATTGCCATTGCAAGTTCCAATTTATACTAGCAGTTCCACCCTTAACATAAATGTGTCAATACCCAGCGCATTTATTCATTCAGTGAACAGTGATAGACCCCAAATAAACAGTAATAGGCCAAATGCATCTCCATTCCTAAAACTAAATAGCTTAGTCAATTTTATTAATTTTTATTATAAAATAATAATTTGACTTTTATTTTCTGACTTTTTAATAAAATAAAATATTATTATTATTATTATTATTATTAAAATCGCACGACGAGCGAACCAATTTGTTATCCTCATCATCCTCCTCCAATAAAACTAGAAGAGAGAGAGAGAGAGAGAGAGAGAAAAGAGAGAGAGAGGGAGAGAGAGAGAGAGTGTGTGAGAGTGAGTTGAGAGTTTGTGCTGCAGGCTGAGCGGCTGAGCAGCTGAGCTTTGGGGTTTAATTTCTGCATCTCCACCCCTGCACTTCCCTTCCATTCCCACCGCCGCCTCCAAACCTCCACACTTCCTATCCTTCAAATATTTTTAATATCTGCATCTCCACACCTCTTCATCGTCCACTTCGTCTTTCCGTCCTTCTTCCTCTGTGGCTCCTTCCTTCTTGACATCCTCTCTTGCCTCGACTAGCTCCGCTCCTCAGCCTCCACAACAACTCCCTTTTTGGCGCAAAAAATTAAAAAAGGTGGTTGACGTCACATTGGCGTCAGCGTAGCGTCAGATGGGTCGGTCCCAAGGTCTGTCAATTTTGGGCTGGCCTGAAGACCAGCTTGGGCTGGGTGCCAGGTAATCTGCTAAGTTGGAGAGAGTTCCCTAGGTGTTGGACCATTTTTTTGGCTGTGTGCCGGCCTATCCCACCACCAATGGAAGTGCTCTAACGCTTTAGTCGTAATGCACACATAAAGTGGCCTTTTCGCCACGGCACAACATTGTTTCCTTGTCTTGTTCATCGCCAGGTCCTCCGTACCACCTGGCGGCTTGCCATCGCTAATTGAGTCTCCTTAAAATTCGTCAAAATAGATCTGATGATTACCGAGTATCTTTTCTTGGAGATGTCCCTGGTCGAAAAAGCTTCAGCGATCAAGCGCCTTGAATTTTGACTTTCTTTGGCCAAGAGGTCAGCGCGTGAGAGTGTGATGTCGAGCTCTGATGCGAGGCGTGGTGGCTTGCGAGTTACTTCGGCTGGAGCATCGGGATCTTTGTCTGGCCAAACGATGACGGTTTCAATGAAGAGCCTCAGTTTCAGTCTTTCAGATGGTATTGATGTGATTAAAATTGTAGAAATTGAGAAAATCGAAGAAATTGAGAAGCTTGGAGAATGCGGGGAAGATGCTAAATTTGTGAATACTGAGCTAGTGGAGAGGCTGTTATATTATATAGATCACTTTTAATTGATTTGGGGAAAAGCTATCTTAATTTTTTTTTTCTTTTCTATGTCAAACGATATATTTTGTTAGATTGAATGTTAATTTAAGATACATATATTTTTTTTGAACAAACGAGATTATCTACGTTAAGGGGTTGGAAGAGTGGGCTAAAACTCACAATAACTAGCAATAATGTGATTCAAATTCGTTTTTTTGTAAAAATCGAATCTAAGACATCTCACTTATAAGTGAAGATAAAAACATTAGTTATCTTTAAAAAAAAATCTACAAAAGATGCAAGTACTTTAGTAAGATATAATTTGATAGATGAGTACTTTAATCAGGGCCGGCCAAGGCCCAATGCAGGTAGGGCGACCGTCCGGGGCCCAAAATAATTGGGGGCACCAAAATTATTAGGGCGGTATATTTGTATGTGTTTTCATAAGTATAAATTTATAAAATTTGGTTCAATGACAAAGAAGTTTAACTAGAAATAGTGGTTTTGTTGTTTGAAATTAATGAGGAGGTCTTGGGTTCAAAATACCATGTGTGCTTATTTACTTTTTAATTTTTACAAATTTCTTTTCATAAGGGTATAAATATATAAAATTTGGCTAAATGATCAAGAAGTTTAATTAGAATCAATTGTTTTTGTTGTTTAAAATTAACGAGATGTCCTAAGTTCGAAATGCTAAGTGCGTGTTTATTCTTTTCAATTTTTACGAATTTTTGTTTGGTTGTTAATTTATTTTTAATTAATAGCTAGTAGCTATGTGGGTTGTTATTTTTAAACATTTGGTCCAATTCAAGTCTAATCTTCCACAAAGAGTAATGCGTTGACCAAAATTTTAGACCAAATTTGCAAATCATATAACGTGTCACCAAAAAGTTTAATTTAGTACCAATTTATTTCTTATACATATCAATTTAAGACTCAAAAATATCATTATTTTTTAAGTTCCATATTGACAAGGTTAGTAAGAAAAACACCTCACGATTTATACAAAAACACTTTAAAAGTTCAAATAGAAAACAAAACTCATATCTATCTACTTGTAAACCCAGAATTTTTTTGTTTCCTTCTCACGATACAAAATTAATTAGTTTTTCCTTGTTTCTAAATTATTAAGTTTGAAGTGTTTTTCTAAGTATAATTTTATCGATGTCTTACATGTGAAAACAAATAATTTTCTTATATAAAGTAAGGGCACATTTTTTGGCGTTGCCTGGGGCCTCAAAAATCTCTAGACCGGCCCTAACTTTAATTTATAAGGAAAATACATGCATTAGTTATCTTATAAAAAAAAAAAACTACAAAAGATACAAGTACTTTAATTTAGGGAACTGTTATTAGCACTCTAAAAATCTCATTTTACACTTCTCACAATTGTATTTTTCTTTCTAATTATAGAAAGTTTGGAGTGCATAATGAGATTTGGGGAGTGCCAATAACAATTCCCTTTATTTAAAGGAAAACTAATGAAAATGACTTCAAGTCTTTACATTTTAATGAAAAATCATCTACCAACTTTATTTAATGATAAGGACAAAAGAATTAAAAAAAAAAAAACATAAAGAACCCAACTTACGCTGGGCTCGTCCCCTATATAAATTGATACAACAAATCCTTCATGTTTTGCTTGGTGCACACATTGTGAAAACTCAGTTACTTTGGAGTTGGTCAAAGCCCATGCCTACATAAACACCACCCCCACCCACCCACCCCCCTTTCCACACTTCACCTTTTTCTCTCATTGTCAGCTACATTAATAGATTTTTTTTTTGTTGTTGCTTAGAATAAAAAAAAAGACTTCAAATTGAATTACATTTTTAGTTTTATTTTTGTGGTGTTGTTTTTCAATGGTAGTCAAGATGACGAGAGATTTTTCAATGTATCTGTAACACGGGATGGTATACCACGTGTCTACATACAAGTAGTGAGATGCTTGTGTTAAAAAATTAATAATGTTGATGCACAAAATTAGCGAGACTTTGGAACAACGTAAAATGTCAGGTTTGTGACCTTCGCCCGGTTGATCTGGTCACTTAGTGAGGATAATATGTAAAAGGAGAGAGATAGGGAAGCAAACACAAGATGTACGTGGTTCACCCTAAGTTTGGCTATGTCCACGGAGTAGAGAAGTTCTAATTAATAGTGAAGGGTTACACAAATACATAAGTTAAAGCATAATCATCATTAGTGGGTTCTAATGACTATTTTAAATACAATAATGACATTAGAGATTAATTGTAGGAGAATGATCTTCTTTTATAATTGAGGAGAGTCTCCAACTTTTGGCCGCTGTCGATGTGGGACTTTATGAGCTTTATTATGACATTGACATGTGTCGTGTTGTGATTGGATGGAAACTCTTGTGCTTCGGCTTGGATGCCTCAACATGAACCCCTTAGTGAGTCCTTGAAGGTATGACGTTGACCGGTGTTTGATAGTTTTAGGATTTGTCAAGGATGGTACAAACAAATAACATAAAAAATAAAATTTTTCGCCACTAAAATAATGATACGTGGTGTATCGTTTGTGTTACGGGCATAAGGAAAAATTTCCCACCACTTAAATAGTATTTAGTATTTTAATTTGGTAATTGAAAATAGCTTTTTAGATATAATTATTGAGAACATCTTCTCAAGGTTTTGATTTAAAGGATCACTATTGGATTCATCATTTTTGGTGTAATGGTTGCTTTTACAAGACCAAATAGGGTCTAAGTTTGAAACTGAACTAAGAATTAGACACTATTTATAAAACTTGACCAATAAGTAGACACTATTTATGAAACTGGGGCAATAAATAGACACTATTTATGAAACTGGACCAATAAGTAGACACTATTTATCAACCGAAGCCAAGAATTAGGCATTATTTCTAAAACTAAACCAATAGGTGAAAACTATTTATAAAACTGGATTATACAGTATTTATGAAACTAGACCAAGAACTAGACATTATTTATAAAACATGACCAAGAACTAGGCACTATATATGAAAGTGGACCAATAACTAGGCACTATTTATGAAAGTGAATCAAGAACTAGGAAATATTTGTGAAAGTAGACAAAAAACTAGACACTATTTATGAAACTTGACCAATAAATAGTGTAGTACCGTATTCATAAATAGTATTCAGTTTTATAAATAGTGTCTAGTTTCATAAACAATGTCTGTGATGGATGTGCGAAACCCCGAGCGTCAGGTCTTTTTTTTTTTAATTTTTTATAAAATTAAAATTGTGTCATTTTCATTAAAATTTAAGTTCTTTTGTCATTTTTATTAAAATTTAAGGGTTTTTCATTAATATTTAATTTTTTTCATTAAATAAAGTTATAACATGGTTTTGGTTACAATAAACTTAGCCCAAGCCTTTTTCATCAAAGTTCCCTTAATTTAAAGATATAATTTGACAGATGAGTAATGTCATTATAACGCACAAAATTGAAAGACACCATTCAATGCAGATAGACTTACATATAACTGTAGGGTCTAACTCTACTATGGTCATATAAACATTTTTTTTTTTACGAATGATAAGATTATTTATAAGAAAAACTAACAAAAATGGCTTCAAATCTTTGCATTTTAATTAAAAATCATCTAATAATTTTATCTAATGATAAAGACAAAAGAATAAAAAAATATAAAAAAACATAAAAAACACAAACCTGCGCTGGGCTCGCATACACTCACCCTCCCACACTCCTCTTTTTTTTCTCTCGTTGTCAGCTATCGTTAAGAGATTTTTATTTTTTTGCTTAGAATAAGAAAAAGACTTTAAATCGAATTACATACCCCAGTTTTATTTTTGTGGTGTTGTTTCCCAATAGTAGTCAAGATGACACCCAAGCTCAAGAAAATTAGACGAAGAGCTACATTTAATTATTGTAGGTATTTAAAATATGTGAGGGAATTTTAATTTGGTAATTGAAAAAATCTTTTTAGATATAATTATTGAGAACATAATCTTCTCAAGGCTTTGATTTAAAGGATCACTTCTAGATTCATCATTTTCGGCGTAATGGGTGCTTTTACAGGACCAAACATGGTCTAAGTTTCAAACCTTATGAAACTGAACCAAGAATTAGACACTATTTATAAAACTTGACCAATAAATAGACACTATTTATGAAACTGGACCAATAAGTAAACATTATTTATGAAATTAGACCAAGAAGTAGACACTATTTATTAAACGAAACCAAGAATTAGGCACTATTTCTAAAACTAAACAAATAGGGAAACTATTTATGAAACTGGATTATATAGTATTTATGAAACTGTACAAAAAACTAGACACTATTTATGAAACATCACCTAGAATTAGGCACTATTTATGAAAGTAGACCAATAACTAGGTACTATTTATGAAATTGGAACAAGAAAGAGACACTATTTATGAAATTGGACCCAATAACTAGGCGCTATTTATGAAACATGACCTTGAACTAGACACTATTTATGAAAGTGAATCAAGGATTATGCACTATTTATGAAACTGGACCAATAAATAGTGTAGTACCGTTTGGTTTCATAAATAGTGTTCAATTTCATAAATAGTATAACACCGTTTAGTTTCATAAATAGTGTAGTACCGTTGAGTTTCATAAATAGTGTAGTATTGTTCAGTTTCAAAAATAGTATTTGTGATGGATGCAAGGGTCCCATGCGTCAGGTTTTTTTTTTTTTTAATAAATTTTTTTATATTAAAATTATGTCATTTTCATTAAAATTTAAGTTCTTTTGTCATTTTTATTAAAATTTAAGGGTTTTTCATTAAATAAAGTTATAACATGTTTTTTTGTTAAAATAAATTTAGTCTAAGCCCTTCTCGTAAAAGTTCCCTTATTTATACTAACCATGTGTTTTTTTTTTTTTTTTTGGTCAATTTTTATTAGATTAGCTACTGATTGGGTTCAAACTTAAACCATCATGCAAAGTCTTGACTCATTTTCACCAATAAAGGGCTACTTATACTAACCATGTGTTTGGATGAGAAAAGAAAAGTCGGGAAACGGAGCGTGGAAAAGTCGAAGTCCATCTTTTGGCAAAGTGAGTGAAGAAATTGGGATTTTACATGCGGGAAATATTGCAGGATTTATAGACTGAAATTTCCGAGTTCAGCTTTGGATGAAAATGTTAATTCCTGCCGCCCTTCCTCTTCGTTTTCTTTCTCTCGTCGCCCATTCCCCTTTGTTTTCTTTTTTCATCTGTTTTTAATCATTTCCTACACCTCTTTCCCTCGTCATGCCATCCCTCATATATTATGGATCACTCTGTAAAGATCGTATATGCAAAAAATGAATTAAAATTAAGGTTGTTTAGTCATCTAACTTTACACATTTGATGAACAAATTGGTAAAACTAAGGTTCGTAATGCTTTACCGATCTGTTCATCAGGTGTTGTATAGTTAGATGACCAACGACCTTAGTTATAATTGGTTATATATACAGGTGATCTTTATAAAGTGATTTATAATATAAACGGTTTTGATCATAAATACGAAGTTCTATAAATCGGCACGAACAATTCTGAGTAGGACCTCCTCCTCATTTCTTTGAGCAGCCAAATATTATTCTACTCGGAATTATTTAAGTCATGATTGGCGAAGTTAAGAATAGGGCAAAATGGAATCGGAAGGGGATGTACTGCTCCCATAACTAATCGAATTCCCTTTTTTTTTTTTTTTTTTTTTTTTTTTTTTTTTTGTTTAAGTTAGTGCATCATGAATTGCAGTATGGGAGGTCCATGTTTTTCTATTCCGTATAAGTTGTAACAGCCTCATAAAAAAGAATATTTCCACCATCGAAAAATGCCCTTTTTTTAGGTTGCACCATAAAAGTAAGGTTTGATTATTGGCATATTGGGAAAACTGATTATGTTTTCCACTAGCTAAATATTCGATGAAGTATTAGATGGGCTTGTCATTTGTCAAGCATGAACCTTTAAAATTACTTCACAAATTATAAAAGAAAATCCACTAAAACTTGAAGCAAGTGAAAATTTAGCACAATAAGGTTTGACATCCATGGAAGGAAGCACTAATTATTACTTGGCAATGATACTGGTTCAGCTGATATACGGCGGATCAAACGTCCTCATGAAACTATCCCTTCAGGAAGGACTCAATCAGATTGTCTTCGTGGTTTACAGGCATGTTCTTGCCATGGTTTTGGTAGGACCATTTGCTTATATGCTTGAAAGGTAGGGATTCTTGCCTCTTTTCAGACTTTCTTCTTGTACAAGAAACAGCGAAAACTAATTCGGTGATGGATGTGGCTGAACAGGAGGCAGAGGCCTTCGTTCTCATTTTCGATAGCTGCAAAGATTTTTGCTCTTGCATCACTAGGGACTACCATCCATCTTAATATGTTCTATGCTGGTTTAGCATACACTTCTGCAACAGTTGGATGTGCCTTGAGTAATGTTATCCCTGCTTTCACGTTTCTAGTGGCAGTTCTTCTCAGGTATGTTGTCTCCTCACATCCACTGTAGTTGTTGAGTAATGTTATTTTTTCTGTTCTGCAATTTGCTTAGTTTTATTCAGGATGGAGAAATTGAACATTAGAAGCACTCGAGGTCAAGCTAAGGTGGTCGGAACCCTTCTTTGCCTTGGCGGTTCTCTTATTTTCACCTTCTGGAAAGGAGGATACCTATATAAAGGTTTTCTTGAGAAGCCACTGATAGATGGTTTCAACGCTGAGTCTGTTGGCAAGATTCAGCATGTCAAAGAAAACTGGATCAAGGGTTCTGTGCTGATTCTGACGAGTTACTCTGCATGGAGTGCATGGCTAATCCTCCAGGTAATTGTATACTCCATTCAAGATGGTGCTCTCCAAACAAATATAATGTAAAAATTAAGTTTTATCTGCCCAAACCTGGTTTTCTGGCTACACAGGCTGTGATCTCCAAAGTCTACCCTGCTCCATTGTCACTAACCACCATGGTATGCTTTTCTGCATCGCTGCAATCTTCTTTCCTTGCCCTGTTTTTTGCTAGGAATCCAAGCTCATGGAAACTGGAGTGGAACCTTGAGCTGTTAACCATCGTCTACTTTGTGAGCGTTTTCTTCCATATATCTTACTTATAAGATCTGTTCAATGACAGAAATTGTGAATAGGACATGACGATGTATTTGCTGTTGTGAGACATTTTTCTATAATCTTTACCAACGTATCTGTTTTATGCATATTTTTAAAACATAATTCCGTAATTTACTTTTGTCCTTCTTGTTGGGAAATGAAATGCTTGAATCTGTAAAAACTTCGAGTCTTCATCCGATCATTTTGCAATAGGGAGTTCTGACCACAGCATTAGTCTATTGCCTGCAAACATGGTGCATCAGTCACAGGGGACCAGTTTTTTCAGCAATGTTTAGTCCACTTCAAGCCGTTACAGTGGCAGTGTTTTCGGCAATTGCTTTCGCGGAGCGACTTCACTTTGGCAGGTAAACCGAAGCACACACACTTTCATCCCTTTTCCATCTAACTAATTTCATTAGGACTATTTCCTTCGTCAGTATCCTCAAAAATTAGAAGTAGGTTTTGTGTGCAGCTTGATTGGAGCACTTCTCATTATTGCCGGCCTTTACTGCGTTCTGTGGGGAAAGAGGAAAGACAGTCTGGTTGCTGAACACGGAGAGATTGGAAAAATGACGATCGACGATAACAAAGTTGCAGAGAGTTCCATGAATGAAATTTCAGTAACCAACCCGGTCAGTGGAGAAAAGACAAGATCATGAAGACAAATTTCTTTTTTTTCGCCGTTGGATCATAAAAAAACGGTTGATGTAAGAAAAGTTGAGTTTTATCATGATCCAGAAAATCAATCACAGAAATTTCTTTCTTATTCATAATAATCACTAGTTCCACCTTATCAACAAGAGAATCCTTCTTTGCTTTCATGCTTTCATATGAATTATTTTGATCGTCTGGTCGATTCCATGAGCATATGTTTTGCAATAAACTTGTGTTTTTGAATTGGTGATCTATACCAGCAATATTTTTCTTTAAACTGGTCCTAATTGCGAGGACTTAGAATAATCAAAGTAGCGTGTCCACTTGGATTCTCAGTGGAGCACGCTATGCTCACTTAACAAAGGGATACGATATTATATTTCTTAATTGTAGATTACCGCTTTCTCCATTATGAAAAGGAAATTGAACTACGTTAGGATAGGTTCCTTTCAAAACACAAATTTTTTGTTTCAATACTTTGTTTAAAGTGAGAATTGTGAATTTAATTAGCACAATGTTGAACTGTCGTGTAATGAGAGAGATTAAGATATATCTCCTATTTGTGGTTATATCACCTGGTTACATGATATCTCCAATTCGGGGGTATATGACGTGTTAGAGTCTCCCCAAAATTTGGAGAAAACCAGTTCACTAAAAGTAATTTCCACTAATTAATTAAACTTAAAAGGGAAAATTTGAAATAGGTCCAATTTTATAGACTACCTTTTGAAATAGGTCCAATTTTTAGTGACTTTTGACTTTTGAAATAGGTCCAATTTTTAGTTACTTTGGACCTATTTCAAAAAACCCCTAATTAAAATAAGGTGTGTCATGTAGCATATTGTAAAGTGATGGGGTTGATCCTTCACAATTAAAAGGGTTTTTGTCATGATTCCACTAGCTAAAACTATTAGAAGGGTTTTTGTCATGTATTAACTCAGAAGAAGTGGATGGGGTTGAGGTTGATCCTTCACAATTAAAAGGGTTTTTGTCATGATTCCACTAGCTAAAACTATTCGAAGGGTTTTTGTCATGTATTAACTCAGAAGAAGTGGATGGGGTTGATCCTTCACAATTATATAAACCCCATTATAACTTTAAGCACAAGAAAGTTTGATATCGATGGAAAGATGTACTCATTACTTGGCAATGGAACTGGTTTAGCTGGTATATGGCGGATCAAATGTCCACATAAAACTTTCCCTTCAGGAAGGACTTATTAGAAAAGTATTTCATTTCCTTGAATAATTAGAGTACATTCGGTATTTATACAGAGAGCTATAGTTTGACAGCTCATCAAAATCTAACCCATAACTGTCCAATAACAAACTAATTGTCCAATGACTAATTACAAAAGAAAATCAAGATAAACTATCCTTAATATGCCCCCTCAAGCTGAACGTAGGCAACCAAAGTGATAGTTTGTCTCTGAGGAACAGAAAACAAGACTTGGACAGAGATTTAGTGCAGATATCGACAATTTGATCCTGTGAACACACAAACTGAACAGTTATAGCTTTAGAGAGGACTTTTTCCCTGATAAAATGATAGTCAATCTCCACATGTTTAGTCCTTGCATGAAATAAAGGATTTTTGGCTAAGGAAATTGCAAAAATGTTATCACACCACAATTTTGGAGGGTAAGGTAGAGACATACCAACATCAACAAGCAATTTACAAAGCCAAGAAATCTCAGCAGTAGTGTTAGCAAGAGAGTGAGACTCTGCTTCAGTGGATGAGCGAGCCACTGTTGGTTGCTTTTTAGCACTCCAACTAATAAGAGAGTTCCCCAGAAAAATACAAAACCCTAAAGTTGATCTTCTGTCCAAAGCACTCCCTGCCCATTCAGCATTTGAAAAGGCATTAATAGTGAGAGAACTTGAAGTTTTTGGAAACCAAAGACCTAAATCAAGAGTGCCTTTCAAATATCTCAATATTCTTTTAACTGCCTGCAAGTGAGACTACCGGGGTTGATGCATAAACTGACAGACCAAGTTGACAGCAAAGGAGAGATCTGGTCTAGACCAAGTAAGGTATTGTAACCCCCTACAATTGATCTGTACTCCTAGGGATTAGAGAGCAATGGAGAAGAGTGATCCAGTTTTGATGTACGTAAAGGTGTAGCACAGGGTTTTGCACCAGCCATGTTGGTCTTGGTAAGTAAATCAAGGATATATTTGGTTTGTGAAATGAAAATACCAGATGATGACCTTTTTACCTCAATCCCAAGGAAAAAAAAATGAAGAGGACCCAAATCCTTGATTGGAAAGAGAGAACTTAGTTGAGCTATTGTGTCCTTGCAAGCTTGTGAAGATGGACCTATGACCAAGATGTCATCAACATAGACTAGGACAAACACTAGAGAATGATCCTTCTTGACAAAGAGAGAATGATCATTCTATGATCCATGAAAGCCCATTGATTTAAGTGCACCATGAAGCTTCTCATACCAGGCTTGAGGAGTCTGCTTTAGTCCATAAAGGCTCTTGTCTAGCTTGCAAACATAGTGTGGCTTTGTAGGGTCTTAGAAGCTAGATGGTTGCTGCATAAACACATTTTCAGATAGATTACCATGTAAAAAGGCATTACTAACATCTAGCTAGTTTAGAAACCAATCATACTGTGATGCAAGTGTGAGAAGAAGCCTAATGGTAATTGGTTTAGCCACAGGACTGAAAGTTTCTATATAATCTAAACCCTCATGTTGATGAAAACCCTTGGCTACTAAACGAGCCTTGTATCTGTTAATAATACCATCAGCTTTCATTTTGATTTGGAACACCCATTTGCAGCCAACAGGATTCTGAGAAGGATGTGGGGGAATAAGAGACCAAGTTCCTATGTTAATCTATGCATTAAATTCCTCTTGCATAGCCTATCTTCAGTGAAGGTGTTTGGAAGCTTGGAGATAAGTAGCAAGAAGATAATATGCAGAAATCTGTGAATGAAGATGGTGTTTGGTAGCTGAATAGGCTTTAGGTTTAAAAATGTCGGATTTGGATCTTGTTTGCATAGGATGAGTGTTTAGAGGAGGGGTTGGTGAGATGTGTGGGGAAGGAGGAGAGATAGGGTAGAGGGAGGTAGTAATGTGAGGTGAAGAGGTTGAGTTAGGAAATGATGCAGGTTGGTTGAGAGTTGGAGAATGATAAGATGCTGCAGGGAGCTTGGTGAAGGTAAGAGTGAAAGGTATATGAGAAGAAAGGGTAGAAGCTGAGGATGAAGATGATGAAACTGGGGAAACTTGATGAAATGGGAAAATCAGTTCATCAAAGATGACATGCCTTGAAATATAAACCTTTTTGGAGTGAATATCAAGACATCTATAACCCTTGTGATTGAGACTATAGCCAAGAAAGACATATGGCTTACTTTTGGGTTCAAGTTTAGAACCTACATAGGGTTTTAGCCAAGGAAAACACCTGTACCCAAACACTTTAAGTGTTGTATAATTTGGAGACTTGCTAAAAAGTTGTTCCCAAGGACATGATCTAGACATAGTAGGCAATCTATTTATCAGATAAACTGTTGTGAAGAATGCTTCAACCCAGTAAACGTGAGGAACATGAGAAGCAGCTAAAAGTGTGCGAGCAGCTTCTACTAAATGTCTATGCTTGCGCTCCACACAACCATTTTGTTCTGGTGTGTAAGGGCATGGGAGTTGATGATGAATACAATTGTCTTTAAGATATTGAGTAAACACTAAACTAAGGAATTCACCTCCAGAATCAAATCGTAAAATGACAACTTTATTAATTAACAAAGATTCAGCAAGAACTTTGAATTCAAGAAAGGTTTTGAACACCTCAGATTTACATTTGATCAGAAAAAACCATTATATCGAGTGAAATCATCCACTATAAGAAGATAAAACCGATAACCATATATAGAGAGAAGTAGAGCTGGACCCCAAACAACTGCTTGTAAAAGTTCCAAAAGTCTAGTAGTAACACTAGAAGCTGACACAAATGGCAGTTTTGAACTTTTAGCCAATGCACAATCTGAACAGAAGGTTTTATTTATGTTAGTAGTGAGAGGAATACTAGACTTAGAAACAAGTTTATGTAAAACTTTGAAAGAGGGATGACTTAATCTTTGATGCCAAATCTCTGGAGAAGCTTTGACAGTGGCTGCAAAAAGCTTATGCGATCCATCATTGACAGATGCAATGAATGGATAAAACCCATTTTGTACAGGCCCTTTAAAAAACGTCATCTTTGAAGTAAGATCCTTCACAGTGAAGTGAAAAGGATATAGATGAATTGAACACCAATTATCAAGTGTAAATTTATTTGCAAAGAGTAAATCTTGCTTTAAAGCAGGCACATGTAACACATCATGCAAAACAAAACGATGGTGATGAGTAGATATAAAGGAAGAACCATAATTAGATATAGGCAAACCTTTGCTATCACCAATGTAGACTTATTCAGGGCCGGTGTATGGTTTTGGATGTTAAAGATTTGCCAGAGAACTTGTTATATGTGAGCTAGCTCCGGAATCAAGAAGCCAAGAAGGAGAAGCAGTCTGTGAAGGATTAGCACACATAGCCATCTGAGAATGTCGATTGCCAAACTGAGGATTCATACGGTGAGGGCAATCAGATGCTTCATGATCATACTGATGATAGATTTGACAAGTGGTTTTTTTTTTTTTTCCATTGAAATTAGAACCCGAGCGACCTCCACGATTGTTCCTTTGAGTATATTGATTGTAATTCTGACGTTGATTGTTATCACAATAGCCGGAGAAATTGCCCTTATTTTGAAAATGCCTAAGGTTTGACTGATTGCAATCTTGAGAATGGCCTTGATACTGGTTAAATTGAGATGAATTCTGAGCAAGAAAGGCGAGAGAGCCAGAATTGGAAGTCGGTGTAGGTAGAATGCCAGACGATGATGCAAGATTCGAATTAAAGGCCTGAAAAACACCAGAGGATGTAGTAGCTTTCTTGCGTAAGCTGAATTTCTTTACTCAGAAGTAATCCACATAGCTCATCAAATGTTGTAGAATTGAGACGGAATTGGATCACATCAACAAAGGAATCATACTCCGGCGACATGCCAAGAAGTGTTACAGAAATTAGATCAGAGTCTTCAATTGGAGCTCCGGACCTGGCAAAAGCATTAGCGATCTCTTCAATTTGTTGAAGATAAGCAGCAGCCGTGGAATCGCCTTTTGAAATGCTATGAAGACGAGATCGGAATTCATGAATGTAAGACTGAGAGGCCACTGCAAGGCTGGATTTAAGCTTAGACCATAGCTATCGAGAGGAATTGACACCAACGGTATAGAAAATTAGGGATTCAGAAAGTGTGGAGTTGATCCAGATGAGAATATTTTGATCATTCTCATACCAAGAAACATAGGCAGGGTTCAGAGTACGATTGCCGGAAGAATCAAGGAGAAATTGAGGCGGCGCCGCTATAGATCCATCAATGAGATGTATGATTATAGTGATGAAAGATTGGTGCAAAGAGAGCAATCCAGGTCAAGTCAGTTGTAGTGGTGAGCTTGATTGGCACCATAGATCCGATGTTTTGGATCGTGATGGAGGTAGAACTTGAAGAATTAGGGTTTGAAGAAGGAGTCGAAAGGGGATGAACTGGAGAAGCCAATTCCGACGAAGGAGACGTCATAGCTGAATTGATGAGAGAAGCTCGAAGAGATCAAACATGATCGAGAAATCGATCAAAAAATCAGAGAAGAGAATGATTGCAGTGGGAAACGAGAAGGATTGGATCAAAGAGAAAGAACTCGATAGACAAAGACGGGTAATACCATATTGGAAAAGTATTTCATTTCCTTGAATAATTAGAGTACATTTGGTATTTATACAGAGAGCTATAGTTTGACAGCTCATCAAAATCTAACCTATAACTGTCCAATGACTAATTACAATAGAAAATCAAGATAAACTATCCTTAATAGGATTCCATCCAATTGTCTCCATGGTTTACAGACATGTTCTACCCGTGGTTTTGGTAAGACCATTTGCTTATGTACTTGAAAGGTAATCATTCTTGCCTGTTTTTGGACTTTCTTCTTGTACAAGAAACAACGAAAGCTAATCTGTTAATGGATGTGCTAAGTAAGAAGCAGAGGCATTCACTCTCATTTTCGACAGCTACAAAGATTTTCGTGCTTACATCATTTGGAACTACCATCCATCTGAATGTGTACTGTGCTGGTTTAGCATACACTTCTCCAACTGTTGCATGTGCCTTGAGTAATGTTATCCCTGCTTTGACGTTTCTAATGGCTGTTCTTCTCGGGCATATTCCTTCTCTATCACTGCTTAATCATAGAGGGGAAAATAAAAGTTCTTTTTCCTATTCTGTAATTTTCTTACTCTGTTTCAGGATGGAGAAATTGAAGATTAGAAGTGCTCGAGGTCAAGTTAAGATGGCCGGAACGTTTTTTTGCATTGGTGGTTCTCTTGTTTTCATGTTCTGGGAAGGATAGCTATTTAAAGGTTTCATTGAGAAGCCACTGATAAATGTTTTGAACACTGAGGGGACTGTCAATGAGATGAGGCATGTTAAGGAAAATTACATGAAGGTTGTGCCCTTATTCTAACAAGTCACATTGCGTGGAGTGCATGGCTAATTCTCCAGGTGATTATTTACGTGATTCAAAATGACTGTTATACAAATATAATGTAAATTATTTGTCCGACTTTGGCTTTCTTGCTTCACAGGCTTTGTCTCCAACGTCTACCCTACTCCATTGTCACTAACCACCATGATAACGAAACACCGAATAACGTTCATGCTTCATCTATTCTAAGATTAAGCTATCCTCAAGTTCGATAGTTTCGAACTTCAATTCACCACGCAAGAATAACCACAAACATAGCCATCATCAAAGATAATACCAATTCCATGACACAATTACTAACATCCACAGGTAAAGGTACTTAGACCTAATACATAAGCTCTGATACCACTAAAAATTGTCACGCCCTGATCCTGATATTCGTCTAGGATTGACACGTGATGTCACCAATTACCCGTATCTCCAACTACCTCGCCTCTAGGATATGGCAAAACACAACTCGAGAATTGAATCGTATGGTAATTTTTCATATACTTTATGGCTACATCTAACCTCTTCGTTAGACTACCTACGTACCCTAAACAAGGATCAAGCCATTCGTAGTTCGTCTTTCACTACACTCGAACAATCATCACATAAATCACTATGCACAACAGGCATGCAACATCACGAGGAACATTCGACGAAGCGCAACATAAATCTCTAGCCATATTGGTGAACAAGTCTAATCATAATGACACCAATCACATCAATCAATAACACATATCATACACCGAAATGCAGGACTAGAGCGACGTAGTTCGGTCGAAGCCCACATCTCTGAAGCTTTCTCAAATAAGTCAAATCTAAGGAACCAATGAGTCAAATGATGCGATTTTGAACCACTAAACGAAATCCAACAACATTGGGTTCCGAAAGGGGATTCCGGACCACTCAACCGAATCCAAAACCAAGATACGATTCCGGACCACTCAACAGAACTAAGACACCAAAGGGAATTTCGGACCACTCAACCAAATCCAAAACCAGGATACGATTTTAGACCACTTAACAGAATCGCCGAGTAGAAGGGATTCTAGACCTTTCAATGAATCCGAGTGGATACGATTTTGGACCACTTAACGGAATCGTGGAGTACAATGCGTATCGAAGCACTCAATGAAATCCAAGCTGGATATGATTCTGGACCACTCAACGGAAACCCGAATCACGAGGGATTCCTGACCACTCAATGAAATCCAGACGAAGTAGGGAACCAGACCACTTAAGGGAACCCTAACAGAAACCCAATTTTGGATCACTCAACGAAATCGAGCGAAAGTCCAAGGAATATAGCAACGGCTCGAAGAAACAATACCAAAACCAAGTACTCAATTTAGAAAGCTGAACGAAATGAAACAAAACGCAAGTACTAAGTTTAGAACAGGTCAATGAAGCAAGATATGAAATGATATTGAAGTAACAAATCCCCATAACAGTGGGTTAACGGTCCACTACTAGCCCTCACATTTCATCACATCATACCAATCATACAAATCAAACCACATTCCACAAACATTTTCAATGCACAAATCAAAAGATACTTGATAAACAAGTATAATATAATACGATGCCACTAGTACGCAAATTGAGTCACACGTCAATTAAGGAGACACTTCATCATGATGAGCCCATCAAGCTCATGAAATCTCAACCACACTCTAAGATAACCAACACGCTAGAAGAACTTGGGCTAGTTGACTAGAAAGCCAACTGTCGATCAAGGTCGAGAGTAGGGTCGACAACCCTAGAAATCTAAACCAAAAGATCTGCCTATTAGATTTCTAATCAGTAACTTCCCAAAAGTCTCATTAATCTTATAGATCAATATCCTAAAATTTTGGAACAATCTAACGGTCGGATATCTGCCAATTGCAAGTTCAAATGATGGTCAACGTTTGATTTTACAACTTAGAAATCTAATTCGGGAAGATTCGTATGTCGGATTCCCAATCCGTCAGTTCCTAATTCATCCAATATTACATACTATTATGTATTAAAGTTTGGTGTCGATCCAACGGTTGGATCGTCAATTCATATAATAAACAAGCGACGACCAAATAAGTGATCAACTACAAAACTATACTAAAACATCAAACTTTCACTAAATGGATGTCAAATATGGAATCGAGGCATTAAAATTTAGCCTAGAAAAGTCAGGTGCGGTTTCGGCCCACGCGCTGCCGCCCTGACTCGCCAACAAATTCAACTATTTCAAAAAATTACCAAAATTTACAAATTTGTAGATGTCAATGAGGGGAGCAATTTTCATACTTGGGCAGAAGTCCAACTCAGTCGAGAAACGCCTGAAATCAGCCTGGGACTGCCGAAAACCCTAGAAAAAGGTATGCTTTGATTCAGCTTCCATATGAGCTCCGACGCGTCCACCATTGCTTGGGCTTTGTTCCTAGGGTTGAGGTGAGTCTATTGGTGGTGGCAATCGACTGTAATCGTTGTCGAAGTCATCTGAAAAATGAGAAAACCATCGGAAAACCGTGGACTTTGTGGCTTCGGTTTGTAAAATTGGGTTAGAAGATATAATACCACAAAGATGTTGGGCTCGCTGAGAGCTTTTCATAAACACCAAAATCACCTCAATCGGACATCGAATGGAAGAGATACAACCGGGTCAAGAAATCGGGTTGGAGTTTGAAATTGGGTCAAGGAGATAAAGTCTTGGTTGGGTGTTTCCTCACTTCTCTCCTTTCCCTCCCTCTTCTCTTTTTTGATTGGTTCCTTCTTTTCTCTCCCCCCTTTCTTATTGGCCAACCTCCCTCCCCTTTTATTTCTCCTTTACTTTCCATCCCAGCCGTCCATCTCTCTCATTTTTCTTCTTTCCTTTCTATCCCAACCACACACGTGGAACAATCTTAGTGCTCTAGAAAATATGGAGCCTTCTAGAGAAGGTTAAAATTACAAAAATGTCCCTAACTTTAAATGTTAATAAGTCATTCGTTATAACGCTGTTTCACAAGCGGTTTGCGCCTACATGTTCGTGAGATTGAGCTCTATTCAAAAATATAAATTGTGACCTCGAAAGGCCTACATATTTTAAATAACTAATTTCTAAACTTCAAACTTCGTAACTAGTTTAATTAAAATCTAAATTCAAATAAATTAATATAAATTCCTGAAAAATAATATAAAATCTCAATAATACAAATATGTAGATTATAATAGTGAAATCCAGGAACAGGATTTCACAATTTATTTTGTTCCTTTCCAGAAATAGTGTGGGTTATTTTAGCTCAGTTTCAGAAATAGTGTGGATTATTTTGGTTCAGTTTCAGAAATAGTGTGAGTTATTTTGCTGTAGTTCCAGAAATAGTATGGGTTATTTTGGTTTAGTTTTATAAATAGTGTGAGTTATTTTGCTGTAGTTCCATAAATAGTATGAGTTATTTTGGTTTAGTTTTATAAATAGTGTGAGTTATTTTGCTGTAGTTCCATAAATAGTATGGGTTATTTTGGTTCAGTTCCAAAAATCATGTGAGTTATTTTGTTGTAGTTTCAGAAATAATATGAGTTATTTTGCAGTAGTTCCAAAAATAGTTAGAAATAGTGCGAGTTATTTTGGTTCAGTTCTAGAAATAGTATAAGTTGTTTTGCTATTGTTTCAAAAATATTATGTAAGTCTCATGGAAATCGTTATACACGTCCTCTATCTTAATAATATAAGCAAAATAGCCCTACACAAAATAAGGTATAATAAAATAAGTTCAATAATTATACTTCCTTCACCTTCCCAACCATCTTTTCCCTCTTTTTTCACATCTCTGGCTACAAACCATATATCCCCACACTGCATCACCATTAAAATCACCATGAACAACCAAAATTAAACATTGGATCCCAAAACTTGAAATTAAACTGGCTGGAATCACACCCAGATGTAATTTTGAAAAGTTAGAATTTTGAAAATTACATCACCCACCATGATAATATTGAAAATAATCCCAGTTTAATTGATATTCAATATAATCTGGGTGGGAAGACATGGAGGGTGTGATTTCATTGATATTGAAAATAATCCTAGTTTAATTGATATTCAAAATAATCTGGGTGGGAAAAGATGGAGAGTGTGATTTCATTGATATTCAAAATAATCCCAATTTAATTTCGTGGGTGTGATTCACCGCCGCACCACACCACCGCCTCATCGCATCACCATTAAAATCACTGCTACACTCAAAACTTGGATCCCACCATCTTCTCATGCTTGGTCCTTGTTGTCTTCTCATCATCATGGATTTACCATCATCTCCCAAACTGAAGGCACTCTAGTTTTCTTAGACAAGACTAAACTAATAGAAAACAAAACTAATAGAACCTAAAACGTTAGGGGCAAAATCAAGAAATCAGTATGTTATTATGGTTGGGCCATTTTAATTGGACTTGTTTAATATTGGGTTGACACACCCCGACTGGAATCGAGGCATGCTGGTCGTCACGTGAGGGTGACGTAGCCATGAATGCAGAGCGGAAATGATAGTGATATGAAAATGTGGGTAAATAAAAACCAAACTAGCTAATTTACACTAGGTAAGTATATAAGTGCGAGTGATGATGTTTAAAGCACGGATACACATCATCAGAGCATAGATAACTTAAGTGCAGTCCATCAGGGTAAATGTTAATTATACAGAAAACATGAATGTCTAACTAGAACCTGGAGGGGCGCAAAACAGAAAACATGAGTGGGCCAAAAATAAAGCTTTTAAAAACCATTTCACTTTTCAAGAGTAATAACCCCTCACCGTAAAACCCATATAATTTCCCAGAAAATATTAATACATATGTATATAGAAATCATGCCAAGAATAGCGAAAACCAACTATATGCCATGTCAAATATCTCAGCAATGAAATAGGTAAGCCAGGTAAAATAAATCAATGTAAAATGATGTGCCAACCGGAGTCACCTAACGTGACCTGTACAGCTGAACCTATAGCTCATCCACCAAATCCTGCACACGAGTCGGAACCATTTAATATGGTCTGTACGACAGGCTGGGTGTAAATAGGTACGCTCAAGTGCTACGATCACGTGAAGGATGTGTGAAGTATCGCAAGTCACCTACGAGTCGGAACCACCTAATGTGGTTTGTACGACAGGTTGGCACCTGCCTTGGATCCCTGGCCTTGGGCGAAGCATTAACACCAGGGTGCAGGATAATAAGCACTAAATGTATCTCAACATAACCAAACATACTACAATCATTATCATCAAAATGCACTCACCTGAAGCTTACCTGGGTGTTCGCAGCGTCATGCAATAATATGCATATCTATACTAACGAATATACTAAAATGTAATGCAATTGACATGGCATTTAAAAACGTAAATCCATTTAAAACCATTTTTGGGAAAATGGAAAACATATATAAGTATATATAGAAAACCAAAAGCCCACTCACTGGTATGTAGCAGGGTCATAACCCCCAAGTCTCACCTGGCTGCGCTCGTCCTCCGGAAACATCTCACCTATACGCGAAACAACTAATCCAATGTTAATTTTAAGCACATAATCAAAACCGTGTAATAACTTCTCATATGTTACTCAATTGGGGTATTTGAATATACCATCGTGGCCTACTCAACACCACGAGCATCCCCATATTTTTAGAATAATTTTCCGATGTCCCATGCGCCTTCATGCGTCGGCTAAGGCACGTGCCTAACACACTGACGGAATCCCTAACGGCGTTAGGGAATATTTTGTTAAATAACAGCATATTCTGTCTAAAAACTAACGGTGATACCTGACGCCATTACTATATTCCTTGTTTTCTCTATTGGTCTTCGCTGGAACTGCCGCCGGCCGCCGTCCGCCGTCTGTTACGCCGGAAACTGGAAAAACTTCAAACTTCAATAACTTCTTCAAAATTCAACCAAATTCCATGAATTTTATATGGATTTAAAGCTCTTGAAGAGTAGAATGCAACCATACCTATTTGGGGTCCTAAAACCGACGAGAAATTGTCTGAAAATTCCTTGAAATTCTGGCTAAACCTGTAAACCCACGGTCGAGCTTATTTCGATGTCCAAAATACTCCAAAATTGTTCCAAAGTGCTAGGGAAGCTATAAATGTAACTTTTTAAGTCTCAAAACTATGTAAATCCTTCGCGTTCAAGTCAGAGAAAATTAAACCCTTCGCCGGAGCTTAGGTATCTCGAGTTCTACACGCCGTCCCCTCAAACAAATGGTATGACTAGACTCATGAAGTCAAAGGGAGTATGATTATGTCGTCCTTAAGCTCGATCTGTGTGTGTGTGTAATGGTGTTTGATGGTTAGGGGGTTTGATCGTACGAACGAAAAGGAGAGTTCGAGAAAGAGGGAGGTTGGCACGTGTGTGTGTGTGTGTGTCCGGATTGGGCAATTTTAAATTGGCTCAAGCCCTAATTGGGCTGCATGTTTAGGGCCAACAATTGACCCTAAAACAAACCTAAAATTCTAATTGGACCCAAGAAAGTAGGAGGTGTGGTGATTGGTCTGTTTCCTTAGCCCAATTACACATTCATTTATTCGTAATATTTTCATTATGAACCCAACTTGGCTCTAACTCATGTCAACGCTCTCGTGACGTCGAGTACAATTTAATCACACTAGCAGGAAAAATAATTTAAAACTATATACATACATCCATGTCACTAAGCCTCGAGGGCATAATCATCATCTTCACTCATTCGAGGATAAAATGTATATTAATTCGGGACGGGTAGTCACATGGGCTTTGAACTAACCATTAAATAAAATTATTACATGGCTTTTGATTAAAACTCAAAGTTTCCAAGCCATATTCATTAGTTTCCTTTCTTTTTTTTTTTTTTTTTTTTTTTTTTTTTTTTTAAGAATTATTGGGATTTTTTTTTAACAAACGATATTATCTACACTAAAGGGAGGGGTTGGGCTTAGCCTCACAATGGGCTATTAATAATGTGGTTCAAATTCGCCTTTGATGAGAATCGAACCTAAGACCTACACGGATGGCAATGGTTTGTTTGGGGACGGAAATGCTATATCCGTCCCCATAACCATGAAAATTAACCATATCCATAACCACCAATTAACCATCGGGTATTATTCAGAACCATACCCACAGGTAACGGATTCCTCATCGATTAACGGTTATACCCATCTTCATCAATACAAAAAATATATTCGTTCAATTAACGCATAATAATTTAGTAATATTAAATTCGTCATTAAATATTTGATGTATAAAATGATTTAATGAATGGATCTTGTGGAGTATAAAAATTAAAGTTAAACATTGATAATGCTGGGTGATCTTTGATATCTCCCATAAGTACTATATGTATGGAGAAATTAGGTTCCCATCCTTTTTTCAACTCCATTGATTGAAACCTTATTCCTTTTCAAATTTTACTCAAGGCCCCTTGGTTTTAATAAACATCATTAATTATTTCAATAATAAAATATTTTACATATCAAGATAATTAAATTTTATTTTTAAATTATTCATTTAGTGTTAGAAACGTTACATTTGGTATATTTATATTTATGGCTAAATTTTGTATCATATATTTTTATTTTTAGTTTGTACCCATTTTAATTTGCAACCTTTTTTTTTAAATTGTGCCAATTTTATATTTAGTTTTAGTTTGTACCCATATATTAATTTCTTTTTGTGTTCATATTTTTCAAACTTTTATTTGTATTCATATTTTTTTTGACCTTTTATTTGTACCCATAATTTATGAATAATGTACCCATTTGTCTTTAAAAAGTTACCACCTTGTTATATGTAAAATGTACCCATTTTTTTTTTTTTTTCTGTAAGTACCATCTCTTTTGTGTAAAATGTACCCATTGTTTTCTTTTTATATGAAATGTACCCATTATATAAAATGTACCAACTTTTTGTATGTAAAATGCATCATATAAAAATTACCAATTTTTTGTATGTAAAATGTCAATAATATAAGTAATGACAAATCATGGGTTTTATTTAAGTATAATTTCTTTTAATATTTTCAACAAATTATGGATTTTATTTATAATCTCATTAATATAAATAACTACAAATATCAAATTTTAATTTAAAAATTATAATAACCTACATTGAAATGCATTATTGCATTAATTTCAGGGACTTCAAAAAAAAAAATCGAAAACCAACATGGTTTCAATCAAAGAACATTGATAAATAGGGATCGCATCTGAAGTTACCCTATATATATAAAATACAATTATATCATATATAATTATATATAAATATTATTATATTATATATAATTCGGTTCGAATTTAGGGATGGATATAAAGTGGGGATCCCTATTAACCATATTTAAAAGCATAACCGAATATTATTCATAATTTTCCCCATATCCAAAATATACCCAAATTTTTATACCCAAATCCAATCTATTCGGGCAGTTATCCACGCTTATCGGTTTCAATGTTAGAGTTGACATCCCTAAAGACCTAATTATCGGGATTAACTTATTATCAAACTCATTGCCTTTATTTTAGGAAATATCAAAACAAACTTTACACTTTTTATCTTTTTATGTTTGGCTTTTAATGTGATTCTTGATTTCAAAATGTGATTTATTTATGTTCGCACAATAGTTTTTGTGTAGTGCGTGGGTATGTGGATCGGATGAGTCAGATACAAATTGGCAATGAAATCAAATGGGATGCTGAAGCTATAACCATGCATCGACCTTTTTGGAATATACGAAAACCATTCCGGCAGTGCAACAAGCTGAGTGAAGGATGCGCAAAGTAGTGGTAGATTTCTGTGCTGCTCATGGAATCCACCCGATGATCAAAATAATTCCAGTTCAGTATGAAGCCTGAATAAGTTCATATGGATTGTTGGAACTCAAACACTCAATGGAAATCGTTTAATAGCTGGGCGGTGAGCGATTACTCCTGTAAAAATTTAGGGATTGATTATCAGAAATGCAATTTATTTGTGATTGATATTCTGTATCACGATGAACACAATAAGTTGGAGTACACATGACCAACGGACGAATAAACATATGTTTTTTTTTTTTTTTTGGGAAATTTTATTTGAACCCATCTAACCTATTTGTACACCAAACTTACTTTGTTCACCCATATTGTTTTTTATTAAAGAATTATTATCTCTTTAAACCCAAATTTATTACCTACACTACCCTCTCAAACCCAATTCAAAATGGAAAATTATCTTTACACCCATTCCCTTTATAAAATAACATCTCTAATTAAATGTTTTTTCTTCTTCAAAGAGGAGTCCCTTGCCCCTCTATAATTGCATATGCTGTATAGGACTAGCATTTCCATGGTTGCTTTTTCTCCTTCTGCTACCACAACCCATCCATGGATCATAGACTTGAATTTGCCAAGAGAATGTTATGCAAGCCCCAGTTTAATCCTTTTTTAAATTGAGCATTTTCATGTACTTTTTAAGAAACTTTGAAGTGACATAGGGCTGAGTGTTTTGCTTCTATGTTAATAAACAAATTGGAGCTATTTTGAATAAAAAATGTGCAAGACATGCCACCCGCTAGTTCGTGGTTAAGGTTGATCAATCTTTATTTGCACCAAGAATCAAGTTTTATGTCTTTACAGTACTAATCAAAAGTCCTTGCACTGGTGTTTTGGGGTGCATACAGACGGCAGAGAAAAACAAATGCAATATAATATAAAAAGTATGAAATTTAATCCAAAGAAGAAGCAAACAATCAAAATATCCATAAATCGAGTCATACCTTAGTTGGAGGATTAAAAACTTCAAAATCACCATCCATCAATAGAAAAGCTTGTTGTTCTCTATCAGAGCTATTATGATTTTAGTCGGAATAAACGTAGGATAAATAAAGGGTGATGTTAGGGTTTAATTATAGTATGTGGGTCTATTGATAAATTTGATTTTTATTATTAATTTCATTTTGTACTTAATAGTAATTATGGAATAGGGTGAAATAGACAATTAACATTTAAAATTTAAGTTGGGTGTAGAAAGAGGTTAGATAGGTTTAAATAAAATTTCCCTGGTTTTTAAATAAACAACAATCTCAATCCACTTCAGCATTGCTGTCATGGAAAGCCACTGTTGTGAGTAAATTTATTTAGGGGTCTTTTGATATGGGTTTAAAGTAACTAAAAATTAGACCTATTTAAAAAGTCAAAAGTCACTAAAAATTAGACCTATTTCAAAAGATGATCTATAAAATTGGACCTATTTCAAAATTTTCCATTTATTAAATAGAGAAAAAATGCAAACAAAGAGCAAGAGGGCAAGAACTTTACACCTCATAAAAAAATAGAGTTGATTGAGCCAGTAGTATCTAAGAGACCATAACAAACCTCATAAGCAAATAGAGCTGATTGAGCCAGTACTATCTAAGAGACCACAACAATAAAAATACATGCAGAGAAAATTTGACGGGACATTTTGAAAAATAACCAATTTTAGAGGCATGAATTGAATTTTAACCGCACTTACTAACTTCTTATAATTTTAACCAAAAACTCAAGTAATAGGTCTTAATTACCCGTAATAATAAAAATTCCCCAACTTTAGAGAAAACCCTGTTCTATTACTTCATATTACAGAGCCCAACATAAAACCCATAAAAGGAAACCTTGTATTCAAACAAGAAGTCACCCAACACAAAACCCAGAAAAGGAAAAACTTGTATCCAAACAATAAGTCACAGAAACTCACACAATGTCCAAATTTTAAACGAAGCACTCTTCCTGGTCACTTCACAATGCAGAACCCATCACAAAACCCAAAAAAAGAAAACCCTGAATCCCAACTGCAAGTAACACACTCACACATATACAGACATGATCATATAGAATTCCAAATAAAGGAGGTTTATGCAATCTCCTTCAAAATTTCTTAATTTTCTTGCAAACCAAACATGAAAGGTAGTGCTGGGTATCATTCATTCATGTTCTTTCTATTCAATGCATACATGTGCCTGCTTAGTTAAGTAGTCTCCAATTATCAACTTAGAAGATGATAAAGTCCTAAGTGGCCAAAGTCGGAGCCAAGACTGTTTTCCGGGTGGCCGACACAGAAATCAGGTTAAGTAATACTGTCGCCTACACCTCCAAACGGAAAGGATATGGATTGCTAAGGTTAATTAAGACTTTTTATCTGGGTTTTTGGTTAGAATCATAAGAAGTTAGAAACTTTGGCTAAAATTCAATTCATGCCTCTAAAATTGGCTACATTTCAAAATTTCCCAAATCAGACAATACAAGTTAAAATCATTTTAAAGAGGAGAAAAAGGAAAATCAAACCTCTTTTGCTCAACACAAAAAAAACCAAACATCAAGGACCAAACTAGCAAAACCTAAAATTAGCCGTGAAGAAAGGTTACGAATGTAAACAGAAGTCGCACAAGAAGGACACGAATCCCAATATAAACTCCTAGAATGGTCCACACGAAATTAGCCAAACAACCATAAACTGCATTATTCTCTTGGATGAATAAACGTATTACAAAACTAGAAATATTATTGAAAACAAATTAGTATTACAAATTTGCCGAGACAGCTATATAACCCAAAGAAACTACATTGTGATTGACTTATTATTATGTACAGTTACAAAGTATGTGTATGTATATATATATGTGTATATATATATATATATATATATATATAGATAAAACTAACCTATGCTAATAGGTAAGAAACGAAATTCTAGTACTAACGGGTTAGGCCCAAAAAACTAAACATTAAAATAAACCTAAATTTTCCAGCACAATTTTTCTTACGTCAACTGTTCTTTCTGATCCGACCGGAAGAAAAAAATTGTTCTCCAAGATCATGTCCTTTCTCTAGCGACAGGATTGACTACTGAAATTTCATTCATGTAAATCTCGACCACTTTATTATCGTCAAGCGTCACTTTATCCATCTCTGCGTGTTCAGCAACAAGACCGTCTTTCCTATTTCCGCACAGCACACAGTAAAGTCCCACAACAATGAGAAGTGCTCCTATCAAGCTGCACACAAAACCTACTTTAGATTTTTGAGGATGAACTACTCTGGTAGCACCGACGAAGGAAAATGTGAAAACAGTAGGATGGAAAGGGAAAAGGGTGTTTGTGTTCTTCAGTTTACCTGCCTAAGTGAAGTCGCTCTGCAAAAGCAATTGCCGAAAACATTCCCACCGTGATAACTTGAAGTGGACTGAACATAGCTGCAGAAACTTGTCCCTTGTGACTGATGCACCATGCTTGCAGGTAGTAGGCTAATACCGAGGTCACAACACCCTATTGCACAAGGATCGGATGAGGACCCAAATTTGTTACAAATTCAAATATTTCTTATACCACCAACAAGGGAAGGGTAAAAAAAAATTAATAAAAAGGACTTCAAAACTTTGCATTTTAACTAAAAATCACCTAATAACTTTATTTAATGATAAGGACTAGAGAATTCAAATATTTCTTATACCATCAACAAGGGAAGGGAAAAAAAAATTAATAAAAAGGACTTCAAAACTTTGCATTTTAATCAAAAATCACCTAATAACTTTATTTAATGATAAGGATTAGAGAATAAAATAATAATAATAATAATAATAATAATAAAAGACATTGGCCCAGCGCCTCCCACCATAAGACACCCACCCCCCACCCCCACCCCCTCTTCCTTTTCCTTCCTCGACATTGCAGCGATAGTTTCTCAATTCTTTGATAAAAATCAAAGATGAATACTAAAGATGATAATCCTGGCCACAAATGATCGTCCAATATCTTCATCAATCTCTAGGAAATTGGCTTGCCTCAGATATTTCAGGATACAACATTCCTTAGTAGGCAACTTTTTGTTCTAACATCACGCACGCTTGACCATCCAATATTCTTCAAAAATACTTGGAATTAACTTTAATCTTGCATTGCAAAACATATCACTTCCATTCACAAACTTAGCAAACAAAGAATTTGGATTTGGAGGTCTGTCAGCGGCATAGTAAAGTACCAAACTATAATTTGGTTTATATGGAACCTGGAGATTGAAGACTAGTACAACGTATAAATGGAAGCTTCTTTCCAGCTTCGACTGGAGAAGGCACTTGGGATGCAGTGCGAACCTATTTATGATTTTATCAACTTTGAACCGATCTACAGCTATGAGCTTGAGAAAGGGATCTCTTCCCATTACCTTAGACTTGTGAATGTAGGAGTTTGAAACCTTGTTGTCCCACATTGGTCAACGGTATTTTTTCACTAGCCTTTATATAGGCTTATTCCTTTTTCTTAGTAATTAGAACTTGGACCATTTGGAAATGGATTGAAGGCTTGGGCCTTATGGTTATGTGGATTAGGTTCAATGATTATACTATAATATTAATATTACCAAGGAATTAAAATTAATCTGATCAATTAGTTTTAATTTTGAATTAAGTTTTTAATCAAATTAATTAAAAACGTTTTGATTAATGGACACAACTCTTTGGAAAGAGTTGTATACCTTCAGATACATTCAAAAGGTGTTTGAAGAGGTATGAAAGAGCCTATATAACTGGAGTCCTCAGTTCCATCAAAAATCATCTTTTTCTTCCCCCTTGTCTTCCGTACAAAATTTCCAGAGAGTAAGCACACAAAGCAATTCGCTAGAGTTCTATAATCTAGTGCGGGTTGTAGAATTAGGTGGTTGTATCTTGGTTGAGCAGACGTTGTAGAACCACAAGCACACGAGTAGGACGAAAATACTGTTCGAAGGACATAGCGTTTGCGCTAGCCTCTATCTTCAATTCATTCAAGTTAGTATCATTTTAATTTTTTGTTACTATAACATAATTGCATTCTGTATTATAAGTATTTTTGAATAATAAAGTATAAGTATTTCGATTCTGTATTTCTGTTATTTTATTGTTTCTAAATTGTTCTCCAACAGTGAATGTCTTTGATGAAAAGGAAAATTGATGAAATAATATACGTAGATTTCACTCGTACCTACTTAAGGTAAAAGAAATAATATACATATATAAAGAGTGTAGTACCGTTAAGTTTCATAAATAGTGTAGTAAGTTTCATAAATAGTGTAGTACTGTTAAGCTTCATAAACAGTGTAATAACGTTAAGTTTCATAAACAGTGTAGTACCGTTAAGTTTCATAAATAGTGTAGTAAGTTTCATAAACAATGTAGTTACGTTAAGTTTCATAAACAATGTAGTTCCGTTAAGTTTCATAAACAATGTAGTACCGTTAAGTTTCATAAACAGTGTAATACTATTAAGTTTCATAAATAATGTAGTTACGTTAAGTTTCATAAACAGCGTAATAAGTTTCATAAAAGTTTACACAATCACATTCCTAATCTAATAGGACTGCAACAATATTTAAATTGTTGATTGTTTTTTACAGTTACACTTCATTCTTCTCACTAAATTTCCTTTTTTTTTGGATTTTCTTTTTTAAAAATATGATCTTTTAGTGGATGCAGAAAGATAACTGTTTGGATTATTAATATCACGTTCAGATTTTTACGGTTAGTGAAAATATTGCTTGAAGTTTATAAAGTCTCTAGAAACTATGACTCATATTTTAGTTAACCGTAAACATCAGAACATGATATCAATGATTTGAACTACTCATTTTTCTGAATCCGCTAAAAGATCATGTTTTCAAAAATGAAATTCAGTAGAAAGAATAGAGCGCAAACGACAATTGACAGTTAAATATAAATCTAGGGTTTATGAATTATGGTGTCAAATTTTGGAGTTGACCTCTTTAAGAATGTTGTAAAGCTTGTGATTATGAGTGTTTGTATATTTTTCACACTTCTACATTCATTGTTATGATTTTTTTATTAATTTTGCACTCAATCAATAAATAGTATTCATGCTGATTTGGAGGGTTTTAAAAACTTAAACGACGATGTTATCATCGTTTAAGCGTAGATAATGCAATCACGAGCGTGTGTATATTCTTTCTACATTTTTCACTTACTTTAATTATTACGAATATTTATTTATTTTGAACACCCCTAAAAACAAGGTTCACGAGACTTATAGGGTTTTAGAAGTACACACTTGTAAATTAATTATTATGAATTTTTAATGTGCTTTGGTATTTTAATGTACTTTGGAATTTTATAATCTCACTTATGTGGGATTAAATACTATGGCTAGCTGTTGTAGCAAGATTTTTTTAGTAGTTTAAAATTATCAAACTAACTTTTTTCTTGTAGGGTTTACACGTGTTACCTATGAATAAACCTGTTAAGAACCTAAACCTTAAACCTTGACCCAATAACGACCCAAGTAGTTAACGTGTTGACCCGAAACTCTTTAATTATTTCGTATTGTTTCAGATCAGGGTAACTGGTCATGTAAAAAATCGTTAGGTCATATTTGTGTTCTCTGCACATTTTTACTGAATAATTCCTTTTTGTTTTTCCTTTGTTGGTGATATAAGAAATATTTGAATCTGTAACAAAGTCGGGTCTTCATCCGATCCTTTTGCAATAGGGTGTTGTGATCTCGGTATTAGCCTGCTACCTGCAAGCATGGTGCATCAGTCACAAGGGACCAGGACCAGTTTATGCAGCTATGTTCGACCAGTTCAAGTCATCACTGTGGGAATGCTTTCGCCAGTTGCTTTTGCAGAGCGACTTCACTTAGGCAGGTAAACTGAAGAAGACAAACACCCTTTTCCCTTTCCATCTTACTGTTTTTACCTTCGTTGGTGCTGTCAGAGTAGTTCATCCTCAAAAATCTAAAGTAGGTTTTGTGTGCAGCTTGATTGGAGCACTTCTCATTATTGTGGGATTTTACTGTGTGCTGTGGGGGGAAAGAGGAAAGACGGTCTTGTTGCTGAACACGCAGAGATTGAAAAAGTGACGCTCGACGATAATAAAGTGGTGGAGATTTACCTGAATGATATTTCAGTAGTCAACCCTGTCACTAGAGAAAGGACATGATCTTGGAGAACAATTTTTTGTCTTCCGGGCGGATCAGAAAGAACAGTTGACGTAAGAAAAATTGTGTTGGAAAATTTAGGTTTATTTTAATGTTATAGTTTTTTGGGTCTAACGTCTTAGTATTAGGGTTTTGTTTTGTTGCCTATTAGGTTTAGATTAGTTTTCTGTATACATAATGCTTTGTAACCGAATAAGAAGTTAGTCACAATGTAATTCTTTGAATTATGTGGCTGTCTTGGTAAATTTGTAATTTTGTAGTACTACTTTGTTTCCAATAATTTCTAGTTTTGTAATATGTTTATTCTTCCGTTCGTTACGTGTGCTCGAATTTTCAATTAATTGTGTTTCATCATGATACAGAACATCAATTACAGATAAATTGCATTTAAGATATTCAAATCCCTGATATAAGTTTACAGGAGTAATCGCTCACCGCCTAACTATTAAACGATTTCCATTGATGGTTTGAGTTCCAACAATCCATATGAACTTATTCAGGCTTCAGTTGTATAATGAACTGGAATTATTTTGATCTTCGGGTGGATTCCATGAGCAGCACAGAAATCTACCACTTCTTTACGCATCTTCGCTTGGCTTCTTGCACTGCCGGAATGGTTTTCATATCTTCCAAAAAGGTCGATGCATGGTTATAGTTTCAGCTTCCCATTTGATTTCATTGCCAATTTGTATGCGACTTACCCGATCCACATACCCACGCACTACAGAAAAAACTATGAAGTGTAAACATAAATAAAAATAAATAAATAAATAAATCAGATTTTGAAATCAAGAACTACATTAAAAGTCAAACAAATCAGCAAAGAGATAAAAAAAAGTGTAAAGTTTGTTTTGATATTTACTAAAATAAAGGCAATGAGTTTGATAATAAATAAAGGGTGAAATGCTGATTTAGTATCTGACCTATCATTTAAGTGAAAATTAGATGCCTAAATTATTATTTTTGGGTAAAATAAGTCCCTAAATTCATTAAAAATTAATAATTTCATCATATTATTATTCAAAGCTATTTTAACCAATTTTTCGTCAACTTAAGTCACTTGATACACTTTAGAGTGTAAACCGTTTTTTTCTCGCCTATAAGCACTTAACATTTCATATAGGTTGCAAATCTAACATTTAACTTACTCTCCAAAGTTAACTCCATACACTATTTCTCTATAAAAATTTACCAATCTACCCTCCAATGTATATCATATGTGAGTAACGTGACTTAAATTGACAGAAATTGAATATAGTAGCTTTGAATTTGACATTAGGGATGTAATTGGCAGATTTTTATAATTCAAGGACTGATTTTTTTGAAAAAGAAAAAAATTAGGGACCTAATTTTCACTCAAGTCAAGGACTAAATTGGCAGTTCACCCATAAATTAATACCGATAATTCCTGGAAAAAAAAAATGCTCCATAAGGGCAAATTGAGAAATCAATATATAGCGCATGTGATCCAACATCCTAGCTAGTGGATAGGGTGTTGAGTTTTCACCTATGCTCATAAATCGTACCGGATAGGTTTCATTCATGAAATTCACTTTCAACATGCCTTGGTAGTGAAATGGTAGATACGCGAGACTTAGAATCTTGTGCTAAAGAGCATGGAGATTCGAGTCCTCTTTAAGGCATAATATTGAATATTGGGAATGCTCATTGACTTGGAATAAGTGCGGCAACGGATCACTAATCTTGGTCATCTTCTTTATCTAATAAATGGGGAGTCTGAATTGAAATCGGCCGCCCTGCATCCACCCTCGAGTATATGCTTAACTGCTAAGCCTACATTACATGCAGTACTACATAAAATTACTACTGAAAAATATGTAAAAGATCGTTTGGCCATGCGAACTATACGTAATAATTATGACCCATTCCTTTAGCCATTTTAGCTAACACAGGATCGTTCAAGTCAGGTTTTTCTGTTATTAGGATAGGTGAATTATTCTAGATCCATCCCCCTAAAGAACCAAACATGATAATTTTTCACCATCTAGCTCAAGCACGAATCAAATGGATCCATATAAAGAAATCGATATGTTATATATCCATATCCACACATATATGAATGATTCAATGTGTTCAAAACTTCCCCCTCTGCTAAATTATTGTAATAGTTTCAAACGCTCCTACTCTCCTTAATAATAATAAATTAAAAAGAAAAGATATGAATTGATAGCATTTTGAGTTTAAATATCTAAAAATGACATGTAGATAGCTTAAATTCAATTATGCTGATGTGGCCTCAAATTAAAGCACCTTAATTAAAAGTTCAAAAACTTTAATCAAAAGTTAGAATACCCTAGATGTATAGCAAAAGATTGTTAAGGTGGAGTGATGGATACTAATTTCTCCTATTTCGTAATTGTAGATAACCAATTTGTGAATTATAAAAAGAATCTTAAAAATTCGTTTGTTTTTTGTTTCAATCCTGTATTTAAGGTGAAGTTGTGCTAACAATATTGAACTATTCATTAAATTGATACAATGTGAAAGTTTCTTCTCACGACTCACATATCACTGTGTCACTTAACCAGAGATGCTAACTAGGATATATCTCTGATTTGTAGGTATATATCTCTTGATTACATGTTCGAATATCATCAAATCTGAATTAGGACACCACTCCACCAAAAGTAACTTCCACTAATAAATTTCAAATACCTTCAAAGTTGAGATCTATATTCCGCCATTCAAGGAAGATGTCAGGTTCTTTGGTAAACTGATTGTGGATTCCACTAGCTAATGCATGAACTCAAAAGAAGCGGCTGAGGTTGATCCTTCACAGTTATAAAAGCCCCATTTAAACTTGAAGCATATTATGCACATTTCAATTTAGCACAAGAAGATTTTCAAATCCATGGAAGGATGCACTCATTACTTGGCAATGGTACTGGTTCAGCTTATAAAATTGTCCCTTCAGGACGGACTCAATCAGATTGTCTTCGTGGTTTACAGGCATGTTCTTGCGATGGTTTTGATCGGACCATTTGCCTATGTGCTTGAAAGGAAAGCATTCTTGCCGTTTTTCAGACTTTCTTATTGTACAAGATACAGCTGAAACTAATTCGGTAGTGGATGTGCTGAGCAGGACGCAGAGGCCTTCTCTCTCGTTTTCAGTAGCTGCAAATATTTTCCTGCTTGCGTTGTTAGGGCCTACCATCTATCTGAATGTATACTTCGCTGGTTTAGCATACACTTCTGCAACAGTTGCAAGTGCCTTGAGCAATGTTATCCCCGCTTTGACGTTTCTGATGGCAGTACTTCTTGGGTATATACTATGGTTTACTTTGATTTCTTCTACGGTTTCCTGCTCTGTAATTTTCTTACTGCTATTCAGGATGGAGAAATTGAAGATTAGAAGCACTCGAGGCCAAGCGAAGGTGGCTGGTACAGTCTTCTGCATTGGCGGTTCTCTTATTTTCACATTCTGGAAAGGAGGATACCTGTTTAAAGATGTGGAAAAGCCACTGATAAGTGTTTACAACGCAAAGGGGTCTGTTGGCCAGATCAAGCATGTTCAGGAAAACTGGATCAAGGGTTCTGCTCTTATTCTGATTAGCCACATTGCGTGTAGTGCGTGGCTAATCCTCCAGGTGATTAGAAACTCAATTTAAGATGGCACCGTTTATACAAATATAATGTCAAAACTTAGTTATATGTTCAACTTTGGCCTTTTTTGCTCCACAGGCTGTGGTGTCCATAGTCTACCCTGCTCCATTGTCACTAACCACCATCATGTGCTTTTTTGCATCACTGCAATCTTCTTTCCTTGCCTTGTTTTTCGCAAGAAATCCAAGTTCATGGAGACTGGAGTGGAACCTGCAGCTGTTTACCATCGTCTACTTCGTGAGCGTTTTCTTCTTCATATCTTAATTATCTTATAAGATACGTTCAATAACATAAAATGCGAAAAATAACATGATGCTACATTGCTGTTGCAAGAACAATTTCTATAATCTTTACAATCATATTTGTTTTCTGCATATCTTAAAACATAATCCATTAATTTAATTTTGTTCTTCCATGTTATTGGGATAAGATATATTTGAATCTGTAAAACGTTCGAGTCTTCATCCAGTCCTTTTGCAATAGGGAGTTCTGACCACAGCATTAGTCTATTACCTGCAAACATGGAGCATCAGTCACAAGAGACCAGTTTTTGCAGCTATGTTTAGTCCACTTCAAGTCATTATAGTGGCAGCGTTTTCGGCAATTGCTTTCGCTGAGCGACTTCATTATGGCAGGTAACTGAAGAACACAAACACTTTCTTCCCTTTCCATCTTACTGCTTTCACATATGGCAATTAATTCCTTCGTCAGTGCTACCAGAGTAGTTCTTCCTCAGAAATCTAAACTGTTTTTTTGTGTACAGCTTGATTGGAGCACTTCTCATTATTGTGGGACTTTAATGTGTGCTGTGGGGAAAGAGGAAAGACGATCTTGCTGCTGAACACGTAGAGATGTAAAATGTGACGCTGGACGAGAATAAAATGGTGGAGATTTCCATGAATGATATCTCAGTAGTCAATCCTGCCACACCAGAGAAGTAACATGATCATGGAGACAAGTTTTTTTTTTTTTTTTGGGGTCAGATCTTAAAGAACTGTTGATGTAAGAAAAGTTGTGTTTTATCATTATGCAGAAAGTCGGAGAAAATCTTTCTTATTCATATAATCTCTAGTTCCAACACAATCCATATGAACTTAATAGTACACATCAACAAGAGAAATCCTTTGCTTTCCGGCATAGTTTTTCAGTAGCCTCTCAACAGCTTCATTTGCAACTGAGTTTGAATTATTTCGATCACCGGATGGTTTCCATGAGCGGCACAGAAATCTATCAATTCCTTTGTGTTTCCTTTGTTCTGCTTACTGCACTGCCGGAAATTGTTTTCAGACCTACCAAAAAGGTCGATGCACGGTGTTCACTACCCAAGAATTTGGCCTTCATGTTTCCCCTAACATGGTTACTGTATACCCCATTATAATCCAAGCAGTCGGTTAGCTAATGTAGCTACGTTCACTTAACAAGTGAAATATCTAACTAATTACCTCGGTCCCTTTGTTTAAAGTGAGAATTGTCATGACAATTATTCATTTCATTGGCACAATATAAAAGTTTTTTCTCACTGTGCCACTTAATGAGAAAGATAGTAAGAACGCTATATATCTTTAATCTGTACGTGTATCTCTTGATTACGTGTTGGAATCTTCTCAGTCTAGATATAACCATTGAAATTATTTACCACTAATAAATTTAAATGCCCCAAATAGGAAGATGTCGTGGTTCTTTTGTGTATTGGTAAACTGATGGTGAATTCCACTAGCTAAACCATAAGATGTGTTGTCATGCACGAACTCATAAGAATTGGCTGGGAGCCTGGCATTGATCCTTTACAGTTATAAAACCCCCATTAAAGACGTCTAATTTAAACTACATTCCAAAACTATCTCACTCACTGAGTGTGATTTGTGGAGGGGCTGTCGCAGGTGAGACTGGATGATAAGACCGGCAGGTGGGGGTGGAGGGGAGAGATGGAGATGGAGGATGAGAATCTGTAAGATACGGAGTTAGTCTAAGGAGAAATGATTTTAATTATTGTAAAAAGAATAAAAACTAAAATAAATATGCTGATTTATTAAATTATGCGACATGAACATGTCATATGTCACATCAGATGATTTAGGAAATACAACATAAAACATCTCTAAAGGAATACTCTATAAAGAAATAACATCTTAAAGTCATAACGTATGATAAGACCAAAAAAAGTTATAACTTATTGAGACCAATTATGTATAGGAAAGAACTCCACATTGTGATAAGTTATAATTTTTCTTGATCTCATCTTACTTATCCACATACTAATAATTGTCAATCAGTACAAAAATATGCAATAGCTTTTTTTGATAAAGCCCCGGCACAAGGGAAATTTTTATTGATAACGAAAAATGAACTTACATCTAGTCAGGAGACATAAATTTTACCTTTCAAAAAACAGGATGGGGATTATCTCCCCTCCCCTCCTTTCACATTTTTTTTCCTTCTTATTTCTCTCTCTCTACAAAGATTAAATCTTGAACATTCAAAGAGGGAAGGAACAGAAGGGAAAAATAGAGGAGAGAGAATCCTTGTTCCATAAAACAAGAAAAAAAAGGCGAAAAAGTAAATGAAAAAAGAAAATGGGACATCAACATTATCCATCTAGGAACGAAAACAAAGAAAATAAGGAAAAAAAGGGTGGACATGAAAAGCAAAATCACACATAAAAGTTTATGATAAACTAAAATATTTCTCAAAAGTTGTTTTTATAACAAACAATATTATTTACACTAACTGAGTGAGAGAGTGGGCTAAGCCTCATAATAAGCCAGTAATAATATAGTTCAAACTCATCTTTGGCAAGAATCGAACCTAAGATCTCTCGCTTACAAGTTGATACCACATCTTTGAGCTTGCGTGTATTTATGTGCAAAAAATAATATTCATTAAGGATAAATAAGTCAATAAATAATTATTTTTAACTACACCTCTATTAAATAATGGAAAGGGATCCTTTCTGGATCCCTTCCTCTTAATCTACCAAATCAGGGAATCTGTGCCATTGAAAATTGATCCAACGGCTAAAGTTATTATAACTTTTAAAGTGGGTCCTTGTATGTAGCCGTTGAATCAAATTTCAATGACACGGATTCCTTAATTTGGTGGATTAAGAGAAAAGGATCTGGAGAGGATCCATTTCCTTAAATAATAACCTCCCTAAAGCTATAAAATTGATTTATTCCCAATGTTAATAAAATTGGTTTTGTCCAAACTTTATAACCTTCTAGAGGTTTTACTATATTTAATTGTCAAAAAAAAAATTAGCACGTTCACTCGTGGAAATATTTAATATTCTTATCGAGTTCTTAAATGAATCCGACTAGCGTAGTGCAGTAATTTCAATAATTGATAAGGTATAGTTTGTGTATATACTTTATCACTCATCGAGCACAAATTTTTGGTAAGAGGCAAAATTTGCAAACTAAATAATATGTCATCAATACGAATGAGTACGTTTATCTATGTTTAAGTAATAAATCAATCATCAATTTTTATGTTCTTTAATTTTCAAAATTTTGTCTACAAGCATTACCTAAAAAAATCCATTTTAATAACCAAAAGCATTTATGAACCTAAGTAGAAAAAATTAAATGAATGACATATTAGTGTTTATAAGCACTCCCACATCTTCAATATCTTAGTACTCGTTTGGAAGTGCTTTGAAATAACTAAGTGTTTTTAGTGAAAATGCTCTTAAAAGCAATCATTAGTAAAAATCTAAGTAGATCCTAAAAAAGCATTTTAAGTGTTTCCCGCAAAAAGCAAATATATGATGTTTCTTTTAAACGCACTTAAAATGTTTTTAAAATCCAAATTAATCTAACAAAAGAACGTTTTCAATTATTTTAAAAATAATTTCCAAACGAGTGTAAAATGAAAAAAAGACATGGTCATAACAAGAAGTTCATTGGTCCGCTCGCGACATGGGGGTTATCTAGGCAAGACTCAGTGGGTGGGGTTCGAAATGCAAAAGGGTTAGCCTGGGGTGAATTTTTTTGCATGGGTCGTGGGAATGAGTTAGTCCGCCGGGCGGGGACTCTAGAATATCACCACAACAGCAGTTCATGTGAAAAAAGAATACAGTTTATAATGATGCAGGGTTGGGGAAGAGGAGAGAGGGAGAGAACGCGAGCAGAGAGGAGAGTAGAGAACGGGAGCAGAGAGTGATCAAAGGGACAGGCTAGTTTTATGGTTTGCGACGTCTCTCGTTAAGACCGTCTAGCACGGTCCTTAGTCAAGGCAAGTCTAGCTTAATCCCACTCCGTGAATTAACAAATATGGAACTGGATTAACTATTAGTCTAATCCAGTCTAATGAGGGCTAGTGAAGGGAAACAAACACACCCTATCATTCCTCGGAGACAAATTTCTGGTAAGGGAGACTCAATTTGAAAATAAAATTTATAAACTATATAATATATCACCAATATAAATGAACATGTTTATTAATATTTAAGTAATAACTCAATCATTAACTTCCATATTCTTTAGTTTTCAAAATTGTCTACAAATGTAGTCTCCCAAAAAAATGAACATTTTGATAACCAAAAGCATTTATGACAACGTTAGCAGAATATGTTAAATGAATGCATATTAGTGTTTATAAGCACTCCCATATCTTCAATATCTTATTACTCTTTTGGGAAGTACCTTGTAATAACTGAAAGTGCTTTTAGTGAAAATACACTTAAAAGTAATCTTTAGTAAAAATCCAAGTGGATCGTAGTAAAACAGTTTAAATGTTTCCTGCAAAAGGCACATATATGATGTTTCTTCTACAAAGCACTTCCAGTGCTTTTGGAATCCAAAACAATCCAACAAAAAACATTTTCGATCATTTTAAAAGTACTTTCCAAACGAGTTCTTAAAGTGAAAATGGACATGGTCATAACACTCGACAGGTGGGGTTGGAAATGCAAAAGGGTAAGCCTGGGGTGAATTTTTGTGCATGGATCGTGGGAATGAGGTAGTCCGCCGGGCGGGGACTCCAGAGTTTCTCCACAACGGCAGTTCATGGGAAAAAAAGGAAAATACAGTTTATAATGATGCAGAGAATAAATGCTAGATAAAATACATCTTTATTCATGTAATTCTAGTTTGCTTCACACATTATCCAGCTGAAAATCCCAGATGCAATTCAACAGAGGTAAATGCACACCACTTTATGGAATTGCCTAGGCGCTAGGCTAGGCAGGAACCTTTAGAACACTACTAGATATGCATGCCATTGCCAGGGTAATGTTATTTACCATGTATCAAGAAGGGTAATTCTTTTCTTTTATGGCCTTCATTTCAGGGAGCTTTCAATATCGATCACAAACCGGTACTTCACATCTTTCTTCACTAGCCTCTCGAGCGCTTCAGTTGCATATTGAATCGGAATTATTTCAATCATTGGGTGAATTCCCTGAGCCGCACAGAAATCAATCATTTCTTGCGTGTCCTTTGTTCCGCCTGTTACACTGCCAGAAATGGCTTTCCTCCCTGCCAAAATATAAATGCATGGAGTTGATTATACTTGTAAGTTTTACCACTACTAAGAGAGCTGGATACATGAAATGAAACCGTAATTTCAATCATTGGAGAAATGCTCGAGTACCCAGATTAAGGCTTGCAGGACTGAATTTGACTTCACTGGGGAATCCCACCAAGGCCAGAGTTCCGCCCGTCTTCAACAATGCCATATATGGATCAAATGGGTGATCACCAGATGCTGTATCAATTAGGAAGTCAAATGACTTCACCAGTGACTGCAGAGCAAAAAATAACCGGTAAACATAGTGTTCATGTGATTAGCTAAGAAAAGAAGTATGCTTTATAAGAAAATCTTTGTATTTTTACCGCCATCTGCTCTTGGTCAGATGAAACCACAAATTTATCAGCACCAAGTTGGCTTAGAGCTTCCTCTTTCTTGGATATGCTTGTGCTCAAAACTGTTACATTTAAACCAAATGCCTTGCCAAACTTCACTGCCATGTGACCAAGACCGCCAAGACCAATCACTCCTAGAGATTTACCAGGTTGGTTCATCTTATGGCGTTTCATAGGAGCATAAACAGTAATTCCGGCACAAAGCAAAGGTGCTGCTGAAGCCAAGGGATAGTTGTCAGGTATCTTGAAGCAGTATCTGTAAAGATGAATTGGCAGAGAAATGTTATGAAATTGTTGCAAAGAAAAGTTCCGACTTCTCTAGTCATGAATTATATTACTACAAGAATTAATTGATGCAAAAGCGTTAAAATCATACGATTCATACCTTTCATGGACAACTATGTGACTGGAGTATCCTCCTTTTGTAATTGTACCATCCGCATCAACAGCATTGAAAGTGTAAACTGAACCCTTTAGGCAGTCGACTTCAAGTCCCTCATTACAATATTCACAATCTCGGCATGAGTTGACATAAGTTCCCACTCCAACATGGTCGCCAACTTTGAAGCGATGACAATTTGAACCTACCTCTTTTACAACACCTGCGATCTCATGTCTGGTTGCAAATAATCACAAACAGAACAGATAGATTTAGAAGGAGAACATGACGGTTACATTATTCATCATCATACTGTCAGAACACATACCCAGGCACCAAAGGATACTTCGAATCTCCATGTTTATTTCTTGACCAAATCACATCAGCATAACAAACTCCACAGTGAGTAATTCTTATGGAAACATCGTCAGCCCCAAGAGCCCTGAAGAAAGCATCCCACCCAAATAATAAGTAGAATGACTAGAATACAATGTCAAGGAACTTAATCAGCTTAAAACGCCATGGAAGTTACAACAGTTAATGACTGCAATTTTGCAACTAACAGTCTAAAAGTCTTCATCAATAAATCATGCTCAACCGCATTATTTTCACTCAGTAAGAGAACTTGGAACTTAACGATTGATGCAACACGAAAAAGCCATCATCTTCCAATTATATTTCATTGAGAAACCAATCAATGCAATATTGAGACAGTAAGGACGATTAAAAACATACCTGCGGTTGAATTTGTAATGGGATAGAACTCCAGATGGATCCCTTGCAGCATATCCAACGCAGTTCTCATTTGCGCCGTCAGAGCTCATGGTTCAACTATCAATCCACCATAAGCATGTAGCAATCAAACACACATCTTTTGTCATCGTAAGATGATCTAGAAATTCGGAAAAGAGTCGAAAGCACATGCAAGAAGAGAAATGGTTTTCACCCTCGCTGTTTATCCGCTTGCACTACCCCCTCTTGTTTCTAGCCACATGAACGAATACATAAACAGCGAGTCCAGTGCCAGAAACAAGCAGGGGAAGTGCAGCAGGGCAAAAATGGAGTGTGAAAATCATTTCCCCAACTGAGCAGAGCTCATTCACATTCAAAGGAAACACCTGGAAACAATAAAACATACTACTCCAATCCCCGATCTTCGATCACCAAACTAACAAAGCTCAAATTTATAGATAACAAATGAGATGGTGTTTGATTTGGGGTCTAGAATTTCGAAAACCCATTAGATTTCAGATTCAAATACTGCTCTTGTTTCAGAACTCAGATTCAAATATGATTGAGAATCCAACCCACTTAATAATCTTCGTTTTTGTTCTCAGTCATGTAGAATTATAAATCAGTTCTGTTCTTGCAAACATGAATAAATATATGAATTGCAGATGACGAAACCATAAAATTATCAAAGCAAGCGAAAATGGAGAAAAGTGTAGGGAAAGGTGCGTTTACCAGAAAAAAGATACGAGCAAACAAGAGACAGGTCACTTTTGTTTTTGCTCTCCAGAGGGTTCCCTTGTCTTGTATTTATAGTGAAAAATCAACCACCTCGAATGAGGATCCTCTCCGATCCTCTTTGTGAGAATCTCAAAATTTTTCAATTATATTCGTTCATCGTATATCAATTTTATTAGGTATTGTTTATATTTAATTTTAAATAAAAATTTTATAATAATTTATAATAGTACAATATACCATCTCGAATGAGGATCCTCACCGTATTCTCTATGAAGATCCCAAAATCTTTTCAATTACATCTGTTCATCATCGTATAGCATACGATCAGTTTTGTCAAGTACTAATTATATTTAATTTTAAATAAAATAATTTTTGATCGCACGATATATACTGAACGAATGTGATTAGAAGATCCTCGAGATTTTCACAAAAAGAATCCAAAAAAGATCATTTTCATCCACCTCGGCCGCTGGGCGTTTCTTGTCAGCTCTAATCTTTATCCATACAAAAAGGGAAACTTTTATTAATACCCAAATTATTCTTTTTTTATTAGAAGTTTAATATAAAATAAAAATTAAATATCACGGATGACGTTGATTTTTTATGTTTTTTTCGTAAGCGTGATATTCAAGTGATTCAAATAGACTTGATAATTTTTTAAATGATATGTTAATCTGACACGGAAAATCAAGAGAATAACATGTTTCGTGTCAAACCGTTGTCGAGTTTAATTATTAACGGGTCACCCATTAAGAACTTTGTTTACGAGTCGGAATGTTATTAGGTTATTCGTGAATGACCCGTTAAAATAACAAATATGACACGAATACGACCGGTTTATCAAGCCTAAACATTAGACATGATAATTTCTTGCATGACCCATTAACTTCCCATGAAATAACATGACTCATTAACGAGTTAAGTCGTTATCCGGTCACCTACCAAGAACTCGTTAGAATAACGAGTTTGACATAACACAATTAGTTAAAATAACGTACATGACACAAAAACAACACAAACACGAAAAATATGATCTGCTCGTCAAGTCTAGATTCAAATTCAGTACCTCACGTGATACTAGTCCCCTACGTGATGCCGCAGATACTATTATTTCAAGTTTCAACAATCCAAATTGTCAACCTAATCACTACCAGACCTTGACTCAACGAAAAATATAACGAAACTGATCAAGATCTTTTCAAAACGACCATAAATTAATGAAACAGCTATTGATAGCAACACCAATGGGAAAAGGTAAAGTTGACTCAAACAGCCGAAGGGAGCATTGAAATTGCAATGGAACACACTAAGCAAGGGTTCCAAGCCGAAAGTGATGGCTTAGACACAGAATCACAGACCTATTTCTTTTGCTTCTTCCGTTTAATGGAAGGCTTCCTATGTTGCAGCCTTACTGCTGACGATTCTCTAAATTGAGTAACTTCAGCGTCTTCAGGCAGTGTGCATAACAAGAATTTTTTGGTCGAACCAACTTGGTTGGGGAACAGCTTCAGCATCTTCCTTCCCCTCATCCATTTGAGCATTATCTTCATGTGTGTTTTGCTCATCAATCCACTGACACCAGATTCCTGAATTTTGCAAATAAAGCCCTTTTTCAGAAACATGAACTGATGAAAATTCAGATAATTAACTTTATATTCCACATTTATTCTTTTATCTTGAATAAGGAAAGAAATATATGTCCTCTTTTCGCTGGAGGGCTGATAACAAGCAAAGCCACTGAAAACTACCCATTTCCCATTGAATAATAATGAATACATGAAACATTTTGCCCGGGATGTACAGGTGCTAATACGTAAGTCTATACTGGAACTTGTCGATACAGACGTGGTAAGGACTCTATACTAGGTATCAGTAGACCAGGTACCTCTTACATTATAATACACTGCCTTTGCTTTTGTAAGGAACGCTTATCAGCAAACAAATTCTAGATATGGTTGCTTTGTATCCCCGGAACAGTAGTATCCAAAAAATCTTCAATGATTTATACAGATAAAAACATCAACAAAATGTGAGAGGTAAACCAGAAAAGTTCTGCAAACTAGTACAAGAAAATGTATGCATAAGATGGAATTAAAAATCACTGCACTATAATACTTTCATTGCTGTATACTACAATACTTTCATTGCTGTATCACAAATACAAAAAAGTTTAGCATCAAATCAAGAAGCATGATAAATCTGAACAGAGGTTTTAGCATTTCTATCTTATAAGCCTTCATTGAGGGGATAAAAACACAGATGTCGGTGCTTTATTTTCTGAAACTTGCAACCCTTGTGGTTTTCTCAGTTATACTCATAATCCCAAATGTTAGTATGAACATAAACCATTCAAGTTACTTCTAAGACAGCATCATCACCTTACAAGTTGAAATTTTTTATCCAATTTATTAGAAACTGTTAAAACCAAAAGGGAAGAAAAAGGCCCTCAATCTCCTGTCCCCCTTAAAACTTGTTAAATCGAATTTTAAAAGTTTGTATCATGATGAACAGATCATCCTCCTATTGCAATTCGAGCTATCCTACATTAGTCACACCAGCTAGAAAGTATAGCCAGCCAACGATACAATTAAGTAACGCAAAGCTGATTATCCTACTCTAATCAGTGGCAAGTAAGACTAATCCTCGCTGCATTAATATGGCTATATGAAGCATTTGAAGCTAGACTACATGACCCCAAACACCAGATACACTAACTGAAATCCCGTTTTTCATCATACCCAATTGATAAAATATCATCCACATGTAGGCAGTGATTAGAAATGAAAATTCCCAAATGGGAAGAGTAAATTTTCCAGCTTTATCAGATTCATATATATGAAAAAAAAATGAAAGAAATAAAAAGTACTTCACAGAAAGGGTGACAAACCTTAGCCTGAACCCAAGTATTGGGGATGGTCAGAGGGCCATGCTGCTTGACGACGTCGTATAGATCACGAGCGATGGAATTAGCTTCCGGAAAGCTCACTTTTGGGTTGATTTTCCTCAGATTCTCCGCGCGGCTACGGGAGAAATGCCTGACAAACGCGGTGGCGCTTGAAATCAAAACACTTCCGGTTGAACTAGAAGGTCTAAATGCGCCGCCTCCAAACCACATCTTCCGATTGGACGAATTCACGACTCAATCGCTCCTTTTTCTTCAGTTCGTCTTCTCCGATGGGAAAATGGAATTAGATCAGGCGTTTAGCGGAACCAAAAAACCGTCTTTCATCAGGAACAGAGCACGTGTTTCTCACGTGGATTTTTTATTGGTATATTTCGGCGTGAATAGTGAGTTGAGTTTCCTGAGTTTTTAACTTTTATTTGTGGCTTGAGATGTATTTTTGAAAAAAGAATGACGGGTGAATCAAATTAGTTTCTATGGATTTCAAGTATTTAGGTTGTTTAGTGGGCAAAACCAATCTTGCCTGCACGATAAAAGAGCCACCGCTTTATCTTTCTGTAGAATAAAATTGGCTAAAGATATGCGTTCATGAATCCATACTAAAGTTTCAATTAGTTCTTGCCAATATCTATGTCATAAAATTAAGAACATAAATCTGGTAGCCCAAACAAGATGTACAAATAAGAACACGAGTACTTTTGTACTTCATGTTTCATTTTTTTTTTTCTTGTTAAGAGTTTCATGAAACAATTAGTTGTATTTCAGACTTTCATTAATAAAATGCTCTTTATTATCAATAAAACGAGACAAACAAAATTTATATTTGTAGTTTGAGACCGTTCATGATTTCCTAACCTATAACTTTCAACATGCCAGGATCAAACCGAGACAAACCAAATTTATGCTTTTGCGTATTTTCAGGTCCTTGCAGTTGTCGAGACATTCATGCAACTCTTGATCAGACTGAAAGTGCATATAATTTCGTGCAATTCGACCATCGGCCAAGCCATGTGCAAACGTTTTACTAGGGTTTTCGAGAAGGGCATGGAGAAAGAGTGTTAAAACCCAAACCTGCAATGGTCTCAACCTACCAGTGTAGCAATGGCGATGGAAGCAATGGAGAAGATGAGTTGAGAGAAAGAGAATATTCCATTAGTTTTTCAAAGCATACCATTACAAACATTTCGAAATAACAAATATACCTAGAACCAGCATTCCCCCCTCCCAAATGTGTGAATGCCAGCTGGACACTTAACCAACTAATTAAATTGACTACCCAAAAGACTTAAGCTATTACACTCAGACCCCAATTCCACAAACTCTTACAATTTAGTCCAATACTACTAATACTAATTTATCCTTGTGACTGAAATAATTATCAAACCTAGTTCATACCAATACTCCCTTCTTCGAACAACCTTGTCCTCAAGGTTCTAAAGTGGAAAATCTAGGAACTTATCCTTAAGCTCTTCGAAATCCTCCCAAGTTGCATCAGTTTCCTCTTGGTCCTTCTATTGCACCAGCACTTGTACACTAGCAACACTACCCTTTTTGTACATTCTTTTAGCAAGAATTGCTTGAGGAATGTTATGAGAGAACCCATCTTCTATGATTTGAGGAAACACAGATTGTGGAGTGATTACAGAACCTAGTTGTCTCTTGAGGCAACTCACATGAAAGATAGGATGAATCTTAGTTTCTACATGGAGTTTTTACCTTGTAAGCCACCATTCCAACCTTCTCCTCGATTTCATAAGGGCCATAGTACCTTGGTTGTAGCTTGTGGTAGCTATGTGGAGCTAGAGCATGTAACTAATAGGGTACCAACTTTACATAGACAACTCTTCAACTTCAAAATGCCTTTTAGTTTTCTTTTTGTCACTATATTGCTTCATTCGATTCTACGCCACTTCCACGTTTTTCTTCAACACTGCTAACACTTTATCTCTGTCCAATAAACCTTGTTCCATAGCTTCTACCTTTGTAGTGCCTAACTCATAAGGGATTACTTAGGGTGGAGGGTATCCATACACTAACTCAAAATGAGTATGTTTTGAGGAAGTGTGAAAGGAAGTATTGACACACCACTCAGCCCATGGTAAACATTAAACCCATTTCCTAGTATGCCCTCCCACAAAGCATTTTAGGTAGGTTTCCAAAAACATGTTCATTACCTTAGATTGCCCATCACTTTGGGGGTGGTACCCTAAGCTCATGCATAGCTTAAAGTTCTGTAGCTTAAAAAGTTCCTTCCATAAAGCATTTATGAAGACTAGATCTCTGTCACTCACAATAGAGCTAGGCATTCCATGAAGTTTGAAAATGTATTCCACAAAGAGTTGTGCTACTGAAGAGGCAATGTAGGGGACATTGGCACAAAGTGAGCATACTTTGAAAGCCTGTCCACCACCACCCATATCACATATTTCCCTTTGCAATTGGGTAGACCTACTCAGAAATCCATATTGATATCACTCCATACTCTTTATGGGATTGGGAGTGGTTGCAACGACCTAAGAGGTGAGATATTTCGATTTTGTTTTGCTGAAAATTGGAACACTCCATACTCTTTATGGATCTGTGATGATACCATACTGGACTTGAGATTTTCAAAAGCATGTGCAGCTTCAACTCCCTAATTGAAACAATCCTTTCTAGTTAACTAGTCTAAGGGTTAACATGTTCTCCCATACCCTGGAACAAATTTCTTGTAATACCCAGATAAGCCTAGAAATCCTCTCAACTCTTTGGCAGATTTAGAGTGGGCCATTCTTGTATAGCTGAAATTTTAGAAGGATTAGCTGCCACACCCTTATAAGAAACAATATGGCCTAGATATTCTACACTTGATTGTCCAAAGGAACATTTGGATTTCTTGAGATACAACTGATTTGCCATTATGACCCCCAATACCACCTTCAAGTGTTGTAAGTGTTCCTTCCAATCCTTGCTATATATTAGAATGTCATCAAAGAATACTAGCATAAACTATATGACATAAGGCTTGAATATATCATTCATCAAACTTTGATAAGTGGTTGGAGCATTAGTAAGCCCAAAAGGCATCACCAAGAACTCATAGTGACCCTTATGAATTATAAATGCTGTTTTTTTTTTCCTTCACATCACTAGCTTTCATTAGGATCTGGTGGTATCCAAACCTCAAATCAAGCTTGGTAAAATACCAGGAACTATTCATCCAACATATCATATATGAGAGGTATGGGGTATGTATCCTTAATGGTTAAGGCATTTAGCTCCTTATAGTCTATACACATCCTCCAGCTACCTTTTTTCTTCTTAACTAGGAGCACAGGGAAAGAGAAATGACTGTGACTTTATCTAATGAACCCTGCAGCTAATAGCTCTTGCACTTCTTTTTCAATTTCATTTTTCTGCAATGAACCATAGTGATATGGTCGAATGTTTGGGGGTTTAGCTCCTTGAACTAGAGGAATGTGATGATCATACTCTCTGTGAGGAGGCAGTGTAGTAGGCGCCTGAAAAAATATCCCCAAAATTGCTCCAATACACCCTGAGTTCATGTAATTGCTCCACAGTTATGTCACAAGATTCCATTTTCCTTCCCTTCATAGAGTAGATGAATAGTCCTAAATTAGAACTACCAAGCTCTCTATCAATGTGCCGCAAAGAAGTTTCTTGAATCAATTGTGAAAGTGTCACAGTGTGGGAAAGTTTGTATTTTTGTTGATCTTTAGGAAACTCCATTGTAAGCAACTGGAAGTCCCATAGCACAAGGCTTACAATTGTTAACCATTGCACCCTTACGACAGCACCACACCCCCCAAGGGCAATGCAAAAAGATCAATAATGTAGTTACCCCACCCCTTACCCTTTACCCTTCACCCCTTCACAGATAGTGGAGTAGCTTTACAGTAGCCAGAACTTCTAACATTCCCCCCAATGCTTCAAAAGTTTTGAGTTCACAAAATTATGAGTGCTACTTGAATCTAACATGATCTTAACACTATGCCCATTAATTTGCCCTTTAACCTTCATAGTTTAAGCTGTTTAGCCACACATACTGCCATAAATTGCACAAGAACTGAGTTCCATTTATCGACACTCAGTGTGGTCCTCAGAGGGATTCAATTCTACATCACCAGAATCTAGCACATCCAGCATCAAAAGCTATTTTAATCCACCCACTTATCACCACAAAACCAGCACTCTCCTCTCTCTTTTTTCTTTTGGATCTCATATGGAGACAATTTCTTAATAGGGAAGTTACCCGAATGAAAGATAGTGTGAGGAATAATAGTGTTGGTAGTGGATTAAGGTTTTGCTGTAGTGGTATATTTTTTTAGTATGAGGTTTGAGCCCAGTGAGTTTTGCATCTAATTGCATAGCAATGGAAATTGCATCAGGTTTTAATGGCTTCGCATCAGACTTCAATTCTTTCTTCAACTTTCCTATGAAACAACTTTTAAGCATAATCGAACCAACCTCTGGTAATCTAGTAGCCAAACGCCTAAATTCAGAGATGTGGTCATGAAGGCTACATGTATGTCGTAATTTGAAGAGTGCTTCAGCACTATCTTTAAACTCAGAAAGTCTAAACTCCATACATAGGGCCTTAGTGAACTCCAGCCAAGTTGGGGTAGTATTCAGGCAATCCAACCAACGAAACCAGTGAAGGACCTCACCTTCCAAATGAAAGGAAGCAGCGAGCACTCGCTGAGCCTCAGGGATGTTATAGAAGGAAAAGAATTGCTCCGCCTTGTAGATCTAAGCAAGTGGGTCATCGCTCTCAAAGAATCTCAGAAATTCGACGTGCTGAGGCCACAATGGTCGTGGAAGAGGTGCCCGCCCCCCACCCAAATTAGGGCTCCGAGGATGAGGAAGTTGGTCTAGTTCATAGGGAGGTGGACGATTGGTGATCGGTGGAGCAAATAAACCTTCACCCGACTTCTGGCAAATCAGCTCACGACGAAACTGTTCAAAGTAGAGAGGTAAACGAGCTTCGAGGTGAGAATAAGTTTGTTGTCAAAAACAGTGTCAATGGCGAAGGCAATGAGAGAAGGCAAATCTACGAGGGAAGCTTCGAGGGAGGTGACACGAGCATCCATGGCGGTGAAGCGTGTGGTGTTTACACAGCAAGGAAAACCAGCGATCGAATGGGTGATACCAATTTTAAAACCCAGACCAGCAATGGTCTCAACCTACCAATGCAACAATGGCAATGGAAGCAATGGAGAAGATGAGTTGAGATAAAGAGAATATTCTATTAGTTTTTCAAAGCATACCGTTACAAACATTGCGGAATAACAAATATACCTAGCGCCAACATTCTCCCCCCCTAATACTAATTTATCCTGGTGACTGAAACAATCATCAAACCTAGTTCATAACAAAGAGGTGATTTTTTCGATCAATCTCCATGTGATTGTTATTGTTTATTACCTTTTGGATATCATCGTTCGATTTGTGTCGTGTTTTCTTCGAAAACCGGTGTGAAACCCTAGCCCTTCGCCCAGCCATTAGAGAATGATGATCAGATACAGAATAATGGAAAAGCAGGACTATTAACAAAAAAGAGTTTTTCATTTTTTCTCGATTGCAAGTCACAGTTTAACTCATACAAAATAAAATAAAAACACAAAAGGGAAAAAAGAAAAGACCAGTAGATCATAGTCAGAGCGCCAGGAAGGCTTCAACAGCTATTATGCCACATCCCCTAAATTCTATACAATTCCAAAATTAATCCGCATCCATGACAAACATTTCCCCCGATCACATATTTAACACATCGGATCGAACTCCATAACCCGTCAGCAGTCTTCAGCAGCAGCAGCAGCAGCATCGGTATCCCAGTCGTCTTCCTCTCCCAACTCGTACTTACTGAAGTGCTTTACCCTGAACTTCCACTCGCCTCTCAAGGCGTCATAGGAAACAAACTCGGCTCCTTGATCCTCTGCCTTCTTCTTCAGCATCTGCTTGTATCTCTCAGTCTTTGGGCCTTCTGTGAACTGACGTCCTGTTTTCTTGTCAGTGCACGTAATGTTGAGTAGTGTAACCTCAGCAGGTTTGTTGAGGCCTTGCCCGACGGGAGGTTTCTTATTGTCATCCATGTACACTATCACCTCCCGATTGTTGAACTGCACCAGAGCCTCGAGATCAAGGCATCGCACATCTGTCTCCCCAAAGAACTTGATGCTACCATACCCAACTCGTCCAACCACAAAGTCCTTGACACGACAGCAGAACCCCGGTTCCGCCCTTTCCTTAGCTGCCAATTCTTGGATTCGAGGCTCTGTATAATAGTCTGTACGCCGGAGCTTTGGCATTAGGGCCTCAATGTCAGCGCCATGCTCATATGCAATAGCAGCTTCACCGGCCCTATGCCCACTTAGTGTCATATATGAGTCCCCTTCCTGAACAGAATGATCGTCATGAACTCCATTAGGTTTCTGGTTGACTTTGACATGATTCGCCCGCTCTTTCACAATTCCATTTTCTTTTGGCGTTTCTGAAACAACGTTAAGCAAGTCTGTCAACACCACAGATACTATCGACCAAACACATTCTCGCTCAATATCTTTGTTACTTTTTAACAGCTCCGGACTTTAAAATGCAACCACAAAAATACAGTAACAAGAAACCACAAGCCAAGTGAAAACAAAAATCATAAAAGCATATACTCACTATCTTTATCCTCAGAACCTGCTTCTCCTGGAATTTTTCCTGAAACAATATTTTGTTCAGAAGAGTAAGCAATGTGCAGCAAGCCAAAATATGCTCAGTCACAAAAATAAATTTGAAAATTAACTCAAAACTCTCAGCATTAGTGCATAATAATCTAGTGTGCGGGGCATCAATACCCATGAACAATAAAAAAAAATCTCAATTAGGCCAGAAGGTCCAGAACCCGTCAACAAAAATACACTAATGGATGTGAAAAAACCAAAAATTCCCTTACAAATGGCTAGTAAAAGCATTTGCATACGCATTACATATGCCCATTCCAAAGGTGAACTATTTCTCAAGCCAAACATGAAGAGGCTGTACAAGTGAAAAGGCAAGGAAAGCAAATGATAATGGCACAACAGAGCTTACCATTCTCATGCACTGGAGTCGAAGTATCCTTTAATGGGGATGCTTTCTCAGCACCAACCCTTTGAGGCCACTGTTCTTTTGGACGAATGATGAGTGCTCTTGGGTTTTCTCTGGGAAGGAAAAGAGCATCCGCCTTGGGTGTGTTATCTGTTTCTTCATCGTCAACAAAGAATGGGAACTGCAAAACAATAAAGGCAAATAGGTGTAAGCACAAAATTCAAATGTAGCCTGAACAGAAAAGCTAATACGGATTAACTGTTTACATGAAGCATCACCCTCACCCTTGGATCATCATTCTTAGGATTATATTTTCTCGCAGGTAACCTGACCCGCCTTTGCGACAGGTGTCGAGAGGTCAACAAATATGATACCTTAACAGGCGCAGGTTTGTCTACGACCTGGCAAAGAAAAAAAGTCAATGTCACCATCCTAAACCCTCCACACGAGGATTAAAGAAGAAAGTTATCAACATAAAATCGCAACCAGATAGAAGTGCTTCTCGACAGAAATTAACACCTTAAAGTCAAATTCAATTTCAAATTAAACAAAAACAAAACCACATAAGAAATTCATATTACAGGCATGCTCGAAATTCCATATTGAATTGACGGTGCAGTTCCACCACGACCAATTGACATTTGTGGCATTGCAGGGAGCGTTCCAAATGGATTTGTAGCAGGTAATGGTTGTACAGCTGCAGAGCTTTGAGTGACAGGTCTATGAAAGACAGTATAGGTCAATATTTTCCAGTTCAATTCTTAATTGTAAAATTCAAAATGATAAACAAAAAAAAAAAAAAAAAAAAATCTAAATGTTGTAATCTATGGACATAGAGAACGAAAAGAAGACCTCCAAGTAGCTAATAAAACCCTACATTGTAAGCCCAAAGAGCAGGTACATATTGGGAGAAGAACATTGTCTTAGAAAAAACTTATATTTGGAACATGTATCAACCTAATTAATACTCTAAAGTAAAATTTTCTTATTATTAAATGAGCAATAAAATCAACAAAAAGAACCTCTTCCACTACCAAACAAGTAAAATAGGAGCCCCTTTTTAGATTTGTTTCAAATGAGATATCCAAATCCAACGATTCTAAAAATGTAAGTGAAACCAGAGGGGTATACAATATCAGTAAATACACCATGTACACATGCACACGGATAGAAGAGATTTGAGTCATATGACATACAACTGTCCAAAGTTATTCTGACCAAGAATTCCTGTTGAAGTTCCCAATCCACCTGTGTAGCCTACAAAAGCAAACACCAATTGATGAAATCAGAACCATCAACTGACAAATAAAACCTCAATGGCTATAGAAAACATAAAGATGCTCAGAACATATGTTACCTGATTGTGTTTGATTAAAACTGTTGAAGTTAAAACCACTATTCTGAGTTGGCTGAGATGAGAAGGGCACAGAAAAAGTCGGCTGCACGGGAAAGAAAATAGGGAAAAAAGTTGACCAATAACCAATTAAAATCTTTTACAATTAAAATTAAAAACAACCAATAAGAACTTACAGCTGGTTGACTAAAACCCATTTGACTGCTTGTAGCACCAGCAGCAGTGGAGATCGTTAAACCAAAGCCAGTAGAAGGGTTACTGAATGGCTGCGAAAATGTTGTATTCTGCCCAAATGGATTGGTAAAAGCACCACCTGTCTGGGCAGCTGGAGGTGTGGGATTGAACGGGTTTGAATTAAACGTGGAAGTTGCTGTCGCAGCTGGAGCAGGAAATGAATATGCAGAGCTTGACGAACTAAAGAGAGACGGAGATGAGGTTTGCGGGAAAACTGTAGAAGGTTGTGATGGTGTAAAAGGACTAGTTGAAGTAGAAATCCCAAAACCTGATGAACTGAATGGTGTAGATGATGTTGCAAAGCCTGTATTTGTGAAGGATGGAGTTTTTGGAGCAAACAAATTAGATGAAGTTGTGGCATTAAAAGGACTTGAGGCTTGAGGAAATGCCTGTGCAGGATTCAAAGGGTTTGGCTGTGAGGTGGTAATGCCAAAGCCACTCGCACCAGCAGGAGCTGGACCACCTGGAAGTCAAAATTATAACATTGTGAACTTAGCAAATGCTATTATTGCTGACAAACGCGTCAAAATTTCTAAGATACTGAAATGTTAACTAGAAACCATACCTTTATCCCCCAATTGATAATCCTCCCAGCGGAGTTCTTCATGACTTTTTTCTTTATATGCAGGCATTGCTGATATTGACTCCAATTTCCCAGCAGCATTAGTCCCAGTGCCACCATCGGGTTCAGGAGTTGCAGCATATGCAGCCACTCTACTGCCCCCGCGTTGTTGGCCCCCAAAAGCTGACTGCCCAAAGGCACCAGTGTTCCCAAATGTTGTTGATTGAGCTCCTGCATCACAAATCATAAAAAATATAATACAACTACAAGGAAACTAAACAGAATGAGTTCCATTTTTTTTTTCCCAAATGTACCACCACTCATATGCATCTGGAGTACTCACCAAACGGAGAACTCTGTGCTCCAAAAGGAGATGAAGTGGTAAACTGGCTGCTACCAAATGCAGAACTTGATTGGCCAAAGGTAGGAGTTGATGGAAAGCTGAACGATGGAGTACTGGACGCACCAAAACCAGGAGCACTTGAAGCACCAAAAGCAGGATTGGTTGAAGTACCAAAGGTCGAGCTAGATGAACCAAAAGCCGGGGTGCTTGAAGCCCCAAAAGCTCCCCCAGATCCAAACAAGGGAGAACTCGACACCCCAAATGCAGCTCCTGTGCTTCCAAATGTAGGACTTGCTGTGGAACCAAAGGCCGGGCTACTTGTAGCTCCAAATGCTGGGGTGGTGGCAGCACCAAAAGCAGGGGTGCTGGTAGCACCAAAAGCGGGGGTGCTGGTAGCACCAAAAGCTGGGGTGGTGGTAGCACCAAAGGCTGGACTACTCGTAGCACCAAAGGCTGGACTACTCGTAGCACCAAAGGCTGGACTGCTTGTAGCACCAAAGGCTGGGGTGCTTGTAGCACCAAAAGCTGGGGTAGTGGTAGCACCAAATGCTGGCTGACTCGATCCACCAAATGGCGTGGAGGAACCAAATACACTGCTCCCAAATGCTGGCTGTGATGGTTGAGTTGTACTTCCAAAAGGACTTGTTTGAGTAGGATTGGACCCAAATGCTCCAAACACAGGCTTCTGACCAAAACCAGATGAACCTGTTGAGAGACGGTGTACACATGGAGGAGAGAAACAAAGAAAAAATCATCAGTGACAAGAAACCAAACTAGCGAAACAATTGAGCAGAGAGATGAATAACATGTAACCAAATAACACAGGAATTGTTTGGGTTGAACATCCCATTATAACTAGATCGATCTTGTTGATGAGCTTCTAAAGTGGAAATAATTCCGCAGATAAACTAAGAGGCAAAGTGACATGTACCCCTTGAAATACAAGATAAAACCAATCCCTCACACAAAAATTACAGCCAGAGTAGTAAAGGTATAGTAATCATCCCTGTTCAACTTTCAGAGTCTTACTTCCCCCTAATGATATTTGTCATTTCACAAGCCAACTGCACCAATGGATTTATACCAAATACGAAGTTTCAACAACAATATATCCATCTTGTACAGAATGCATAATCCACTAATATCATGTACTGAAAGCCTAATCCACTCATAAATGCCCAGAAAAAAAACTCAATACATACTTGAAGGGCATTGTAAATGATTCCCAATTACCATATATCATAATAGTTCTATCAAAAGATCAGTTGAAGAGTGATGAGCAAACAAAAAACAAGAAAAAAAAAAAGTTCAAATTTAATCCATTGGCTTACCACCAAAAGGTGATGGTGAAGGACTAGAAGTTGCTCCAAAAGCAGGCGTTGTATTTCCAAAAGCCGGTGAGGACGCAGCACCAAAGGTTGTGGAGGAAGGAAAAGGTGAAGAAGCTTGAGTTGCGCCAAATACACCAGTTGAAGTTCCTCCAAACATGTTACTCCCTGTTTGTGCGCCAAATGGGGTTGTACTACCAAAAGGCTTAGGGGCAAAAGGATTGTTATTTGTGCTGCTGGTCTGCCCAAATACCGATTGGGACCCAAACGGGCTGCTAGATGACTGTCCAAAAGCTGTTAACCAAATTCCACAATTAGATTATTTTTCACAACGAAAAAAATTACCAAGCCTGTATATTTATCAGACAATCAAACAGCATAAACAGAAGACCAGATAACATTGCCCAAACCGCTAATAAATGGATGCCATATTCATTTTACAACGAAACAAATAGGAAGTGTATCGAAATCTTCCGAAAATTCGACATATGATTGAGAGAAAACCCAGAAACCAATTACTCGTGTCGGAACGAATTAAAATATATTGAATGCAGTAAGAAGGATGCAACAAAATCTGACTCCAAGGATCAAGTGAAAGATAGAGATAAAGAAAGCTTACGATTAGAAGAACCGAACATCTTCTCTTACTATTCGGCAATCAAAACCAGTGCTATTTTCTCGATCTCGAGCTGTAACGCATACAGAACACAAAGTTAACACAAATACACAGCACAAGACATATATTTAACAAAGCATCGAGGATTTAATAACACAAGAAATCCCTAAAACGCGAATCGAACTAAACGCAAACGACAGCGTTAACGCATTAAATCCGGCATTAAATGCAATCGTAAACCTAATCACCAGAAGAAAACCGAGGATTAGGGTTTTCAACCTACCTGAAAGTGAGCGAAAGTAGGGATTTCGAAGGCGGAAGCGTCGGCCGTCGATCTGAACTCGACGGAGGTTGTGAGTTTCGAGATTAGAGGCGGCGGAAGGCGACGGAGAGAGGGCGAGGGAGGAGGGTTTGGAGTCGCAGAAGGGAAGAGGGCGAGTCGTTGCAACTTGCAACCTCCCGAAGTATCACAGTCGTCAGAAATGGGAGAAGGCGAAAGGTTTTTACACGAGTGGATGGCTGGGGAGGTGAGTGACGGGCGCGTCGCGTTAATAGTAATTTCGTGATGTTAGCGTGAAAAGTAAGCCGTAAAATTATACAAGGAGAGAAGGAGTCATTTCGGACAAGTCGCGAATTACGGATGGGTAAAACTCAAGAGCAAAGCGAGTTAGAATGAAATTATTGTATCTCCGTTACGGACATATTTGCTTAATCTAGAACGGGTGAACTCCTAAGTTAGGAAAGAAAGTAAGTGAAATAAGGTATCGTCTTCATCGATATATTTACTTAACTGAAATGGTGAAATTGTGAACTAGAGAATGAAGTTAATAAAGCTAATACAAACAAATGAGTTGAGCGACAATACGCGTTTTTGTTAATGACATGTTTATTCATTTGGAATGGGTGAAGTCGCGAGTCAAGAAAGAAATTAATGTTGAAAAAGAAAATGAATTAGAATGAATGTTTTGTATTATTTAGTCACATGTTAACTTATTTGAAATGAGCGAAGTCGTGAGTCAAGAAAGGGAAACAATAAATTAGAACATCTTTAGACACTAATCACAATCATTGAAGTCTCCTCCTGAATAGGTTATAACATAGTCAAGTACAACTACATTTCAGATTAAACACAACATAAATTTTTTCACATCGGAGGGATGATCGAAAAGTCCATATTGAATCCACGGTGCTCCTCCACCATAACCGGTCGATGTCTGTGGCCCTGCAGAGTTTGGAGTAAACAGCAGCATGACATCATTTGTTTTCCATTCTAACTTCAAACATTTATTAGAAAGTTCCAGATGTTAAAATATACAGTAGACAACTTGATGTGTAAAATAAAGATACCTCCTATGGAGCATAAACAATCTAGTGAAGAATCATCGACGAATCAAATAGGTTTGAGAATGATTAAAGAGATGACAACTTTTGTCTTAGAAAGAAGGTCAACGTTTTCCCCTACCCCAAAAACCCTAATTCTGCAAGCCTCCTAGTTTTCAGCTCCTGTTTCTGACTTGCGGTTGGCGGCTAGCCTGTCCACCCTCCTGAGAATCTTAGTTCTTCTACCACTCTACATCCTTCCTCTCCCACCATCTTCCCCTGTGATAGCTTCCCTTTTTTTCCTTCCGACCCCTCATTCCTTTGTTTCTTTACTTCTCTTTTTCCTTCTTACTTCTCCCTCCCTTTTCCCTGCGTTATTTGGCTTCTGCATTCCCTTTTATTTGGGCTTTTAATTTCTAGTTTCCTCGACTTAAACTTCCTAAGCTCGTCTCAGATCTGAGCTTTTATGTTCTTTTTTTACCTCTGATGTTTCTCTCCATCATCAATCCTCTATCGCCGACCTATGTTACTCAGCCAATTGTGTATCTATGTTCGGCACACTTTGGTGTTGTGTAGTTGTTAAAGTGCCCTTAGCACTATTTGGTAGGATTATGGGAGTGCTTTTTTGGCTGATGGCTAGCTTACCCCCATATTCCGTTCATCAAGTTTTTTGGTTTTTCAACATTTGGTACATGAACTTAGACACTGCTAGAGTTTAAGGGATTTAACTTCTGCATTTATACATTAAATATCCCACAAATTATGAAATTTAAACAAATTCAAATAATATTTTTACAATATAACAATTACTCAAAAATCAATAATAGAGTAATATTGTTCTTCACGTGGTTTTAGCAAAAAAATAATATACCCGCGTAATTATTAATATATTTTAAGAAATAACTATTGATATATTTTAGAACATAAAATAAATACATATAATGAGCATGGATACATTCACAAAAATAATATGGGTACAAATTAAATTATCGGTACATATTAGAATTCAAAATTATGGGTACAAATTAAAACTAAAAAGAATATTAGTACAAATTATAAATAGAAATATATGAAGAAAAATACTAAAAGACATATTTGGAAATGATTAATAAGTTTTTCATTTTTAGATTGACAAATAATGACTTGTAGATAATTTAAAATTTTACTAATGACACGAAGAAAAGTTAAGAGACTTTGATAAAAAAGAAAAAAAAAATAGAATAAGGTTTCGATTAATGAGAAAGAAAAATGAGGGATGGTAATTTAGTTTATCTTTTTTTTTAAATAAGGTAGGGGCTATGGAAATATATATATATATATATATAAAGTTTTTATAATAATATTACTAGTATATGGGCGCGCACAAAGTATATGAGATAATTTTATTTTTTATTTTTAATAGAATGAGAGATGAAGGGAGTGATAGAGAATGTGAGAGTATGAAGTTTTGTTTTTAATTTTTTTTTAATTATAGATATGTTAGGATTATATGTAGGTGATGCTTTGAAAAAAAAATAGTAAAATTTGGTTGCGTGAAATTACATTTATGCCCTATATTTTTTATTCATTTTCTGTTTTAATTAGAGGGTTAAACTAGTAATTTAATAGGGTTTTGGTTGACAATGAGTGTTTTATTAATTAGTAGAAATTATACGTATGGATTCTTCTAATGAATTGATTGTGTTGTTATACATATGTAATACTGACACACCCCGACCAAAATCAAGGTGTGCTAGCCGTCACGTGAGGGTGATGTAGACATGTGCACAGTGCGGAAGCAAAAGATAATAATAAAAGTACGAATAAATAAAAATCAAACTACTAAATAAACTAGTTAAGGTAACACACTAATGTAAGACTAAGTGTGATAAACATAATCAGAGCACAGAAAACCTAAGTGCAGTCTAGAAGAATAATTCTAATTACACAACACCCAAAGGTGATCCTACATTTGTGATGTTTTGTCAGAACCACTGTCAAGTCCTCGTGAACCACCAAAGTTGCTTCTAACTAGAACCTGGAGAGGCACAAAACAGAAAGTGTAAGTAGGCAAAAACAAAGTTTTTCAAAATCATTTTATTATCAAAAGTTCTAACCCTTTGCCGTAAAACTTGTACAGTTTCCTAGAAAATAGAATATACACATATATCAAAAACATGCTCAGAAATATACCATGTCGAATGCCTCCACATAAAATGTAAGTAACCCAGGTAATGTTAATCAATGCAAGTAACATGTCAGCCGGAGTCACCTAACTTGACATGTACGGCTGAATCTAGAACTCAAATCCCCAACTCACTAACTATACCTGCACACGAGTCGGAACCACCTAAAGTGGTTTGTACGACAAGACTGGGTGTAAATAAATACGCTTAAGTGCTACGATCACGTGAAGACTGGACGAATAATAGCAGGTCACCTACGAGTTGGAACCACCTATAGTGGTCTGTACAACAGGACTGTGCACCTAACTTGGATCCAAGATGAGCATGTGGTGCAGGAGGTGAACATCACGTGAAGAACTGTGCCCTACTCTGGGCGAGAGCACTAACACCGGGGATGCAGGTTATGAGTTCTCTATTTATCTCACATAAACACTAATTCACAATCATAATCTATAAACTTACCTGGCACTTACCTGTGCGTTCGTAGCACCTATTATAAATATATGCAACTACTAAAGCATAAATAAATAGGCAAATGCAATGCATGACATTTAAAACATATAAACCCTTTATTTCATTTTCTGGGAAAAACCACAAGTATATAGGTATATACGGAAAACCAAAAGCCCAATCATTGATACTGGGCTTCCTAACGTACTTCAACTTTCTTCCTTGAGCTTCGTGAGAGTGTTTTAAAGCTCCCTATGACCTTAAAAACTCCTAAAAACTTCTAGATGTTGATCCGTGCGTGAAAGGTTGGTTTTGAAGTATGTCCGTACACTTGAGAAGGAGAGAGTGTGTGTGTTTGAGATAGAAGGTGGTACACATGAGAGGATGATAGGGATGCGGGTGTGTGTGTGTGGTCTAGATGCAACCAGCCAAACAATAAAATAACCACCCCAAAATGACAAATAACTACCAAGAGTAAAATCGTCATTTCACACCTACGGTACAAATAATTCGAGACGGGCTGTCACAACCTACCCCCTTAAGAAAATTTCGTCCCGAAATTCATAACAACTCAAACTAACCACTAGTAACCATAGAACAACCGAGGATACAAATCTCTTATCCGGTCTTCCGTCTCCCGAGTAGCCTCCTCTGCTAAGTGATTCCTCCACAAAACTTTCACTAATCTCACCATCTTGTTCTTCATAACCTTTTCCTTCCAATCCAAAATCGTTACTGGTTACTCGTCATATGTCAAATCTGAACTCATTTCCAATGGTTGAGGAGGTATCACATGCGACGGATCCGCAACGTAATGACGTACCATGGATACATGAAAAACATTATGCATTTTAGCCAGCTCAAAAGGCAACTCAAGCCTGTAAGCCACCTCACCAGCTCGCTTGATGATCAAATATGGTCCGATATACTTGGGACTTAACTTACCTTTCTTTCTGAACCGTACTACACCTCTCCACGGTGAAAGCTTCAGAAACACCCAATCACCAACTTTATACACTCTATCAGTGGTATGCCTGTCCGCTAAGCTCTTTTGTCGATCCTGGGCCATTTTCAGGTTAGACTTAATTACCTGAACATTCTGAGTAGTCTCATCTACAATCTCGGGGCCCACCAAAACTCTTTCTCCGACCTCTGACCAACACAAGGGTGTACAACAAGATTTACCATACAATGCCTCAAATGGTGACATGCCGATACTCAAATGAAAGTTGTTGTTGTAGGCAAATTCCATTAAATCCAACCACTTGTTTGAATGGTCCTTTTTGATTGTCCATCTGTCTGAGGATGATATGTCGTACTGTAAAGTAATCTTGTACCCAAAGCTTCCTGAAAAGCCACCCAAAATTTAGAAGTAAATCTTGGGTCACGATCCGAGACAATACTCACTGGAACACGATGATACTTCACAATCTTCGATATGAATAATTCAGTTAATCGACCCAAAGAATACTTTTCCCTCACTGGAATAAAATGCGCCAACTTAGTAAGTCGATCAACTATTACCCAAATGCCGTCAAAACCATTATGTGTACGCAGAAGCTTGTACACAAAATCTATAATAATATTTTCTCATTTTCACTCTGGAACGGGAAGCGGCTGCAACAACCCAAACGGCTTCTTCCTTTCAACTTTAACCTGTCGGCAAATGGCACACCTACTCACATACTCAGCTATCTCTTTTTTTCATACCCGGCCAATAATAAAATGGTCGAATGATATGATACATTTTAGTACCTCCTGGATGCATCGCACAAGCTGAGATAAGCGCTTCATCAAGAATTACTTTCTCTAATTCCAAATTATTTGGCACAAACATTCTACTCTTCTGCATAAGCATGACATCCGATTCTCGAACTCTGAAGTCTTTCTTTTTCCCTTGATTCCTTGCTTGAATTATTTCTTGGGTCTCTTCATCAACTATCTGGGCTTTAAGTACACGATCAATTAAATCAGCCTAACTTGAAAATTAGCAAGTAAGGCTACCTCTTGATCTTCTACCTCTAACTTCACTTTAGTTGATCTCAAGTCTGCTAGAAGAGGAACATGACTAGCGTACAACGCATTAATACGACCTTAAGATTTCCTGCTAAGTGCATCAACTACCACATTCGCACGACCAGGATGATAATCAATCGTGCAATCATAATCACTAAGCAGTTCCAACCATCTTCGCTGACAAAGATTAAGATCCCTCTGAGTGAAAAGATATTGAAGACTCTTATGATCCGTAAAGATCTTACATTTTTCTCCATAAAGATAATGTCTCCACATCTTCAAGCAAAGATAATGGCCGCTAACTCCAAATCATGCGTAGGGTAATTCAACTCATGAGGCTTTTGTTGTCATGAAGCATGAGCAATCACCGTACCATGTTGCATCAGCACACATCCCAAATCATTTGAGGAAACATCACTGTAGACTTCGAAATTACCACTATCATCCGGGAGTACCAAAATCGGTGCATGAGTGAGACAATACTTCAATTCCTAGAAACTCTGCTCATAATTATCATCCCACTCAAATTGAACATCCTTCCTAGTTAACCTCGTCAGTGGTAAAGCAATCACAGAAAAATCTTTTACAAACCGTCGGTAATATCCTGCTAAGCCAAGAAAACTCTTCACCTCAGTAACGGTTCGTGGCTACTCCCAATTCTCCACTGCTGCTACCTTTTGAGGATCCACCAAAATACCTTGATCAGATATGACGTGTCCCAAAAATGCCACTTGATCTAACCAAAACTGGCACTTGCTAAACTTAGCATACAGTTGGTGTTCCCTCAACCTTTTCAACACCAAAGTAAGATGTCGAATATGCTCAGATTTAGACTTAGAGTATACCAGGATATCGTTAATAAAGACAATGACAAACATATCCAAATACGGCTGGAATACTCGGTTCATCAAATCCATAAAAGTTGTTGGTGCATTTGTCAATCCAAATGGCATTACCAGAAACTCGTAATGACCATAACGAGTCCTAAAAGCTGTCTTAGGGACATCCTCACTACTGATCTTCAACTGATAATAACAAGACCTCAAATCAATTTTCGAAAATACACAAGCACCTCGAAGCTGATCAAACAAATCATCTATACGCGGCAATGGATAACGATTTTTAATTGTTACCCGATTCAATTGCCGGTAATCAATGAATAGCCTCAAAGTCCCGTCTTTTTTCCTCACAAATAACATTGGAGCTCCCCAGGGTGAAGTACTAGGCTGAATAAAACCTTTATCAACTAATTCCTGTAATTGGATTTTCAATTCCCTTAACTTAGCAGGAGCCATTCGATAAGGAGTCAATGATATAGGATTAGTATTTGGAAACAAATCAATAGTGAACTCCACATCTCGGTCTGGAGGTAATCTAGGTAAATCATCGGGGAAAACATCAGGAAAATGCATGACTACCCTTGTGTCATCCATGTTACTAGGAGCAACATCGTTCAACACTACATAAGCTAAGTATCTTTAACACCCTTTTGATAACAACCTTTTTGCTCACACAGCAGAAATAACGCCATGTCTCACCCCACTTTGCTCACCCACAAAAGTAACCACAGGTAATCCAGGACGATAGAAGGTAACAGTTTTCCTGTAGCAATCAATATTGGCACAATTATAGTGCAACCAATCTGTGCCCAAAATCACATCAAAATTAACAATATCTAACGGGATAAAGTCAGCTGGCATAACAACATCCTCCACCATCACTGGACATCCTAGATACACATAATCAACATAACATCTCTCCCCTCTAGGCATAACAAACTCTAAATCATACCCTAGAGGTGTAGGGTGAGGTTGCTTCACTTGAGGAACTGTATAAAAAATAACAGAATGTGTAACACCACAATCAATCAATACTCTAGCAAAATAACCAAGGATATATTAACGTACCCATGATCAAGTCAGGATTATTCTAAGCATTTTGCAGATAAATATTATGGATGTGCCCCTGGGTCTGTTGTCGTCCACCATGACCTTTACTAGTCTGACCACCTCGACCCTGCATATTACGCCCCTGACTAGGTTGACCAGACTGCCTTGAAGATCCCACACTACTAGTAGCAATCTCTCCCTGTTGAGGTTGTCCTCCCTGGTACCATTGAGATCCATGCGCTGGAATGAGAGGATACAACATATAACCTCCGGAGTACTGAAGATACCCATTCTGAGAATAAGGATCTTGAGGATACGGATATTGCCCTGGAACATAAGGAACAACATCACCCTGATAATAGTAGGCACCACCACGACCCATCTGACCATAACTACTAGGCCTTGGAACCTGCTGAATCTGTGTAGTTGGTGGTAAGAAAGACTGCTGGGGCATCTATTGACTCTGGGGACAATTTGCAACTCTATGTCCCATTTGCCCACAAGTAAAACAACCACTACTGCCTCTGCTGCACTCTCCAAAATGTCGATTGTTACACGTGCTGCATAACGGAGCTCTTCATCTACCAGTATCGCTCTGTCTTTGGCCTCTAGGACCCCTAGAAAATCTACCACCTTTTCCCTGACCAGTGGCACTAAAACCTCTGCTGGAAAAACTGGAACTAGCTCCACTTCGCTTAAAACTCTGGGTCTTGCGAGGTCCTTGAGATGTTTGACCTTTGCTTTTATCGCCTATCCTTTGATTACCATCTTTTTCTTTTTCTTCACTCTCGCTAGGCATATTCTCAGAATCCTTAAACCTCAATAGAATCTCATAGAATTCCTGATAAGAATCGCAAGGAGTAGTGGTCGCCATAGAACGCCACTTCTTCTTAGTACCCAATCGAAAACGACAAAGCATCTCACTCGGATTAACAACAACCTTCGGATACTAACGAGATAAATCAGTGAACCTCTGATAGTACTCATTCGCCGTTAACTTCCCTTGCCTCAATTCAGTAAATTCTTGCTTCTTACGATCAATGTACTCATGAGGCACAAACCTTTTCCTAAACAACTGCTTAAACACTTCCCAGTCAGCCCTTTCCTCTGGGTCAAACGACGAACCTCCTGTTCCCACCAGAATGACGATTCCTTACCCAAGAACCAAGAAGTCATCTTTACCCACTTTTCAAAGGGAAGATTTCCCTGATTATGCAACATTCGAAAAGTCTTTTCAATATGGTCAAGCCATCGCTCAGCTCCCTCAAAACCCTTGTGGCCCTCAAACTTATCCAGCTTTAAATTATACATGGTCTCCAGATGAGTCCTCTGGGGAGGGCGGGGTGCCAACATAATAGTTGTAGCAATAGCTTCCCCTAATTAAGCTACATAGGGGAAACTAGGGTCAGCAGAGGGACGTGGTTCCCTAAGAGGCGGCATAGTTCTGACAGAAGACACCAAAACAATTAGAACACTCACAAAATATGCAGGACTGCCAAACTTATGCTCTGATACCAAACTGACACACCCTGACCAAAATCAAGGCGTGCTGCCCATCACGTGAGGGTGACGTAGCCATGTGCACATTGCGGAAGCAAAAGATAATAATAAAAGTACGAATAAATAAAAATCAAACTACTAAATAAACTAGTTAAGGTAACACACTAATGTAAGACTAAGTGTGATAAACATAATCAGAGCATAGAAAACCTAAGTGCAGTCCAGAAGAAGAACACTAATTACACAACACCCAAATATGATCCTACATTTGTGATGTTATGTCAGCACCACCGTCACGTCCTCGTGAACCACCAAAGCTGCTTCTAACTAGAACCTAGAAAGGCGCAAAATAGAAAGTGTGAGTGGGCAAAAACAAAGCATTTCAAAATCATTTCATTATCAAAAGTTCTAACCCCTCGCCGTAAAACTTGTATAGTTTCCGAGAAAATAGAATATACACATATATCAAAAACATGCTCAAAAATATGTCATGTCGAATGCCTCCACATAAAATGTAAGTAGCCCAGGTAATGTCACTCGATGCAAGTAACATGTCAGTCGGAGTCACCTAACATGACCTGTACGACTGAATATAGAGCTCAAATCCCCAACTCACTAACTATACCTACACACGAGTCGGAACCACCTAAAGTGGTATGTACGACAGGACTGGGTGTAAATAAATATGCTCAAGTGCTACGATCATGTGAAGACTAGGCGAATAATCGTGAGTCACCTACAAGTCAGAACCACCTATAGTGGTTTGTACAACAGGACTGTGCACCTAACTTGGATCTAAGATGAGCGTGTGGTGCGAGAAGTGAACATCACGTGAAAGACTATGCCTTACTCTGGGCGGGAGCACTAACATCGGGGGTGCAGGTTATGAGCTCTCTATTCATCTCACATAACCACTAATTCACAATCATAATCTGTAAACTTACCTGACACTTACCTATGCGTCCGCAGCACCAATCATAAATATATACAACTATTAAGGCATAAATAAATAGGCAAACGCAATGCATGGCATTTAAAACATATAAAAACTATATTTCATTTTTTGGGAAAAACCACAAGTATATGGGTATATACGGAAAACCAAAAGCCCATTCACTGATACTGGGCTTCCCGACGTCCAAAACACTTTAACTTTCTTCCCCGAGCTTCGTGAAAGTGTTCTAAAGCTCCCTATGACCTTAAAAACTCCTAAAAACTTCTAGACGTCGATCTGTGCGTGAAAGGTTGGTTTTGAAGTTCGTCCGTACACTTGAGAAGAAGAGAGAGAGAGAGAGTGCTCGAGACAGAGGGTGGTACCCGGGAGAGGATGATGAGCATGAGGGTGTGTGTGTGTGGTCCAGATGCAACCAGCCAAACAATAAAATAACCACCCCAAAATGATAAATAACTACCAAGGGCAAAATCGTCATTTCACACATGCAGTACAAATAATTCGGGATGGGCTGTCACAAATACCCTCTATTCAAAAAAAAAAATGAATATATACATATATGTGTGTGGATAATTATTTTTAGGGTTAATCTTAGTTCATTATTATGAAGTTTTTTTGTTTTCAACATTTTGTCCATGAAGTTTTTTTTCGTCCCAATCTGGTACCTAAAGTCATAATTTTGGGACACTTGCATACATTCGTTAAATTTTCTATTAAACCCTCTTCTAACTGATGACGTGGCGCCCACGTGGATAATGACTAGGCACCACATGAGAAAGGGAGGGCTTTGAAAAATTAGGAGTCGGGGTGAGAAGGTTAGAAGAATTCTCAGAGGCACCAGCACGGGCATGTGGTGGCTCCCATGCTTCAGTGGTTCATTTATTCTCTCTCCTTGGTGGCTCGTGAACCGGAGGTGCTTCGGATCAGATTCAAGATTCGTGTTGCTCAAATTTTTGGGAATAGGATTTTTGCAAAGGGTGAAGGTGAAAAGGGTGGAGGAGAGAGAAGGGAGGGGAGGTGAAGAGGGTGGAGGTGGGTCGGTTATATTGGGTCAGTGCAAAGGAAAAAAGGGAGGGAGCGGGGGTGAGGTGAGGTAGGAGAGGTAGGTGTACGGGTTGCAGAGGAGAGAAATGAGGGAGACGTTGGGGGGTGAGTGAGGTAGGAGAAAGGTTGGTTCCAATAATAATAATAATAATAATAATTTTTTAGTATTTTTATTTTTTTTAATGTAATATTCACGTAGGCCCATACTAACACTGGCGCCCAGTCATTGCCCACGTGGGCGCCACGTCATCTGTTAATGGAGGTTCTGACGAAAAACTTAATAGATGTATAAAAGTTTTCCAAAATTATGACTTTATGTATCAAACTGGGACAAAAAAAAAGTTCATATACCAAATGTTGAAAATCAAGAAATTCTAAGGTAATAAACAAAGATTAACCCTTATTTTTATTTCAAACATAATGATTTTATTGGATTTCTTTTATATACTATATGTACAAGAACTCGTATTTTGACATGTAAGTTAGTAAGGACTCTTTCACTACAAAAATATATTTTTGTCTAGCTAGTACTTTTATACTTAACATCTCATTATAAATTGTAAAGCAATATGCCTTAAGTTGGTAGCTTCACGTAGATTAGATTGTTTTGTTAGGCTTTTCATTGATTGGAGCTTTTATTTCACTACCATTTGGCCAACCTATTCCTTTCTAGACTTACCAATGTGCTTTGATCCAACAAGCTTACCTTGACATAAATATTTATGTGGCCTTTGATGCTTGCATCCATCTTGTATGATCAATGGCGAAGGCAGAAATTATTCGGTTGGTGGGTTAAGCTAAAATTATTACTACGAAATCAAATGCTTATTTTTTATTTTTTTTGTTGTTGCCTACATAAAACTATATAATAATAAACGTGAAAGTAATAATTTGAAGTAAGAAATTTATAGTTTGTTTTCTAAGGCTTCTAGGCTTCTAGCCTTCAAACTTTCAAATGAATAAAATAAGGAATCGCGTGTGTTATTCTAGTTTTAATTATTACTATTAAATTATAGTGTTGATTAAAGTGATGAGTGTTTATTTAGCATTTATTAACTTTTTTTTTATTATTATTTATCTAAGATTCAGACATTTCATTTTCTAGGTAAGATACGTCAAATAAAAATTATAAAATAGCCCAACTAATTAGTATTCTTAAGCTTAAAAACTAAAACTCTCCCTATTATAGCCCACCGAAGCCTTGTACTTGGCTCCCTCGGTATGCATGATATTCATTTGTTCATGATTAACTTGACACTTGTTGCCTAGCCATTGATATCATTGTTAATTATTAGAACAACACATGTTGCTTTGCCACTTGAACACTTATCATTGTTAATGATTAGGACAACACTTGTTGCCTTGTTATTGGAACACATTTAATGGCTAATGATTGGCACAACACTTGGTTTCTTTCTATTGGCACACTTGGGAGCTTTCTCCTCAAACTAGATGGGATGGAAGATGTCAAAAAAAGGAGCAAGAACCAACGGAAGGGACATGAAGAAAAGAGAAAGGAAGAAGAAAACAAAAGAAAGAACAACTCCAACAAGAAAGTTGTTCTCCCTTTCATATTACCTTCTTATCTTTCTTTTACATGTTGTTAGGGCTTTAAGTTATCTTTCATTGTATTTGTAAATCTCTCATATATAGTGAAATACAATGAAAGCAAACCCAAGTAGATGTAGTCAATTTGACGAATCACTTAAATACTGTGTGTTTATGTGAATGAGTGTGTTATCAAGTTCCTATAAAACACCATTATCCAACTTCGTGAAGCACCATCAAATTTCCATCTACATTTCTCTAAGAACCTGCAAAAGAAGTCAAAGGCAAATCCTAGAAATTACATGAGACCTTACCCAACAAATCTCTCCACCGAACTCACCATCATTTTCACCTATCAAAAGAAAGATATCCAAAAACTAGAAATTCGTCCTGCCTATTTAATAGACCAAAACACCATCATCCGTAGCTTATATCAAAGTACTTCCTTCATGAAAGTTGTTCGCATGCCTCTCTATCATTACACATCCAAATTTCAGAAAATTCAAATGGTGAGATAGGCCTATATGTTTGAAATACCAACCCAATCTCCAATTCTGCAAAAAATTGGACAGCCGTGTTATGAGTACCAAAACCCCATTTTTCGTAGCTCCAATTGAAACACTTCCCTCACAAAAGTTTTTCCTTGTCATCCTTTGTATAACATATCTAAAATTCATGACAGTCTAATCTATATACTGACTTGTAGGTCAATTTAAGCGGCTGATGTATGATTGAGCTAGCCTTCTCGGCCAACCTCTTTGCATGGCCAACATCTCCAGTTTCCATTGCTCACTTTCATGTAAGTTTTCAGCAATTCGACTCCTATTACATATGTAGAATTTCAGCTACTTTAAAGAAGAGAAAGGAGAAGTGGCGAAGGAATAAAGAGAACAAGAGGGAGGAAATGAAATGGAAAACAATAAAAGGGAGGAAATGATAACGTATTGTTTATCCTTTATGTTCCTTTGTTGTTGATTTATGATTATATTACTCTTGTTACTAATTTATTTGATTTATGTTGAAACTTGTAGGCTTGTTAGAGAAAATGTCATTATTGATATATGTGGTGAACATACATATACATATGCATTGCAAAGCAAGAAAGAGAGTTTAGTTGTGTTGAGTTCAGGGTTGGCCCTAAGAATTTGGAGCACTAGACAACTTGCCTAATTGGGGCCCTAGAGTTCTCTAACGTCTGACTCTTTGTATATGTATAAAAAAAATAAAAATTTTTGCTAAAATACATATCAAATATCATTAAAATTTAATATGAAAAGAAGAAAGATATACAAACATTACATGTCTCGCGTTTTTTTACACACAAATGTCCTAATTAAGTTTACATAACCTAATTTTTCAGCCAACTTTTTTTTTCAATTGGCAAAATAGCTAATCCATTCAATTTTTTTTTTATGACATAACTGATTGAAGATAAGATTTGATCTTTACTTTTAAAACACTTCTTTCTGTAGAAGCAACTGTAATTGATATAGTTAACAAAATTTTATAAACAACCCATGCATTCAGGAAACAACCATCCATCTGTCTTAGATATTTCAACACTTCCATTGCCCGATTTATTTCCTTCGCTAAAGTTTCTCTCTAGATTCTTAGCTCTAGAAATAAGTTTTTCACATCAATATCAGAATGCTCACCATATTCTTAGCTCTAGAAATAAGTATTTGCTTCGGTAAAGTTTCTCTCAAGATTTTGTTTTGTGGAAATTATATTATTCCCTAAGGTTTTATTTTTTTTTTATATTTTCATTAAAAACTTATATATCTTTTGATATTTTCATTAAAAACTTATATATATATATATGTGTGTGTGTGTGCGCGCGCGCGCGCGTGTGCGTGTGCGTGTGTGTGTGTTTTTTTAAAACAATTATGGGACCTTCCAAGGTGGGGGTCCTAGGCGGGCGCCTACTTCGGCTACCCTCAAGGCCAACCTTGGTTGAGTTGTGTAAAGTGTTTGAGTTGTGAGGATATTCAAGGGATGAAGAATGCCTTGAATATAAAATAATGAACCTTGTATATGTGACATCCCACATCACCCAGGGGTGATCCTTAAATGTATATTCTCATCCCTACCTAGCATGAGGCCTTTTGGGAGCTCACTGGCTTCGGGTTCCGTAGGAACTCCGAAGTTAAGTGAGTAGCGCGCGAGAGCATTCCCAGGATGGGTGACCCATCGGGAAGTTCTCGTGTGAGTTCCCAGAAACAAAACCGTGAGGGCATGGTCGGGGCCCAAAGCGGACAATATCGTGCTGTGGTGGTGGAGCGGGCTCGGGAAGTGGTGCCACCCGGGCCGGGATGTGACATTGGTATCAAAGCCTATCCCTGGCCGGAAATGTGCCGACGAGGACGTCGGGCCCCTAAGGGGGGTGGATTGTGACATCCCACATCGCCCAGGGGTGATCCTTAAATTTATATTCCCATCCCTACCTAGCACGAGGCCTTTTGGGAGCTCACTGGCTTCGGGTTCCGTAGGAACTCCGAAGTTAAGCGAGTAGCGCACGAGAGCATTCCCAGGATGGGTGACCCATCGGGAAGTTCTCGTGTGAGTTCCCAGAAACAAAACCGTGAGGGCGTGGTCGGGGCCCAAAGCGGACAATATCGTGCTACGGTGGTGGAGCGGGCCCGGGAAGTGGTGCCACCCAGGCCGGGATGTGACAGTATATGTTAGGCATCAAGGGAAGGGTTTGGGTATTTAAATTGGTTAATTATAAAATAATGAAATCTTGTATATGTCAGGTGTTGGGGGAAGGACTTGATTATACAACTGGACGTTCGAAGAAGTGCCTATATAATAAAGTGGAAACTGAGAATTTAATTACAAAAATTGGGATGAATGGGAGTTAACTCATATTATAAGGTATTCGGAGCCAAGTGGTATAAAGCATGGTGTGAGACGTGCATGCTTGGGTGTCACATTTATCCATCTCATTTACATATACTTTATGTATTTGCAAGAATTATACATTTTAATTATTGTTTGGTAGATGCTTATATCATTTTGGAAACTAATATGTGAACCAGGGATCATTACAAATTTTTATTCTGTTGCGTATTATTAATATATTTTACGTACTAAACTCAGCTTTTATTGTGTAAAATTTTGTTATATGATATATTGTGTAATCGTTACAAATTATTTTATTATATTTTTCACTTTATCTTGGTTGTAGAATTTATTTTTATAGTTAAGATGTAGCTCACACCCTAGCTCATGAATAGTCCTTATTCGCAGGTCGGGGCATGACTATATATATAGGATAATGCTAGGGAGACCAAATTTACAAATTTTAAATTTGATCTCCCTAGAATTATCCATAATCTAGATCAACCTATACATTATTTGGCTTAGAAATTTTGTCTCCCTACAATTACCCATTATATAAATACATATGCTGTGAATTTGTTGTTGCTATATATATGCTTATATATAAATATGTAAATATGCCTGAGATTGAAGTGATTATGTTATGGTGTGTGTGTCTGTGTGTGTATATGTATGTACATGTATCTCCTATTAGCTGTGATTTGGGATGTGATCTAGTTTCAGTTATTTCTTATATATACTATTAGTCAGTTTGCGAATGAAACTTTTGCTATTACAGCTGAGCATATTAAATTGATTTATTATCTGTCAGAACGTGAATTCAAATTTGTTTATTTTCTGTCTGCCGAATGAAAAAAGGAAACAGAAATATGCTTGTTATGTTGTGATATTGATCAGTTTAATGAGAAGAAAAGAATTTTGGGGAATGGTTAGGATTTTTGCATAGTTGAGCCGATTTTTGGTTGGTACTAGATTCTCAGGTCAGCTCAAGTGCACAAGGTTCTTTTAAGGTAATTTGGAATTGGAAACAAAGAGATTGACAAGATGACTAGCAAAAAAGGGAAATTTAGGAATGGTTTGGGTGAGTTCGAATAGTTATTCACTTGGGATGGCACGGTATGGAACGTGTGAATTCTAAATATTTAATTATTCGAATTCATAGGAATAGATTAAACGTTTTGCATTACATTTTTTTAATTATTAATTAAACTCCATTATTTATATATTTAAGGTATAAGTCCCTAATGAGCTTGTAGGTTCACCTTAATCAAATTTGTGCAGGTCACAGACGGGAGAACTATATACTTTGTGTGAGGTGTAAAGCATGTATATATGAACAAACGAACAATAGTAGGAAAAACCATTTGATTGACAGATGTTTGGACGACGAAGCATATTTCGTCGCATATGTGGGTTTTGCTCAACGAATATACTTGTACGTCATGCAAGAGCGGTGTTGCTTTGCGCGACGCAACCCTTCGTCGCGCAAAAGGGATTGCACGACGAAAAAAACTACCTCATTGCGCAAAGCATGTCAGAAAACCGTGGGTAAGTTCTTTTTTGGCGTGAAACAAGTGTGTGATGAAATGATTCCCGCAAAACACTTGCATGACAAAGGCTTTGTCGCGCAAGGTGTCAACCCGATGAAGGCTCCATCGTGCAAGGTTCCCATGCTTCCTATAAAATTTGCAGTCTCGCTCTCCCTATTCTTTCAATTTGTTTTGAAAACGTTTTACCTTTTTCTAGATTATAATTCCAGTTGTTATTTGAATTTTAGTATGATGGCTAACTCTGGTGCTTGTTCGTCAAAGACAATTGAGGGCGAACATTCCGGAAAACGTATGCGTTCTAAATTCGTCTTGCCCTTCAGTTCTTTGGCAATTGGTTCCCAAACGCAGAACATGATCCAGCAATGACCTCCTAGCCCCCCACCACAGCAGCTCTGACCTCCCAACCCCCTGACATAGCAATAACACCACCAACAAGCGAATGTGATGTGGACAACTATATATTGTAGTTTTTTTTTTATTATTATTTTCGATTTTCATAATGTTCCCTCCCATTGTATGTACACTTCAATTTTTTTTAATTCAATATTCTTCTTTTCATTTTATGTTTTTAATTTCAGTAAATTAATTTAAATTAAATAAAACAATATTATCAACATTTAAAAGGAAAAATATAAAAACTACAAAAATAAAAATTTGATAAAAAAATAAAAATTTGAAAAACGATTGCGAGACGTAGGTTCTTTGTCCCATTAAATAAAGACTAAGGAAAAACCTTTGCCACTCAATCATCTGTGCGACAAAAGGTTTTCGTCGTGCAAATATTACTGCCTCGAACACTAGGTTCGTCGCGTTGTTCATATTTCGCGCAACAAACATCAATTTTGTTGGGTCATTTCACGCGACGAAGGACTTTCCTCCATCGCACAACATCTAACATCATGAGCTTTGTGTGACGTCGTCTTTGCCGCTCAAGCTTTCCGACGACTGAATTTGGTATTTTGCGACGGCTATGTCTTCGTTGCGCAACCTGTTATTCTTAGTAGTGGAAGAAGTCTGGATGTTTTCTTAAATTTTATTTTCTTTCTTTGTTTCCTGTTTGTTGAAATATGGAACTACTTGTGTGATCTTTTGATCAGTAGTCCAAAAGTTGTAATTTCAAATGTAAAGGTACTTGAATAAAGTTCATGTTTACATTGACCTTCTATATATAATTATTAATTTTTATTTCTGTCTACACATTTTAATTACTTTTGATTAGCTAATTTAGTTAAAGTGTAAATCACATCTTAATCCCAAATACTTAATCTCGGATTGGGCCGTGACATAATTTACAACTCTACCACTCCCCAATTCATTCTTCTGGCTGTCTACGGTGATCAATGCCACCCACAGATAGCCTGAAACTGAATATTGATAGTTCATGGAATTTAGACCAAAAAATTGGTGGGGCGAGTTGATTGTAAGAAATACTGCTTAATTTTGTTCCAGCTGCCTACGTGAGTTTCAAGAATGTTTTCTCCCCCTTGCAAGTGGAAGCTTTGGCGTTTCGTGCAAGCTTAGTTTGGGCGGTAGATGGGGATTTTCAAAAACCTTAGGTCAAGAGTGATTCGCTTCAAATTATTGGAGCTGTGAACGATCTTCTTACCAATTCGTCCCTCATTGAATAAATTGTGAAGGACATGAAATCATTGCTTCCTTTGATCATTGAGGTCAGTTATACCCATGTTCACCACCAAGCTCACGAGTTAGCCCACGCCTTGCCCGTTACACTCTCACAGTCGTGTCTTCTTGCATTTGGATGGACTCTTCTCCAAGATTTATTCTTGATTTCCATCTTTGAAGATTATAACCAAACTTAAGTCGGATTTTTCCACAATTTTGTACTATTTTCTTGATTGAATTCATTTACTTTTGTTTCCATAAATATTGCCACATATTGTCACATGCTACCATCAAATTAAAAATAAAAATAAGAAAAGTAAAAAAATAAAATTCCTATCTTGACAAATTCATTCATTGAAAATGAAACCTACAATGAAACTCATTTATCTTTACTAGTGTTATAAATAGACAAAAGTTACAGAGATAACTTTTGCTAGTGACAGGAGCGAAACGTGCCTAAAATATCACATTGTAACTATAACACAAGTGGATGACAGATAAAAGAGGGACGGAGAGATATTGATGTTATTGATCTTTTCTTTTTGCACTGTGTTTTGATAGCACACGGAGCGCTCTATTTATAGAGTAACTCCAAACTAACATAATAATTACATCTTGAAAAGCACAACACACACTTGTTAAAAGTATCACACAAATACAATCATCATTCTTTTCCCAAGTCCATATTATTGTGTGGGCATTCATTAATCCACCAATGTTTACAACAACTAGGATAATTTCATATTTCTTATATTAGAGCTGGCCATAGCCAACAAAGCAAAACTTATTATGACAATGACACCATGACATTGTATGAGCAATCAAATACAATGAATTTCTAGTGTTATTAAATTTGGAGTAGTAAGACTAAATATCATTAGCGTCGCACTCAATCATAAAAAATACGAGTCGAAATTTCCCAAATACCCCTACTAAATTCTCTCCAGAGTGCTTTCCATTAGCTTTTGGTAAATTCGCAATCACCCTAATCGTAATCACCCTAATTATTAAGACATTCAAAATATACTATTCGTACTAGTAGTGGATCGTCTCGATGATTAGAATATTTCTTTGCAACTGTTGTCTTTGTGTTTAAGTTCAAATCCCGACTAGTGAAAAACATAAACATGTTACAATTTAAACGGTAAATTCAATGATTTCAACATTTTCAACATTTTTTACAGCGTTTAAACCAAACAAACAATTATCGAAAATTACAGCGCCGGGTTACAAAATCGAAGTGTTACCGTCTGGTATTCTGGGTATTTCCCGCCCTTTCATCCTCTCTTCGGACCGACATATCGTATGCAATGATGCAACCAAAATGACAATAAAAATGGTAGAAAAATTATTGCTGACCATTTCTCCAGTCATTTCAATCCTCCGTCGTTAAAAACAATTGAAGCCTGCAGGACTGGGACGGCGACGTTTTTGTCACCTTGTTATCTGTCGGCTTCTTCGACTCCCGGATTCTTCAGCTTACCCATGATTATAAATCCACGAGCAATCCGTTCTCGGACGGTTTCAATCAGAGACTGAAGAAAAACGACGACGGTTTTATAAATGGCTTTGCGGGAACAAAACGACGGCGTTCGGGGGAGGAAGAAGAAGTCGACGAGAGGCCACCACCGGTTCGTGGGAGTCCGGCAGAGGCCGTCCGGGAGATGGGTCGCGGAGATCAAGGACTCTCTACAGAAAGTGAGGCTCTGGCTCGGGACATTCGACACTGCAGAGGATGCCGCTCGGGCATATGATGATGCTGCTCGAGCGCTCCGCGGTGCCAACGCCCGAACCAATTTTGAGCTGCCACAGAGTGCTGGGGCCGGGGGCGTGGAGGAAATTGTGGAGCCGTTCTCGTTTGAGGCGGTGTGTGGGAATGTGGTGGAAGCTGATGGGTTGCTGGGTGCACTTAGAGCTAAGTTGCAGGATGGTAAGGGGATAACTGGCGTACTCCCACAACCACCACAGGGAACTAGTGGGACGAAACCGGAGTCAGTTAGTCTACGTGGTGCGGCGGCGGGATTCGTGAACCCGCACAAGGAGGACCCAATTGTGTTAGAAAATCAGTGGCAGCATCAGGTTCACCCTTGTCCAAAACCATCAAACCCAAACATGGTGTGGACCAATGAGAGTCAAGCAGCATATGAGCAAGTGCCTAATTGGTCCACGTGGTCGAATAACAACATGCCGTATGTACCAGAACAATGCGTTATGGAGCCTCCGTTGCCTATTGCAAGCATTGGCGATGCTAAAGTGATGGCGGCGGGTACGCAGCATCTGTCACAGATTGATGGTAATGGTGGTAGTGGTGGTGGTGGTGGTGCTTGGTGTTCAGATCAGCAGCAGTTTTTGCACTGTGACAGTAGCAATTGGGGAGGAGCTAATGGCAGTTGGGATCCTCTTTTTTATGCCTCATCTGTGCTGGGGTGATGAGATCATATCCATATAATCAATGCAATTCTTTGCGTTTTACCATTTTTAACCTACAAGCTAGTCTTTGCAGGCAAATCAATTCTTTCAAGTATGTGCCCCCAATAAAATTATGTACCCTACTAGGTTATAGGCATTTCCGACCGTCATTCATAGTTTATTCAGTGAAAGAACTACTCTTAATACATAGCCATACCAAAATTTCACTTATCGTTTGTGTGTAGCAGTAATATATGATCATATTAAAGAAGATGTAATCGATTGATATTTGTACATTCCCATGATATTTGACATGTAGTAATCGGATTCTAGCAAGTTATTTTCATTCCCATGATATTTGTAGTTGTCAAACTCAATTACCAACATGAAAGAAAGTGTACTGAAAGAACAGAACTGCAAATTTACCATTTGGTCACATTTTCAAACTTGTTACATCAATTTCAGCAAACAAGAAACACCTAAGTAATGCTACTTGTAGGAGGCATCATAACGCAATGCTTCCTTCTTCAAATGCAGTCCTCGTCTGCTTGTTTTGCCTGCGCGCCTGTGACAACGAAAAACAAGAAGTGACCTGCAAAACAAAAAGATTGTAGTAAAATATGAGCACAGAATTCGTTTTAGATCGTGCTGGAAAAAACGAATAGAGATTAACTGTTCATTAGAAATATCATCCTCATCTTTTGGTCATTTTCGCATTAAGTCAGCCACCCCCTTTTACCTGGAAGAAAAAGAACAAAGTGAATGCCAGATACTGAAACATCTTCTTGTCCTTGATGTGAGGTTTAACACACTAAACTAGCACTCAACAGAATTAACACACGAAACTAGATTTGATCAACGGCAAGATAATGAGAAGGGCGGGATCAAAACCCTATCAAAGCAAGGTTATGGGCACGACTTTAACTACTCAAAAGTATAAGGCCTCCAAGAATCCTAAGAGCGGTGAAATAAAAAACCTTCAACAATTTAAAGAAAAGATAGATACAGCTGTATGTATGTAACAGTAGCATAAGCTTTTGTGAAAAGTGATTTGTAGACCCACCAGAGGAAGTGGTAGTTTGTTCAGCGGTAGTAGTTCCTGTTTGTGATATTGGAGACATGCAACCATATGAGGCAGGTTTACATGTCGAAGATGTTGAAGCTGGAAATGCAAACAGAGCGGTGATGAAAATTTTCCAGATGATGAAGGTGCAGAAATTAGGACTCTAAATGCCCACTTTTGTAAATATAAAGAGAGCAATACACAGTAAATAATCAAACTTTGCAGCTAAAACCACAAACTCTTATTCTCCAAAATGCTGGTCCATTTCTATAACGCTCCGCGTTTAAAACAGATTTAGAAATAGAAGACTGTCCATTAGCTGTTAAAAAAAATTCAATGAATTAAATTATTATCCACATCAAACAGGCGAACGCACAAATATTGAGGGACTCTCCCAGCTCCTACAGGTACACATACAGAGAGGGAGAGAGGCTGAGAACAAGGAGGAATAAACTGGAGTTCGAATTCATAGCTTTGCCGCGGAAGTGAGTCAAGCGACTGAGTTGGAATTTAGGTGTATACTTTCCATGTTTCGGATTATATCATATTTTTATTTAAATTTATTATGAACTAATTTTCTTTTACTAGGGTTAAGATGTAGCCTACCTATAGATACTCGAAGTTTATAATTATATTAATTTCTTACTATAATTCCATATTGGGTGTTCGTTACTGTTTTTAATGCTTGCAACAATTAATTGGCCACTAATAATTTGATTAGAAAAATTAGGTTGAGATCAAAATGAGATATCTAATATATAGTTTCTAGTAACGAATACCATGTCTTGAATGAGTGGGAATGGACTAACATTGACTTATGCAATTTTTTTTGTGGAATTTTGAAAATGCATAATGGGTTTTTGGTTTCTAAATTCATTGCTTGGAAAAAGAATGAGTTGTTAGTCAGGAATACTTTTGGTTAAGCCTGAAAAGGGATATCAAATAAATAAGGGAAAATCAACTGTCAACATGGGTGTTGGAACAAATTTTGTGCAAGTTGTACTTCTAGTCAGAGTGGACAATTTTAGAAGTCGGAGTGAGTCTGCCAGAACAAAGACAAGCAAAGGATCGTGAAACAAGGAATAGGTGGCGTAGGTTCTTCGACGATCAAAGTCAGTATTAGATAGAGAAGATGAGCAAAATGCTCTAAGTGGAGAAAAAGTGACTAACCCTTTGTGAGGAATCGATGCGCCTATTTATAGGCGTCCAAAGTCTATCTCATGTGCATTCTACTACTATGCTGGCTATCTAAAAAGTCAGAGCATTTAGAGTTAGAAGCATGGCTTTGTGCAATCAAGAGTATGGGCAACATAGTTTGAATGCCACAGTTTGACAAGTCAGTCAAAGGCATGGCTCAGAGCAGTCAGAAGTATGTACAACATGAATTTCAATGCACAGTCAGGCCAGTCAATCAAATGAGTGGTTCATAATAGTTATACCATGTGCAATATAGGTACAATACGACCTGAATGGAAAGTGGTTGAAGATGATGTGGAGAACCTGCACGTATGCACTCAGACCCTATGGGGTGGTAGACCACAACTTCCATGAGGACTCCACATATGCAATCTGGTCAGACTCTATGGGGTTGTGAACCACATACGCCTGTTAGGACTCTTCATGGTGCACCCCGGTCATGTTAGTCGGGCCTGGCAAGTGAGCCATTGTTCTAGAGATGTGAGAAATATGGTCCCACAAATGCCCCTAACTATGCCTTCTATGCAACAGACTGCTTTGGAGGGCATAGTTACACATGACCATACTCTACCTCGATCGGAGTGACATCCAGGTTGTTGAGTTAGAGAGGAATTCCTTCCTCATTCCGATGGCTTGGAGATATCTTGGTCAGATGAGGTCTTGTCCAGATTTCCCTGGAGAATGTTGAAAAAGGTTCACTCAACCCTGAAATATCAGGCAAGGAGTGCAAATCACTTGGTGATTCGAGGAGCATGCTTGCCCCTTGGAGGCATCTTGAGATATTCAATGGATCATTTTAAGGATGTTATTTTGTCCGGAATACCATGATGAACGATGAAAAACTTTCACTTTGCCCTGAAATATCAAGCACGAAGTGTGTCATTCGGGGAGGTTATCCTATCTAGGATACCCTGAAAAAATTTCACTTCGCCCTAAATATCAAGCGTGGGGTGAGTCATTTCAATGACATTATGTCTTGAATACACTGGTGAGAATTTCACACTATCCACTACGCCTTAAAATGTCATGCCTGGAGTGGGTTATGCTGGGGATGTTATCCTGTTCGGAATACCTTGCTTTCCTCTTTTGCATGTTAGTTTCACTTGGACCAATGGTGCCCTGGACTTGAATTGCTTAAACATCCTTAGAAGTCAAGTTACTTGTTATGGATGCAAAGTTCTTCCTCCTTGTTCTTAGACAAAATTGCACCTACAAAACAAATAACTTCTTAGGTTAAGGCCAATAGCCTTACGCACCCATGATGAATTGGGGGGGCGGGTGCTTTGGCTAAAAAAACTCCAATGCCAAAGTTAGAATTTTCAGAGAAAAGTGTTTGGAGAATTTTAAGTATTTAGCAAGAGTGTAGACCTAGGTTTTTAGAGAAAATGGGGTAGTATATATAGGGTATGGGGGAGAAGGTGGCCGGTCCTTTGTGGTGTTTTTGAGTGTATGTTGTAGTTAATTGGTAGTTTAATTAGCCATTAATAGATTAATTAGGTAATAAATCTATTAATTAGCTAATTGACATAATTTAAAAGGAATGTTTTGGGGGTTACCTTGTGGAGAAGATGGATGAAATAGGTTTTGAATAAATACTTATTTTGGGCACTTTTGACTTGATTATGGGATGATTGTCTACTGCTCGCGTGTGGGAATTTTGGTGCTCCTCATGGGAATTTTGTCCTTTCTACCCAAAAATCCACGTGTTGTCTCTTGATTATTTTTGGCTCAACAAATGCCCCCACATCTGCTGGGCTACTTACTGGAAAAGACAACAAGTGTAGAGATCTCCAACTTTGATGTAGATTCTCTCTTGTAATTAGAATTAGATTCTTCTAGGAAAAGGAAATAAATTGCCTCCACAGCCTATTTAAGCCTACCTTAAGTAGGGGATTAAATCAACTTTGGAGAGCAATCATTTATCCATACAAGAAAGAGAGAAAGTTAAAGGATATTTGTTCCTTCTCCCCTAGCACTCTTCTTTGCTTGCCCGTGCAAAGAACCGTCTTTCGTTGATTTCTTTGTCTTCTTTGCGTCACACCAATGTAAGAAAAACTTAATTCTCCTTGTCTTCTTCTTGGAAGATGTTGCCATGGGGCAGTCGTCGGGGTGATACGGTACGTATATCAGCTGGCAGAGGCCAAAAGTCAGCTTGGTATGGGCCCATAAGTCGGCTTGGCAGGAGCCATTACTTGTGCTGCTCGACTTAATTGAAGCTAAGGATTGGCTCGGCATAGGCTGAGGAAGTGGCGTGGCATGGGCAACGGTTTGGGTTGCCACGTCTAGGTTGCTTGCCAAAAATGAGGAAACTACTTGGGTTTGATTTCTCAACTGTCGTAGATGGAGCAATCAAGGATGGAGCTGCCAAGATCGGTTGAAGATAAAGTGTCGGATGAACGAATTGTTAAGTGTAAAAGTGGCTGCTACTCCCTGACCATTTGTTGTAGAGTTGATCTTCAAGCATTTGATCTTTTGAGCTATGTGGCATTCTCGCACTGGAGAGCTTACCCAGATAGGTGTCGGGGAATTAGTTTACCCTCTCGCACTGGAAAGCAATTAGTTTACCCTCTCGCACTGGAGCGCAATTAGTTTATCCTCTCGCATTGGAGAGTAAACCCATATGGGTGTTGGGGAATTCGTTTACCCTCTCGCACTGGAGAGCAATTAGTTTATCATCTCGCACTAGATAGCAGAATCATATGGGTGTCGGGGAATTGGTTTACCCTCTCGCATTGGAGAACGATTAGTTTATCCTTTCGCACTGGAGAGCAAACCCATATGGGTATCGAGGAATTGGTTTACCCTCTCGCACTGAAGAGTAATTAGTTTATCATCTCGCATTAGATAGCATGGAAGTCATTGTCATGAGTGCAGTTGAGGAAAACTGGACTGCTGGGACAATCGAAATAATCCTTAGCCTGCGAGGTTATGTTTGGCGATCTGCTTGAGACTTTGAACTGCTTGTGGACCCTGCGTAAAGGTGTAAGCGCAATGAGTTGCTCCCAGAATTATTGTGCCATCATTATGTGTTTCATCGTGTGCCATTTTGAGGCTTGGTTGGCACAAGCCACAGAGCAAGATCGACATGACTAGAAGCTATGATGCAAGATTGGCACAGTTATGAGCCATGGTGATAGATCAATGGTTGCTGGAAGTCGTGGAGCAGGCATGCATAGCTGTGAAAGCAAAGCTGGGGCTAGCTTAGGCCAGGTTATGCGTAGCAGGAGGAATTGTCTAGAGTGTTCAGAACAAGGCCTGCCCCCGGTTATTGGTAGTTGGACTAGTGTATCCTTCTGGTACTCATCTGCCCCCGGCGTGCCATTAGGCTGAGCTGCTACATTTTTTGGAACATAAGTAAACTTTATATCCAGCAATCTATATGAGGTAGTCCCATCTGCTTGATCTTGTCATTGAAGGATGACTCGCTTATATTGGTCATGTGTCATCGGAGCGCCTTCTCAATAGCTTCATTGCGTGGGAAATTATGTAATCGCTAGGTCAGGAGCATTTCTACTTCTTCCTGAATTTGCCTTTATTGGGGTGGTAGAGCTTTCAGCTGCCCTCGGTTGTGACCTACTGGTCTAGGCTACTTTTCCATATGTTCGGCTTGTCTATGCCGCGGCTACAGTAGGTATTGTATATCTCTAGCAGGCGAGCAGGTAATTCGCAGGCTGCTAGTTGAACTTTAGCCGAATTGAGTGACTGCTTCTCTCCGTCCGCTGTGCTGCCTACTATGATGTAAGGTGGATGATGCTTCTTGTAGACCTTGCTGTGAATGAACACTTCGCCTGGAAAGTTGCTCATGTTGATTATCGGAGTGTAGCCCCAACCGTGAGTGCATGTTTGTCTGTGGGCCTAACTGAGAGTGTACGTTCCTTTACGCTCTAAGACGGGAGTATACGCTATCTCGGGGGTCCAGTTAGGAGGGTACTTCGTTAGAACGCTCGATTCGTGACTGGTCAAGTGGCTACTTATCGGGACGCTGATGGAGAGGTTCGTCTACCCTTGTCCTTCTTCGGGATACCTTTGGGCCACGTTGATCTCGGTGCATTGCAAAAGTTGATTCACCAAGGTTGTCTGTTGTGCAAGGGCCCTCGTCAACTTTATGACCTGTCGAGACAAGTGTTGTTCGCTATTTGGATTGGAAGAGCTTGGAAGGAATATGCCTCATTGAGCAAAGGAAAGTGTGGTAGGCTTCAGGCATGAGATTTGAATTGGGAAATGTTAAATCCACGGAGAAACGTGATGAAAATGCCCCCAGCTCGATGGTTGGTCCGGATGGTTGAGATAGTCTTAGGCCAATTTGGGCTGCTTAGAATGCCGCGGAAGCAGGCTGGGCTATAAGAGTGGGCTGCTTGGCGAGAGCATGTTGGGCCATGGGAGTGGGCTGGGTCGCGAGAGCAGGCTAGGCCGCCAAAGTGGGCTGCTTGGCGGGAGCAGGCTAGGCCACTGAAATAGGCTACTCGGCGTATGATGCACGTGGGTGCGAGGCTTGGGCTCAACTTAGCAACGCTTTGGGCTCGCATTGGGCATGGAGTGACATGACTTGGGTCGTGGCCTTAGTGTTATGAGATGCCTTGGATGGCACGGCTCAGGGCGTGGTAGTGACAGCATGGACCTTGCTGCGGGTGGCTACCGTGGTAGCCACCGTGGTGGTTCCCGTGGTAGAAACTCGTGGTGGTGGTGCCGCTCCACCTATTGTCACATTTAGCCTCGTGGATTGCCGGGGTCCCATCTCTTGAATGTTGAAATTTTCATTTGTTGAAATTTCTAAATTTCAAGCCATTGTACTTCTCTTTGACGTTTTATCAAAGAATTTTTGCAAATAAAAAATTCTAATAATAAGAACGTACAAAAAATCTACAAATGGACAAGAAAATAGAAAACCTTGGATGCGAGAGTCTTCTACGAGTGTGGGACTCAATTCTCAATGAAAGCACCAATTTGTGGATGCAAATTTCTTCCGCCTTGTTCTTAGACAAAATTGCACATACAAAACAAATAACTTCTTAGGTCAATGCCAATAGCCTCACGTGCCCACGATGAATTTGGGTGGGGGGGTGCTTTGGCCGAAGAACCTCCGATGCTAAAGTTAGAATTTTCAGAGAAAAATGTTTGGAGAATTTTGAGTATTTAGCAAGAGTGTAGACCTAGATTTTTTGAGAAAATGGGGTAGTATATATAGGGCATGGGGGGAGAAGGTGGCCAACCCTTTGCGGTGTTTTTGAGTGTATTTTGTAGTTAATTGTTAGTTTAATTAGCCATTAATAGATTAATTAGGTAATAAATCTATTAATTAGCTAATTAACATAATTTAAAAGGAATGTTTTGGGGGTCACCTTGTGGAGAAGATAGATGAAATAAGTTTTAAATAAATACCTATTTTGGGCACTGTTGACTTGATTGTGGGATGATTGTCCACCGCTCGCGCGTGGGAATTTTAATGCTTCTCAAGGGTAATTTTGTCCTTTCTGCTTAAAAATTCACATGTCGTCTCTTGATTATTTTTGGCTCTACACTTACGACTCTTGAAGGAATCTGTCCGCAGAACTCTGGTCAAGAGGCCCATTTAAGATCCCTTTTGGTAACCATCCTAAGTCGGAGCGATTTGTCGTTGCATGTCCAATCGACTTACTCATTATTGAATGGTCGTGGGAGTGGATAGGGACCCGGAATGCCATGCGAGACATTGTTCTAGAGAGGTGAAAAATACGGGTCCACAATGGGTAATAATTAGGATTACTATGCTATAATATTTGGATGAAATTGGTTAGGTGAAGTCGGATGCTTTATCGTTTAATTGTTTAAATTTCTCCAGGGTTGGTTTTTTTTATTTTTTATGATTAATGGTTTTTATTCATTATTTTTAAGTTATTTAAATCATCATTTTAATTTATGTAAAACTTAATTTTCACTTGAAGTTAATCATGATATCATTGTTCTAAAATGTCAGCTTAACTCGGCTAGACTCGTCTAGGCACCTCACCTAGGTCGCGATTCTCACTTAGACAAAAAATAGAGAACTTTCATTGACATTTTATTTTTCTTATAAATTGTGAAAAAAATTGAATACTTAGATGAACACTTAGTATTTGCTTGTTCTCCATGTTTTCAATATATTCTAATACTTTATAATTTATGTGTCATTTTATTTTGCATTATGCATCCAATACAATATGTATATAATAAATTTAATTAAAATTTAAAAAAAAACCCTCCAAACCTATTTTCGCCATCCTACTAGTGTTTAACGCCTTTTAGAACCTTACAGGATAGTAAATTTAGATTAATATGATCCTTGTTGGAATGATATTCAAATATTAACATATTTGAACATATTATTGTTTTAACTTTTTAAACATATTATTGTTCCTTAGTTGGAATTTTGGCAGAATGATCCGCTTTGATTATGTTCTTAGAGTTTAGGAATATTTAAAATGTTAAAATTTATTTCATATTTGGATTATGGAAAAGGATCTAGCAAGGATTCTTTTCTTGGGGATCCTAAAAATCTTGTGATCGTGATAGTTTATTGTACATCGTGCGGTCAGAAATCATTTCAAAATTTAAAATTTAAAATTAAATATAAATAGTATTTAACGAAAACTAATAGTACGATGTATGATAAATGGTCACGATCACAAAATTCTTAAAATCATTTTCCTTGAATTATAATTGTTTTCTAGGTGAAGGAGAAGTGATCGTTTGTGTTTAGGACTTGGTATCCATTTATGTAAAAGTCATGCTATTATGTTGAACATCTTTCTTTAATTATTGTAATTCTAGGGTTTATCGTTTGATAATCTCTTTCATCCTTGTTGCTTTCGCGGGGGCATATCGGCAGATATTTTCTTCCTCGGGTTGGTAGATATCCACTAATTGATTGAAAAAGTTGAGATGATGGGAAAGGAAAATGAATCTCCCCGGATATTTTTTTTACGAAGATTCTAGAAATTTTGTAATCGTGATTGTTCATTGTATATCGTATGATCGAAAATTATTTTAAAATTTAAAATTAAAAATTAAATATAAATAGTATCTACCGAAAATTAACCACACGATATATGATAAACAGTTACGATCATATGATCCCTAGAATCTCCAAAAAAAGGATAGGCGAGGATCCTTTTCCAATGGGATATAGAGACATGACTCCGCTCAACAAAAACAACCGACTAATCTGTGTACTAATAATTTGACAGATCACTACTCAAAGTTAAAACCTTTATATATGCAATGCATGAGACAAATTAAAGGCTAAGTGGAAAATGATTAACTGCAACTGAAGAAAAAGGTTGTATATATGGACATGCAAATTTGGGTCCCCAACAAAGAGTGGCCATGGTAATCCCACAAAAGTAACTGTTTGATGGTCCTGGTCACTGCCAGAAAATAGCTAATTTGACGTATAGATTTTTTATTGTTATCCTAGCTGTAACAAAGGGGCACGTCCATTTTGCACACTTTTGCTTTTTTATCTCGGGAAAGAGATCCTCTTTTAAGGGATCAGAATAGATGAGTTTTTAAATGAAATTTGAAAGATTTGGATTACTTGATTCGGTGATTTTGGTGAAAGAGATCCAGAAATGATCTATTTGCTTTATCACGGTTGTATCTCTTTGATCCAGTTAATTTAATGGTAAAAAATAGTTAAAAACATTTGATGAGAAAAATGTGCGTGAAAATCACTTCCTACTACAAAATTGAAGAAAAAGGAGAGGAGCCTCAAATAGAAAAAAAAACTAAGCTAAGTTTAAAGATACTGACTACACATGGTGATTAAGTGATTCAATAATGTTAGCCTAATCATTGATGACATTGCTTTTCATTCATGCCTATATATAATTGTGAAAAATGAACAAAAAGCTTGAGTTTTGATCATTATCTCCCTCTATGAAAGTATTGCACTTTAATTCCATAGCCTTTGGCCTTTTCAGCTATCAGCTACAGTGCCATCGATTTTTTAAGTGCTCAGTTGGTGTAGTTATTTAGTTAGAAATTCAGTGTGAATGATGTTCTTTGTTAGAGGTTGGATTTCGTATCAATAATAATGATATTTGACAGGTTTTGTTATTGACATGTTATATGTTAATATTATCAAGTCACAGTATGCCCTTTAACGAGGAATACATGTCGTGTTCAAAAATCAAATTAAGTAAATTGAGAATAATCTCATATTTTTAAACATTATGTTTCTTTTTGCTTTTTAAGTTTTAGGGTGGAAACATTTTATAATGGCTGTAACGTATATATAATATGTAATACATTTTGTTATTATCATTTTATCTGTCAATATTATCGACGCTACCACAAACAACGGACATTATGTCTAGAAAAGAAATGATTAGTGGCACTTTATGGGAAAGACGTCATTTATACCTCCGTCTAATCTAACCCTACCTTACCTCGCTCACCTCACCCGGGTTAGTTGTCAACATAGTTTAATTGATCACAATCCCTTGTTTTAAACATTACGTTTCTTTAAATTTCCTAGTGGGAAGATTTGACATGTTGTTCTAAAAAAATGTGTTGATGATATACGGCCGCTGTTCATTCTGGTTCGACGAAGTATTAGATGCCAATGCCAAGCACAGGAGGAGTTATAAGAGTATTTATTTCCAGCACCACCACTAAAAATAGATGCCCATGTTGAGCTATATATTTAGTAAAACTGTTGACTTACATGTTCTAAAAAAATGGGTTGATGATATACGGCCGCTGTTCGTTCTGGTTCGACGAAGTATTAGATGCCAATGTCAAGCACAGGAGGAGGTATAAGAGTATTTATTTCCAGCACCACCACTAAAAATAGATGCCCATGTTGAGCTATATATTTAGTAAAACTGTTGACTTAAAGAAGATTCCCTGATGGAAATAACATAACCTAACAGAGTAAAAACAATTGCAAATGGGAAACCCCATGGCCTATGAAGACTCTACAACTTCTAGGATAGGGTTGTATGAGAGAGAGATCGTGAATTCGATGCCCGAAGAACTGTATGAAACGATTCCCCGGTTAATCTGTACGCATTGGAAAGTATTAGTCAATGAAAAAAGGGAAGTAAAAAAATAAAGGAAATCAAAGATTAAATTATGTCAAAGTTGGTTGCTTAAAGCAGTGATGTGATTTGGAGAATTTTAATCTTGCTTTGTGCCCACTTATTCTGAAGCCTGTCTATTTATCTCAACAGACTGGTCTGCCCTCTGGTGTGTTTCTAAGCATAAGAACCATTGGTGAAAAACTCAGAGTTATTGAGAGGCCTAGCTAGCTCAGCCCTGCCTCCTAGTGTGACTCTCGGAAATGGCGGACGCGAAGGGGTTTGATGAATGGAAACCTTTTATTGTCATGATTGCAATCGATTTCTCATTTGCTATAGTGAATATTCTGCTCAAGAAAGTGCTTGATGAGGGAATGAACCATTTGGTTCTTATCACGTACCGGTTGACAATTTCTACGATCTTCTTAGCTCCAATTAGCTACTTTGGGGAAAGGTAGGCAAGCATATATCATCCCTCGCTTTTGTTTTTTTTTTTTTTATGGAAATTCATTTTGATATTTCTCTTCCTTAACTTGGTGAAGAATTTTCTGGTTTGCTTGCAGGAATACTAGACCGAAGCTCACACTTCGCATCGCATGTTTTCTCTTCTTAAGTGCAATTCTTGGGTTGGTAAACTCAAAACAGACTTTACGAATCTTCCATTTTTTCATGTGCCCAAAATATTGTTACATTTTTTATGTTGTTGCAGGACGTCCCTAACACAATACTTCTTTCTCCTCGGAATCCAATATACATCTGCGACTTTTGCCTGTGCCTTCGTCAACATGGTGCCTGTGATCACTTTCATAGTGGCGTTACCATTCGGGTACGAAAAAGTCACAAATACCTCATTTTCATTTACATGTTTTGTGAATCTTGTTTACGAGCTGTTGTATGAAATCAAGCGTTTAATCCTGCAGGTTAGAGACGGTGAACTTAAAATGCAACAGCGGGAGAGCGAAAGTATTCGGTGCAGTGGTGTGCATTGGTGGTGCTTTGATACTAACTCTTTTCAAAGGAGTTCCTCTATTTGATTACTCAAAATCCACAACTAGTACTCAAGCCAAAGACCATGGCATCCACCTGAGCTCAACGCGAAGCCATGAGCGGTGGACGGTTGGTTCAATAGCTTTGGTTGGCGGAACCCTATTGTGGTCTTCATGGTTTCTTGTTCAAACAAACATTAGCAAGATGTATCCTTGCCAGTATTCTAGCACAACAATAATGAATTTCTTTGGTGCCATTCAGTCTGCAATCTTAGGTGTGTGCACAGGAAGGAACCTTTCCATGTGGGTTCTGAGGGGAAGGACACAAGTCATAACTGTCCTGTTTTCTGTAAGTATTACCCTTCTTCTAATTAAAAGTACAGAAAAATAAATAAGGGGTTTTGGTATCTTTGTTCCAAAAGCTATACAACTTCGCGAATCTAGGTTATGCCAGTTGGCCAATGCAATATACCCGTTTCCAGGAAATTGGAGTAGCTTAGAATATCTCTTTGTCCAAAAGAAAAAATGTTACATGCTTTAGCTCTATGCCTTACTATTGGTGCATATATGCACAGGGAATGATAGCGTCGGGCTTAGGTTTCGTGGGGATGTCATGGTGTGTGAGGAAACGGGGACCAGTGTTTACTGCAGCATTTAGCCCGCTAGTGCAGATAATGGCGGCCATAATTAGTATCCCCATCTTCCATGAACGACTCCACCTCGGAAGGTGAACTTTCCTATCTATTTTACAGTTGGCAATACCTATATATGATTACAACTTGTGGTACTAACTTTCCCTATTTGTGTTGAATTGACACTGAGCAGCTTGTTAGGATCTGTCATTGTAATCGCCGGCTTGTACATTCTTCTATGGGGTAAGAAAAAAGAGATGCAGAAATGTGCGACAAAACTAGTCCAGGAGTCTGAAGCAATCAAGGAGCAGGAATCACATTTACCCGCCATCACAGTCTCCGTTGATTCGCGGCGTCCTTGAAGCCGAACTGCATATGCTTTCAAGTTCACAAGCGTTCATTTGTTTTCTTCTCCCAATTGATTGTTATGGTCTTCTAGCAGGATTCTAAAGAAAAGTCAGCTAGCATAACCGGAATAAAAGTAGATTAAACTTTTCACCTCTTTATCTGATGATTGCAAATTTCCTCTATGGTTCCTTGTGAGACTTCTGGTAATGAAATATGTTGGACATAGTTGAAGAACTTACCAGTTTAATAGCTGAGATCTTTACCATTTGATGTTGTTGTTTCTGGTGTGGAAAATTGACAAATTAGACGATGAGGTGTCATCATCATAATCGCATACTTAAAATGATCAAAATTATGCGTAATTCTTGTTAAGATAAGAAAGACGTACCAACTCTGATACTACCTTAAAATATTCAATATATATTCTAAGAACTCAATCTCAACTCAAATATGTAACATTGTGTTTGTTTTACGGTAAACTTTCAAAATCTATGTATCTTTGAACTTGGATAAATAACAAATTATTTTAATTTAAATTTGGATGAGAGACTTTAAAGCATCAAGAAATTTTACACTTAATTGTTTAAAATTCCGTACAAAAACACTATATTTTTAATTTTTGTGGTACACTCCTAACAAATTTGGCCTATTACTCCATGAAACTTTTAACACACACCATTTAAAAGTGTGATTTGCAGGAATCTAGCTTCTAGCATTTGAAATTGCTTGATGATAACAAAGAGTATCATGCATGGTCATTAGAGGCAACACAAAAGAACATTATTTAGCTTCTTGCATGTATGGAGTCATTTATTTCATCTTGCAAACATCATAACTTTTTCATTTCTTTACAAAAATGATACTTTTACCATATATTTGTACCATCTCTATAGAGATGAGACCCACATGTATTGGTTACCTCTATTAGAAAAATAATATAAATATGTGGTAAGTATGACATTACTCATTTCTTTATCATCTAAGGGCCATGTCTAAAGTCATCCATATGAATCAAGTAAGTTGATAGTTAATTATGATGATATGTTACTAAAATAGTATCAAAATTAAATAATTTTTTTATAGAAATGATTTTAAGATGATGATTATAAAGATATTTGACGGTTTTGTTACTATTTTTGTATGGTGAAATGATGACATGTGATCATGCACGGAAAAATGATTTCTTACTTGTAAGAAAACAAATATTATTCACTTCCAAAATAGGCTTTTGAGGTGACAATTATGAACAAAATTTAGGAATGATGGACCTGATGGTCACTCTCTCGTTACGTGATCTAATATGAGTAAATGATAAATAATATTTTATAACACTACGTAGAGATGTGACAGTTTTACCAAAAACATTCCTCGAAAACTGCATAATGATAAGAAACTAGCGTTGTGCCAACTACATATACAGAATCAACAAATAAATACCACAAAGAAAATTACAAAGAAAATTAAAACTCATGATTTTTGCATTCTTTAGTCCAGAGATAAGGTCCAGAGAATAAAGACATAAATTGGGAAGTGAAACTAACTGATCATAACTTAACAAACCAGAAAGCCATACAAAGGCTTCTTATTCATTAGTAATTAATTAAGCCACTCCATAAAAATAAAGAAACATAATAAGCTCATCAGTCCGTATCATGATGCTGGTCGCTATGTAAGCTCTCCCTCTCCTTCTCCTTCTCCTTCTTCTTCCCCTTCCATCCCTGCTTCTCCGGCTTCCCATGATGCCCGCCATGCGGCTCCACAACATCTATGATGTCCATGCAAACGCCGGGGTCATTCGTGGTGTAGCTGCCGCCCATCATGAGGGAGTTGTTCACGGCCTGGAAGTTGCTGTTCACGTAAGTGCTCAGCCCATCAGCCTCTCCCAAAGCCGGACCACCACCATGAAGCCCTGCAAGTTTGTTAACGTTCTCATTATCCAGCTCACCCCTCAATGTAGCTCCGGTGTTGGATCCTGCAAGGGTGATGATCCTGACACCGTCTTCGTCCTCGTCCTCGTGGTGGATGGAGCCAGACTTTTGGATGTCCGTGACTCGGTTGGTGATGGCGGAGACCATGTCTCGGATTTCTTTGTCCAGTTGCTTGTTGTGCCTGCTGCCTCCGTGATCGGCTGAGAAGTGGCTGCTGGGTTTGATTGACTCGTTTGTCATTGTTGCTGGGTTTGTGAGCTTGATTTGTAGGTGAGGTTTTGCCATTTGGGGTGAGGATTGAGGTGGATATATAGAGAGGAGTACTTGTGATTTGGGTTGGAAATTTGGAATATAGGAATGGCTTACTTTGCAATGCAAGGATATTAATCATTTCATATGACAACAACAACAGGAAGGGGAGGGGATTACTTGGCATTTGGTTCATTCTACTCCTAGACTTTATGCTTTTGTGATTCTTACTGATCACACTCTAGATTTGTGAAGTTTAAAACGGAAAGAAATTGAAAACAACATACCGTTACGAATAATATGAAATGATCGACAAATGTCAAATCCTAGAGCATATAAAATTTAAAGGAATAAAATTTCTTGAACTTTATTGGTAATATATGGTAAGATAAAAGGCGACTACAAAGTTGTTCGGTATTTGTAAAAGAGTGTATTTTTGTTCATCATCATTTAGTATGGTGTATATTCACCACTCTATTTATCATCGTTAGATAAGTTTAAATTTTGAGATTTGTGCTTATCCACTATACGAATCTTGAAATTCAAACTCATCTAACGGTGATAAATAGGATGGTGAGCATACATCATACTAAATAATGGTGAGCAAAAATGCTCCCATTCTTTTATGTAAAACTGTTACAACAACATAAAATGACCAAAATAGGTATTTTGGTAGATGAAATATTATCATGTTTATCTTTATTTTATTTTTTTATTTTTTTATTTTTTATAATCTTTGTCTTCTCCATCTTCACTTAACGATCAAATAATTTAATAGAAGTTGATAAAAAAAAAATGGTGATCAATAACATAAAACAGCTAATAATTAGTTAACTATCTACTTATCAATGTTAAACAAGTGGGTAGTACCTTGATCCTAAAGCTCTCCGCTATTAAGAAAAATGAGGATTGGTGGATATTGAACCTACACTAAAATACATATATAAACATAATTATTTTCCACCACTGTGGTGAAATGTCATCTACTCCAAAACTCTCCTCTTCAAACCCTCATTTCTTCGTTGCCTCCGCTCTCTACTTCGATCATCCTTGTCACTGCTTCTCAACCTGTAATTTGTGACTTCTACGATCAAAGCTTCGTCATCATCGAAGCTCCTTTACACTTGTCACCGCCATACTCACCTTCACTTTTTCTCTCTACCCACCCCTCTCTCTCTAAACCCAGCCCAAAACCCACGACCACTAAAACCCTATTCCCCAAACCAAATAGCCCACCCCTCATTTCCTCTACCTTCCTTGCCGCCACCATGAACACCTAAAATTTAAGGGACCTATTTTTCTCGTCTGGTCATCTGATTTGTTCAACTCCTTCATGTTTGATGCGCATAAATGGACGATAGAGAGAGAAGGTAGAATTATCATATAGAAATTTTCATTAAAGACATTGTTCACCTGTATTTTGTGAAAAAGAAGCTGGTTTTTCATAGCAGCTCTGAACTGCTCTTGCTTTTTTGCTTTGAATGACTTTGATTGGAAAAAAAGCAAGTTTTTCCACCCATGCTTATAAAACAAGTTAAACAATCATGTACCAACACTAAATAAAATCCATAAATTTGTAGCTCAACACTAAACAAGAGATGGTGCAAACAAAAAACTAGTCAACTGTAGTATGTCATGCTTAACATTATTATAGGATTGAAAATTTTTGTTCTTCGTTGGTAGGCTTTACAGGAAAATAGTGCTTGAAGATATCATTAGGCCATCTCCAACCGCAGGCTGGCCAGATGACTTGTTTTAGCCCGCTTGCCCTTTAACATATTAATATTTTAATGAACAGTACATGGTCATATTTGCCTCCATCTCCAACCGAGGGCCAAAGGGCCATAGGGCTCGTTTTAACCTTGTCACAAAAAATCGTCTCCAACCAAGGGCCAAACATAATTTAATTTAATGTTGTATAATGGCTTAGGAAGTTATAGGAAAAAAATAGAATTTAAAAAAAATATGAAACAAATTTTATAAAATAGAAGTTATAGGAAAAAAAAATAGAATTTAAAAAAATATGAAACAAATTTTGTAAAATAAAATAGAAGTTATAGGAAGTTATAGAAAAAAAATAGAAGTTATAGGAAAAAAATTTTGCAAAAAAAAAAAAAAAAAAAAAAAAAATTGTAAAAAGAAAAGAAAATTAAAAAATAACGGCTAGCTGACGTCAGTTCGCCGTTGCATTGAAAATTTGGCCTAGCACTAACAGGAATATATTATATTACCGTTGGTTTTATCCGACAGGAATACTCAAATTTTTAGCCCAACTCAGGGCTGGCTAGCTGGCTGGATTGGGCCAGCCGGTTGGCCCTTTAGCCCTTTCAAATTCCATAGAGCCCACCCTCTGGCCTAGCCCTCAGTTGGAGACGGTTTTCGGGCTATTTTCAGCCCTCTGAACTCTTCAGTTAGAGATGACCTTAGTTCTTGTGTCAGTAAGGGCTACGTCTTTCAGATGGAGATGATAGTTCGTGCTTTTAGAAAATGATACAATATTGAAGGGGTAGATCCAATTATATCATGCATGTTTGCCTTAAGCTTATGGTATAAATTGATAGCTCAATGATCATTGTGGAGTAGAAAATAATCAAGAAAATTATGGAGGCGACACGTGTATTTTTGGGTGAAAAAGGACAATATTACCCTCGAGACACACGAGAGCTTTTGCGCGCAAGCAGCAGACAATCATGGCACAATCAAGGTCAAAAGTGATCAAAATAAGTATTTATTCAAAACCTATTTCATCCATCCTCATCAAATCCTCCCCACAAGGTAAATTTCAATTATTCATTCAAAATAGGATTAATTACCTAAATTAATTGATTAATTTTCTAATTAATTTCCTAATTGATTGCAAGATTTATTTTGACATAATATCTTGCAATTACACCCAAAAACCACCATACGTGGCCGGTTCCCATCTCTCCAAAAGGGGTCAGCCACACCCCTTTAAATATCACCTCATTTCTCCAAAAACCTAATTCCAACTCTCTTGCAAAATTTTCCAAATTTCTCTCAACACTTTTCCCTCAAATTCTAACTTTGGCATTGGAGGTTCTTCGACCAAAGCCCTCCAATCATCGTGGGCGTGTAAGACTCTTGGCCTTGATCTAAGGTGTTAATTGTTTTGTAGGTACATTTTTGTCTAAGAAGAAGAAGACGGAAGTTTGCATCCATAAATTGGTGCTTTCATTGAGAGTTTGATTCACACGCTCGAAGAAAATTCTCGCATTCAAAGTTTCTTATTTCTCGTTGATTTGTAGATTTTTCATACAATCTTATTCCTCAATTTTTTTATACACTAAAAGAAAAGTACAATGACTAGAAATTCGGAAACCATAACAAATGAAACTTTCTACGTTCAAGGATGCGGATCAAATAATGGAGGACGAGATGTAGCCCCACCTCGAAGATCCATGAGGTTTAATGCAATGGCAAGTGGAACACCTTTGCTACCACGAAGCACCACCACAATGGCAGTGGGGAGTAGGCCAGCTTCATGGTAGCCAGCCCACGGTGAGTAGGGAGTAATTGTGTTAACAGCTTAGAAGGTAGCCCACGCCACAACGCAGCTGAGCCAAGCCCGTCACGAGCCAGCCCAAGCCCCTGCCCCAATAACGCATGCACAAGCCATGCACGCCTCCACTTAGCACACGATCCAAAACAGACAATCCCAAGGCGAGTAAGCCTAAATTGTGCCTAAGGCTACCCAATGTCTCGCACCACATCGAACCACATGGGCCCGAGCCATGACCAAGCGCGAGACCAATGCGCACCCAAGCTGATCCTAAGCTTCGCACCCATGTGCGTTGCACATATTCTAGCCTACTCCGGTGGCCCAACCCACTTCCGTGGTGTCCTAAGTAGCTTAAACCGGTCAAAAACCTGTTCAATCGTCCCAACTCCACTACTCAAGGAGACACATTCCGTCCAAGCTTTTCCAACCCAAATGAAGAACAACACTTGTCCTAACAAATCATAAAGTTGACGAGCGCCCTCGCATAGTAAACGACCTTGGTGAATGAGCTCCTGCAGCGCATCGAGATGCAACTTGCCCTGGATGAGGTGTCCCAAATTAGGACAAGGGCAGATAAAGAACCTTTCCAGCAGTGTCCCAGTAAACAGCCATTCGACCAGCCACGAACCAAGCGTTCTGGCAGTGTACACTCTTGATTGGGCCCTCGAGATAGCGTATACTCTTGTCTTAATGCGCAGAGGAGCATGCACTCTCGATTAGGCCCATAGACGAGCGTACATTCAAGATTAGGACCACACTCTGATAATCAACATGAGCAACTTTCCAGGCAAAGTGTTCATTCGTGGCTAGGCCCGCAAGGAGTATCCTCCACCTCACATCGGAGTAGGTAGCATAATGGACGGAAATGAGTAATCATTCAATCTAGCTCAAGTTCAACTGGTAACCTGTGAGAAATTCACTCGCTTGCTACGAATGTACCACATGCACCGTAGTCGTGACATAGATGAGCTAAGCATATTAAAGAGAAGCCTAGACCAACAAGTCATGACTGAAGGCAGCCAGAAGCTTCGCTGCCTCACTAAAGGAAAATTAAAGAAGAAGTTGAGAGGCTCATGACTGAATGATTGCGCGATTTCCGGCCTAACGAAGCTACTAACGAGGTGCTTTAACGAGACTTGACCAACATAAGCAGGTCACATTTCATTGACAAGATTGAGCAGACAAGACTATCCCACATAAATTGTCGAATACAAAGATTACCTCTGTTCCGACAAAAGCAGCAGCTCAGCCTAATGGCACACCAAAGGGAAATGAGTACCATACGGACACACTAGCCCAACTACTAAGAACTGGGGGGCAAGTCTTATTCTCAACACTCTAGATGTTTCACAACCTAGCCCAAGCCAGCCCTAAGCAAGCCCTAGCTTTGCTTTCATAGCCGTGCATACCTGCTCCATCGTTCCTGGCAACCATTGATCTATCATTATAGCTCATAACTGTGCCAATCTTGCACCATGGCTCTTAGCCTTGCTGATCTTTCCCTGTGGCTCGTGCTGACCAAACCCATGACACTCAAAACTTCAAAGCATTCAATGATGGAGCAGAAGACAAGGCTTTATTAGCAGCCCCTTATTAGTGAAACACTTAGCGGTGAAGAAGTTTGCAATCTATTCAGAGTCTCAACTGATTACCAACCAAGCCTTAAAATGGCACACGACGAAACATCTAATGATGGTGTAATAATTCTGGGAGCATTTTACTGCGCTTACACCCTTACGCAGGTTCCACAAGCAATTCGCCAAATAAGACCTCACAGGCTAAGGATTATTTCAATTGTCTAGTAGTCCAGCTTTCCTCAGCTGCACTCACGACAACGACTTCCATGCTTTCTAGTGTGAAAAGGTAAACCAATTCCCTGACATCCATTTGGGTAAGTTCTTCAGTGCAAGAGGGTAAACCAATTCCTCGACACCCATATGGGTTTGTTCTCCAGTGCGAAAGGATAAACTAATTGCTCTCCAGTGCGAGAGGGTAAACGAATTCTCCGACACCCATTTGGGTCTGCTCTCCAGTGCGTGAGGATAAACTAATTCCTCTCCACTGCTGAAGGGTAAACCAATTCTCCGACACCCAAATGGGTCTACTTTCCAATGTAATAGGGTAAACTAATTCCCCGACACCTATATGAGTTTACTTTGCAGTGCGATAGGTTAAACTAATTGCTCTTTAGTACGAGAGGGTAAACCAATTCTTTGACACCTATATGAGTCTACTTTCCAGTGCGAGAGGTTAAACTAATTGCTCTCTAGTGAGTGATGGTAAACCAATTCTCCGACACCCATATGGGTAAGCTTTCCAGTGCGATAGGGTAAACTAAGTACTCTCTAATGTGAGAGGGTAAATTAATTCCCTGACACCCATCTGGGTAAGCTCTCCAATGCGAGAAGGCCACATAGCTCAGAAAATTGAATGCTTGAAGACCAACTAGGCAGCAAATGGTCAGGGGGTAGCATCCACTTTGCACTCAAAAGTTCGCTCATCCGACACTTCATCTTCAATAGCTTCAATCTTGGTTGTAAAGCCAAAAATAATCAAGAAAAATATGAAGGCAACATGTGGATTCTTGGGTAAAAAAGACATGACTACCCTCAAGGCACACAAGGATTTCTACGCGCAAGCAGCAGACAATCATCCCTCAATCAAGGTTAATATTGATCAAAATAGGTATTAATTCAAAACCTATTTCATCAACCCTCATCAAAGCTTCCCCACAAGGTAACTCCCAAATTATTTCTTTCAAGTTATATTTATTAGCTAATTAATTAATTTATTTATTACTCAATTAATTCATTAATTATCTAATTGATGGTGATTAACACCTAAAAAACCACTAAAGTGGCCGGTTTCCATCTCTCCCAAAGGAACTGGACACACCCCTATAAATGCCACCCCATTTTCTCCAAAAACCTAAGTTCAACACCCATGCAAAGTTCTCTAAATTCTCCAAACACTTTTCCCTGAAAATTCCAAATTTGGCATCGGAGGTTCTTCGGCCAAAGCCGCCCCATTCCTCATGGCAGGCCTTGAGCTAAAGTGTTAATTATTTTGTAGGCGCAATTTTGTCCAAGAAGAAGAATGCGGAAATTTGCATCCACAAATTGGTGCTTTCATTGAGAGTCTTGATCAAACACTCGTAGAAGATTTTCGCATTCAAGGTTTTTCATTTTCTTGTTGACTTGTAGATTTTTTGTACGTTTATATTCTTGGAATTTTTATTTTTAAAAATTCTTCAATAAAACATAAAAGAAAATTACAATGGCAAGAGATTCGGAAACCTCGACAAACGAAAATTCCAACATTCAAGGATTAAGATCGTGACAATCTACAAGGCTCAACACAACGATGAGTGGAACGGCAGTGCCCCCACGGAGCATCACTGTGGCAGCCACCCACAGCAAGGCCCATGAAGCCACAACCACAGCCCAAGTCGTGCTATTTAAGCCCACATAGGCCCAAGCCCAAGGCGAGACGACCTGAACCACTCAAGCCCGAAGCAAACCCAATGCGTTGCCAAGCCGAGCCCTAGCCTCACACCCACGTGCGCTACACGTCGATCAGTCCACTTCCGTGGCCCAGCCTACTCTTGCGGTCCAGCTTGTTCCCGTGACCTTCCAAGCAACCCAAATCGGTCCAATATTAGTTCAACCGTCCCAGCTTCAAATTTCTAGGCCTACGGTTGAACCAGGGGCATTTTCACCATATTTCTCCACGGATTTGACATTTCCCAACTCAAATCTCGGCCTGGAGTTTACCATACTTCCACTGCTTAAGGAGATGCATTATTTCCAAGCTCTTCCAACCCAAATGGAAAATAACACTTATCTTGACAAGTTATAGAATTGACAAATGCCTTCACACAGCTGACGACCTTGGTGAATCAGCTCTTGCAGTGCATCGAGATGCAACGTGCCCCAAACGAGGTGTGTCCCGAAGTAAGACAAGGGCATACGAAGAACCTTTCAGGCAACATCCTGACAAGCAGCCACTCGACCAGCCACGAATCGAGTGTTGGGCCCTCGAGATAGCATATACTCCTATCTTAGCGCGCAGAGGAGGATGCACTCTCAACTAAGCCCACGGACAAGCATACATTCACGGTTAAGGCCACACTTCGATAATCAACATGAGCAACCTTCCAGGAGAAGTGTTCATTCGCAGTAAGGCTTGCAAGGAGCATTCTTTACCTCACATCAGAGTAGGGAGCATGAAGGACTGAGAAAAGCAATCACTCAGTCTGGCTCAAGCTCAACTAGCAGCCTGCAAAGAATTCTCTCACTTGCTAGTAACGAACCATATGCACCCTAACCACGGCATAGATGAGCCGAGCACGTACAAGAGCAGCCTAGACCAGTAGGTTATGACCGGGGGCAGTTGAGGGCTCCGTTACTTCCAACAAAGGCAAATTTAGGAAAAAGTGGAAAAGCTCCTGACTGAGTGATTGCGCAATTTCCAACGATCAAAGGTCACTAACGAGGCATTACGATAGGACATGATCAACATAAGCAGGTCACCCTTCATCGAAGAAGCCTCCATGCAAGTTCATCATGCCACATTTCACATCCTTCAAAGTGGATGGAGACCCGGAAAGACATTTAAAACATTACCAAAGCGCAATGATCTTCTATCGAAATAACGACGATCTCATGTGCAAGATATTCGCCATCACCCTACAAGGCGACGCGCAAAATTGTTTCTACACCCTGCCACCACTAGGGATGGCAATTTAATTCGTCAAACTCGATACCCACAGGTAACAGGCCCAAACAATTCGGTTTCGGGGATTGAATTTTAGGTTTTTTACGGTTATGGGTAACCATTGGGTAAATTGTTCGATTTCGGGTTCGGTTATGGTTATAAGGGTATCCGCTCCAAACCCTTACCTGAACCCCCCCCTTTTTTTATTCTTTAATAAAAAGTATATATATATTTATTATTTATATTTTTTCATAGAAGAATGAAATCCCTATTTTGTTTTTCTCTAACAACCATAATACTTCTTAGGAGACTCCAAATGTCTGTAGACTTCAAAGGTTATATCTTTATTTTCCAAAAATTTTAATGCTTCCAAGTTTCAATGAATCATGGAATTTGGAAGAGCTAAAAGGTTAGAAAAGATGGTTCAATACTTGAATTTTGGGAAGAAAAACCTATTTGTTTTCTCTTACAAATTAACAGCAGTAAATATTACATCAATCCTTCAATTGGCTTTAGTTGCGTTGGCGAACGGTTCATTGCCTCCTCTTAGCTCTACAAGCCGTTTGCCTCCTCTGGTTCTGTCCAGTATTGGTCCTGGTCTAAGGTAAGATCACCTCATTTCTTATGCATTTGATAAGCTGCCTTAACTAATAAAGCTTGCATTTTTATTGAATTTTGGGATTTTTGATTTGCAGCCGCAAGTTGATGTCAAGAGTTTCCCAGAAGAGCTGATCAATCTGATCAATCCACTTGTTTAATTTTTCATAAGAAAGAAATATTATAAATGCAAAATGGAAAAATCGTTACCCGATGGGGAATCCGTTACCCAATAAGTTTGGTTACAGGGGATACCTGTTCGGGTTTTTTATGGTTTTAGGTATGGGGAAAACAAATAGGTTCGGTTATGGGGATGGCATATCCGAACCCATTTCACCCCATTGCCATCCTTAGCCTTCTCAATCCATCTGGAGTTTCGATGAATTTTCATTGGTTTCACCAATGAATATTCATCCTATCGCTCAATCAAGGAAAAGTCTTACCACTTGTTCAACGTCAAGAAGAACCTAAAGGAGTCGCTTTGCAACTATGTGAAGAGATTCAAAGCAGAGAAGGCAAAGATAGTTAAATGCAATGACTTGATAGCTAAAACAGACAATAAGCTCTACCCTCATACGAAAAGAGCTGGGGGCCTAATTGCCTGTATTCCACAGTTCAAAAGCTCTCATTGATATGGAAACCAACTACTAGAAATTCAAAAGCTAACTTTGGCGACGGTTGTTGTAATTCGGAAGCTCAAGTTATACCTTTAGACGTACGTAGTCATCCTCATGACGCACTATTCCGCCTAATCCAGACGTGCGACAATGGTGGTGCAAAGTTTTTTACGAATGCAACAACTCAGCTCAAAAGGCACGCCAATGGCAGACGAACACTAGAAGGACACTCGAAAGCAAGTTTTGTCTTTGTCGTCCCAGAAGATTCTACATAGGAGCAACATGTACCGGTAAGTTGATCACCACCTTTTGCTGTGTATCACATGGCCCAGCCACCCTTTGCTCCATAATTTAGCTCTAAAATGGCCCGATACCAGCAGTTGAGCATCTTCTGCTACGTGTAACATGGCCCCAGCTCTACGGCTCCTTACCACGCCTTCACGCCTAACCTAAGCGACGCAACAGAGTGACCCAAAGATGCTCCGGAGGCAGCAGAGCATTCCTTAGCCACGCCTGCTTCACCCGATGGAGACTTCTGGTATTTACACGTCGACGGCGCATCCAACTACAAAGGCTCCAAAGCAGGCTTGGTCCTTGTCACCCCAGACGGTTCGATGCTTGAGTAGGTGATTACTCTAAGTCAAGGCATCTAACAACGAAGCAAAGTACAAATATCTGCTAGTAGGACACCGAATGGCAAAAGACTTGGTCGTGAAAAAGCTTGCAATTCATTCCAATTCCTAGCGCAATACTTAAAGAAAGTACGCAAGCAACTTGAGGCATTTTAGAATTACACCCTCACTCAAGTTTCGTGGGCAAACAACACCCACACGGACACACTAGCCAGCCTAGGCTCCGCCCTTGACCACCAACTCAAACGTTTTATCCCGGTGGAATATCTAGACAAGCCAAGCATAGAGGCGAAGTCAGGAATCGAAGTGTTACAAATTAGTATAACTCTATACTGGCAAAGTTCTATTACAGACTACCTAGTCAATGACACACTCCCCACGGAAAGGTTGGAGTCTAGAAAGCTCCAAATAAAGGTAGCACGCTACTATATGTGGAACGACATTCTCGCCCGAAGATCTTAAACTAGACCACATCTCCGATGCCTAGCGTCTCCTAATGACCTAAAGGTTCTAAGCTCAATCCACGAAGGCGTTTATGGAAATCACTCTGAAGGTCGATCCTTAGCGTATAGGGCTTTTAATGCAGGTTGCTACTGGCCTACCATGCATTAATACACTAAGGAGTTAGTGCAAAAGTTCGACCGCTGCCAACATTACAAGCCGGTACCAGCACTGCTTGCCAGCAAGCTACACCCACAAATGAGTCATTGGTCGTTCATGCAGTGGGTAATTGACTTGGTAGGGCTAATGTCGCTATTACTGGGGGTAGAGGCATAATGATCGTGAAGTAGGTAGAAGCAGAGCCTATGACAATCACGACTCAGGCGGATATAAAGCGTTTCATATGGAAGAACATTATTTTTCGATTTGGCATCCCCAATCCATCATCACCGACAACAGCCCGTAATTCGTGGCCAAAGATTTGGCGAAGTTCATCCAAAAGTATGGCATCAAGCAGCACATGTCCACACCGAGATATTCTCAAGGCAATGGGTAGGCTGAAGCATCCAACAAGACGATTCTCGATTGCCTCATAACATCCTTATCCAACAAGAAGGGAAAGTGGCCAGACTAACTTGCTGGATATCTATAGGCATATCATGCGACCAAATGACAAGCTATCAGTGAGACTCATTTCTCTTTGGCAATTGGTTTAGAAACAATCATTCCTCCCAAATGTCATCGTGCCAAGTATCAGCACTTTATTGCTAAACATTGAGCATAATAGTAAAAAGATGGCCACAAACTTAGATTCTGAAGAGGAGAAGCGTGAGCAGGCCATCACTTGCATCGCAGCCTACCAGTAGCAGCTCATCTTCAGTTAGAACAAAAAGGCCAAGATCTTACATTTCCAACCTAGAGATTTAGTCCTAAGAAAAGCTTTCATCACTGCCTGCAGAAAAGGCTCCAAAAAGATGGATCCCATATGGAAAGGTCTGTACAAGATCAACAAAATAGGCGGCAAGGGTAGTTACACCCTCGCCACCATGAACGACAAAGAGATCAAAAAGCAGTGGAACACCTATAATATGAAGAAGTACCATGTGTGACCTTCTACCACATCAAATCCCGAAGACTCAAGCAGCTTGACGGGCACTATCTCACAAGGTGAGCACTATCCAGTTGTTATGCAGTTCCTACCTTACAACTAAGTTCTCATTTGTTTTACTAGTTTTTTAATTAGGAATTCAGAAGTAATCTACAACTTGGCTCGGTTACATGCTTATAACAACTGATCACTTATGCACTTCAAAAGAAAACCGCGCCTTTCTTAGGGGCTTATCGCAGGAATTGCCCCCTCCCCGGGAGAAACCAACCATACTCTCTAGTGATATAGGGTAATTGACACCCATATGGATCTGCTCTCCAAGGAGGGAAGATGAACTTACACTCCGAATATCTAGACGTGGATGAGCCTGGTTGCCCTGGTATAACTAGGTGCACGATGACTTGCGTCGGGATTCCTAGAAGTGGCCACAATGGTCTTTTTCAAGACTTAGCTAACTGAAGAATTTTGGGTCTCTTAGCTTAATCCGTGGGGAACCAAGCCTCAGAAACAAAATAGGCACATTATGCAGTACGCCCTATAGATGGTTGCCTTGGAACCCTAAAGCTGTTACCGAGTGCATTAAGGTAGCTTACGATTTTCGAAAGACTGCTTACAGCTTACCTTTCGAGCAATAAAGTCATGCTAGACTTATACAACCACACATTCTTGTGAAAGGTTAAACAAGCTAGAGTGTGTATACGAAGCTTTATCCATTGTCGACATGCTACATAGTTGATAAGCTTCACCTCTGCTAAGTGCGGAACGACCTACACCAAGTCCTAAATTGTTGTGATACTTGTTACACAACCTACGAAATTGGAGAAAGCCAAGGTTAACATTTTAGTGGTCATGCGGACTTGTTTACTTCTGTAAGTAAGAAGTCTGGCTACTGACCATATGGCTAACAACTTTACAAAGTTTTACACCAACACATATGGCTGCATGGGCTACACGGTCTGTCTGCTTATAGAAAAGTAACACACCTACCACTGGTCTATAAAGTCTAAAGTTTAGGGCATGAACAAAATGAGCGAAGAGAGAGAAAAGTGAACGAAGCAAGTTTATTAAATTTTCTAGCAAAATTGATAAACAACTAGCAAAGACCGAATGAGTTCAAGCAAGCAAAAGTAATAAGGAAAACAAAGAAAATCCTAAAGACTACATAGAAAACTAATCTTTAGCAACTTGGATGCTCCACGACTACTCAGTCACCACACCTTCAGCAGCAGCGACACCATCTAGCGTTTCATCCCCGGCTGCCCCAACCTGGGCACCAATTTCTTCAACTACCTCACTAATGGAAACCTCAAAAAGTAAAGGCAAACAAGTCTTCCAAAGAAATAAAGAAGGTTTCGAAGTCTTTCCCAGCAAACTCGAAGTCAGACGGCCTACCAAAGAGATGATCTACATAACCCAACTTGTAAAAATCGACATAACTCTGAACAAGCGAAGCCTCGAGCCTAGCCTTTTCACCCTTCAGCTGATCGTTCTCCTCGAGTAGACCAACATGAATGCACTACAGCTCATCCACTTAGTTCTTCAAACTTTCGTTGATCTTCAGCGCACCTTGAAGTTCCAACGCTTAGGGTTAAAGCCTATCAACGACATTTTTGAAGTGGATCACTTGGTTATAAGCAGTAATCAACTCTTCATCCTTTGCATAAGCAGCAGAATGAAGCTCAGAAATGGCAAGCTCAAGATCTTGAATATGAGAAGAACAATCTTTGGCTGCCACAAGCTTTACCGCCTCCTTGGCAGCCTTGGTATCCTTTTAGTAAAGGAGTATAGACTCGGCTACCAGAATAACCGTTTTCTGCATCACAACAAGTAAGGCAGTCTTCCTATACTTAGTTGCATGCTTCATAAAGGAACTTGTGCAAATAACCCCTCTAACATCATCGACAAACTTGGCACAAACGTCCATGTCTTCAAGCAGATCTGGTTTCAAAAATGCCCAGATCTCAGCAGCCTCTCCAGAAGCAGGCTTAGTGGATTTCTCACAGCTGCCCACGCAAGTAGTCTCATCCTTCCCATTATGTGAACCAGCCTCAGCAGTAAGGGGAATGAGCCTTAACGCCACTTTAGTAGCAGAGTCCACCTTATCGCTCTTCATAATAGTAAGTCTCTCCAAAGATGAACTGGACTTAGCTCCCAACGGACGCCTTGGTATAGACTTCGGCATTAGGGGAAAGACAGGACTCTACGTTGAGCAATCCTATCAGCAATCGTACTAGCCATTCTCGACATGGCAAGCACCATAGGCTCAGATCCAGCAGCGTTATTTTTCTTCCCATTGGAAGAAGTCATGTTAATCACATGCCTCTTGGCAGCAGGCGGACCCTCACTAGCAGCAGTGGAAGTCTTTAGTTCTTTCTCAATCGACATCTTTTGAGCAGGAAAGGAAGATCTCTTCTTTCCATCTTTATTCATAGTAGGCTCCATGACAGCGATCAGACGAGCCAATGCATCCGTCTTGATCTTCCTTACCTTTTCTCTTGGAAGCAACCTACTTTTCTCTCGACAAAGATGACTAAGTAACCAATGCCATTCACTGTACTCAGTAGAGGAGTTCAACCCATACTAGTTTTTCCCTAATTTTTTTCTCTCAGACCAGTAAGCAAGAGGCATGCATGCCCAGCATTTCAACAGCCCATGAGGCCCGTGACCTCTACATTTCTCTCAATCACCGGCCTGGCCATCATCAAGTCCAAAAGCCAAAAGAACATGAGCCATGTAGCTTACCTAGCATTGTGCCCCAACGCCTCAATCCGGTGCCCCAGCTTCACAAGCTACGCTTTGCTCTAGCTAAGCCGAGCAGCCCAAGCAGTGGTCCCTGCCACAACACCTTTTTGGCCCATGCCGAGCCGACGTGCTGCACCACCACGATGGCTGCCCAGCGACAACACTATCCAAGAAGAAGATAAGGAAAATTAAATTTTTCTTACCTCAGTGTGGCGCAAAAAGACGAAGAAAACAATGAAAGACGGTCATTTCCACGAGCAAGTGTAGAAGATTGCTAGGGGAGGGGGAACAAATATTCTCTAACTTTCTTTCTCTTGTAGGGTAGAATAAATTGCTCTCTAAAGTTGATTTAATCATCTACTTAAGGTAGGCTTAAATAGACTTTAGAAGTGACTTATTTCCATTTCCTAGAAGGATCTAATTTCCAATTAAAAATGGAATCTACATCAAAATAGGAAACAATCCTATGTTTCCTAAAGCAAGAAGACTCTACATCTTCTGCATTTTCCTATAAGCAGCCTAACAAGTGTGGGGGCATCTGTGGAGCCAAAAATAATCAAGAAAAATATGGAGGCGACACATGGACTCTTGGGTTAACAAGACAAGATTACCCTAAAGGCACACCGAGATTTCTACACACAAGCAATAGACATTCATCCCTCAATTAAGGTCAAAAGTGATCAAAATAGGTATTAATTCAAAACCTATTTCATTAACCTTCATCAAAGCTTTCGCACAAGGTAACTCCGAAATTATTTCTTTCAATTATATTGATTAGCTAATTAATTGATTATTACTCAATTAATTCATTAATTAGCTAATTTATGGTGATTAACACCCAAAAAACCACTAAAGTGGCCGATTCCCATCTTTCCCAAAGAGGCCGGCCACACCCCTATAAATACCACCCCATTTTCTCCAAAAATCTAAGTGCAACACCCATGCAAAATTCTCTAAATTCTTCAAACACTTTTCCCTCAAAATTTTAACGTTGGCATTAGAGGTTCTTCAGCCAACGCCCCCTCCCCCCCAAAAAAAAATTTCATTGTGGACGCTTAAGACTCTTGGCCTTGACCTAAGGTGTTAATTTTTTTGTAGCTGCAATTTTATCGAGGAGAAAGAAGGCGGAAATTTGCATCCATATTGGCAGCTCTATCCTTGACTTCTCCATCTACGGTAGCTTAGAAATCAAACTCAAGCAATTTCTTCATTTTTGGCAAGTTGCCCAAACTGTGGCCATGCCATGCCACTTCCTCGGTCCACGCCAAGCCAGTCCTTGGCTTCAGTCAAGCCGAGTAGCACAAGCAATGGCCTCTGCCATACCGCCTCATTGGCCCATGCCAAGCCGACTCCTAGCCCTTGCTAGCTGACGTGTCGCACCACCCCGACAGCTGCCCCGCGGCAGCACCACCCAAGAAGAAGACAATGAGAATTAAGTTTTTCTTACATTGGTACGGCGCAGAAAAGACAAAGAAATTGACTGAAGATGGTTCTTTGCATGGGCAAGAAAAGAAGAGTGCTAGGAGAGGGGGAACAAATATTCTCTAGTTTTCTCTCTTTTTTATGTAAGGACAAATAATTGCCCTCTGAAGTTGATTTAATCCCTTACTTAAGGTAGGCTTAAATAAGCTTTAGAGGCGATTTATTTCCCTTTCCTAGAAGAATCTAATTCCAAGTCCAAGTGAGAATCTGCATCAAAGCTGGAAATCTCTACACCTGCTGCCATTTCCTACGAGTGAGGCGACAACTGTACTTTTGGGTGAAAAGCGATAATATTACCCTCGAGGCACACCGAAAATAATACAGGCAAGTAGAGGACAATCATGGCACAGTCAAGGTCAAAAGTGATCCAAATAGGTATTTATTCAAAACCTATTTCATCCATCCTCATCAAATCTTCCTCACAAGGTAACCTTCAATTATTCATTCAAAATACAATTAATTACTTAAATTAATTGATTAATTTCCTAATTAATTAATTGATTGCAAGATATTATTTTGACATAATATATTGCAATTACACCCAAAAACAACCATATGTCACCGGTTCCCATCTTTCCAAAAAGGGCCGGCCACACCCCTATAAATACCACCTCATTTCTCCAAAAACCTAATTCCAACTCTCTTGCAAAATTTTCCAAATTTCTGTAAACACTTCTCCCTTAAACTCTAACTTTGGCATCAGAAGTTCTTCAGCCAAAGCCCCCGCCCATTCATCTTGGGCACATGAGGCTCTTGGCCTTGACCTAAGGTATTAATTGTTTTGCAAGTGCATTTTCGTCCAAGTAAAAGAAGGCAGAAATTGGCATCCACAATCATGAAACAAGTTTTGCATCTGTGACTTTTGCTTTTGTTGACATCATCGAAAGTATCAATTTTCTTGTATATTGGTGCCCATGCCTTGTTTTTGTTTCTATCTTGATTGGTACATACACCCTTCCATCCTATGTTTCTATCTTTTAATAACAAATGGAATAAGGCTTGTGAAATTGTGAAATTTTGACTGCATTCTATATGAGAAATGCAACAAATGTAAATCCCCTTCTAAAGTACAGAGTAATTGGTGTACTTAGGATTCTAAAATACTCAGTCTCACCATTCCCTTCATTTTGGGTTTAAATAACTGCATTATTATCTGATCATAAGACTTTTTGCCTCTTGTCCCAGGTTCCAATCAGTTTTGTTGACAAGAGTATATGGAATTTCAAAGCTTGGAAGATCTAAAATTGTAGAGTATCTGAAAGGCCTTGCCTATCTTCTTGTTTCAAAATGAGATGCATAAATTACAACTTATATTCACCTTCACCCGTTTTTGCACGCCATTGATATGTAAACCCTTCGAGTTACATTTATCTTTTATTTACAAGTTCTAACTGATTTAGACCAATTTTAAACCGAGGGAACCATATAACTTGATCATATTTTGGTGCAGTATAATAGTCTAATCAAGTCCGATCCTAGGTACCTTCATCTGATCTCGTCCTCTAACCGCCTGCTATAATAATGCATGAGGTTAGCAGGGTGTTAGAGGAAGAGATCATGGTGAAAGCAACATCATTATACTCACATTACTTCAAGTTGAAGCAAAAATCTCCCTCCAAAATCTGCACCAAACTGGCCTAAGCCTGAGAAAAGGAGTCTACGGTTTTCAGCAATTTTGTGTAAGGTTTTTTACCAGAACTGCAAGTGCAGCTAACTTTTTAAGGAAGCACTTTTGTTAGAAGTGGAAATGTCAAAAATTTTATTAAAACTATAAATCTTCGTGGGAAAAGCACTTGGAAGTGTTTCTTGAAGAAACAAACTTATCCAAAATCCGCTTATGTGACTCAAAACACTTGCAAATTTCTTATGTCAAACGTAATTAATAGCTTCTAGTTGTCAAAATGTATTTTTAATCGTTTTAGAAGTCGTCTCAAATGTGTCTTTAGATTGAGATGAGTTGAGGAGTGGACTCGAGCAATGTATATCTGGGTAGACTCTACCTGATTTTATCATGGTTTATTATTATTTTTAATTTAATTTAATTTAAAACAAGGCGATAGATTTCATTGATAGGGAAAGAAATACAAAGAAAGAGAAATTACTGCTTCAAAGACAGGTTTTCCAACAAAACATCTACAACCAAGTTCAGTGGTTATTTAAACCCCAAACAGGGGAAGGTAGAGGAAAGATTGAAATGAGTAAAACGGTGTGCAGCCTCGTTAGCTTGGCGTTTGATATGGGTAAAACAAACTCCAATGATCCTCGCTCTAGAGTCTTTAACGATAAGGCCAATTGAGGATAGGTCCATCGAGGAAGAACGAAGAACTTGGGAGATCTGGAGTGAATCATTCTTAGCTAGAACACTATGAAGATCCCTTGAAGACACCAAAGCTAGATCCTCTCTTATTGCTAGAGCCTTAACGAAAAGAGGAGAAGGAATATGACCCTCTCTTACATTATGAAAACCCTTTGAAGTTCCATCACAAGCTTACCATTTAAGTTGCGAAGAATTGCACCAACTCCACCCATAAGACGGTTCGCGTCCCAGGCCTCATCCTCATTAAGCTTAAAGAACCCCACCCCAGGCTTGGACCACTTTGCCGGAGACGAAAGCGTTAATTGAATCCTAACAGACGGAACGCTTAAGACAAGCAAGAAATTCTACCACTGTGAGATAGTGTGGGGAACAAAAGCGTTGAGGGGATCACACTTGCCAGACCAAAGTATGGCATTCCGAGAGTTCCAAATAGCCCATGAGAGCATCAAAATCAAGTCGAAATTATGCTTGTCAAGAGTGGGAAGAAAGGGTGCCAGCCAATCACGAATCGAGGGAAAGGGTGACCCGCGGGGCAAACTTCCAATAGAGGAAAAATCCACACACAGGCAACATAAGGGCAGTAGCGAAAAATAGGACCCCCCGATTCTTGTCTGCACCATAGAGCAAACACACGATATCGATTGTAATATGACGATTAGTAAGGTTCATCCTAGACAAGACGATATCCTTACAGAGCCTCCAAGCCATCATGCGTACTTTAGGTGGGACCTTAGCAGCCCAAATCCTCTTCCAAATAGTGGCAAATGCGTCAGATGGATCATAAGCAGAAGCTCTACTCGAAGAACTCAAGACAAGGTTAAATGCCACATGATAAGCATTTTTCATCGAGAAGAGACCCTTATTGTCGAAGGGCCACATAAGTTTATCTTTAGGAATACGATGGTTAATCTAGATAACAAGGATAATGTCCACTTCCAGGTCCGAGAATAAGCTCATGATGATGGGAGATCTCTAACATTTCCTATCATTGTCAATGAGGTCACTAACCAGGGAGAGACTGCAGTAAGGGGGTTTAGGGGAGAAAATACGAAATGATGTCGGCAAGGGAATCCACTTGTCTTCCCATGTTTTAATGTTTGCACATGACCTAACCTGCCATCGAGCTCCTCTGGAAAGTACCTCACGATCAGCACAAATGCTCCTCCAAACATATGAGTCATCGGGTTTGACCACAGAATTAATGAAGGAAGACGCTGGGAAACATATAGCACAGAAGACTCGAGCCACCAAAGATTCAGGATCATTTAGAAGTTTCTGCCCTTGCTTGGCAAGCATTCCGAGAAAAGGTTCTTGAATCCCAGACCCTCGTCGCACTTAGGTAGACAAAGCTTATCCCAGGCCAACCAATGAATCTTGCACTCATCATCAGAGCCATTCCACCAAAATCGGGCGACTAGGAAATTCAATTCATCTTAGAAATACTTCAACAGAAGGAGACAACTCATGGCATAAAGTGGGATAGCCTGAGCAACGACTTTAACAAGAATCTCTCAGCCTGCAATGCATAAAAGTTTCCCTTTCCAGCTTTGGAGCCTCTTTCTAAAGTCGCACCTTTCTGTAGTTAAAACATTGGCCCCTATTTCTTCCAACAAACGTCAGTAATCCGAGGTATTTCTCATGCTTTGCGAGCTATTTCTTATGCTTTCTCCGTGGTGTCATAGATTATAATATATATGTAACTTGTTTACGAAATTGTTGACCATAGCCATCGATTTGGACCCTAATTCTAAACCATTGATAACAAATGTTCCATTCTATCACTTAAAACCCTCTTTTCTTCGTCGCCTCCACTCTTTATTTCGATCATCCTTGCCACCGCTTCTCTGCCTATAACTTATGAATGAGGATGCTTTCTAGATCCTCAGTGATCCTTCAATCATGTCCGTTCATCATACATCGTGTGGTCATAAATCATTTTAAATTTTTTATTTAAAATTAAATATAAATTGTGATATCCCACATCGACTAACGAAGAGGGGGTGATGTGCCTTATATGTACATGCCCACCTTCCTATAGCATGAGGCCTTTTGGGAATTTACTGGCTTCAGATTCCATCGGAACTCCGAAATTAAGCGAGTTCGGGCGAAAGCAATACCAGGATGGGTGACCCACTGGGAAGTTCTCATGTGAGTTCCCATAAACAAAACTGTGAAGGCGTGGCCAGGGTCCAAAGCGGACAATATCGTGCTACAGCGGAGTCAAGACTAGGATGTGACATAAACAGTACCTGACGAAAACTGATCGCACGATGTACGATTAACAGACACGATTGAAGTCGTCACAAAGGATTCGAAGAAGATCCTCATTTGTAATTTATGACTTTTGCGATCAGGGCATCATCATCATCGAAACTCCTTTACACTTGTCACCACCATCCTCACCCTCACTTTCTCTCTACCACCCCCCCCCTCTCCCTCTAAACCCAGCCCAAAACCCACGATCGCTAAAGATTTACTCTTCGTGTTGATACATCTTCAACGATGTTCTTGACAAACTCTGTTTCAGGCCTGCCAGTTCATTACATAAATTCAATTTCAGTGAATGAAGTTTAGCTATATATGTAAGTGGTTAAATGGGGTTTGTCTTCTATAGTTCATACCAAACTAGAAAAGTTGATTCTGGCCCAAACATGATAGTGTACTATAGATAAAACCCAAAAATTGTCCATTTTCAAAATGAACACTTTGACCAGCACTCCACGTAAGCAATTTCCTTTTTTTAGTGTCATGAGTCATAATAGAATTGAGTCAAAACTTGAGTGAATTTTTCCTACCTGCTTTACACTCCACGACTAATGGGCACACAATTTACTCATTAATTTTTTTTTTTTTTAAACGATATCGTCAGAAGGTTAAAATGTTAAGGTTAGGGAAGAGTAATCGGTGGACATTGAACACATACCAGAGTGCATAGATATTGTTGCTTTATGTATTGTTGTAAAATGTAATCTGCCAAAGTTTGCTCATTATTTAATGTAACCATCTAATTCTCCCTATTTGTATTGGTTTGTTTACGTTTTTTCTTCGTATATTTGAAGAGAAACTTTTGTTCCGGTTTCTGATTGATCAAAATTTTAGATTGAAACCTTAAAAATTTGAATACTTTTGTTGAAGGACAAAATGTGAAATTCATTACTAATTAAGAAATGTAACAACAAAAATTAATAATTCCTCCCTAAAACCATGCAAAGATTAATATCAAATAAGGATTTTCAAAATTTTCAATTTTTGTATTCAAATTTGAATTATGTGAAATCTTATAAGATTTTTTTTATTTCTTTTTCAAAATAAACTTTTTTTTATTTATTTTTTCAAAATAAATTTTTATTTTATTTTTAAATATGGGTACTTTTAACTTTTAAATTAAAAAGGATGCATTTTATTATAATAGATGCGTACATTAAAATGAAAAATATGGGTATAAGTTAAAACTTAAAAGAGTAAAATATTGGCACAAAAGAAATAAAAAAACTGGTTGAAAATAAAAAAAAATGTAGAAATTAAAAATAAAAATATATGATACACAATTAGCCACAAACATAAATATGCAAAGGTAAAGGTTTCTAACATTAAAAGGAAATGAAGTTTAAATCAATTAAAGAGAAAATGAGGGATGAGAATCTAATTCCTTCATATGTTTACTCGCAGGTGCCCACCTACACTGTGTGTGAATAATTTTATTTCATTTTGTTTATTTATTTATTATGAAGTGGGATTAGTTTTTTAAATTCTAAAAAAAAAAATTATTAGTTATGAAAATTGGGATAATGATGAGCAATTCTTCTAACGTGGGAATACTTTTTATTTTTTTACTTTATTTTTAGTTTTTAAATAGGGCATGTTATACTAACCTAGCTATGAGGTTACTGTAAAAAATAACAAACTTTATGTGCATGTAATTTGTGACGACCCATCCTGAATTATAATATATTTTATCCTCGAGTGCGCTGAAATGACTATTTTGACCCTGTGGGCCTTGTGACGTGGATGTATGTATATAGTCTTCAATCATTTTTCCATTGACGTGAGTAAGTGGTATTCAACGTTACGAGAACGTGGATGCAAATTAGGGCCAAGTCGGGTACGTAGTGGAGATGTTGTAAAGGAATAAAGGAATTGGGTTGGGTTTAATTGCATGAATCCAAAGCGAACAGCCCAATTAGGGCTTGAGGGCATTTTAATATGGCCAACCCGTGGCCACACACACATGTGCAACCTGCATCATCTCTCTCTTTCTCGACTTTTCTTCCCTGTCCGTACAACCGAAAGCATTCACCCTCAAACTAAACCAAAACTCTATGGATTAAACTTGGTGTTTCCAGATTCTTACTCTGCTCGAACCCTAGAACATGGTGATACCTTTTGTTAAGTGGTTTGACTTCAAAAACCCAAGACTCCATAAGCTCCGATGAGGGGTGTAATTTTCTCCGATGTGATCACATAGGCTTTAGCTAGTTTTGGGACTTAATAAGGTACTATTCTTACTCCACTAGCACTTTGCAACAATTTTAGAGCAGTTTTGACGTTGTGACACTGGGGTTTATCGAGTTGCAGATTTGGCCGGACTATCGAAGAATTTTCTAACCATATACTGTTGGTTTTAGGACTCTAAATAGGTAAGAACATGTTCTACTCGTTTAGAGCTTCATTTTGGTATAATTTCATGAAATTTGGTTGAAAAACGAAAAAGATATTAAGGTTTAAAATTTATTTAGTTTCTGGCGACGCAGATGACGACCGGCGACGGAATCCGACGAACCACTAGAGAAGACAGAGCATATTCTGTCAACTTTGATAGAAAATTCTTAACGACGTCAGGTATATTTAACGGAATATCCTATTATTTAACACCATATCCTATTATTTAACGGCATATTCCTTAACGGCGTTAGGGTTACCATCAGCGCGCTAGGCACGTGACCGCGAGTGGCCGGCGCGTATGGCAGTGCCTTGGCAGGTGCGTGGGGGCATGTGGGACGTTGGAAAATCATTTTAAAAATATGGGGATGCTCGGGGTGTTGAGTAGGCCACGATAGTATATTCAAACACCCTAAATGAGCAACGTATGAGAAGTTATTTCATAGTGATGGTTATATGCTTAAAAATAGCATTAAAATAGTTGTTTCACATATAGGTGAGACGTTTCCAGAGGACGAGCGTAGGCAAGCAAGACTTGAGGGTTACGACCCAGCTACATATCAATGAGTGGCCTTTTGGGTTATATATATATATACACACACACACACATATATATATGCCTTATGTTTCCCAAAAACTATTTAAATGGTTTTTACGTTTTAAATGCCATGTCATATGCATTACATATTAGAATATGCTTTAATATAGCTGTGCATATTACTGTTCGACGCTGTGGACGCTCAAGTAAGCTTCAGGTGAGTATATAGCGATGGTTGTCATGGTAGTGTGTATGATTATGATGAGTTGCTTTCAGTGATTTATATCTTGCACCTCGGTGTTAGTGCTCCTCTCGAAGGTAGGGCTTAGCCTTCACGTGACCATTCATCTCCCGCACCATATGCTTACCTTAGATCCAAGGCAGGTGCTAGCCTGTCATACAGACCACATTAGGTGGTTCCAACTCGTAGGTGACTTGCAATACTTCGCAAAGCCTTCACGTGATCGTAGCACTTGAGCGTACTTATTTACACCTAGCATGTCGTACAGACCATATAGGTGGTTCTGACTCGTGTGCATGATTTGATTTGATTGTTGAGTTATATATTCAGCCGTACAGGTCACGTTAGGTGACTCTGGCTGATATGTCACTTTATATTAGTGCAATTCACTTGGCTTACTTATTCATGGTTGAGATGATTGTCATGGCATATATATGGTTTAGTTATTCTCGAGTATAGTTTTCGTATATGTTTATAGTATTATTTTCTGGGAAACTTATATGGGTTTTACAGTGAGGGGTTATTACATTTGAAAAGATAAATGGTTTTGAAAGTTTTATTTTTGCCCACTCACACTTTCTGTTTTACGCCCCTCTAGATGCTTGATAAAAGTTCGTGTCGGTGGCTCACGAGGACTTCACAACGGTTCTGACAGACATTCACTAGTGTAGGGTTTCTTTTATGATTTGTATAATTAGTAATTAAACTTCTGAACTGCATTTTGATACTTACGCTCTGGTTATGCGTGTCTTTTACTCTAAATGTTTTCACTCGCACTGATATGTTAGTCTAGTGTAATTAGTTAGCAAGTTTTTATTTATCCGTATTTTCATATCACGTTCACTTCCGCACAACGCACATGGCTACATCACCTTCACGTGACGGCTAGCATGCCTCGATTGGGGTTGAGGTGTGTCAATTTGGTATCAGAGCCTAAGTTTGGTAGTCCTGCATTATTTTGTGAGTATTCTAATTATTTTGATGTTTTATGTCAGAACTATGCCGCCTCGTAGAGAGCCCCACACTTCATCTAAGTCTAATTTCCTTGATATTACTTAACTTGGGGAAGCTATTGCTAATGCTATTCAGTCATCCTTTCGTCCTACCTAGCGGATTCCTTTGGAGACAGTATATAATTTGAAGTTGAGTAACTTTGTTGGTATTGAGAGGCCTGAGGAAGCTGAGCATTGGCTCAATCATGTCGAGAAAACTTCTCAAGTGATGCAGATGCAAGGAAATTTCCCTGAGGATAGGTGGGTTGAGACGACTACATAGTTTTTAAGTGTGGAGCCTGCATCCTGGTGGAGGCAAGAATCTTTTCAACTGACACCAGAGAAAGCTGCAGACTGGGAGATTTTTATGCAGTTATTTCAGAAAAGATTTGTACCCCAGCGTATATGGACAGTAAGAAGCAAGAATTTACGCATTTAAAGCAAGGGAAGATATCAGCTAATGAGTATCATCGGAAGTTTACTGATTTGTCTCGTTATTGTCCGGAGATTGCTGAGAATCCCATAGAGATGTTTCTACATTTGAAGTTGGGTACTAGAAAGAAATGACGCTCAATGGTGACTACAACTCCCTGTTTGACATACCAGGAGTTTTATGAGATTTTATTGAGGATTGAGGATTCTGAAATAATGCCCAATGACAGTGATGTAAAGAAAGAAAAAGATAATAGCCAGAAGAAAAATGATAGTAAAAATAAAGGTCAGTCATCATTGGGACCTCGCAAGACGCAGAGTTTTAAGAGAGGTGGTACTAGTTTTAGTTCTTTTAGTGGGGATTTGAGTGCCACTGCCCAGTGGATGGGCGGCTGTTCAGGCGGTTCCCGCTTTCAGGGATAGAGAGGTTCTATTAGTTCTGGTGGTCCATTTTGCCGTAGATGTAACAGTCGACATTTTGGGGAGTGCATGCAAGGTAATATAGAATGTTTTACTTGTGGCCAGATGGGGCATCAGGCTATTCAGTGCCCACAGAACCAACAGAAATCCCAACCATCTGCCTTGTCACCAACAGTTCCTATCCAGCAGATTCCAGGGTCTAGTGGTTATAACCAGACGGGTTATGGTGAAGCATATCATTATCAGGGAGATATAGCCCCATATTTGTTATGACTGTATCAGTACCCATACGATCCGTATCAACAGAGCAGTTACGATCAGTATTCAGGAAGTTACACACCATATCCGTTATATCCAACTAGTAGATCACAATGGAATTTCGAGGGATCGTCCCAGAATGTTGAAGTTGCTTCTAGCAGTGCTGGATCATAAAGGCAACTTAACCAGCCTGGTCAGGGACATGGAAACCAAGGTAATAGAGGTCGTGAAGGATGATAGCAGACATAAGGCCGTGTTCATCATATTACTCTGCATGATGCTCAGAATAATCCTGATCTGATTATGGGTATGTTATATATTCTTGGCTATTTTGCTAGAGCATTGATTGATTGTGGTGCCACACATTATGTTATTTCTTATACGTTTGCTCAGACGACAAAAACATACCCCAAACCTCTCGGTTATGAGTTAGAGTTTTCGATGCCTAGAGGTGAGACATGTTATGTTAGCTGGGTATATCAAGTGTGCCTTGTTTTAACGGAAGATGTCGTGTTGCCAGCTAATCTCGTTCCACTGGATATTGTTGATTTTGATGTGATTTTGGGCATGGATTGGTTATAATACAATCCTGCTCAGTTAGATTGTTATAAGAAAACAGTTACTTTCCATCGTCCGGTCTTGTCTATGGTTACATTCGTGGGTGAGAAAGGTGGACTAAGACACGACATTATCTCTACCGTGAAAGATGGAAAGTTGTTGACGAAAGGTTGTCAGGGGTATTTGGCTCACGTAGTATTGAATGAAGATACTCCTGTTCGAGTAGAGGATGTTTGAGTAGTTAGGCATCTCCCTGATGTGTTTCCCGAGGATTTGACTCGATTACCACCAGACAGAGAAGTTGAGTTCACCATTAATTTACTTCCAAGTATTGATCCTATTTCCATAACTCCGTACCACATGGCTCCTACTAAGTTAAAGGAATTGAAAGCCTAGTTGCAGGAATTGGTTGATAAAGGTTTTATTTAGCCTAGTACTTCACCTTGGAGAGCTCCAATTTTATTTGTTCAGAAAAAATACGGGAATTTGAGGCTATGTATTAATTATCAACAGCTGAATCGGGTAACGATTAAAAACTGTTATTCATTGTTGCATATAGATGATTTATTTGATCAGATTCGAGGTGCCTGCGTGTTTTCCAAGATTGATTTGAGGTCTAGATATTATCAATTAAAAATCAGAAGTGAAGATGTTCTTAAAATGACTTTTAGGACTCGGTATGGTCATTACGAGTTCCTCGTGATGCCATTTGGATTAACTCATGAACATGTAGCTTTTATGGATCTGATGAATCGGGTATTCAAACCATACCTTAACAGGTTCGTCATTGTTTTTATCGATGACATCTTGGTGTATTCCAAGTCTAAGGCAAAGCACGTTCGACATCTCACTTTGATTTTGAAGAAATTGAGAGAACATCAATTGTATGCTAAGTTTAGCAAATGCCAATTTTGGTTAGATCAAGTGGCATTTTTGGGGCATGTAATATCGGCCCAGGGTATTCAAGTGAACCCTCAAAAAGTAGATGCCGTTGAAAATTGGGAGCAGCCATGAGCTGTCACTGAGGTACGAAGTTTTTTGGGCTTGGCAGTTTATTATAGACGATTTGTTAAAGATTTCTCAATTATAGCATTACCACTAACGAAGTTGATGAGGAAAGATGTTAAATTTGAGTGGGACATTGTGAATGGAGTTTCCAACAGCTTAAGTATTATCTTACTCATGCACCTGTTTTGGCACTTCCAGACGACAGTGGTAACTTTGAGATTTATAGTGATGCTTCCTTGAATGGATTAGGTTAAGTGTGATGTAGCATGGTAGGGTGATTGCTTATGCTTCGCGACAGTTGAAGCCACATGAGATAAACTACCTTACCTATGATCTCGAGCTAGCAGCCATCATTTTCACCCTAAAGATTTGGAGACATTACTTAGATGGAGAAAAGTGCAAGATTTTCACAGCTCATAAAAGTCTCCAGTACTTATTCACCCAGAAAGATCTTAACCTTCGATAGCAAAGATGGATAGAATTACTCAGTGATTATGATTACACGATTGAGTATCATCCTGGTCGTGCAAATGTTGTGGCAGATGCAATTAGTAGGAAATCCCAAGGCCGAATTAATACTTTACATGGTTACCGTATTCCTCTTCTCACAAATTTGAGGTCTATTGGAGTGAAGTCAGGGGTGGAAGATCAAGAATAAGCTTTACTTGCTAACTTTCAGGTCATGCCGATTTTGATTGATCGTGTACTTAAGGCTCAGGTAAATAATGGAGAAATTCAGGAAATAATTGAAGCAGTGTCACGGGGGAAAAGAAAGATCTTAGAATTCGAGAATCTGATGGCATGCTTATGCAGGAAAAACGGATGTACGTGCTGAATATTGCTGAACTAAAGAAAGATATCCTTGATGAAGCACATATATCGGCCTATGTGATGCATCCTAGGAGTACTAAGATCTATCACATTATTCGACCTTTCTACTATTGGCCTAGCATGAAAAGAGAAATTACTGAATATGTGAGTCAATGTGCAATTTGTCAGCAGGTTAAAGTAGAGCGAAAGAAGCCTTTTGGCTTAATGCAGCCATTTCCCGTTCCCTTGTGGAAATGGGAAAATATTACCATGGATTTCGTGTACAAGTTTCCCCGTATGCGAAATGGATATGATGGCATATGGGTGATAGTGGATCGGCTTACTAAGTCAGCACACTTCGTACCAGTTTGGGAAAACTATTTCTTAAGTTGACTAGCTGAGTTGTTGATCTTAGGAATTGTTAAATACCACGGGGTTCCAGTTAATATCATTTCTAATCGGGATCCTAAGTTTACCTCTAAGTTTTGGGTGGCATTTCAAGAGGCACTTGGTTCGAGATTGCTTTATAGTACGACATATCACCCCCAAACTAACGGATAATCCGAGAGAACTATCCAGACATTAAAGGATATGCTGAGATCTTCAGTAGTACAGTTTGGTGACGCTTGGCATAACTGTTTAGATTTGATAGAGTTTGCTTATAATAATAGCTATCATTCTAGCATCAGGATGTCACCTTTCGAGGCACTCTATGGAAAATCATGTCATACTCCTCTATGTTGGTCAGAAGTTGGTGAGAGGGCATTAATAGGCCCAGAGATCGTTGATGAGACTACCCAGAATATTCAGATAATTAAAGCTAACTTGAAACCGGCCCAGGATCAATAGAAGAGTTTACCTGATAGGCACGCTACTAACAGGGTATACATAGTTGGAGATTGGGTACTTTTGAAATTATCCCCATGAAAAGGCGTAGTGTGGTTTGGTGAGAAGGGTAAGCTAAGTCCTCACTACATCAAACCTTACTAAATCACTAAGCGAGTCTGTGAAGAACAAAACTATGCGCATGGTGAAAGTTATGTGGAGGAACCACGCGGTAGAAGAAGCCACCTGGGAGACAGAAGATCGTATACGAGATATGTATCCACGCTTGTTTTATGGATATTAGTAGTGTTATGTTAATGTATGAAATTTCGAGGACGAAATTTTCTTAAGAGGGTAGGTTGTGACGACCCGTCCTGAATTATAATATATTTTATCCTCAAGTGCGCTGAAATGACTATTTTGCCCTTGTGGGCCTTGTGACATGGATGTATGTATATCGTCTTTAATCATTTTTCCATTGACGTGAGTAAGTGGTATTCGACGTTATGAAAACATGGATGCAAATCAGGGCCGAGTCGGGTACGTAGTAGAGATGTTGTAAAGGAATAAAGGAATTGGGTTGGGTTTAATTGCATGAATCCAAAGCATGCAACCCAATTAGGGCTTGAGGCCATTTTAATATGGCCAACCCGTGGCCACACACACACGCATACGTGCAACTTGCATCTTCTCACTCTTTCTTGAATTTTCTTCCCCGTCTGTACAACCAAAAGCATTCACCCTCAAACTAAACCAAAACTTTACGGATCGAACTTGGTGTTTCCAGTTTCTTACTCTTCTCGAACCTTAGAACACGGTGATACCTTTTGTTAAGTGGTTTAACTTCGAAAACCCGAGACTCCATAAGCTCCGGCAAGGGGTGTAATTTTCTCCAACGTGATCGCTAAGGTTTTAGCTAGTTTTGGGACTTAATAAGGTACTATTCTTACTCCACTAGCACTTTGGAACAATTTTAGAGCAATTTTGACGTTGGGACACTTGGGTTTATCAAGTTACAGATTTGGCCGGACTATCGAAGAATTTTCCGACCATATACTGTTGGTTTTAAGACTCTAAATAGGTAAAAACATGTTCTACTCGTTTAAAGTTTCATTTTGGTATAATTTTCATGAAATTTTCTTGAAAAACGAAGAAGATATTAAGGTTTAAGAATTTTCCAGCTTCCGACGACGCAGATGGTGGCAGGCGACGGAATCTAATGAACCACTGGAGAAGACAGAGCATATTCTGTCAACTTTAACAGAATATCCTATTATTTAATGGCATATTCCCTAACGGCGTTAGGGTTATCGTCAGCGTGCCAGGCACGTGACCGCAAATGGCCGGCGCGTGGGGACGCATGGGATGTTGGAAATTATTCTAAAAATATGGGGATGCTCGGGGTGTTGAGTAGGCCACGATAGTATATTCAAACACCCCAATTGAGCAACGTATGAGAAGTTATTTCATAGTGATGGTTATGTGCTTAAAAATAACATTAAAATAGTTGTTTCACATATAGGTAAGACGCTTCTAGAGGACGAGCGCATCCAAGCGAAACTTAGGGGTTACGACCCGGCTACATACTAGTGAGTGGGCTTTTGGGTTATATATATATATATATACACACACACACATATATATGCCTTATGTTTCCCAGAAACTGTTTAAATGGTTTTTACATTTTAAATGCCATGTCATATGCATTACATATTAGAATATGCTTTAATATAGTTATGCATATTACTGCTCGATGCTGTGGATGCTCAGGTAAGCTTCAGGTGAGTATATAACGATGGTTTTGATGGTAGTGTGTATGATTATGATGAGTTGCTTTCAGTGATTTATATCCTGCACCCCCGTGTTAGTGCTCTGCTCGAGGGTAGCGCCTAGCCTTCACGTGATCGTTCATCTCCCGCACCATATGCTCACCTTGGATCCAAGGAAAGTGCCAACCTGTTGTACATACCATATTAGGTAGTTCCGACTCGTAGGTGACTTGCGATACTTCGCACAGCCTTCACGTGATCGTAGCACTTGAGCGTACTTAGTTACACCTAGTCTGTCGTACAGACCACATAGGTGGTTCTAACTCGTGTGTAGGATTTGATTTGATTTGATTTGATTTGATTGTTGAGTTATAGATTTAACCATACAAGTCACGTTAGGTGACTCTGGCTGATATGTCACTTTATATTAGTGCAATTCACCTGGCTTACTTATTCATGGTTGAGATGATTGTCACGGCATATACATAGTTTGGTTATTCTCGAGTATAGTTTTCGTATATGTTTACAGTATTATTTTCTACGAAACTTAAATGGGTTTTACAGTGATGGGTTATTACATTTGAAAAGATAAATGGTTTTAAAAGTTTTGTTTTTGCCCACTCACACTTTCTGTTTTACGCCCTTCCAGGTTCTAGTTAGAAGTTCGTGTCGGTGGCTCACGAGGACTTCACGGTGGTTTTGACAGACATTCACCAGTGTAGGGTTTGTTTTATGATCTGTATAATTAGTAATTAAACTTCTGGACTGCATTCTGATACCTACGCTCTGGTTACATGTGTCTTTTACTTTAAACATTTTCACTTGCACTGATATGTTAGTCTAGTGTAATTAGTTAGCAAGTTTTTATTTGTCCGTATTTTCATATCACATTCACTTCCGCACAGCGCACATGACTACATCACCCTCACGTGATGGCCAGCATGCATCGATTAAGGTCGGGGTGTGTCATAATTACTAAATTGCCCATATTTTTTATTTGAGTTCAGTTTTTGTGAGGTGGTTAAAATGGTAAATTTTGGATTTTGGGTTGTTAACCAAGGTTTTATTAATAGGTAGGTTAGATTAATAACTAGGAAGTTGGCACATGCTCTGCATGTTTTTTGCTAAAGAAATAACATGCAGGGAAAAATACCAAAACTCCCAAACCGAACTGAAAATGTCCCAAACTCGAACTAAAAGCATCCTGAACCAAAAATCCTGAAGTGTTCGGTACCCAATCCTGAAAAGTTTGATACAAAATTCGAGATCCCATATACTTTCGTTTGGTAATGCCGAACCGAACCAATAAATATTTTAATATAATTTATATATGATTGAATTAATAATAGCCATTGGATTTAATTAAGATTGAATCTCAACCGTTTGTTTAAAAGTTAACTCTCTCTCACCTCACTTCCTCATAGACCTCAGATACTCAACTCTTTCTCAATCTTCAAAGTTGTCTCGAGCAAGGATGACAACGGTTCGGTTTGGGGACGGAAATGCTATATCCATCCCCATAACCATAAAATTTACCATATCCATTACCATAAATTAACCGTTAGGGAATATCCATAACCATACCCACTGGGTAACGGATCTTGCATCGGTTAACTGTTATATCCATCTTCATCAAAAAAAAAAAATTATATTCATCCAATTGACGCACAATAATTCAGTAGATATTAATTTCTTCATTATAAAAAATATAACAATAGATGAAGTTTGGAAAGTATAAAAATAAGAGTATTGAATAAAACATTGATGATGTTGACCGTTGATATCTCCCACTACTAAATTAAACAGTTTGCGCGACAAGTGAGACTTTGTCATGCAAAGCATTTTTAGGTCGCACAAAAACTATGGCGACACACAAATTGTCAAGCAGAATTTGTCGCACAAAGGTCGTGAAAAGAGACCTTGCGCGACGAATACGTCAGTATTTCTCTAATGTCACTTTGTGCAAAGGTCATGAAAAAAGACCTTGCATGACGAATCATAATTAAGTTCGGCATATGCTTCAGCCGAACTTTTGTCAACAAGGGCAAACGCTTACGTCAGTATTTCTCTAATGTCAAAAGACCTTGCATGACGAATCATAATTAAGTTCGGCATATGCTTCAACCGAACTTTTGTCAACAAACAAGGGCAAACGCTTACGTCGGTATTTCTCTAATGTCACCACAACTTTCTTCATTTTTTTTCCTACCATAAATATTTGAAACGTAATATAGCCTATAAAAACAACAATTTCAACCATATCAACTGTAAAACAATTAAGTCAACAATAATTTATTTGTACTTTTCCCCTTAAGAGAGCCTTCTCCATCCAAACCTTTCATTTACTCTGAAACTGAATCAGCCATCATTTGATATAAAACCCTTGCAAAATAGAATTCTGAAATCGTGTTTATATAAAACTCCACACACTTTGCACGATCAATGGTTCGTCGCGCAAGGTTCTCATAACTGCCCGTTATAAATGTTAGCGTTTAATGCTTGGTTGACCAGTCAGACTATATCTTCAAAACCCTTTGTGCGACGAATAGTAATTGTCGTCGCGTAAATTCTTGCATGACAAACAGCAACAAATAAAACCTTAAATAAATTGATTTAATCCATTCAATTATTTAAAAACCCATACATGAATTAAACCCTAATTAAGTCCAAATACATAACTTAAAAAAATAAAAAAAATAAAAATAAAAAAAATAAAAACCTTAAATTTAAATATTGTCATACAAAACATAAATTTAAAACTATTATTTCGATGGTCCTCCATTCCGTTGGACTTCATAACGCCACCTATTTTATCCTCCTTCCAGCGCATCGTTCATCAACTTCATCAACTGTTCATTCGTATCATCATCAAGAGTATACTTACATTGCTACATGTGACATCCCACATCGCTCAGGGGTGATCCTTAAATGTATATTCCCATCCCTACCTAGCACGAGGCCTTTTGGGAGCTCACTGGCTTCGGGTTTCATGGGAACTCCGAAGTTAAGCGAGTGGCGCACGAGAGCACTCCCAGGATGGGTGACCCATCGGGAAGTTCTCGTGTGAGTTCCCAAAAACAAAACCGTGAGGGCGTGGTTGGGGCCCAAAGCGGACAATATCGTGCTATGGTGATGGATCGGGCCCGGGAAGTGGTGCTCCCCGGGCCGGGATGTGACACTACACATATATGCAAATAATTAATTCCAACATATAATAAAAAATTTCACAAAATTACTTATTGATCCATCAACAATATACTTACTAATAATTATTCCATCACCGTCTTCTTCGCATTCTTGGGCACATCTTTCCAAGAACGTCACTCAACAATAGGACAATTGTTCTCCATGGCTACAGCAATCGCAAGCGCGAACTGAAAATGCTACCTCAAATCATTCGGGTCGGCATCGGTCACACTCTGATCCCTGTTTTTATCCTCCATCTCACCACGAACAAAATTGTGATGAATAAGGAGAATAGAATTATGAAGAATAAGGATAGTAGCAGTACATATTTATAGGAAAGATGAGGCCTTTACGCGATGAATTCTTTGTCGCTCAAACATTTGTACTAAATGCAATATTGATTCTTGATTCACCTGCAGTGAATGGTCGGAGCTAAAGTTGGCAAGAACTTTCGCAACGAAATCTTTGTCACGTAAGGTTCTCGCGCCAACTCGCGCCAAAGTAATCTCCCACGTATTTTTCTTATTGACTTTGTGCGACTACAAGGCTTATTCGTCATGTAAAGTTGTCTTGCGCAATGAAGTTTTTCATTGCGCAATTTTTTTTTCTTTCCTCTCTGTTTTGTGCGACGACATTTTGTGTTTGTCATGCAAGGTACTCTTGTGCGACGAAATTTGTTTTGTCGTGCAAGTTGTTTTTTCTACTAGTGTCCTATAAGCATAACATTTTGTGCTTAATGAATATAGCGTAGCATTTGATGCATAATGAACATAGCATAGGATTTGGTGAATACTATTATATTATATATTAAATATCTTAAATGCGGTGAATAATGAATATGGTAATAATGAGATAAGTTCACTCAATATAAATAAATAAATATATATATAATACTACTATATAATATAAAAGTTATACTATATATATTATATATATTATTCGATTTGAATTCGGATTTAGAGACGGATATGGATTGGTGACCCCTATAACCATATCTAATACCATAACCAAATAAAGTTCACAGTTTTTTCTCATAATATACCCAAATTTTCATACCCAAATCCGCTCCATTCGGACGGTTATCTATGGTAATCAGGTTTAACGGTTTGAATTGTAATCCTTAGTCTCGAGTCTCAACCCATCGTCTTCTATATCATCTCTAAGTCATCGCCGTCACCACCCACCACTACATTTCTCCCTCTTGAACCTTTCCAGTGTCGTAACAACTATAGAGGCATGCATCTTTGACTTTCTCCCTCTCGACCCTCTCCGTTTCTTTGCTCTTCTCAAGCATAACTCCCAACGACCCATTCCTCTTATCAACTCATCGTCAACCATAATCCTCTCTGCTCTATATTCGATATTCAAGACATCTGGGCAAGCAATTTCATATTTATAAAAACGAGTTAGGGGTTTATAATTTAGGGCTTTTGAATTAGGGTTTGAATGAAAGATTTACAAATTGGGGATTGGGGATTAATTTTCTATTTAGGATATTGAATTCCGTAGTTACAATTTCTGCAATTAAATGTTGAATTTCTAAGCGTGATATTGTCGTTTCATATTGTTGACCCTAAAAACTACCTAGCCTATGTGGTACGCAAGCCGAGTAACTAATAAGCTAGCTACGCCAATCAATTATGTGTTGGGCGTGCCAACTCATTGGCACCTAGCCTATGTGGCACGCAGGCTGAGTAACTAATAAGCTAACTACATCATTCGCTTGTGTGTGGGGCGTACCAACTCGTCGACCGAGTTTGGCCGGGGTGTAAAATATGTTGATGTGGCGTTAGGCGCACTGCTGACTTCTTGATCTCGCCACTGCGACCGAGGAAGGAACACGTCTCGGCCTTCGGGTTTTAGAGCCTGAAGACAAGGCTGTTAGTTCTGCGAAGTTCAATATCAAATTCGTTTTCAGTGTGCCAAATGTAGTAACCTGATGACACCTTACTTCATCGAGAAGGCTGATAAGATGACCTCTTCCAACAAGGACTCATATATCCTTGTCAACCAAGACTTGGATAATAATCAGTCAGTCTTGAAGCAGTGCTATTTATCCAAACTGAAGGTGATCCTCAGTCGTTTGATTCTACGGCTTCAGTGCTATTTATCCAAATTGAAGATGTTGTCGGTTGCCTTCACAGTGTTGTTTATCTAAACTGAAGATATGATGGCGGGAAAAAAAGGAAGGGAAAAATCTCAAAGTTGTTGAGAAGCTTTGCGCATGGCAATTTGTGTGTTCATTTGAAAGGGGCCTTGAATGTTGTTCGCAGCTTTGTATTTATAGGAATGAACTGCCTCACCCTCAAGTTGTAGCCACTGCGCACGATTCTTGGAATATTACTCTAGGTAGAATGATCGTCACTTAATCTTGTTTATTATCCTATGCGCGCAATTGCATTAGGATAATTGTCCCTTCATCACTCGTCGGCCAATTGGAAATCATCACATGCATCATGATAGAATCCTAAATTGCATGGAACCATGGATAATCATTATCATCACCTCCACACGTAGAATCCTAATAGAACTCATCTTTATCTGCCGCATGCAAAATTAAAGGCCACCACCTAATCATCCATTGCTAGTGACAATCCACGTGTATAGCAAGTTTGTTAGTCTTTGACTAATCCCAAAAGCCATTCTAACCACATCACCATTTCAATTTCATCTTTATCGCATACATGCATATCTGGCAACTAGGCCAAACTGATTCAAACCACACGTCCACACGCCAAACATCACAAATCAGTTTGAACCATTCTGCTTGTTTCCATCCCATTTATTTTGTATAAGAAAATATTAAGATAATTCATTATCAAAATTATCTTCACTTTTTCATCTGACGGTGTGAAGCTATGCTTACTCAACAACCCTGATCGCACTAGCCGATGGTGTAAATTTGGATCCAAACATATATTGGAAATTATACCCAAACCGTATCGAATCCCAAAATTTGAGAATACCGAAATTTCAGTTCGGATTTAGTTTTCAGAATCCTATCCTGAAAATGATTGATTCAGGATTTAGATTATCATTTTTGGATCGGGATCCCAATCTGGACCACCCCTAGAAAAAAGTAGTGGTTATGGTTGTGGATGACAAGAAAGATTCTCTTAAGAAATTTATTTTCATTTAATTAAAATAAAATAAATAATGGTATGTTTGTAGTTTCATCCTCTTTGGATGACAAGGAATATCAATAATAGTATTTAAAATAAATAAATACGGCTATGTTTGTTTTTTCATCTCATTGGATGATAAGATAAATTTTTTTGGGTACTGGGAGAAGGTGAGAGAGAGAGAGAGAGAGAGAGAGAGAGAGAGTGGTGAGGAAGAAGGAAGCGAGGGTTGGGTGATAGGAGCATATTTATGCGACTTAGTTAGCTTGTTTCTTTTCATTTAGTAAGTTAGTTTCTATTTATTATAGTGATTTAAGCTATTTTCGTGTGTTTGTAGGTTTAAAGGGCAAAAGAGGCAAGAAAGTGCATTTTGGTGCATTTTAGAGCAATTTTGGGCTAGAATGGATAACTTGCATATGGAGCAAGATGGATGGACGAATTTGAAGTTCAAGAGAGGCTAAGAATATGCTAAACATCTGGAAGAATTAAATCAAAGACTTGAAAGATAAGGAATCAGCTAAGAAGAAGGAAACATTATCCAAATTACCTTATCTTATCCAAACCTTATCCAACCTTATCTTATCTTATCTTATCCTAGCCTAATCTTATTCCACCTTAATTCCAACTGCAAAGAGGACTTAATTTCATATTGAATCACCTAAATATCAGGTTCTAGAAGCTCTATCCTTTTCCTACATTGATGCCGCACCCTCTCCTTATTCTCTTTGGTTTCTTCCATGCACTTAACCCTAACTTTTTCCCCCTACAACTCTGTCGTGTCTATCCTTGTCCTCCAAGGCTTTGTGCCGTGAAACCCTAGCATATAAATACATAAATCTACCGTAGAAAAGGGGAGACCACACACAAGAGAGAAAATCAGAAAATTCAATTTGTGCCGCAGCAAGGAAGGAATGAGAAGAAGGGATTTTGAGACATGACCTACAATCCAAAGCCTTTGGGATTGTTGGAGTGTCTAGGGTGCTTTCTATCCTTTAGTTTCGATGTTTATTTTAGATTGCTTTTCAATTATGATGAACATGTTGAACTAATTTCTTTTTAGCTAGAGGTGAATTCGAAGCCATGGACATATGTTTTATATGAATTGATTACATCCAATTATTGTTTCATAAAACATGAATGCGATTTACTTATTTGTTTGATTGATAACTTATTTTTGTATGTTGATTAAGGGTGCACACTTAGGTTGCATGCATGAATTTGATGCTAAAATATAAGGCAATTTCACCTAATAGTTATGAACTTATATTTACAAGTAGTGGAGGTTGTTAGTCACAATCGTGTTAAGTAAATCTATGGCAGGAGTATCATACAGTTCATAGTTACGAATGCCTTGTCAATGCTTATGATTTTCACAAATCTTAATAATCTTTGATTGTATCTCTATTATGTTGTTCATGTAGGGAACTTGATAAGAATAATTTGGTTGCTGATACGTATTCCATCCAATTCAATGAATTTAGGAAAATCTGAAAGTTAATTTATGCTTCTCACGATTAATTTGGGGCATTGTCATTCATGGTTTAAAGGAATAATAATTGGAAATTGATTTGTGTTGCATATGGTTCATGTGTGGAGAAGGACCCTCTAGCTTGTCTTTCACCCTTAAAACACCCAATTTCGTGTCTAACCTGTTTAATTTATGCAATCTGTTTAGTTTAATTAATTTCATCCAAATCAATCCCTCCCCTTTAATTAAGTGTGTTAGATTAGTTAGAAACGTGCTCAAATCTGTCTAATTTAGTATTTTGAGTCTTTTTAGTTCAATTTTCGTTCAAATCACTTTCTAGTACATGTTTTGAGCTAATTTAACTTAGTTTGTGTGTTTTGAGTCATTCTAGTCAGTTTTGAGTTATTAGAGTCTAGTTTTCTGTTTTAGAGTCTAGTTTAGTGTTTTAGAGTTTAAATTATGTAGATTAGCATCCCTTTTAATCCCCGGCCTAGAACGATCCCTACTTACATATACTACAATTATAGGGTTTAATATGTGTGTTAGAATATATTGCATCATTGGGTTGGGGCGAGGGGTACGGTGGCGGATGTGGTGGCTTGTGGGGGAGAAATTTGGGGGGTTTTTTTTTTTCTTCTTTAATCAAATAAATTCTTTTTTGAGAAATTAAATAATGAATGTTAGGTATAAGAAAGGAAGTTCATCATAAATCCATTAATTATATTTTCTCAAAACCGAATTGCATCTTAACTACGCAGAGTTTTTAATCATATGTGAGATGTTAATTAGTGGTGAACATGTGTCAAGTTTTTATTTGTGGGGAATACCAGCTCAACTAGTGCTCCCGAAATCTAAAAAAATTTCTCTGACAAAGAGAATTCTCTTATAGAAGAAATTTTTCAATGTGATCGGAATACGAGATAGTACATCATATGTCACTATATAAATAGTGGGATATGTGTGTCAAAAAGTTAATAACTTAAAAAATAAATTTTTCACCACTTATATAAAAACACGTGATGCACCATTCGTATTCCGATCGCAATGAAAAATTTCGCCTCTTATAGATGTATTCGTTATTTATTGGCAGCTTTAATGACTTTGGTTTTATCGAGAATCCGTTAACAAAAAACAGACAAAGTGAAAAAGGGTCGAGATTAACTCAGGAAAGAGATTGAGACTCTTCCTGTTTGATCTCTGACAACCTCTGCATCTTCATGCATTACCGGTGGCTTTCTCGTCTTCTCGTGCTCACTTTTCCATGAATTCACTGAATTATATTGAATAAATAATGATTATTATTTTGGTGGAAGTTGTGATATTTCTTCCCATGCGAGGGGTCCATTAGCAAATAGCATATAAATTTTACTCCGACATAAAACCAAGTTGGTTCCGTTTAACTGGATAAAAGGTGAATTGGAAAAACCAATCTTCATAGTTCTTACCTAAACCAAGCATGCATTAGAAGAATCAAACGTAGAGGTTAATAGACCGTCGATACAGGTACTACTAACTTACCGTGGTTTTTTTCTTCTTCAGGTTACTCGAGAGTGTTATTGTAGATAAGAGGGTTTCACTAGAATGAGCATGTTTGGTTGGGCTAAATCAAAAGACCTCACTTTTCAAAACAATTTTCACTGTTCGAATTTTTAGATCCAATCGCTCGGTTTCTTAGAGTCAATATTCACCATCTATTTCCCAGACTACTCTACTGAAGAAAAATTGGATAAAAGAATGCAATACTCAAATGTAATGATGCAAGTGGTTAGAAATATACATACCTGTTATCCAAAAGCCACCCACTCATGCACGTTTGCTGCTTCTCTAAGAGCTTCCATTCATCTCGACACCTTCTCCAGATTTGTATCCTTATATAGTTCTTCATGATAAGCAAATACCTGAGCATAACTATTGGAAGAAGTTCTAGGGTTAGTCTAAATCCTAGTCGGCAAGCATGGGTGTATGTATGGTACATTGCAGTGCCATAAATCAAGGAAGTGTTTTCTGCTAGCTTTTCCATGTTTTCTGGTTTGCTTTTCCATGTTTTCTGCTTTACTTTTCTTTGTTTTCTGCTTTGCTTTTCCTTGTTTTCGGCTTCTGTTTCTTTTCCTTTCTTCCGCTAATTTATATGAGCTTTCCTTGTACTTTGTTTCACATAATACAAAATATAGACATTCAAAATTCAATATGGTATCAGAGCAGTGATCTCTATCGACCTGCTTCTGAGTACCGTCTTCCTGATTCCCTTTCTTCTTCATCATGGCTGAAGAGAGCTCCGTGCATGGCGAAGAAGTAAACTCGCATGCTGCGTCTTCTTCATCTCATCTAGACGTTGATATCAATCCAAATCAACGTCTCAGTTCGGTCCTACTAAATGAGTTCAACTATCTCCCGTGGGAGAGAGCTGTCTCCCTTGCGTTAGGAGGACGATCGAAGCTTGGTTATGTTAATGGCGTGATTCCAGCACCTGATGTGTCCTCATTCGATTACAATGATTGGCTGTGCAAGGACCAGCTGGTCATGTCATGGCTGTACAACTCTATGGATCGAAAGATTGCAGAAATCTTCAGTTATGCGGAATCTTCATACGTTCTTTGGAAAAATCTCAAAGAGATGTATGGAAATCAGAATAACGCAGCTCGAGTGTTCCAGCTAAAGAAGGATATTGCTAGTCTACAACAGGAAGGGAACTCGTTTGTGCATCATCTTGGCAAGTTGACCACCATGTGGAATGAGTTGAATGTTTATCGGCCACACACTATTGACACTGCCGTGTTGATTAAGAGAGCTGAGGAAGATAAAATCTTTCAGCTTCTAGCAAGTTTGAGCTCTGAATACGAAGATCTCAGGAGTCATGTTCTCATGAATCCTGAACTTCCTTCCTTCTCAAGTGTGTATGCCACTATCCAAAGGGAAGAAACTCGCAGAAAAATCATGACTGTGGAATTAAAGTCAAATATACCAGAATCTAGGGTATATTTCTCAAATCACAAGGCTAGTGAAGAGAGGAGATATAAAGGAAAGAAACCCACTGTGAAGTGTAGCTATTGTGATAATGGTGGACATACACGAGATCATTGCTGGATTCTCCATCCTGAACTAAGGCCCAAGCATTCGAGGGACAGCAACAAGAGCTTCATTAGAGGAGCACACAACTCATCACCCAAGGCAAATCATACCATGACCTCTCATTCCGAGGAAGCACAGATGTTCACCTCTAATCCGGCCATGCTGATAAATGAATTTGCTGCCTTCCTTCACAAGAAACAAGGTGATGGGGAGAATGAAGGATCAACCAGTCATGTTGACAACAAACCAGCTGCTCTACTTGGGCAGTTTGCTGGTTTTTTGGCTAGGAAAGAAGGCGTGACACAACAAGATATACCAGTTATCTTACGATCCTTCTCAACTGCTCTTAAAATAGGTAATATGCATGATTATTGGATTATAGATTCAGGAGCCACTGATCATATGACCAACAAGTCCACAAATCTGTATGATTTTAAAAAACTTTCACGTCCATCCCAAGTGTCAGTTGCTAATGGCAAGAGTGCCATGGTTGTAGGGAAAGGAAAAATACATTTGATCTCTAGTAATGTCGAGTCTGAGGCCCTATATGTTCCTTCATTCCCTTTTCAGCTTTTATCTGTTGGAAAAATCACAAACTCACTAAACTGTACTGCCATCTTCTCTCCAAAAACTGTGATTTTTCAGGATATCACCACCAAGAAGATGATTGGTGAAGGTTTTTTTCTAAACGGCCTTTACTATCTTTTCCAACATGCTCAAACTCCCAAGGCTTTTCAAGTCACCTCAAGCCTGATTCAGGAACAACAACTTTGGCACCGACGCCTTGCACATCCTTCTGATAAAGTCCTATCCTTTTTGTTTCCAAACCTGTGCAAGGTTACAAGTTCTTGTGATGTGTGTCATTTTTCTAAATTCACTAGATTACCTTTCACCTCCTCTCTATCTAGGGCTAGTAATCCTTTTGAAATCGTGCATTCCGATGTTTGGGGACCAGTTCTAGAGTCCTTTGACGGATACAAATACTTTGTAACCTTTGTGGATGATTTCACAAGGATAACTTGGTTATATCTTTTGAAATTTAAAAATGAAGTGTTGGAAGTTTTTCAAGATTTTCATAGACTTGTAAACACTCAATTTGCTTCAAATATTCATGTCTTACGATCAGATAATGGCTCCGAATATATGTCCCATAATATGTCTCATTATCTAAGCACACATGGCATACTACATCAAACCAGTTGTGTTGGAACACCCCAACAAAACAGGGTAGCAGAAAGGAAGAATAGAGACCTACTTGAAAAAACTAGGGCCCTGATGTTTCACTCGAATGTGCCGAAAAAGTTCTGGTCTCAACGTGTTCTTACTGCTGCATATCTTATCAATAGATTGCCCAGTAAGGTTTTGAATTTTAAATCACCCTATGAGATCCTAAAAGGCAGACAAATCGATTTGTCACGCTTACGAGTGTTCGGATGTACATGCTTTGTTCACATTCAAGCACAAAAACGTGACAAGCTAGAACCACGGGCTACCAAATGTGTTTTCTTGGGCTACTCTTCCACTCAAAAGGGTTACAAATGTTACAATCCCGCAACTAGGAAAATGGTTGTTTCAAGAGATGTAAGATTTGAGGAACTAATGCCTTACTTCACTCAACCTCTGGACTACTCTCAAGAGGGGGAGAACATGCTTGACTTGTTTCCAATACCATATCCATGTAAAGAAGACGCAACGGGTGTCATAAGGGACCAAACACTGAATGAGGTCCATTCTCAGTCTCACAACTTGCAGAACACACCACCAGTGGCACCTGATGAACTTATCTTATCTGAACCCTCAAGAAGTCCCTCCAACCAAGAGACTGCTCAACTACCAGTGGTTCAACCTCCCACAGTTCGTCGAAATCCTTCCCGTGAGAGGAGACTCTCATCCAAGTTAAATGATTATGTAACTTACAATGTCAGGCATCCCTTAACTTCTGTTATTAATTACAGCAAAGTGTCACCTTCATTTGCTGCATTCCTCAATACAGTTACTGAGACCTATGAACCTCAAAGCTTTCAAGAAGCTAAATTACATAGCGAATGGAGAGCTGCTATGGCAGAAGAGCTTCAAGCTCTTCACAAAAACAACACCTGGACCATCATGAAGCTTCCTAAAGGAAAGAAGGCTGTAGGAAGTCGTTGGGTGTACAAGATCAAGTTCCATTCAGATGGCACGATTGAAAGACACAAGGCTCGATTGGTTGCTCTTGGATTTACTCAGACTTATGGAGTAGATTACAAAGAGACATTTGCATCTGTGGCAAAGATGAATACAGTGAAGGTGCTGTTATCTATTGCCATTAATAATACATGGCCTCTCTTTCAAATGGATGTTAAAAATGCCTTTTTACATGGGGAACTAGAAGAAGAAGTTTTAATGAAAATCCCTCTGGGTCATCCTCAATCAAACAATCCAAACCTGGTGTGCAGACTTCATAAAGCCATTTATGGCCTCAAGCAAAGTCCCCGAGCATGGTATGCCAAGCTCAGTCATGTCCTAGAGGGAGTTGGTTTCTCTCGGAACAATGCTGATTCCTCCCTATTTATGCGATCGGGAAAATCTGGTAAACTTGTGGTGCTTATTTATGTCGATGACCTAATTGTTACAGGTGATAATGTTTCTGAGATTAGTGCTCTTAAACAATATCTCAGTCACAAATTTGCTATCAAAGATCTCGGCACTCTTAAATATTTCTTAGGAATCGAGGTGGCACATTCCCACAAGGGCTGTTTTCTAAATCAGCGCAAGTACATCATTGATCTTCTCCATGAGGCAAACATGACAGATTGTAAACCTGCTCGGACACCTTTGAATAGCAACTTGAAGCTGCAGTCTCATGGTGATCTCATTCCTAATATAGAGTATTATCAGAGATTGGTTGGCAAGCTTATTTACCTAACTATCACTCGTCCTGATATATCATATGCTGTGAGCCTTGTTAGTCAGTTCATGCATGCTCCAAACACAGATCACATGAAAATTGTTCATCGTGTGCTTCGCTATCTGAAGGGTTCCATTGGTAGAGGGATCCTCATGCGCAATAATGGTCATACTCAGATCTCGGGATATACAGATGCAGATTGGGCAGGGAACTCTCTCGATCGCAAGTCTATCACTGGTTTTTGCACATTCGTAGAGGGTAATCTTGTCACCTGGAAGAGCAAGAAACAAAGTGTGGTTGCACGCTCAAGTGCAGAGGCAAAATATCGTGCTATGGCATCAACGGCATGTCAACTCACTTGGCTCAAAACTCTACTCTCGGATCTAGGGTTTCCTCACCCGCAACCTATGTCCCTTCACTGTGACAATCAAGCAGCAATGCACATCGCATCAAATCCTGTCTTTCATGAGCGAACTAAACACATTGAAGTTGATTGTCATTATGTTCGGAATCAAGTGCAGTCCAAGGTAATTGCTACACACTTCATTCGCAGTCATGATCACCAACGTAGAACGAATTGGTCAAACTGGAAAAAAACAATCTAGGTCAAACTCGATTCTCTTGCGAAACGTAAGATGTTTGGACCTATAGCTTCTACTCCACCACATGTGAAACTCGTGGGTTATAAGTGGGTTTTTGTGATGAAACGTAATGAAAAGAATAAAATAGTGTGATACAAAGCATGCCTCGTAGCGCAAGGCTTCTCTCAGCGCCCTAGGATTGATTACAAGGAGATGTATTCTTCTTTAATGGACATTATAACGTTCCGCTACCTAATCAGATTGGTAGTTTCTGAAAAACTAAATATGCAGCTTGGACGTGGTAACTGTATATCTCTATGGGGATCTAGATATGGAAATATACATGAAAGTTTCAAAAGGACTTCATTGACTAGTTCAAATAGTTCTAGACCACAGAATACTATCTTGATTAGATTGAGAATATCACTCTACGGATTGAAACAATCTGGGCAGATGTGGTATAACCGTCTGAGTGAATATTTGACAAATCAGGGTTATGTGAACAACGAATTATGCTCATGTGTGTTCATAAAGAAGTCACATTTTGGATTTGTGATCGTTGCAGTTTATGTCGACGACATGAACCTCATCGGAACTCCTGCAGAGCTTGAGAAAATTGTCGTTCCCCTGAAATCAGAATTTAAGATGAAGATCTTAGGAAAACTCGATATTGCCTAGGCCTAGAAATCGAGCATTGTTCGGATGGAATCCTAGTACATCAATGGAACAACACCCAGAAGGTGTTGCGACATTTTAATGAAAATACAGCGAAGCCTTTGAGTACACCTATGGTCAGACTCTAGATGCTAAACGAGATCCCTTCCATCCAAAAGAGGATGAGGATGAGATTTTGGAACCCGAAGTTCCATACCTAAGTGCAATTGGGGCTTTATTGTACTTGGCTCAATGCATTAAACTCGACATCTCCTTCGTTGTTAATCTTTTGGCTAGATATAGCAATGCGCCCACACACAGACACTAGAATGATGTTAAAGACATTTTCCGTTACCTCAAGGGTACGACGGATTTGGGCTTGTTCTATATCCACAAATCCTTGAGAGTTGTCGCCCTCCTCAGTTCTCGGGTTGATTCTCACCTTGTTGGTCATGCAAATGCTGGATATCTATCTGACCCACATAGGGCACGTTCTCAAAAGGGTTATGTCTTTACTGTTAGAGACACCGCTATATCTTGGAGGTTTACCAGTTGCAACTTCTTCGAACCATGCTAAGATTCTCACCCTGCATGAAATATCATGTGAGTGTTTTTGGTTGAGAGCAGTCATGGAACATATTTGAAACACTAGTGGTCTTACTTCCGTCATTGACCTTCCTACAACAATCTTTGAAGACAATGCAACATGTATCGAGCAATTAAATGAGGGATACATCAAGGGAGATAACACCAAGCACAAAGTGTCGAAGTTCTTTTATTCTCATCAGCAACAACAACATCAGAACATTGAAGTCAAGCAAATCTGTTCCCAAGACAACCTAGCCGATCTCTTCACCAAGTCATTGCCTAAGTCTACTTTTCAGAAGCTCATCCAAGGAATCGGTATGTGTAAATTATCTAAGTTGAATCACTTGTAGTTCTCTTATTTGGAAGTTATGTCTAACTTAGGGGAAGTATCATGTAGCATACTCACTTGATCTTAATGTAGTCATTTTCCCCACGATTAGGAGCAATTTTCCCACTGCGTTTTTGCTACCTAACGAGGTTTTAATGAGACACCCATCTTAGGATGATCATACTATGTTGAGTTCATTACTTTCATCCTGTTTGGCGTTTGTTTTAGACATTATGCATACTTCTCACTTTTCTCCTTAATTTATGAGTTTTTCCCTTACCTTGAGTTTTACCATAGCAAGGTTTAATTTGTGAGTTTTTACTACCAATGCATACTTTCTTTAAATTTGAGACTCGCATTCGCTCGCTATGCCGCCGATTTCAACAAATGTTCTACCTTATCTGCTGAAGATCTAATGCGATGTTTTGTTGAGTATTTACACACTCAAGGGGAAGTGTTGCAATCATATTTAGAATAGAGATGTGATTGTGTAAATCCTAGTGTGTCTAGGGATATCTTTGAATATTCCCTTTAGTAGTTAATATCCTATTAGAATTGTAATCCTAAAGTGGTAAGGATTTAACCTATCATACTACTATAAATAAAAGCATAATGAGATGATATAACACAGACCTCACAATTAAATCTCTCTTATTGCCGCCGACCTCTCCCTTTCTATTTCTTTAAAATAGTTCAATTAAATAAGCCTACAACACTTGTATCCGTCCCTTCCTTTTAATTTTAGCTAGGCCCATACCGAAAGAAGAACAAGAAAAAGAAAAAAAAAAACGATAAAGTTTAAAATGGCCAAGGTTATTCCTGCCCACGTAAGTCTTTCCTTAAAGACGTTGTGCTGCTGAACCACAAGAGTTGTACCAAACTTCTAAAAGCCCCTATTATTCACGTTCTCCTCCCCCGCTTCAACGTCTTACTCCTCCTCCTCTTCTTCTGGTTAAGCCGAAGCCACAGACCGTGTAACGTTTTTTACTTTGAAGTTCGAAGCCAAAGGTAAACAATCCACTCTCCTTTCAAAACCTTGATTATCACTTTGCTTTTCATTTAATTTGTTACTTTTTTTTTTTAATTTTTCCACATAAATTTGTGATGTGACTTGTTTGGAAATCGGAAACTGGATGCAATTGGGATTTTCTAGGTTCTGAGTAAGATTCAGGAACACAGAAGTAATGGGGAGTGAGAAAGAGAGTGAAAATGGTGAGTTACCTGACCTGGAGAAGCAGCGGCTTGGTGGCGGTGGTGGCGGCGGAGATGAGACTAGCTTACTTCCCAATTTGACAACTGTGGATGTCGTTCCGCCCCTAGAACAGGTCGTCGTTTCGGGTGGGGCGTTCTCTGAAGTTCATGAACCGCCGACAGCCACCGCCGCGGTCAATTTTTCGGAGGAGGTTCCTTCTCCGAAAAAGGACCACTTGTCAAGGACTTCAAGCTCTCATGAACAATGCAGGCAAGTATCGAAAAGTCGCTAGATTTTTTATTCGAATTTTATACTATTCTGGGTTGTAAATGAAATTCTTTGTACTGGGTTTGTTGTGCTTGTTCCTCAGAGTATGTCAGCAGGAGAAAGATCAAGTTTTGATTGATCTCGGATGCCAATGTCGAGGCAGGCTTGCGAAATCCCACAGATCATGTACAGACACTTGGTTTCGCACCAGAGGAACAAATGGGAGATATTCCAGTAATTTACTCAATAATTCTGTTCGTGATTTATAAATTAGCTCACTTTCAAAGCCAGATTTCATAGAAAGATCTAATCTGTTTATGCAGAGGGGTAGCAGCAAATGTGCCACCTCCAGAGACTCAGCCAACTGTATGTACTCTGAACCTTTGGATGTAAAGGATAGCCTTATGTTAATTAAGCCATAACTTAATATACGCGTGCGCGGAATTGGCATACCCAATGCAATATTCTACCAGCCAAAAGTCATAATCCATAACTTCAAAGAATAGTAAACTATAGAGACTAAGAACTTTAGATAGCCGATCGGCTTTTATGTTTGATACCGGACTTGTTTTCCATCTTTTTTCTTTTCTAACTTGGTGTGTAGCTTAGTCTGTCCTCGGATTTGAACTTTGAATTTCGTAGTGTTTCCCAGGCCGAATTGTCTCAGGCATAGAATAGGATTGTTGTTTTGTATTGAGAATTATTATATCTGAGCATAGACTAATGGGATTGCCATTACCGTGTGTTGAGATAGTAGCATCTCTCTCCTTAGCCTGTCAAAATTTAACTATCAGTGTATTGGCATTAGCAGGCAAGCTACTGGGTTTGGAGAGTTGACTCATCCTACCGATCACAAAATCGCGACAGGGTAGGAAGACACTAATCAATCTACTAGAATATTAGTAACCTCGATGAATAATAACGTTGTTGATGCTGTGATTTCAAATGCACCGATCTTTGTTGCAGGGTTGTGTTAGCCCACTTTATGTGGCGTTTTCAATCCTTATAGGTGGTCTGATGTTGGACGTGCTAATGTCCGTCACCCTCGGTGTATCTGCGCTGCCTTCTAACATTATTATAAGTACTTTTGTGCCTATTGATATGTAAAAAATCTCATTTATTTGAGAAATTACTATATGCTTGTTGTTATTGTATAGGTATTATCGTGGTTCTTGGACTCGGAACTGCGCTGAGACTTGCCCTGGAATTCTTACACGAGTGGAGTTTGCGGAGAGCTGTGCAGAGGGTCGACGCAAGTCACACAAATGTGCCTCTTAGTTACCATCCTGCTTTGTAGGTAAAAGTTGCAAATAACAAGATAATGTACAAGTAGAAATTTACTTTATTGCGCGGATGGAGGAGTGTATACGTTCACTTTGTCTTGTTTTTATAGGACACCCTTGCTGTTTACCTCAACCAAATGTACCATTTACTATTTTATTACTTGTCTTTTTTTTTTTTTTTTCTTTCTTTATTTTATTTTATTTTATTAAGTTGTTATTTTATTATTTGAGCACGTTGTATAGAATTGCACATTCACATTATCTTAAAATGGAGAAGTGTTAAAAGACTCAGTTGATGAATGTGAGCCGCTAATGCATGTGAATCTTATAAAACATACTTCAACGGCTCCCATCATTTGAATGGGAAGACGACTGTCTATCATGATTCTATCTAACTTCAATTGAAGTTTTCATTAGAGATATGCCATCATTTGTTGCACGTTTTTGGATGATTGTGAGCTGATAATGTATGTGAATTCTTCAATACATCAATGGTTTAGAATCACGAATGATTATATCGACAACTCACAATCGTCAACTACTAATGTGTGTTTACTTAATGGGGTGAAAGAGTATTGGCCGACCCAGGACGTGGGAAGCCGTGGGAATATCGTTGGGGTTCAAACGATTCTTTACTTTTGTCGTACAAACCCGAGAGATTTTTCAATGTAACTGATACACGGTGTGATATACCATGTGTCATTATACAAATAGTGAGATATACGTGTTAAAAAATTAATAACTTAAAAAATAAAAATTTCCATTACTTTTATAAAAACACGTAATGTATCATTCGTATTCTGATCAGAATAAAAAAAAATTTGTACAAACCCTACTAACACATAAGGTATAATTATGTGGCGCAGTGCGGAGAATATAGCTTTTCATTAAAGGCGGTAACAAGTGCCTGCATTTTTATTTGGGACCAGGATTTTTTTTTCGGGCTTTTCTGCAAATGTCGCAAGCGTTGGCGTTAGAGTTCGTAATTTTATTTTGGGATGTGATATTCACCCACCTCATTTTATTTCTCACACATCTTTTTAATTTTCAGTCGTCGAATCGGATGAATTGAAGAATATCAACGGATAGAAATTATCAAGAAGTATGTAAAAAGTAAAATGAGGTGTATGAATAGCACATCTTTTTTATTTTTATTTTTTACCGAAGACTGCGGTAAAATAATTGGCAAACCGAAGTCTGTTTTTTCTATCAATAATTTATATAGGCTAATATAACGGAAATTGATTGTAACAGTCAGTTAATTGACAGAATAGCTCCTAGAAAGGAAGTATTTTTCGTCTACGTTTGGCCTATTTTAGCTTGTAATGCTATAAGAATGATGTACTAGAGTTCATAAGATGGTTCTCCCGCTCAGGCCCAAGGGGAAAAACGTTCACACTTATGTAAGATGGAAAAATAATCTCTGGGAGTTTTATTTTTAAACAATGATATTTACGGTGGGAATACCACAAGCTACACAATAATTATTCATAATTAGTTATCGAACTTGTCATTCATGAGAGCCAAACTTGAGACCTTTTGATTACAAACGAAGAAGAATGATACCATATTGTAGTGCTAGTAACAATAATCTATGACATCTAAGCCCTAGTTTGATACTAAGATGCTTCTGAAAAAAAAAAAAATGGATAGGGAGCTTTTTTATGTTTGGTAAACATTCAACTTCAATTTTTTTTTTCTTCACAGTTTTGGGTGAAAAAAGCCAAAAACACAAAACTGCAAAACCCAGCTTTGAAAAATCAACTTTTTTTGCTTGCCCAACTTTTGCGCAAACCGATTTCGCAAGAGGTGCTGAGGCAATTAATGAAATTTCCAATACCCAAAATGACCTTTAGCAATTAAATAAATTATACATTATACCCATTGACTTCGTCGCCGACCCTACCGCGTCTCTCTTCCATCCTCTCTGACTTTGAGCTTTTTCGAATTTCTGGGACAAGAATGGCGAGAGGTTCACCGAATTTCTGGGTTTTGTCGAAATTCAGGGCATTTTCGTCGGATTTCTGGGCTTTGTCAAAATTTGGGTTGCACAAAGAACGCTAGATTTGTACCCTTTTGCTTGACACCCAAAATCTCAACGGGGAAAGCCTCGACGCCTTCGTCGCTAACACCGACGGTGAGTCCTGAAATCGAAGTTCATCCATCTTCCATGAATTGGTTGATGCAACCCAACCTTCCCTTCCCCATGACCTAGCCTTCCTTAGGATCAGGCAAGGAGTGACAGAGAGAGAAGGGGGAGAGAGGGAGTTAGCGACGGAAGATAGAATATACAAAGGTTCTGCAAAAATAAAATAGGAAAAAGGTAAAGAAGAAACGACTCTTAGAGAAAAGAATAGAAGAAAAAAAGCGAAATGTTATTGCACTTCAAAAATCTCATTTTACGCTCTTAACAAGTATTTTTTTGTTTCCTAATATAGAAACTTTGGAGTATGGAATGAGATTTTTGGAGTGCTAATAACAATTCCCTAAAAAAATTATAAATATCTTCATAAAAAAAGGTAAAAGTACATTCTTCGAAGCTCACAACTGTTTATAAATAGTTTATATAAATCTTATAAATGTCATAATAAAAGAAAAGATAAAAAAATTATTATATAATATTCAACATCATATCTGTTTTTAATCATTTTACACAGTCGCAGCGGTTTTACATAAAAATTTACCAAACACTTTAACATTGCTTTATTTGCTAAAAACACTTTTACAAAAAAATTTACCAAACACAGACTACTTTATTTCACAGCTTTTTTTCTTGTAGCAAAAACAGTTTTTTTTTTAAAGTACAGCAATATCAAACCAGCCCTAATTCAAATGGTAATAATTTGACTTCTCGGAACAATTTTAAAAACTCTAGCCTGTAAGACAAAATGGAGAAGGAAGCCATGTGACATGTCTTACTTGCCATTCTTGCTTGCTTTTTTTGGTGATCACTTCAAGTACTTATTTTAGTTTGCTTTTAAGTACACAAAACATGTTCATAGTACAACGCCAAAGTAATCAGTTTACATAAGGACTCGTTTAGAAAGTACTTTTTGATAACTAAAAGCAATTTTAGGTTCTAAAAGTACTTAAAGTGCTTCTTTCAAGAAACATCAATTATGTGATTCTTGAAGGAAGCACTTTAAGTGCTTTTTGAAGATTAATTTGCATTTTCACTTACAATTGATTTCAAAAATATTACTATTTTAGGTACAATTTTTACTGCAGAATAAAAAAGGGTAAAAACTCAAAAGTCAAAAGTAAAAAAACAGTACGGAATAATTCGTAGAGTAATGCTATTCATAACACGTTTTTATACCATATTTCTATACCACCTTAGATGGCATCTGATGTGGACAACCATATCATTTAAAAAATTTGCAAAACCCAAGGAAATGAAGGAGGAAGACTCCATGTATATCACAATTATCATTTAATTAACTAATTTTTCTTAATTATTAGTTTATTAAATAATGAACTAAATTTAAAAATATGATTAATTTAAATGATGTGGCTATCCACATCAAATGCCACGTAATGTAGTATAAAAATATGATACAAAAGTATAATATGAATAGCAAGGGACGAGCCGACACATGGCGCCTCCTTTCTCTGCCACTTAAGCAGCGGGGTCAAACAACAAAGATCCTCTACGACGCATGCACGTACAAACCGCTCTCAGTCAGAACCCGGAGGCGCGTGGTAAACTCAGTCCACGAATCCGGAGCTTAGTAAATCGACATAAAAGCGAGTGACAGAGGAGAAAGCACAAAATTTCCGAACATAATTTATTCGACTTTACTCTAAACAAACAGCAGGGTTCGGGAGTAATTTAATTTTTCTGCGAGCTAGGGTTTTGAAAAGTTGGGAAAGTTGAGGAAGATCAGTGATAGGAGATATATGGCGGAGCTGTCGACGGAATCGCTGCCGTTGGGGTTTCGGTTCAGGCCGACGGACGAGGAGCTCATCAACCACTTCCTCCGGCTGAAGATCAACGGCCGTGATTCCGAGGTCCAAGTCATCCCGGAAATCGATGTCTGCAGATGGGAGCCCTGGGATTTGCCAAGTAATTGTTTTTTTTTTCTGTCTCCCTCTGTCTCCCTCTCTCTCTTCCCCTCTCTCCATTTTGGGGTTTGAATTTATAGTCGTTGTTTGTTTATTTCTGAATAAGAATATTTGGTTGGCTGGATTGAGAATTTTTCCTTTATTCCATACATCACCAATGAATAAATCCTCCTTATTTTTATGTGGATTCCTTGCGTAATTCCACTGTAATTGTGATAATTATAAATAATAATTCAATCTTTTAATTACCCACCTCGGATATTGTTGTAAGGTTGAAGCTTTTAGCTGTAAGTAGTGCATATTTAATCTGCCTGAGCTGAGCTATGAATGGTAATTTTAAACAATATTACGAAATTTGGATTACCCAACTCGAATATAGTAGTAAAGCTTGAAGCTTGAAGCTTGTAGCCTGTAGCTGTCCATAATGTCAATTGCGTTGTGCTTGCGCAGAACTATCGGTGATAAAGTCAGATGATCAAGAGTGGTTCTTCTTCTGCCCCCGCGATAGGAAGTACCCAAATGGCCATCGGTCCAATAGAGCAACTGATGCTGGATACTGGAAGGCTACGGGGAAGGACCGGACCATCAAGTCCCGCCAGTGCAAGTTTGCCACTAACAGCAATGGCCAAGTTGGGATGAAGAAGACCTTGGTTTTCCACAGAGGCCGTGCCCCCAAGGGCGAGCGTACCAGCTGGATCATGCACGAGTATCGTGCCACTCAGAAGGAACTCGATGGCACTGCTCCCGGCCAGGTACTCCCTCAGCTTAATGCTTTGCCGTATTCACCCCTTCTCATATATATACTTCGAGATGATGCACATTTTGAAACTTACCTGTCCTGGAACTGGTAAATAAATCCGTACTTGTTCTGAATAATGTTTAAATGACTCTCTGATACAGGGTGCCTTTGTTCTCTGTCGCTTGTTCCATAAACCAGAAGAGAAGGCTGATGAACCAAAGTATGACGAAGTTGAACAAACTGGTCTATCTCCTACCACAACTAAGTCTTCTCCTGATGAGTCCTCAGATATAGTTCAGGAAACAGCTACATCAGAGATGCAAGGTGAAAAGCAGTCGGAAGGTATCATGAGGTGGTTGACTGATAAGTCTGACAAAGTGACCCCTGATGCTTTTTGTCAGCTACCTGTTAACAGTTTTATGGCCTCTGATATGGAAGATCATGGAGCAGTAGAAACAGGAATCCAGGTAAGATGTCCATGATATGTTTTGTTTTTGTCACGTTCAGTATTGTACTCCTAAATTTATACAAAAGTTTACAAATATTAACAACTAGTGACGAAACATGGTTCTCAACTGTAGGGCCATCTGACAATGGAAGAAAATCCGGCGTTCTATGAGTCTTTGGGCGGCCCGGTTGATTGCAAAGTCTTCTCGCTGTCGCATTCGCAGATTAATGCAGAGCTGGAACATTATGTGGGTTCACCTTTTACCAGTGACTTTGGCAATTATGATAATGTATTGCATTTTCAGGACGGCACATGTGAACGGGATGTATCCCTCAAGGAGTTATTTGATGAGTTCAGCAATAGCCATTATGAGAGCTCCTATGAGGAGTCAACTAGTCAGAAGAACTTGGTCGTTGGAAATGAGACTTATCTATCTGGTCATGCATGCACCACGCCACCAGGAAACTCATGTTTCAATGGTGTATGGGGTAACACAGACGCCAAAATCGCCCAGGTATGGGTAAAATAAATAATTTCTTGCTTCTTGTAACCCCAATTTTGGTACTTCTTGGTTGTTTTCCTGTCTAGCATGCTTAGTGTACTTCATGAAATTGAAATTCTAGAATTAATCTTTTGAAAATAATTCGTAGTATATTTAGAAATGAGGTCTAACTGTAACCTTTTGCTTTGTCCTTGTGCACCAGAATGATTTGCAAAGGAGAGCATCTGGCTTGTACAATGAGCAATTTGGCTCCGAGGTTCTGCAGAACACCTCATTTGGTTATTGGCAAGCTAAAGCTCAAGCATCATTTGATGACCGAAAACCTAGAATGGGAAATATGACAGACATTTATTTATCTCAATGCTCATTTGCTGAGCAGTTTCCTGTGATTTCAGTCAATGATGTGTCCAATAGTTTGGATGGATCTACCAGTTGGAAGAATCTTGATAACCACAGTGGTGATGATGTTGGTGGAACTGGAATCAAGATTAGGGATCGACATCCTCAACTACAACCAAATATAGATAACTTTGTAGATCAGGGCTCTGCTGCAAGAAGACTTCATTTATTAGTTGACCGTTCAGTTGGGTCAATTACCAATGGCAATGAGAGCGATGAAAACTACAGCAGGGAAGAAGATGAAGTCCAATCAATTATTACAGAGGTAAGGGTGTCCTTGTGAAGCTAACTTAATAATTCTTGTCGAATGCATTTATCTAATTTTACACCGACTGTTTCATGCAGACTAGAGAGGATATACAGCAGAGTCCTACTTCAGATGAACAGGAGGAAGAGCATGCGATATTCAGCAACAAAGAAGAATGGTCCAGTACGAATAATTCTATTAACCATGGCTTTGATCCTGATGGTAGAAGTAGAATCAAGATTAGGCCTCACCAGCCTCAACAACAACCAAATTCAGACAGTTCTGTAACTCAGGACACTGCTCATAGAAGAATCCGTTTGCAGATGAATTTTTCATCTGGGCCCATTGCAAATAGTAACGTGAGAGAGATAGATTACGGAGGAGAAGATGAAGTAGAATCTGCTAATACTGAGGTAAGGGTCCTTGGGACACTACCTTAATATCTCTGTTGTTGCTTCTTATGCATTTTCAAACTTAACTCTATTTGTTCCATACAGGCTAGAGAAGCTATACAGCAGAGTCTGACCTCTGATGAACATGAGAAAGAGCATGCGGAAATCAACGATAAGGAAGACTTGGCCACTATGAAGAATTCCGTCAACTATGATTCCAATGTTGTAGGTAGATCCGGAATCAAGATGAAGGCCCCCAAGCCTCAACAACCATTAAGTTCAGGTGATTCTGCAACTCAGGCCCCTGGTTCTAGAAGAATCCGTTTGCAGATGAGTACTTCACCTCGGTCAGTTGTTGATAGCAATGTGAGAGCTACAACCCCTGCTGAAGAAGATAATGTGCAGTCAACTATTTATGAGGTAAGGATGATTAACGAAGCCAACATAAGCATTGTATATACATCTGTTTTGTGTTCCCATAAAATTCTAAACGAGCAATATTGTCTCCTTACAGGTCAAAGAAGCCACGAAGAAGATTTCTAATTTCGATGAGCAGGAAGCAGAGTCCCGTCTTTTGAAGTCAGACATGGGCAGGAAAATTAGCGATGGCTCACCAACAGAACTGGTTGATGAGAAGAGGGCTGCTGAAGAAGCCCCAAGAAAGTTGAGGTTAAGGACGGGAAGGGACGGTGCATCACCCAGCAGCCATATGGGGCTGTCAGTGTCTTCGAAGGAACTGCCCAAACACCACGGCCTGAGTCCTACGTTTGTTATTTTGGTTGGTATTCCTTTAGCCGTAACCCTGGTCATAGCATTTAGTGGGATTTGGATGACATTTAGATCTTGACGTTGCACGGTGGAAGCCATAGATGATAGGCATAGGCGCTTCATTCCACGATGTGTTTCAGTTGAAACGGGTTTTAGGCTTGTAAATTGCGTTCTCATATGAGCGTGCGGATGTAACCTTAGATGAGATAAATAATGACAGTTTGTAGTTTGATTTAGTCTGTGTTTCCGTACAACTCTGTTTTTCTAGAGTTTAGTTGTCTTTGTTTTCAATGGGAACATAACGTATGGGAAAATTAGGGTCCTCCTCTTGCAAGTAGCCGCTCCTACTTACCCGCCAATATCAGTTTGACAGTGGCAGAAATTTTTTCATGTTTTTAATATGTTATGTTTGCACATGTCTAATTGTGATTTACATAAAGTAGAAAATACTATTCGTTTCCGAGAAACGTGCCAAGCTGTGACCTAACTTATATTAGTGAAGATGTACGGTGTTGTTCGTTACTTACTTCACAAACACGGTAAAGTGCTTGGGACAATCGTCTACATGAGCTTTTTGTTGTCAGTCAAACTATATTACGTACATATTATCAATTAGCAACATTTGCCGAAGCACTTTGATAAGTTATGTCAAGAGCCTTTGTCAAGTGATGCCTAAATATACATAGTAGACTAATCAATCACTTAATCGACACAAAAGAAATTTGTAACAAACATTCAAATGTTCCTGAAGAACATTCACATTTATTTCTCAACTTTCAATTGATTCTAATACCACCTTAGTCTCAACGTACATTAGTTCATAATTGCTTACAGGTGCCATGTAAGTGACTTATTAAAGCAATGTCTGTAAATGACATAACATTCAGTTATTGTGACCTTTTGTTTAGTAATATAATGATATAAAATTCTATCTGCATAACATTATATTATTAACTTTGCACAATATAACAGTGAATTCATGTGTGCAAATTGCAGGGCGTGGCAAGGAGGACACGTAAGAGCAACTCTAGCGTATCAAAGGCCCCTTAAGGCAACTTACTATTAAATCCCCCCAGTGAACAGTAACTGCCTTTTGCATCTCCACTTCTAAATTGAATAGTCATGGCAATAGGCAATAATATATTAGTATTTTTTATTTTATAAAATAATAAAAAATAATTATATTTGTAATTTCGGATAAGATTTTTAATCGGTCTCATTGTACCACGTATCATTAAATAAGAAATTACAACCCAAAGTATTTGAGAAAATATAAAATTGTGGTGTAAGTTGAAAGATAATGATAATACATTTATAGAAAAATTAAATCAATTTTTTTTTTAATTTTTAATTTTTTTTCTGATTTTTTATTAATTTTTTACATTTTTATTAATTTTTTACTTTTTTTTTTAATAATATTTTATATATTTTATTAATTTTATAACGTGGTTGATGTCACCATGACGTCAGCTTTGCATCAGCTAGCCTTCAAGCTCTCGGGCTGTGGATCCCCGCCTAACCTGTCCACCGAGCCTTCCCCGAGCCCTATCACCCGCATGGGCTGGAAGAAGGGGAAGATGGCTATTGGGTTTTTGGGGTTGCCTGTCCATCGGCCTATAGCTTTCGGTGGAGTTACTCTAACAAAGGATAAAGAATGAGAAAAGGCAAGGACCAGTGAGTGACCTCCATGTTTTGTTCTCTTCTTTCGTCCTTTTTCTTTAAAAATTGGGTTAAAAAATAGTCCAGATAAATCCGAACCCTGAACCTCCAACGAGTCACCTCGTGTCAACGTCCACGTGGCAGCCAAGCACACTGAGAAAACTAGAAGGTTCTTTGGATATGGATAGATTTTTCAATATGATCAGAATATAAGATAGTACATTACGTGTCATTATATAAATAATGAGATATATGTATTAAAAAGTTAATAATTTAAAAAATAAAATTTCCTACTATTTATATAAAAATAGGTAATGTACTATTTATAATTCCATCTTAATGAAAAATCTCTCAATATAGTGGGGGGACCGTGAGGGGCGCCGTTGTTAATGCTAAATCCCAAAACCCCAAAACCGAACCATATGAGATCACATTTCCTTCCACATAAGTCCACTTCCCACCACCTGCTTTCACGTGGTTATGTATTTCTATAAATATACAAAACCCTAAAATCTAGAGAGAGAAAGAGAAGGGATAAGGTGAGGAATTTCTACTGTCAAAAGCTTGTGTCTTTGATTTGTCTTTGATGCTATAGTTATTGGGTTTTTGGAGTTATTAATTGGGTAAGCGAGAAAATTCCAAAAAGATGATTATGGTGGCAGTGCTGGCGGAGCTGATGGAGGAGTACACGGTGTTGCTGGCGAGGGTTTTGGAGCATTTGTTTCATTCCGCGCCTTTTCCGAGGAGGGTTCGGTTTCTGATCCTCAGGAATCTTCCCTTTGCTTCTTCCTACCCGCATCATCCTCCTCCACCTCTGGTTGGAGCCCCTGCTGCTTAAACCATTCAAGAACAAGGCTTCTTTTTTTCTTGGTTAATTTTCTTTTGCTTTTTCTAATGTTCTTTACGGAAATCTGATTTTGTGTAAATATTTGGAGTTATTTTAACAACGTTGGCGTAAATTTGATTGCTCGTTGATGGATGAATGGCAACTGTACTTTGTTCTGTATTCTTTGAAGTTCATAACTTCGGATTGTTCTGTAAGGTATGCCAACGTATGAGATGCACTGATATTTGAACAGTTGGATTTGAACTGTTAAAATCTTGTTGGGTTTTGAGAAAATTGTGGTTAACCCACTAAATTGATCAGTGATGACTGGTGTGTGGAAAAGAAGTGCGTAGAAGGCCACCTAATTTTTAGGTAGAGAAATGCGAAGTAGAATTTCTCGAAAAATGGGGCTCTCGTTGAATTCTTTATTACCTTAGGTATTTCAGTAAAATTATTTATAATATGAATATAAAAATTGATATTAAATTGTGAAATGAGAGAGTTTATGAAAAAGACTTTTGTTTCATTTTTAGGGGTGCTTCTTCCATTATTATCATTGTCAACCTAGTCACATCACATCATTATAACCCTTGTACTTATCCTATCATATTTTGTTTTAGGGAATTCATGGATAATCATCATAAAAAATTACAAGCCCATTAAGTTATCCTTCAAAAGAGTTCAAGTATTCAACTCAAGTCCACTACTAACTGGGACACAGCCCTTTGACCAAGCAACCACAAGGTAAACTACCTTTCAACTTGGGCCACGAAAATAGTTTAGAGTCCAGTAACCCTAGTCCAGCTGCACACGACTTGGGCACCAAGTTAGGTTTGAACCCTTGTGTTTCTAGTAGGGGTGGTTCGGTATGGGATCCCATACCGAAACCATTGTCCCGATTCCCAAACCGAAATTTTTGGGAATCCCAAATTCAATCCCAATCCCAAACCAAATTTTCGGGAATCCCAATTTTCGGGAATCCCGAAATAATTTCGGGATTTCGGGACAAATCGGGAATCCCAAAATGCTTTTGGGCTTTTGGACTAAAATTTGACATATTATGTTTTTGGGCTAAAATTTGACATATTATAAAGTAATAAATAAAGTAACAAACTCAAAAGTAAAAATAGTAGTTACAAGCCAAGGTTTATAAATAAAGTAACAAACCCAAAATCAAAAAAATTAGTTATGAGCCAAAATTGTGTTGTATTCTCCTCACCTCCCAAATTAGCCGTGTCTAAAACAATAAACCACAAATCATTTACATTGAATTATAATCTAATAGATAATAAATACTAAGAAAATAAAAGAGGAAATTAAATTGTTTACAACTAATAAATAATGAATAATTCAAATACAAACTTTTCATATCACTAACTATTAGTACTAGTTAGAACTTAAACTACATCAAATATTAAGGTGCATCAATTATAACTATCAGTATACCCTTTATTAACCTCCCTATAGTGAATTACACCACATCAGTTATATTAATTAGTTTTATTAATGTACTAGTTTATCAATTAACAATATGCTTGCACAATATTAAGGTACTAGTATAATATATGTATACTGATATATATAATCAAACTTTTCTGATGAACTTAAACTAATATCCAAAGATTAATCACATTAGTTGAGACAACTGGAATATAGAAACAAACAAAAGATTAATCATATTTATTTCAATTCGGTATGGGAATACCGAAAAAATGGAGATGGAATACCGAATCCCATACCGAAAATTTCAGTTTGGTTCGGGATTACATACCGAAAATTTCGGGAATTTTGGTTTGGGATTTTTTTGGTTTGGGATCGGGATTTTTTCGGTTTGGTTTGGGATTTTTGGGATTTTTTTCCAGCCCTAGTTTCTAGTGAGGTTTTCACTTTTCTGTATTAACAGTTGACCTCAGAGCATGCATAATTTTGCTAGGGAGCGGTTTTCTCTTTTCTGTATTAATAGTTTGGAAAACAGTAGTTAGTGTTTTTTTTTTTCTTGAACAAAGGATATTAAGGAGAGGGGGTGGGCTTAACTTCGGCTAATAATAATGTGGTTCAAATTCGTCTTTAGTGAGAATCGAACTTAAGACCTCTCACTTACAAGTGAAGACGAATACCACTAGATTGTAGTACTAAGTGGCAAAATAGTAGTTAGTGTTAAAACAAAACATTTCCTTCCCATTTAGTGAATTTCAGAAGGTACAATGTCCTATATTTTCGGCAAATGTTTTTTTTTTTTGTTAACTGATAGATCTTGTCAAATTAGATGTTAAATATTCTTGGCAATGTTAGAGATACTGTTTTTTTAGACTACAATTATAAATCATCTTATGTTGTTAAACTTTGAGTCGGTGCAATGGCACTAATCAAAATTGACACTCTCTCTAAATTTTTTTTTAACCAAACAATCTTCTATATTATATATATTATTAAGAAAACACACCTTGTCAACCTTTTTGCCCACTTTTTCTTTAGCCCCTCGCTTTTGAATACACAATGTTGAGATGAGGATGGCAAAATATTAATTTTTTTGTACCTTTTTTTCTATTTTGTCCTCACTTTTGATACATAATATTTACATAAGAAGGGAAAAATAGTAATTTTGTATCAAAATATTTAATAAGATAAAAATATGTACTTATTAAGAAAAATTGTCCCACCATCATTTTTTCATACAGGTAAGTGAAATCATGATGTTTTTTGGATTGTTTGAATGAACTGAAGCGGTTGCACTTGAGGAGAACATGGGAAGAGATAGACGGTTGTTCACACACACAAAGTGTGTGCTCTCTGGTAGTGTTATCTATACTGAGAGGGTGGTGGTATTGGTTAAGCCTCACAATGAGCTCATAATAATATGGTCTAACTTCATCTTTGACGAGAATTGAACATAAATCATCTCACTTACAAGTAAAAAGAAATGCTACTAAGCCATAGGTACATGTCTAATTCAATAAATGATCGTTTGAGGTTTTATCGTAAAACGCATTGATACTTAACTTTTGATCTAACAAACATCATCATGATCTTACTTCTTAAAGTAACATAGTTTCCTTCAACAAATCCAAAATATTCCAATGTAAATTGCCTGTCAATAATAGATCAAGCTCGGTCTACATCAGCATACCTCAACGAACAAACATCGTCTCATAGAGGAATATGTTTTGAAAACATCAGTCTTTCTCCATACAAGAGTTCAAGGTTTAAATGTGATAGGAAGTCAATAAAAAAATGTGTTTGGAAATAATACACAACAAAGATTAAGGTGCCAATGAAGACTTGACATATGTATGCATAATTGTTGACTAATTAAATTGATTCTTAACAGTCGGCGCAGAAGATCTTGGTATAGTTAATTGGATTTGGATCCTCGCCTAAGCAAAGGAGACGGAGTCTCTTGACCCAAATACATAGGCCATTGGATTTTGATCTAACGGTTACAATTATTATAACTTTTAGAGAAGCTTTTTGTTTATAGTCGTTGGATCAAAATCCAACGGTCCGTATGTTTGGATCAGGAGGATTGATAGGAGCATATTTATGCGCCTTAGTTAGCTAGTTCTTATGCATTTTTGTTATGTTTTCTTCGTTAAAGTAGTCTTTTAAGCTACGTTCATGTGTTTTCAGGTTTAAAGGACATATTACATGAAATGATGCAATTTGGAGCAAAACTGAGCTGGAATGTGGTGTATGCAAATAGAGCACGAGGAATAGACGTCCAAAACAATGCATCACACAATCTTCCTCCTAAGCCGTGCATCCCACCATGCCTATCTATCATCCATGAACCCTAATATATAATCAGCCCATTATCTCATTCTTTGGCCTTTAGCCGTGGCATCCATTCTTTCCCATTATTAAAACCCTAATAATCCATTTCATCCGTAGCTTCCCATTCCATTTTTTTTTACTTCCATATCCCATATTTTCCAATCTGTTCGCAGAAATTCCTCCAACCTTTCCTACCATACCAACCTTCCTCCATCACCTTACACACCTTCCTACACCACTAATCCTCCCTAAATCCATCCCCAACCCAAAATAACATCCAAATCATCCATTTAACCAATCTGCCACAGAAGGAGAAGAGGAAAGAGGAGCTTCGACGCGCACCAATTCACGTGAATTCGTTGGGCGTTCTAGGTGTAATCAATCCTTTGTGCTTTATGTTTAAATTCATTTGTAATTCTCTTTTTGTGAACATGAGAGGCTAAATCCCCCTAGTTAGCTAGGGGGTGATTCGAAACCATGGTTATACTTGCAATATGAATTGATTACTTTTGGTTGGGATTTCATGAATGTTGGATTCAATTTGTTTAACCGTTTGATTGATAACTTATTTATGAATGTTATTAAGAATGCGCGCTTAATTTTCATGCATAAATATGACGCTAGAATATAAGTGAATTTCACCTAATTGTTATAAACTTATATTCACAAGTAGTGGAGGTTGCTTATAAACAATCGCGTTAAATGAATTCTTGGCACGAGTATCATGCTTTTCATAGTTACAAATGCCTTGTCGATGCTTATAATTTCCAAAGAACGTAATGATTCTAACTTGTATCTTTATCATGTTGTTCATATAGAGAACTTGTTAGGAATAATTTGTTTGCGATGCATATTCATCCAATTCAATGATTCTAGGGAAATTTGAAGGTTAATTTAAGCGGACCTAATTAACTTGGAGTGTCGAGTTCCATAATTCATCGAAAGACCAACTGAAAATCAAAGTGTATGCAAGTATAACATGTGTGGAGATGAACCCCTTGGCTATTCCATCATCCATATTTTCATCTCATTCATATTTACGTTTTGCCTTTAATTACAATTTGTCCATTTAATTTAATATCGTCCAAACACAATCCCCCCTTTACTTTATTGTCAAATTAGTTAGAAATCAATTTAGTTTGTGTTTTTATAGAATTTTGAGTCTTTTGGTTTGTCTTAATGATTTAACGTTTAGTTTTGCATTCTTTGAGTCTAGTTTAGTGTTTTATATTGTTTTTACGTTTTTGAGTCAAAAATCCAAGTGATTAACAATCCCTCCTAATCCCCGGTCCAGAACGATCCCTACTTATACTTACTACAATTGTCAAAAAGAGGGTTTAATTTGAGTGTCAAGTAAATCTCGCACCAAATTTTGGCGCCGTTGCCGGGGATTAGCAACTTTGCTAATCCCTTGGATTGTTTTATTTTCGTTTGTTTTTATTTTTCCAGATTCTTAAATTTGTTTTGTTTCTTGTTTTAGGTACTAGTTCATGACTCGGAGTTCTCATCCGATTCGTGAACATATCATGGAGTGATTGGGTTCATCGTCCGGCTGTACGACGTAAAAGAAAGCGCTACTTGGGAGGCAACCCAATACAGTGAATAAAGCTTGTTTATTGATTTCCGAGTGATGAAAAAAAAAAAAAAAAAAAAAAAAAAAAGGCAGAAAGATGGAGCCTTTACAAAGGTTGTGTACGTGAGGCCCCACTACGTGGCAACACTCTCGGAGCAGGAGGCATCGGAACAGGAGGTCTCGGAGCAGAAGGCATTGGAGCAAGAGGCATCGGAGCGGAAGGCATAGGAGCGGGAGGTACCAAAGATAGATCATTCAAGGCCTCAAACCTTGGTGGAACGCTGGATGACCCAGGAAAGAGGTGCCTCTGGAAGAAAGCTGCAAACCGTTGACGGTCATCAAGCTCATCAAGCTTCCTCTTCATGCCTGTTGAATAATTGTTGGCAAGCACGTGCAAACTTCGGTTCTCGTACTTAAGCTGTTTGATCTCCTGCTTAAGACTCTCCACCTCCGCCATCAAGGATTCAACCTGACGGGAGCGAGCAAGAAGGCGTTGGCCCATGTTGGACACAGAGCTAGCGCACTGAACACTCAGAGCCAGGGATTCTTGAACGGCCAACTCATCGGACCGTCCTGAAAGCAGCTGACTGTCTTTGGGAGTGAGGAGGTTCCGAGCCACTATCGTAGCCGTTGTGGGATCCGTCATCACAGAGTCCTCATCTGTAAGAGGGCCATGGGAAGATAAGAAAGACGGGCACCATACCTTACCCTGACGAGACGCGACCGGATCACTGCTTAGACTCAAATCTAAGCAAAGGTTCGATGGGTTGGATGAGCTAGCCATTGTTCACGAAGTTAAAAGAGAAGGGGTGGACGGAGTAGATTTTCAAAAGGGCCGGAGACGAGTTTCAAGAATGGAAAATCTTCAGAGTGTGTAAGTTGACGGTGATCGATAGCTCTATAAAAAGCCAAGGCAACGTGTCCACCAATTCAAAAAGCCTCGGCTTTTCAGAAATCGCGTTCAACACGTGGAGGCCATCATCGCAACTACACGTCTTTAGCCGACAAGCGCAAAGTTCGGCGACGCTTTATCTGCTTTTCAGAAAACGCGTGCAGCTTTATCGAAGAGGCGTCTTCAAAGATCGAAGAGTCGTCACTATTCCAAAAAGCCGGATTTGCGGGATCAAAGTGTTTGTCGACAACGGTAAAAGAACAGTATCACCACTTGCTATTGAATTCCCTATATATGTCGACCTTCATTTTTTTTGGCAAGACAGAACTGAAGAAAATGCCCAACTCTTTTTCACCTCTGAGGGTGCACTCCCAGCAAAGCCTTACAAAATACTCCATTCTTTCTTCTTCCCCAAAGATGATACCAGATGCCTGGAGTACAGATGACCCAGGAGGAAACAGCACCACAAATACATGTGCTGATTCATTCACCGCTTCTTCAAAAGCAAAGGTATCTCATATCATCAAGGGCAAAAGCAAAGGTATATCATATCATGCTCTTTCCCTGTCTTTTCCTTTGTCCTTGATATTACTTGCATGGCAAAGTGAAAGAAGCAATCAGCCGGCACTTGGAGTCTATCTGGACTCTATTCCCTGGTTGCTTACCTAGCTTTGCTGAGCTATCCTCTAACCCTCTTCAATACGAATTGGAGAGATTGAACAAAGAAACAGATAAAAGGAGGAAGCTCAGACCCTCGGGGGAGACCAAAGGAAGCCTACTACCCAGTTCAAGAGTAGCACAAAGGAAAATCAACGATGGGAGTAGCGCAGTTCAAGAGTAAGCCAGTGGAATTATTCAAGATGAAGCCTCACTGCAATCACCAAGGAGAAGATGGAATTTACACTCCATAACCAGATTTGCATCTCTAAAACTCTTCTCTTTGATAGATACATTCTGCCATGTTTAGTATGTTTAGTTGTTGTTTTTATATGTTTTCTTTTGTTTGGTGTGTTTTAAGTTTAAAACATTGAGGACAATGTTTGATTTAAGTGTGGGGGGGGGGGGGGGTAACTAAGTATGTTGATGCAAATTTGTTGGATTTTATCACCCATAACTTCAAGTGTTGTTCCTTGCTGTTTTAAAATGTTTTTAAACTGTTTTAGTGTGTTTTGACTTAAAAATTCGAAAATCTCATAAAAATTTGAAAAATTGTTTTGAAAAACCCAAAAAAAAAAAAAAAAGTTGTTTTAAAGTTGTTTTTGTGTGTTTGTGTCGTAGGTCACCTTCCAACGCAATGATGAGGATTTGGTTTTTAATTGCATGATGGTTAAAGAAAGTTACAAACATGGATGGACGTTTGATATACTCTTTGGTTTATGCTTGGTTGTCGTTATAGTTTACGAATTCACATGTAATCACAAATAATAAAAATTAGTTTTTGTAACATGCTTGAAGGAATGAACTTAAACAAACGCTACATCCCTGTGAGACTTGAGCTTAAACGTTTATTTGGAGAGTTAAAATCTGTGCATTCTTTGTTTTCTAAAGTCGTTGCATGATTTCATTATTCTTTGCTTGGTTGCTACTTAGAAGGCGTTTTATCACTTAGTTCCAAATGCTAGAACTCATACCCATTTCATTCAAAGCATGTCATTGATTTGCATACCACATATTCAAGATAAAGTTGTGTAGTGACCACCACCATAGCCAAATTGCCATATTTCCCTTTTTCATTTGTTTTGTAGGATTTAACCCTGTTGAGCCTTGTTTAGCCTACTTTCTTTGTTAACCCGCATTATCCTCACCTAGCCTAGATTAGGACCATCCTTACCCTTGTTCTTGAAGCATAGTAAGCAAGGAATTCCTTTTGATTAATGTGTTGCAGGAAATAAGTGTGGGGGGATTTTTATTAATGTGAGTTGATGTGCCATAGGCACGGCTAGAAAAAAAAAAAAAAAATTTGAAAAAGAGTTCCAAAGTATTGTTTGTTGAAGTAAGGGCCCAAAACAATGAATTAGGCCCTACGAGTTGTTTGAATCTCCCCTAATTGTTTAAAAGTTGATTTCTGCATTCTAAGGGAATTATAGGTCTTAATTTCATTACTTTACTTATTATTGCTGAAAGAACTTTTGTTTATCCCTATCTTTCCTTGTTAGCCAACATCCCAAGCCCCGTTACAACCCTCTACTTCTATCTTGAGTGTTGTGCATTTCAATTGTGGAGTTTGAATTTGGTATGAGCATATGGTGTCACTGGTTCTCGCATCTAAGTAGTAGCATTCCATTCATGAGATCATATCCAAACACGTTTAATTACTCTAGAAATTGCTTTCTTTGTTATAACATATGTGAGTACTAGTCTTTCATGTTACATCAATCTGCTCACATATAACTAGTGTAGGGTGTGTAGTCAGAAAATTTGAGTGAAAATTGAGTGCATAACGAGTGAGGAATTGAGGGAATTCTCTAAGGCATGTTATTACATTCAAAATATGTTTTAATTGATTAAATGCGAACTAGTGAATGGTGACTATGATTAAGTATGTGCTTGAGGGAAAGGAAGACTAAAAGCCATGTGAGTAATGAATTTTGACATGTCATGTTTCATTGGAAATCCCTGAGGCGAACGTTGGAAGGTTTAGTTTTTGGTTTTGGTTAGTTTGTTTCGTTTTGTTTTCTTTCTTTTGTTTGTTTTGCTCGAGGACTAGCAAAAGCTAAGTGTGGGGGAATTTGATAGGAGCATATTTATGCGCCTTAGTTAGCTAGTTCTTATGCATTTTTGTTATGTTTTCTTCGTTAAAGTAGTCTTTTAAGCTACGTTCATGTGTTTTCAGGTTTAAAGGACATATTACATGAAATGATGCAATTTGGAGCAAAACTGAGCTGGAATGTGGTGTATGCAAATAGAGCACGAGGAATAGACGTCCAAAACAATGCATCACACAATCTTCCTCCTAAGCCGTGCATCCCACCATGCCTATCTATCATCCATGAACCCTAATATATAATCAGCCCATTATCTCATTCTTTGGCCTTTAGCCGTGGCATCCATTCTTTCCCATTATTAAAACCCTAATAATCCATTTCATCCGTAGCTTCCCATTCCATTTTTTTTTACTTCCATATCCCATATTTTCCAATCTGTCCGCAGAAATTCCTCCAACCTTTCCTACCATACCAACCTTCCTCCATCACCTTACACACCTTCCTACACCACTAATCCTCCCTAAATCCATCCCCAACCCAAAATAACATCCAAATCATCCATTTAACCAATCTGCCGCAGAAGGAGAAGAGGAAAGAGGAGCTTCGACGCGCACCAATTCACGTGAATTCGTTGGGCGTTCTAGGTGTAATCAATCCTTTGTGCTTTATGTTTAAATTCATTTGTAATTCTCTTTTTGTGAACATGAGAGGCTAAATCCCCCTAGTTAGCTAGGGGGTGATTCGAAACCATGGTTATACTTGCAATATGAATTGATTACTTTTGGTTGGGATTTCATGAATGTTGGATTCAATTTGTTTAACCGTTTGATTGATAACTTATTTATGAATGTTTATTAAGAATGCGCGGTTAACATTCATGCATAAATCTGACGCTAGAATATAAGTGAATTTCACCTAATCGTTATGAACTTATATTCACAAGTAGTGGAGGTTGCTTATAAACAATCGCGTTAAATGAATTCTTGGCACGAGTATCATGCTTTTCATAGTTACAAATGCCTTGTCGATGCTTATAATTTCCAAAGAACGTAATGATTCTAACTTGTATCTTTATCATGCTGTTCATATAGAGAACTTGTTAGGAATAATTTGTTTGCGATGCATATTCATCCAATTCAATGATTCTAGGGAAATTTGAAGGTTAATTTAAGCGTACCTAATTAACTTGGAGTATCGAGTTCCATAATTCATCGAAAGACCAACTGAAAATCAAAGTGTATGCAAGTATAACATGTGTGGAGATGAACCCCTTGGCTATTCCATCATCCATATTTTCATCTCATTCATATTTACGTTTTGCCTTTAATTACAATTTGTCCATTTAATTTAATATCGTCCAAACACAATCCCCCCTTTACTTTATTGTCAAATTAGTTAGAAATCAATTTAGTTTGTGTTTTTATAGAATTTTGAGTCTTTTGGTTTGTCTTAATGATTTAACGTTTAGTTTTGCATTCTTTGAGTCTAGTTTAGTGTTTTATATTGTTTTTACGTTTTTGAGTCAAAAATCCAAGTGATTAACAATCCCTCCTAATCCCCGGTCCAGAACGATCCCTACTTATACTTACTACAATTGTCAAAAAGAGGGTTTAATTTGAGTGTCAAGTAAATCTCGCACCAAATTTTGGCGCCGTTGCCGGGGATTAGCAACTTTGCCTCTGGAAGAAAGCTGCAAACCGTTGACGGTCATCAAGCTCATCAAGCTTCCTCTTCATGCCTGACGAATAATTGTTGGCAAGCACGTGCAAACTTCGGTTCTCGTACTTAAGCTGTTTGATCTCCTGCTTAAGACTCTCCACCTCCGCCATCAAGGATTCAACCTGACGGGAGCGAGCAAGAAGGCGTTGGCCCATGTTGGACACAGAGCCAGCGCACTGAACGCTAAGAGCCAAGGACTCTTGAACGGCCAACTCATCGGACCGTCCAGAAAGCAGCTGACTGTCTTTGGGAGTGAGGAGGTTCCGAGCCACTATCGTAGCCGTTGTGGGATCCGTCATCACAGAGTCCTCATCTGTAAGAGGGCCATGGGAAGATAAGAAAGACGGGCACCATACCTTACCCTGACGAGACGCGACCGGATCACTGCTTAGACTCAAATCTAAGCAAATGTTCGATGGGTTGGATGAGCTAGCCATTGTTCACGAAGTTAAAAGAGAAGGGGTGGACGGAGTAGATTTTCAAACGGGCCGGAGAAGATTTCTGGGCAATTTTCAAGTGTGCATGTTAGAAGGTGATCAATCACCTCTATTAAAGGAGAGGCGTTCACCAATTCAGAATGAAGAGACACCACTCTTCTCGTCAGACGCAATCCCAGCTTTTCAGAAGACGCGTGGAAGGCGAGAAATCAGCTGCACACTTTAGCTGACAAATGTGGGAGACAAAGCCGAAAGCTCCCGGCTTTCCAGAAAGCGTGTGCATATTTGTCGAAAACTCCCGGCTTTGCAGAAAACGCGTGCCACTTGTCAAAAGATCTCAGACAGAGCCGCATCCGCGCTGCTACGTGTCGTTCAGAAAACGAAGGGCATCGTTCAGAAATCGAAGGGGCGACTGCTCAGAAATCGAAGAGGCAAATTCAAAGATCGAAGAGTCATCACTATTTCAAAAAGCCGGATTTGCGGGATCAAAACGTTTGTTGACAACGGTAAAAGAACAGTACCACCACTTGCTATTGAATTTCCTATATATGTCGACCTTCATTTTTTGGCAAAGCAGAACTGAAGAAAATGCCCAACTCTTTCTCACCTCTGAGGGTGCACTCCCAGCAAAGCCTTACAAAATACTCCATTCTTTCTTCTTCCCCAAAGATGATACCAGATGCCTGGAGTACAGATGACCCAGGAGGAAACAGCACCACAAATACATGTGCTGATTCATTCACCGCTTCTTCAAAAGCAAAGGTATCTCATATCATCAAGGGCAAAAGCAAAGGTATATCATATCATGCTCTTTCCCTGTCTTTTCCTTTGTCCTTGATATTACTTGCATGGCAAAGTGAAAGAAGCAATCAGCCGGCACTTGGAGTCTATCTGGACTCTATTCCCTGGTTGCTTACCTAGCTTTGCTGAGCTATCCTCTAACCCTCTTCAATATGAATTGGAGAGATTGAACAAAGAAACAGATAAAAGGAGGAAGCTCAGACCCTCGGGGGAGACCAAAGGAAGCCTACTACCCAGTTCAAGAGTAGCACAAAGGAAAATCAACGATGGGAGTAGCGCAGTTCAAGAGTAAGCCAGTGGAATTATTCAAGATGAAGCCTCACTGCAATCACCAAGGAGAAGATGGAATTTACACTCCATAACCAGATTTGCATCTCTAAAACTCTTCTCTTTGATAGATACATTCTGCCATGTTTAGTATGTTTAGTTGTTGTTTTTATATGTTTTCTTTTGTTTGGTGTGTTTTAAGTTTAAAACATTGAGGACAATGTTTGATTTAAGTGTGGGGGGGGTAACTAAGTATGTTGATGCAAATTTGTTGGATTTTATCACCCATAACTTCAAGTGTTGTTCCTTGTTGACTAATTAAATTGATTCTTAACAGTCGGCACAGAAGATCTTGGTATAGTTAATTGGATTTGGATCCTCGCCTAAGCAAAGGAGACGGAGTCTCTTGACCCAAATACATAGGCCATTGGATTTTGATCTAACGGTTACAATTATTATAACTTTTAGAGAAGCTTTTTGTTTATAGTCGTTGGATCAAAATCCAACGGTCCGTATGTTTGGATCAGGAGGATCCGTCTCCCTTGCTCAGGAGAGGATCCAAATCCTAGTTAACCTAGTCTACATATTGTTTGCTCATACATAAAACTCAAGATATTGTTTCACATTGTGGTTAGGTTTTTTTTTTTTTTTTTTTTTTTGGGTCAAACAATAGATTTGTTAGATTATATATTAGATTAGGGAGCCGACGGGATATGAAGATACCATGTGATGCAAGAGCAACACTCTTATCCGCTACTGTGGTAGAGAGCCACTTACCACATTGTGGTTAGTTGGTCCTATCACCTTTATATTAATTAATTTTATAAATATGGTGATATTACGACTTCATCTAGGGGTTTGGGAAAGTTTATTCTCTGGATGAATCCGATGCTGTTTTGCCAATAAATTACAATATGATAGAAAAGAAAAAGAAGGGACTGAGGGATTGATGGTCTTACAAATGGCACAGATTAATTCCAATATGGGAGAATGGAAGGAAAAGCATGTCGAAACCACAAAAGGAAAACATGGAGTGAACAAAATTTTCTGTGGGCAGGAGGAACTTAAGTGGTTGCTGCAGAATATGTTCCAACTTTTATTTTATGGACCACGCAAGCCCGGGCAAGCTTTCTGAGTTCCCATGTGTTTGGAAGTACAATATGGCCCAGCGAAGCACAAAAGTTGCATGATTTTGTGTGAATTTCCCACTAGATTGTCAGGGACAAATCTAGTTTTTGTATGATTTTATGCGAAATTTAAACAGCAATCGACCACGTATTGGAACTTCAAGGGCTTTCTCTTTAGCGATTTAAAATTGTTACATTATCATCTAAGGGAAAATATCTTTCTGGTGAAGCTAACCAAGAAGCAGGTGGTGGATTCACTTCAGCAAGTAGCTAGAATCAATTTGTTAATAGATATCGAGGAGCAAAAACTTATCCGGTATGTTAGTGTAACAGTATCTCTATGATTGTGCATTATTACTTCCGAGTACTGCTTCAGATGGACATCATAGTGTATGCAAGTCTTTCTCTCGCATAGGCTCAAAGACATCATTGAATTGGCCTTTGGGATCAGCTCAATTGGTAAGATTGGGTGGGGAAATGACCATCTTAGGGCTGCTCTCCTATACAGACGTTTGGCATGACGTGATAAGTAAATCTGGTAATTTCTTATACGACCTGTTAACACGACATGAAAATAACAGGTTTCGGATCAACATGATAACTAATCGGGTTGTTATTGGGTCACACGATAAGAACCTGTTAATAACGGGTCATTAACAGATTCACACAAAGGTGACACGCGGGTAACTTGTTTTAACACGTTAAGAAAAAAATTATTTTGATGATTTTAATTTTTTAAACTGCTAAAAAAACTTACTATAAAATACAATACCCATTTTGTATATGTATATATTGTATCTATATAAATTTTGAAAATTTAAGTTTTATTTATTTATTTATTTTTATAGTTTACTATAGGCAAAGAGAGATTAAAAAATTATAAAACACATTAAAAATAAAAGTATCAAGTAATTTAAAAATACCAAACACATTAAGAAAAATTATAATAATTAATTTACAAGTGCGAAAAATGTGAAAAAAAAAATGCAAAGGCTTGTGATCGCACCCTCTAAGCTTTGAGTATGGGTATATTATCGTTTGAATTTTTAAAACCATACAATACGTCATGAATAATATTTTTAAGGGAGTTCAAAATAAATAAAATTCATAATCATTAATGTACAAGTCTAAAAAATGTGAAAGCATATATAAATGTCCAAGGTTCATCAACCTTGAAATGCAACTCCCTTCATTTTGCATATCCTTGAATATTTGGTATTTTATAGTAATGTACTAATACTTTTTCATTAGGCTCTTATTTTGGAGTATGTAATATTTGAAAGACAAATGTTTTTTATTTTATTTTTTATTTATTTATTTTTATTTTTATGTTTTGAAGTAATATTTATGTGACAATGTGGTATGCATATACTAATTTAGTATTATGTTTTTTTATTTTTTTATGTCAATTATGTTTTTCATTTTCATTATTTATTGATTTAAAATATATTTTCTTTAACGGGTAATGGGTTGGGTCATATTACCTGATAATTTTAATGGGTTGATTTTAGGTCGGGTCATATTGTCGGTTTACTTTAATAGGTGTTACACGACACAACCCGTTAAGATATCAGGTATGACATGAACACGAAAAATGACACACCCCAACCGAGAATGTCCATCTGGACTCTGAAATGAGTTGTGATGGCCGACACTTGAAAGGTGACGAAGCTATAAAGTGTAGTGAGATGGAAAATGTGAATAAATTTAAACCTAAAAGTGACTAAATGGAAGAGTGCGCATGTGAATGGGATTGAACCCAATTCACACGTGATGTCAGAGCATAAGTAAAGTACAATAAATTTGATATCTCGACCCCAAAATTAGTATTTTATTTTATTTTTGGCGTATTTTGAAGATTTAATTGAAACTAGCTCGTTAAATTCTCCGGTTTCGAGAAAGTGAAGTGAAGGGTATTTTTGTCATTTTGAATCTCGACCTTTTCGATCAACTCTTAAGTTGTTTAGGTAGAGCTTAATTCCACGAGTGCGTAGGCGCAAACAGATTTCAAGTTAGAACGAAGAACTTAGAGATGTTTGAAGTTTGAGGGCATTTTGGTAATTTGGCCAAAATGCTATAAATGGAGGGGCAGCTCCTAAAATGTTCTACAAGGTTTCCAAAAATTGGGCGCCAGATTGCTTTTGCGTGTGATCAGGTTGCTGACCCGCCAACTTGACTTGCTTGTTTCTCCTCCGTCTAACCTCCGTTTTAGGTGATCTTGGTGTCCATGGAAAGCTCTTGATGAGCCCTACATCTATGTAGTGTTAGATTTCCCATTTTCTTTTCCATTTTCCCATTAGAGGCAGCAAAGTCCCATGGGTTTCGTGATTCTGGCAACCATTTCCTTCGAGTGAGGTATGAAACTTCATTTACTCTTTATAATCTTCAAGTTAGTATGCTTGGTTATTGCTTTTGTAGTCGTTTTAGTGTTCGATGTTTAGAACCCTAGAAATCCAGTTTTCTCTGGTGAAATTGGATAATTTATGGCTTGAATTTGTCATTGGCTTAGTTGTGAAAAGTGTTTCCCTTGTTAAGCTCTAGCTACCTTGTAAATTTGAGCCTTTTTGGTTAAGGTTGAAAATTCGGGTTTACAAACCCTCCACCTTGGCTACCATCGTCTGTGGCGATGCATAGGACCCATCCATAAGTGTTATCTAAGTACCAAATACCTTTTAATGACCTTGTGAACCTATGTCTAGCTCGGTTTCTCGAAATTCAATTGTTTGGTGTTGTAATCAAATTGGACTACCACTCGCTTGTATGATTGGTAGACATCTAGCTGTTGTATTTTTGTCAATTTGTAGATTTTTGTTGGGCTTGATGGAGCTTAGTTGACTCATCACGATGACGTGTCGTTCTCGATTAATGTGCGCCTCGATTTATGTACAAATGGCACTTGGCCTTGGTTTGTGTGCTGGTTTTGTTAAGTTTCCTAAGTGGGGTATTGTGTGGCGTATTAGGTTCCTTGGAAGTGGAGTTGGTGAATCTAGAAGCGTAAATAATGTTAAATCCCACATCGCCCAGGGGAGTGATCCTTATATATATTCCCATCCTTACCTAGCACGAGGCCTTTTGGGAGATCACTGGCTTCGGGTTCCATGGGAACTCGGAAGTTAAGTGAGTAGCGCGCTAGAGTACTCCCATGATGGGTGACCTACTAGGAAGTTCTTGTGAGAGTTCCCAGAAACAAAACCGTGAGGGCGTGGTCGGGGCCCAAAAAGGACAATATCGTGCTACGGTGGAGTCGAGCCCAGGATGTGGTCGGGGCCCGGGCCAGGGTGTGACGAATAACCTAGGTGAGTGACATGAATATTTTGTAATATGATTATTACCCATTAAATTTCTTGTTATATACTATGTGGATATAACATGGATTTACAAATAATTTTATGGGAATGTGTGCTACTATGCTATGTTTACTAGACGATGCCTCAAAACTATATTTATGATGTGCTTGGTTAATCTGCACCATGTAGCAGTGGTACATAGATGGTCTTACTTGGTTAATCCGCAATTGGGGACCATACTACTTTGGGATCGTACTTGGGCTATGGGCGATCCTTATTATTTGGTATGGCCATACGTACTTGGGGGTGATCATGCTTGGTTAATCTACGTTGAGTGATCACTACCTATAGTATTCATATGAGTGACTTTGCTTGGTTAATCTGTTGTGGGGGTCACTACCTACATGATATTCTCAGGAGTGGTTCTGCTTGGTTAATCTGCAATGGGGGACCATATCCTGATCGGTTGCTTAGTGTAGGCTTCGGCTGAATTGTGTCTCTCTATAGCCCTAGATTATTGTTTATTACATATATGAAAGATGAGATTGAAGCCCTGTGTAGCTCAATCTAGAAAATGGTGATTGAATCAAATAGTTTACATGAAGATATTGCCTAAAAGTGAATGATTTTGGTAGTGACTCATTCTTACTCGTAACAAAGAGAGGCAATGAGGAAAAAGATACCAATCTCATTCCTACACATGATTATATTATTGATGGTGTGTCATTCCTACACAACTTCGAGTTGTATGATGACTGAATGTTATCTCGATAGACGTGTGGTGAGATTCGAAATTGAATAGCCATTCTTATACATATTAATGAGGCGTATGGTGGTTAAATTATAATATATATGGAAATTGGACCCTTGTCATTGTCGGAAAATGATGAAAGGCGAGTGATGTGTCACAATCCGAAGAGAATGACAGAATAATATTGACGGTGATCATATTGAATGTTGATACGGTATACAAAAGAAGTGTCATGTGTGGGCGTATCACTACTTTGACATATAATCATTTGCTATTATTTATATTCACATATGTTATATTATTGTCACTCACACAAGCTTTGCAAATTATTCGAGTTTTGCTTTGCCCGGTTCGTCATTCCATTGGCGTACGGTTATTTTGCAGGGTAATGGGTAGTGGTTAAAGAAGAAGATTGCATGTTATGTAGTTGTGTGGGTATCGCACTAGAGAGTAGGTATTGCCACCCTTTGTTGTGAGTTATTCCGTTGATGCTCTGATGTATATTATATGTATGAGTAAGTGACTATATATTATATTGTACCACTACAGTCCTCCATCACGTGACGATTTCGGGGTGTATCTCGGGATCGGGGCGCGTGATAGTAAAGGTAGGATAAGAATTATACCATTGAAGGTAATCACCTATACCAAGATTTGCCAAGAATCCTCGTCAGCACGAAAGCTCTGTTACTAAAACTTGGAAGGGTGAAAAACAAAGGTGAGTGGGCCTAAAAATAAATTTTTGTAAAAACCTTTTCGAAAACATAATAACCCCACACCATAAAACAAGTATAGTTTCCACATATAACATACTACGTGTGGTATGAAAATACTTACCGTAACCAGCAATATCTTAATAATGCAATATGTCACGACATTTCGTAAATAAACACGTGGTAATCACATCATTTCGCATAAACAAACATATCATATCAAGTGCTTATTGACATATGTTAACACCTCAGTTAATGCAGAGATATTCTAACATAAACAAGACGAGGTGTAACAATGATATACACTATAGTACTACAATCACGTGAAGACTGGCTCTATGTGCATCACATACGAGTCCTAATTGCCTATAGCAATCTAGGATATGATTGTCACCTATAATGGATCCAAAGTGAGTGTATGGTGCGATGTGAACATACACATGAAAGATTGGCCTTGGCCCCAAACGAGTACTAACACAAGTGCAACACACAATGAGCAGATAATGTAAATATGATCATGCAACAGTAAATCGATAATTCTAGTCAACATAACACTATTCACGTCCGCAAATATAATTAAGGCATCCCACAGTAGTACGCATATATGTGCATCTTGCAGGATTCATAATTCTCAACCTTACGATCTTTCTTATAAACGTTAATTTAATTATGGCAATCACGTAGAAACTTATTATTAAATATATGTGAAAACTAAACAAATATATATACTATATAAAAGAAAAGACTCATTCACAGATACTTGCGAGGTCGCAGTCGCTCGAACTAAGAAAGACGGAGTCTACGATAATAATCGCACCTAAGCATAATACTGAGACTCGTTAGTAAAACTCAACTAGAACGATTCAATTTGAAAAAAAACGAAGTGCGGATTTAGAATCAGGGAATCGAAATGCACTAAGAATGGTCCCGGACAATTTTCATAAAAAGTTAACAGTTGGTCAACCTCGAAAAGTCAATTGAGCAGCCCTTATGGTCAACTATGTTAAAACTTTAGAATTTCACTAAATGGATGCCAAAAATGGACTAAGGATGTCGAAATTAGCCTTGGAAGGTTTTCGAGAAAATTTCGAAAAAGTCAACTAACAGTTAACTAGGAGTTAATGAACTATTTCAAGGAATATTCCCTCTAAATTCTAAATGGATTTGGGTTGGATCTTTTTTTTTTTTTTTTTCGGGTTGGGCCAACTTGATTGCCGGTTTTTGGAAAATTTGGGCGGATAACAAAATGAGGTCCGATTAGCTTGGTTTCTCAACTATTCTTCACATTCTACCTACCAAAACGAAGCTTAAGAGGAGAGGAAGGAAAATATACCATAACTAGGTCCTGCCATCACCAGAAAAACCTGCAAAACTTAGGTTCCTTGTTGGAAAACTTAGGAAAAACATCTCCCTCGTTGTTTCTGCATTCAAACATTATCATTCTTCTCAAAACTACTCCAAAGGTACACCAAAACACGATCTACTAGGTTATAAAGGGTTTTCAAACGTTACCTTCACTGAAATCGATGAGATCTTCATCAGGAAACCACCGCTCCTAGCTGGAGCTCCTTGGCTCGACGATAGTAGCTGGGTTCTCGGGATGGTTACCCATACAAGGTGTTTGCAAGGGTTTACCCTCGTGGTGGGTTGACGATGAGGAAGGATGGTGGTCTGGGTCGTTCACCGGAGGAAGAACGGCAATGGTGTGGTCGTTGTTGTCGAGGAGAGATATGGGAGAGGTGAGGGAGAGAAAGTAGAGAGTTGAGTGAGATGAGAGTTAAAGATAGAAAGTGAGAAGGAAGAGGACACAAGGACAAAAGGGAGAGGACACAAGGGCCCCACGGACACAAATATCCCAGAAAAAATAATAAAATAATAAGGATGAATATCTAGAATATTGAATTTACTAAAATACCTTTCTACTTTGCAGTTTCGTAAAATCTTCATCGTGGTTCCAAATTCGATTCCGCTTGTACCCACGCGTTTATAGTGATGAGTACTATGGGAGTACGAGAAAATAATAGTTCATACGTGTCACAAAATGACGGTCAATAAAAGTGAACGTTCTCGCCTCTAAGGGCATTTTCGTAAATTCACTCTTTTAAAATTAAATTTGAATTTAAATTTTGTATTTTTCACTTTCATTTATTAGTTTGTTTTAGAAGTGTTTGATTCTATTTCAAACTCTCACTTGTAAACTCAATATAAAGTGAAGGGTAATGTTAGAGACATTAAATTTGTAGGCAAAATTTGTCACTAATAGGAAATGAGCATGTTTATCAACGCTTAAGTAATAATCCAATAATCAACTTCCGTGTCATTTAGTTTACAAATTTAGTTTTCCTAACATTACCCTAATGTGAAATATACAGAAGGCTAAATTATCTAGCCTAATTACTCTCAAAGTAAATTTCATCTTGGTAAACCGCCCTTCCCAATTCTATCACTTCTGCAATTAGATTTTTGGGATTCTCAGCTTACACGTTTGTTTCATCTTCTTAATGTATGGCTTTTTCTTAATCATTTGTTTTTGGTATTTTGCAACTTGTTTTGTAGATTCTTACCTATAAGTTAGAGCATCACCAGTGGAATCCCTAAATAAGGGCAACCACCTTATAAAATGTGTATAAAACAAATAATCAGAAAGTAAGTCCCTAAAGTATAGGGACTCACTGGATGCATAGTGCATATCCTCACATATAAGAACTATATAGAAACAACCTTGAGTGGAAAATGGGGCCTGCAATCTTGATTGAAGCTTTTAATGCTTTTAATTGATTAAAAAAATGTTAACATACACAAAAAAAACGTGCACCTTGAGTGGAAAACGGGCCCACAATCTTGATTGAAGATTTTAATGCTTTTAATTAGTTAAAAAAAAAGTTAACATAAACAAAAAAATATGCACCTAATCAAATTATCAGACAAAGTCATAAAAACTTCAAATTTAGGGATTCTACTATAAGAACTCTCATATCGGGGGCAATATTCCTTTAGGGGCACAAAAATTCCCTTTAAGTCCTTAAATGAGTACTCAAAAGTGGTGATGGGAGTTCCTAAATAGGGATTTCCATTGGAGATGCTCTTAGGCTTTTTTAAGAGGGGTTAGGTCTCTTATTCCCCCTCTTTTCTTTGTATTTTTATTGTTGTTTTTTTTTTTCAAGTGTGATTACGTTTATACCCCTACTCTTTGCTTGTTAGTTTTTCGTTCTTTAATGAGGCGTAAGGTTAGAGCAACTTCAACCCTCCTTTATAGGCTGGCCCAAAGTCCCCTAAAATAGGTTGGCCTCCCAAAAACGCACTCCACCCCACAAAATAGGCTAGCCCAAAGTCCACCCCAACTTCTAGGCCGGCCCAAAATGGATTGAGTGAAGAACCAACCTATATGACATCATGCTAACGTTAGCCGCAGGTTGAGTCCTTTTTTGTGGCTGACGGGTGGGATCACAGGGGCGTGGGCACACGTTCCAGCCTTAAAAAAAAATTGGCAGAATCTCACTATGGACCATGTGTCCACTTTTGGGCTGTTGGATTTCAACCTTTTTGAAATCCAACGGTCCAGATTAATTGACTTAATAAAAAATTATAAAAATTGTTTAAAAATACAGAAAAAAATTAAATGTATTTTTTTTATTTAAATACCTAACCATCTTCTACACTTTCGGAAAATAACACGTAGCGTGACAAAATTGGTTAAAAATTATATCCGAAATTTAAAATAAAATTATTTTATTAAAAATTTAATAATATTTTAATAAGAATTGACTAGACTATGGGCCATCTCATTTTTTAGGGGTGGAGATTCACTTGACCAAATACTGTTTATTGCAGTCAATTACTATTTATTTAGGTGGATTAAATGGACTTTGGGCCAACTCATTTTTTAGGGGTGGAATTGCTCTTATGTCCCCTCACTAGGTATAACTTCTTTTTTTTTTTTTTTTTTTTTTTTCAATAAAACCTCTCTGGTAATGTCAAGGTTCTAAAATGCGCTAGTCGGGTAGCGGGCTGAGTATAGCATCTAGGTGTCTAGGCGGGCAGGAAGGAATTTTTTTTTAATTTTAATTAAATTCAATATATATCATAGAATAACATATAAATAAATGCTTACTTATACTTTAAAAAATACATAATTATATTGGGATACATAAATTGCAAAAGAGGACATATATATTACAAAAATGTTACTCTTACCATTTATTTGTACCATCTTTTGACCATCTCTCTAATAGGGATGAGACTCATATGTGATTGTGGACTCTACCTTTATTAGAGAGATGATACAAATAGATAGTAAGAGTATCATCACTTTATAGATTACTAGCCTCTCCGCACGCGCTCACACACATGCGAGAGACATTTTTTCTAATCATGGGCGCTACACACCCCTAAAGATATACTGTATTAGTTGTTTACCATTCGTGTTCACTAGGTATAGACATTAATACTTTCACTATAGTTTTAACTTAAGTTACAAACAAACTAAAATCCTAGTTGGTCAAATAGTATTTCTCCAAGTTCAATGAAAATTGATTATTGCGAAAAACACATGCTCTTCTTCTTTTAACCAATCCAAGGTCGAATAAAATTGGCTCACTCTCTGGAGTGTTTTGTACTAGCCCACATAGAACAATAAGCATGGAGATCATTGTTAGCTACAAAAAAAATAGCAATTTCTACCTTGATTAAGGAAAAAACTTAAACTCGTTCAAATGTTGTTATGAGTATAAAATTAACAAATAAATAAGACAAAATGACCTAACAATTCAATCTATATTCATTTCTTGATCCTCCCAAATTTTATTTCCATGGGAGAATGGAGAGATCAATATTATTATTCTTGAACTAATATTGTTTAAACCTCCGTACCTGGAAGAGAAAAACACATAAACAGAGTGAAGCTAAACATGATGTTCCAAATCAGTCTTGCAAGGAAAAAAAATGGAAACTATAAAATAAACCTAGCAACATATATTCAGTATTTCTTCTTCTTTATTTTTTTTGTTTTTGTTTTGAAGGCTAATTTGATATTAAAACTGACCTAATTTGAGCCTCCAAATCATCAAGCTTGGCAGCATAATCTTATCAAACCAACTCCACAGCCTTCATGTGTTCTTCTTCTTTATTCATCCATTCCTCCCTCATTTTCTTCATCTCTTTGTTCAAGCCACGACTTGAGCTGTGGCCATTGCCAACATCCATGCTAATATTGACACTCTTAGAAGGGAACTATGACACATGATTTTACTTATGTTTTTCAACCCACTTTTTAAAATATATATCAAACTTAAAGAATAGAGAAGAAGCTAAATGCAAATATTCTACATGTTTACTCTTCCTCAATTTGGAATGTTGCGTTGAGATTCCAAGTATGATATTGGAAGTGAACACAATAAAGCGATAAGATAAAAATGCAGCAAATTAACCAAGATAGTGAAGAACATGAATAATTAAGATTACAATTGGGAAAAATCGAACATGTATGACCACGCTAGTGTTTGACAAACTCAGATTGTTCCTTCAAACATGCATAGAAGTGTCTTTAGCCTTGAAAGATACATCACAGTAGCATATTATTGCCCAAATTTCTATCCCTAATGAAAAAACTTGTGCCAATAAAATTAATAAACAAAGAAAAAAGGATAAATGAATGAACAATTAATAAGAGAAACCCATCAAATGTCAGCCTCTCCTCTCTTTTTGTGCAAAACCCTATGATTTTAATACTTTATAAGCAATCGTGGCTTATAGTTACAAGAAAATTTGCTGGAAAAGGAAGAAGAACAGAAGAAGAAAAAAATGAGAGAGAAGAAAACCAACCTACACTTGAAGTACCAAATGTTTTTGTTTGCCCATTTAGGTTTCGCGTTACTTTTCCTCAACTCAACCCTACACGTCAACATCCAGTTTCTAGGGTTTTCAATCTCCGATCACCACCAATCACCAGATCCATGGCGATGGCTTCAATGTATTTTTGTTGCTAAAATTAATCACCAACGTCATTAACGTTTGGATGAGAGAGCAAACTCTTTGTGGTACCTAGTGCCCGTAACCTCTAATCTTTAAATATAATGAAACTGCTATGACTTGTTGCACTATACATACATCTTTTTTCTGCTTCTTCAGTACCATAACATTTACCAATGGCCTCCGCTGGGATATCTGCAGTTTGAGATAAATTGATGGAATGGCCTCCGCCTATCCTCCTCGGCAAGGATATCTAACAATTTGAGAAAAACTGATTTGCAAACGTGGTGGAATTTGTCTCTTCCACGTTTGATTTCTAAATGGTACAATATTACTATTTTGTCCCTATTTTGTTGGGCGGTTTTTAATTATTTTCTGTATCAAAGTAAGGACATGATTGGAATATTGAAATCTTCATCTATTTGGGCTTCTCACTTTATATATGTAGATAAAGTATTAGAATATACTGAAAACATGGAAAAAATTCTATAGAGTATAAAGTATTAGACATATTGAAAACATGGGAAACAAACATATAATGAGTGTTTATCCAAGTATTCAATAAGTCTCATATAATTTACTGAAAAAATAAAATGCAAATTAAAAATTATCTATTTTCTATGCAAATGAGAGTTGTGACTTAAGCGGGCCCCTAAGTAGGTCCATATGCTCTTTCTTAATTTTTAAAGGCTTAGGGATTAATATGGGAGGTGGCAGTTGCCTAGTGCCTATGTGGTGCTAAGTGGGAAATTTTAGAACAATGGGTAACATTCAGGTTTTCATGAAAAATATTGAAAAATAAGTTAGAAATAGAATTAGGCTCTTACTAAAATTGAGGTTCTTATTTGATAACTATTTAGTTTTTAATTTTTTTATCTACATTATTTGTGTTTGAAATAGAGGAAAAATACATGAGAGAAATGAAGAAAATAGAATGGAGAAAGAATGTTGGGTATATATAGAATAAACATTCAAGGATGGAGACACAAATCAAAACTAAAAACCCACAACTAAAACTATAGTTATTTTAACTTTCTAGATTTTCTTTTCACTTATTCTTCTGTAATTCTTCTCTCTCTCTCTCCCTCTCTAGATCTCATTGTCTTTTACGTCCCTCATTTCTTCCATATATTTTCTTCATATCTTAAACACAAAAATTTAAATAATTACCAAAGGGGGTCTAAATCTTGAAGAAGCACACGATGCTCTTCATGTCGACTACGCCTCAACTTCGAAATTTTCTGATTTGAAGCAGAAAAAATTCTGGTTGCAGCTGTAAGTCTCCAGCTAATTCTTTAATCTCACTCAAAGTTTTATTAAAGTTATATGTCGAAAACCAGGCATCTGTGAGCACATTGTATGGCGGAAAGTGATCACTGAAACTACATCGCCATATTCTCTAGCTAGGACAGAATGTCTCATCTCCTTGCTGCATAATATATATTATTGGGATGTTGGGATTAATTGTTAAAGAGCCTCTAAGATTTTACGTGTGAATTGCGCCCTGCCTTTCCAGCTGTCTCAGTGCATTTTCAACACCAACAGTACTAGGAAAACAATACAAAGTGTTTGATTTCGAAGAACTAGTATATTACAGTTTGGTAGAAATGTCTCAAGTTTGATTTATATGAACGTAAAAACTTTTTGTATTTGTGTTGAGCTCAATATCTAATTATGACTTGGCCAATTATGTGCTCAACACAAACTCCCTCTTGTTAGAGGAGAATATCGTTGTATAACTAGGAAAAAAAATAAATTAAAAGAAAACTTGATGATGCATGGCATCGTAAATTATTTATTCAGATGAGTTTTTTTTTTTTTTTCTACTATTTGTCTCCTAAAGTTTTATTTGCCATGCACAACGAATAGTTTGTCCGAAATTTAAACAATAATGCATAAATATTCAGGAAAGGCAGAAGAACAATATTGAAGCATCAAAACCTTACCATTAAACCAGAATTATTCCGAAATTCCTGTAATAAGAGGTAAGAACGCATACGCAGGATTACGTGGATAGCATTCTTCCATTTATTTTCTAAATTCTAAGAATTAAAGGATAATACTAAAAAAATAGAATCTTTAGGTTTTATGTACTTTTTAATTTAAAATATCGGCTCGAAGTTCTATCAATAAACTAAATAGCTACAAAATTATAAACAGTCCCCAAAGTGCTAAACAAAATGATGGCAATTTAATTTTGAGAACTTTAACGAAAAGTTCCGGATCCTGTTCACTTTAACGAAAAACCATATTTTTACACTAAAAAGTCAATCCTGGTACTATTCACTTTACCCTTTATTTTATCTTTATCGTTAAAACTTAAAGTTTTCAAACCCTTTTCATAAACCAGGATTAACTTTATAGTGTAAACATGTTTATAATTTTGTAGCTATTTTGTTTAGCACTTTGGTGACTGTTTATAATTTTGTAGCTATTTAGTTTATTGATAGAACTTCGAGCTGATATTTTAAATTAAAAAGTACATAAAACCTAAAGATTCTATTTTTTATAATATTTTAAACTACTATGATTCGATCAGTGTAAGAGACATGACACACTTCTCTGTCTAATTGACTAACTCATATATTCTCCGAAAAAATCCATTTATAATAGGTGTCACATTCCGGCCTAGACCCCCATCACATCTTGGGCTCGATTCCACTGTAGCACGATATTGTCCGCCTTGGGTCTCGACCTTCTCTGTCTAATTGACTAACTCATATATTCTCTGAAAAAATCCATCTATAATAGGTGTCACATTCCGGCCCAGACCCCCATCACATCTTGGGCTCGATTCCACTGTAGCATGATATTGTCCGTCTTGGGTCTCGACCACGCCCTCACGGTATTGTTTCTGAGAACTCACACTAGAACTTCCCAGTCGGTCACCCTGAGTCACCCATCCTGGATTGTTCTCATGCGAACTCGCTTAACTTCAGAGTTCTGATGGAACCTGAAGCCAATGAGCTCCCAAAAGGCCTTGTGCTAGGTAGAGATGAGAATATACATATAAAGCTTACAGGATCCACTCCCTTAGGCGATGTGGGACGTAATCGGAACTCCGAAGTTAAGCAAGTTCACGCGAGAGGCCTCATGCTAAGTAGAGATAGGAATATATATATATAAGACTTACATGATCTACTCTCTGGGCAATGTGGGATGTAACAATAGGCTTGTGAAAATGTAAAACCCCTATAGGCAAATAGCTTAATGTGGGAATAGGGAAGATATCCTCTTTGGATCTCTCCCACCAAAACTCACCAATCAATTAATCTGGGCTCTTAAAATTTGATTTAATGGCTACAAATAGGGGGTCCCTTAAAAAGATAATAATTTTAACCGTTTGATCAAATTTCAAAGGCCTAAATTAATTGATTGGTGAGATTTGGTGGAAAAAATCATGAGAGGTTGTCTTTCCGTGGGAATATACCTTGTTATTAGACTTTCTAGATAGATGGTGCTTACTGTGCAGAAGTTTTTTTTTACAATGATGGTTAAAAAACATATATTTAGAATATATTTTTCCCTTTGCATCAAAAACCCAAGCTTCCAATTCGTTTGTAAGTTCATCCATATCCTTATAAGAAAGGATATATTCTCTTCTCAGTGACTGCAGTCATGTTAGCTTGACCCACATTTCAAGCATTAATGTGAGGATTTGGATACCATTCCCTCTCTAAAAGTTCTAATAATATTGGGAGTCCCATTCCCTAAAACCACAAGATTAAACCCGAAGAAAGCCGCTAAGTTGGAATTGTTTTTAGACAGCTTTGGAATATATTACCAAAGGGAGATCAAACCCAAGGGAAAGGGTTGCCAATTGCCAAGTCCAAACAGGAATATCTTCTAGGCCTGGGTTTGTCTTAGAGTTTCCCTATCTATATCTTTCCTTCTTATGTATATATATACACCACTAGATTGTGGTTATGGCAACCCTACTAAAGAGAACATTTGGCTCTTTCATATCTTCCATTGCATACTACTCGTACTTTAACAGCCAAGATCATTACCACCACCATCACCACAACTGCGAAAGCATCATCAACAGGAAAATCAAACACACCATGCCAAGGGGTCGGCCGCTTTCACTAGAGGTTCGCTTTCATCTCCGTTGTTTTTGCTTTCGTTCTTTGAAGGTTTCTCATGTGTGTAGCTTGAAAGTTCATCATGCATGGCTTCTCTTCCTATGTATATACAAACATGCACACACACACACACACACACACACACACACACATATGTATTTGTACAAGCCCTTAAAGTACTATTTGTTTTATTCATATGAGAAACAAAGAACAAAAATCTTTCTCGTCAATTGTGGAGAGAAATCGATTTAAGAAACCTCGTTCCAAAGTGGTTCAAAGAGTAATGAACATCATGTTTTGAGCAAATTAAGTTCCCAACCATGATGGAGACCTCCAACCATCCAATTTTGTTAATCATGTATGTACTAATCTCTTTATTGATCACGTTTCTTGTAACACAAGAATAATCATGATTCATGAGGTATATGGGTTTAATCTGCATCCCAACATGGCTTTTCTTAATTCCTTTTTAGCTTCTAATTAATAACTGCTTAAAGTATAAAGCTTCTTGAAAACAACAAAAAGAATGAAGGAATAAAAAGAAAGGAAGGAAAAACCAAAACATGCTTTTTGCAAGATGAGAACAGGTTCTGAAACCGTGTTTGCTTTACAGACTGTGGAGCTCAAAGTCAGGATGTGCTGCACTGGCTGTGAAAGAGTTGTGAAAAATGCCATTTTCAAGCTCAGAGGTACACTTTCAAAATAATCATTCATTTTCTGTTTTTGAAATTATTATTGATTTTTCCTCTGGGAATAGGGGAATTACAGCGTACAAATTGTATATGTTGTGTATTCAGGGATTGATTCTGTGGATGTAGATCTACCAATGGAAAAGGTGATTGTAATCGGGTACGTTGATCGCAACAAAGTCCTCAAGGCAGTAAGGAGGGCTGGAAAAAGGGCTGAGTTCTGGCCCTACCCCAACCCTCCATTGTACTTCACATCTTCAAGTGACTATTTTAAGGACACAACCAATGAATTCAAAGAGAGCTACAACTACTATAAGCATGGCTACAATGTTGGGGACAAACATGGAAATATTCCAGTGACTCAAAGGGGAGATGACAAAGTTAGCAACATGTTCAATGATGATAATGTCAATGCTTGTTGCCTTATGTAACTCTGCTACGCAAGTAAACAAAGCTTATGCGACGGAAATATATGTGACTAAGAGAAATATATATGTAATTCATATGTAGTAGATATGCATGGTTTAGATGGAGAGAGAAAATAAATAAAGAATTTGTCAATCTCCATCGTAGTGTTGTATAATATGCAGGTTTGGTTTCATGCTGAATATTTGTAGGTGGGGAAACTATCAATGGAACAATTCCAGGACTTGATTGTATGCAGCTTTTGTTCCATGATCATGTTTTGTTTTGTTTTGTTTTTATGTCTTTTCTCCCTCCATATTTCATGATTTGGATTAGATTATGACAGCAGATTATTATGGCATTTTCCATCGAACAAATACAATGGTTTATGGGATGCGACAACGAGAAGAACTTTTATGCAACAAGTATATATGTCATTGTTATGCTGAAAGTCAAAATAGTGTGTATATGCTATAATAAAATTAGGTAAGCCGCTAGTATAATTCCCAATCTACAATTTTTCTATTTATTTAGATATAAATAATTTTAATATATAAACACAATGCCATACCCGTTGTATAAAGGTGCTTCTCAGCATCTCATGCACTACCCCATAAATTGATCTCTCATAAAAAGACATACACTTGCTAGGAATTTTCCACTTTTGTCACCGTCCAACAACCCTACAAGGTCGTTGTTCCTTAGTTGAGAAGGCAAAGTGAAGTCGAGTCGAAATGGTCTGAACTTTTTCGGTCTGCAAAGAATATTAGAGATGTCCACTTTATTCACGGAATACGGAAGACAACAATAAACAACTTTTCCAATGTTTGCTATTCTTGAAATATCTTTGAATTATTGACATAGGGGAACCGAACAGAAGACTGTGTGTACATAAGTGAATACTTTTTATTAATTGAGTTACAAGATTTTTACTATAATAAAATCTTTGAATTCATGTTTTTTTTTAATGATTAATTCTTTAGAAAATTAGATTAATTCGCATCTATACATACTAGTTTATCAATGATTTATATATACTAGTTATGTTATTAAAAAGTGAACCCGTTTATTGTAAAGAAGTAAAAAAGGACTCAAAATCGTTTGGAGCCGCATGATCTTATATTTGACACATGCCAATATGAGATTTAAAAATTAAGTGAATAAAGAGAATAAAGATGAGGAGAGAAGAGAAATCGAACCCATTAAAATAATATCAAATGTTGTATGAATTTCTACCAAATAGAATTTTTTTTTTATTGCTCATTAGTTAAACTTAAATATTTTTACTGTGCAGTCGTGCATTGATTTTCTTTGTCAAGTGTTCTTTAATTTTTTTTCCAATATAACCGTTCAGGAGAAAAAAAAATACAAGAAGAAAAAAAATGAGTGCTTGAAAAATTATGATGGCTAAATTAATGAAACCTAAATTTGATTCAAGGCTTAAATGTTATAATAGTCCATGTGTTTTAGTCATTGAGTCAATTTATTATATGTGTCTTCAATTAGGCCAATTGGGTCCTTGTGTCTATCTCCATTTAGCCATTTAAGAACATTTCCATCTAATTTTTGTAAATTTTTTTTTATAAATTATTATAAACTTATCTATAAAATTATAATTGATTTGATTTAAAATATTAAAAATGAAATAAAACTAAAAATTAAAAGAAAAATTATTCTCCTCCCAACCCCCCCCCCTAAAAATTAAAAGAAAAATTATTCCCCTCCCAACCCACCCCAAACCCCCCCCCCCCCCCCCGCCCCCCGGGCGACTTCCTCTCAAACATTACCCCTTATCTTTCTATGTCACAACCTTTAATCATTTTTCAGATTGGAAGTTTTATCTCTTATGTGTTATTTCTCATTGATTTGCATTTTTTTGTAAAGATAAAGAGTAATTATATCTCATATGATTTTTTTTTTTATGAATTTTTTTTTAAAAGAGATTGGATGAAATGTTCTTAATTAGTTAATAGAGAAAAATACGATGACTAAATTAGCCAAATTGAAAACACGAGGACAAAATTAGTCATATACCTATAATACAGGGATCATTTTGACATTTAAGCCTTGATTCAAACCGATCAAACGTAGACACCTCATATTACCCATCACCTTTTAAATTGTTTATTCAACAATTGAGTTTTGTAGAATCGCTCAGACATCCAATATTCCTTTTTTTTTTTTTTTTTCAAAGATTACGTTTCATTGAACATACATTCGGAATTTGCGTGTGGTACGGTACAGTGGTAGGATTGAACTGCACTTTGACCAAAGAAAAAGTCGATTAACACGAAGAGACATAGTTGAGGTCCATGTCCTTGAGGAGCCAAAAGTGTACAAAATACAAAGATAAAAAGAAAAATCGACCGACCTTCCTCCTCCTCCTCCTCCTCCTCTGCTCTGCAAGTCTCTGCCTTCTCTGAAGTAGCTATGTTCTGAATTTACACTCTTTTCCAAGCTTAAAATTTCTTTAGCTTATTAATGTGCAAACAAATGGGTAGCTCAAAAGTGTTCAAATTTTCACTTCCCACGAACAAAAAAAGCACAAAAGATTACTTCTTTTAGCTTAACAATTAGCACCATTGTAGGCCATGGATTCTTGCTTCGATCTGACCATTGGATTTTTGGGTTTTTGTTTGGCAAGAGGTTTTGAGCAGGTTTGACTAAAACTTGATTTCCATATAAATGGAGGGGGGTGATCATGGATGAGGAGCTTCATCTTCTGCAAAACCATCCCGTTTGTCCCCTTTAGCTGAACCCTTTTCGTCGAACCGCTCGAATACACCCTTCCGGACACAGTCGTGGTTAGTATGTGCCTGTGGCGGCAATGTTCTTGTTTAATGTTTATGATTGACCAAGGATAACAATGGCTTTTGGTGACATCTTTTGTTTTTTGGGCTCGAATAACTCAGAAATTTTTAGCTATTACTATGCATGTTTCCTACGCGAGTTACTTAAGGTGTGTGGTCCTCTGCATCTCGTATGGAAGAAAAAAAATGATCAATAGAGTGTATTAACGAATGAAAGTTTCTTTTTGAGGCCACTGTTGTTGTGAAATCAATACTGTAAGAGCCTCATACATAACATGCTTCTGCACAGGAAATGCTGCTGTTAAGGGATCGAAGCTCTCTATGTTGACAATTCTGAAATTGTTCGAGGAGAGTGTGGCGATTTGACAATAGGAAGAGAAAATCAAGCAGATGCTGAATTATTCTCTTTTTTTTCAGGGGTTAATTCAGGTACTTCATCTACACCAATGGTTGAAAATTTTCTCAAACTCAGCTACCATATACTGCACTGGCAATGACTTGGAGCGGTTGTAGTTACAAATTTGCTTTTTGCGAGAGTGGCTTAACAAAATTTGATCCTTAAACAGCTAAATCTCTGGCTTTCCATTCACCTAAACATAATGCTTTTCCAGTTTCTCCCTTGAATCCCGTATTGTCAAAGAATGTGGATTTTAAAGGCAATTGTTCTGTGAACGATTATGTGGATCTTCATCACCTGCTCTCTGGTGAAGGCAAAGGGATTCACCGTGATGAAAGTCCCAATGATATAGGAAATGAAGGCTGGCAAAGCTCTTTCTAGTGAGGGTATAGGTCCATTACTACTGGCAAAATCTGAGCCACTAATTATTTTAACCAGTATATCTGATGATTTCAGCTCGAAACATCTTGGCCTTAAAAGAGATGTTTCTCTTGCGTGAATGACTCTGACTTGGATTCACCTTGTAGGAAAGGAACCTTGGCTTCTTGGCAATCCTCATTTGGGTTTTCAAGTTCTTTGAGTTCAGACTGTTGAAAATGAACAAGAAACGCGTAATAGTTTGAATCCACTGACACAACAATTTTTTCCTTGCCATGCTAAAACGATTGTACATTATCATGCGAGTGTGTGGGAGATGGTTTCTCATCCTTCCAAAAGAGTGAACCTTCAGCTGTTGTTTCATTCTCCAAGGGGCATGGACCTTTTGATGCAGAAGGATCAAATTCTTCCATATCAATTTATGCCGATCAGTCTTCCAATGACAACCATGAAGTGGAAAGAGCTTACGGTCATAAGCATGACAACCATGAAGTGGATTGATTTGTGCCAATCAGTCTTCCAATACTTAATGTGATGCATGAAATGTCAGAATTGCTTGTCCAAAATTGTCCAAATGATTTAGATTCACTGGATGAACATAAGCATGACACGATCCAGCATATAATCACAAATCTTTCTATGTGCATCCAACAGAGGCCTGGAGGAAAGACTCCAATCTCTGACATAACTCTTACAGGCACTCCACACTACCCTAATAAATCAACAGAGCTCCAAATGGTAGGGTTATGTGCACGTGTCCATAAATTTTGCGAATCTGGTGTGAATATGATACTGAACTTTGTTTTCCTGTTTTACATTTTGAATCTGATTCGTACTGAACACTGTCAAATTTCTAGGCAGATATTTGTGCAATTTACTCGTGTGCTAAAATATAAATTTTGCACTCCTTGTCATATCAATTTCTACATGTACTTACATTTGAATTCATACTTCTGTTGTGTTGATTACTTGATTTTCATTCTGTGAGAGCATTAACCTTCATATACATACCTTTATTTATCAGGTTAGTTTATTTAATGTTATTGCTTACCGTAATACTAATCGTTATAGTTTGATCTGTATCCGCCCTGGAGCTGGTTGACGGTAATAACATCATCACATAATTTTATTATAACTAACGTTTTCTGGTTGCTAATGGTTATTGTGCTCGAGACTGCATGCATGTGTGTATGGTATGTTGGTCTCAGAGTCTAAATGATGTATTTCAGTGCTCAAACACGGGATTTCAAGTAACAAGGACAAAGGCTTTGGCTGTTCCACATGAGCTTGATTACCAGAATTGCTATACACTGAGAGTGTTGGATTCCTTTTCTTCACATAGTGGTGTAGACACTGAGGAAAGCAATGAGATCATTCAGGTATAATTTGTGACCAAATGCTATAAATTATCATATCAGTGCTTAAATGTTGTTTCTACTTGGAAACTGAAAGTTCACAGTTGTAATGATTAGATGCGGAGTATGGGCAACGCGTTGAGAGGCAATCGTCTGACCACTGAAGAGTTAGACCCACAAGCTCTAGTGTATAAAACGTTGTGGCTAGATGCTGAAGCAGAATTACGTTCCATGAAGTACAAACTTGTGTCTAAGGCTGTGGATTAGACAAATATAAGGTTTGAGTTTGTTATTTTCTGCTCTTTTAGGTGGCAGGCAAGATTAGCAAGAGATATACACTAGCTCTAGATGTTTTATTTTGATACTACCAGGAGGGGCTGCTGGTGTTGGAAGCTAGAGACTCTTCACCTCCATGTATGTACAAAACTTAGTCGAGATGCAGTATAGAGTAGTACTACGTACTTGACTTGTTATAGAGTGACTTACATTTCATGTTCACGCCGTTAAAACGTAAGGTTGATGATTCTAAGTATTTGAATGAGGGGAAACAACTTTTGCTGGTACATAATGGTTCAAGCATTACCTGGAAAATCTGTTTCTTCTGGACCATAGGGATGTGTTATCCTACGGACAATTTCGCAAGGAAAGAGGCAACATCCGTGTAATTAGGACATGACAGGGATTTTTTGAAATCAATCACTTGAACAGGGGAGAGTGACCTCAAAGAGGCACTAAATGTACAGCCGTGCTCATGTGACCAAGTCATGTGATAAGAGAGGGCATTGGTGTATACACCTGGTGATAAGGTAAAACGTTCTCTCAAAAAGGGGTATTTTGTGATGTTTTTATGTTTGCTATCGAAGAGATTTAATGTGGGTCATGTAACCTATGAATCTTAATACAGATTGTTTTGTTCTATAAATATTTGATTTTATCAGTCTTTCAATTGGTACCACCCTGTAAAAGTAATTAAAAAAATGATGTAAAAACTTACACTTTAGAGCAACTTGTCTGAACTGGGACATTATAGTGAACCTGTTTTATGTAATTCGTTTCTCTTTAGTTAGAAACACGCATGCTTGCGTTGTCCAATTTTGTTAAGATAGAAAGTTTTACATCAATAATAGCTTAGTTTAGTTGAGTTAACTTCATCATTAAATGGTTACATAGTACAATGGTTAGGTGAAATTTTTTTATAAGTGAAAAATTTTAGGTTCAAATATCATGAATGACGAGCTCGATGCTAATACATATATTAAATAAAAGACTGGAGGGTGTGGCAGTAGATGTCATTTAAGCATTTGATTGTAGAAGTTACTGTCGGGGCATGTGGTACCACATGAAAACATTGTGAAACATTACTGCTGGCTTTTAGCCCAGTGGGAACTGGGAAATGGGATGAGCGAGGGCAATGTACTAGGCCATTCGCCCACCAAGCTTAAAGTGACAGGTCATAGCATTGGCCCAGTGGGGACTGGGAACTTCCCTCCAAACCCAACCTTCCTATTTTGTATCCATTATTTACCATAGGCCCCTGCAAGTAATTAAATCACCATCACCATCATCATCATCTTTCTTAACCTAGACATCAACCTTTATAATTAATTTAGGTACAATTTTTTTTTTTTTAAAGAAAAGCTGTAAAGCTCAGTATATTTAGATTATTATTATTATTTTATTCACTTCAAGCTAAGTTTTAGAATACTTCTTGTTAGTTAAGCCCTATATAACCTACTACCATCTTTTAAGATTTTTATTTAGCCTTTTAGTTGCCGGCATCATATCATTCTATACTATACCAATCCATAGTATAGAACCATGCTTAAGTTTACGGCCATATTTGGATTGTTGTGTTAAAAATAAAAAATAAAAACGAAAAAAAAAAAAAAAAAAAACTGTTTTTATTGTGCTGTAAGAATAATCAAATGTAAAATAAAGTAGATGAGCGTATGATAAACTACATATTTAAAAATGTAGTGATTATGAAAAACAGTGCAAAATTGTTTGGTGAATTTAAAGTGAAAATAATATAATTTTTTATAATGACAAAATGAATATGGTAGTGGGGTGGTGGTGACGACAACAACGGCGATGGCAATGGTGGTGATGGTCGTGGCATTGGTGGAAGTATGGTGGTGGCAGCGGCAATAGTGGGATGTGGTGGTTGGGGTGCAAATATAACAATAGTGGTCGGGGAGATGGTAGAGGCCATGGGGACGGGTTGAAGTTATGCTGGTGATGATGGTGGGAGTGTCGACAACGATGGTGGTGGTATCGGTTGCTATTGTGGTGGTGATTGTGGTGACAATTGAGGTAGTGGTGGTGGTGGCAACAATTGTGGTGGTAATGATGGTGGTGGTGTAAGGTTAGTGTATATAGTGGTGGGTGGTGCAGTCACTTTGTTCTTGAATGGATAAATGTGAGTAAATGAATAAATAATGTCATTTTTAAGAACTAACGAGGGTATTACAAGAATTGAAAATATTCATTAAAGACTCAATTTCACTTTTTATAAAAGGAGCTTTTAAATACAATCTACATGCTGCTTTTAAAAGCTACTATATGGAGGCTAGTATTTGAGGACCTGTATTTTCAAAAATAATTATATATAATTATGTGTTGTATATACTTATTAATTTCAGAAAGTTTTGTATTACTTCTTATTTAATCGTTAATTCCTTTATTTCATTTTTCTATACTCTAATTTACTATTATTTTGAACCAAATAAGTTCAGTACACCATTACGGTAGTATTTGAACTATATATTTATATTATTCATTTTCTTTCCTTTTACATAATCTTATTAAGATGTTTGTTCTATTCTAATTGGACCAAAACCATAGCCAATTAAAGGGCTTTTACATCATTCCTATCGATAGCTTTTAGGCGGTGTAAGTTTGCTTGGTCTGATCTCACCTTCCTCTATGCCGACTTCCCTCTCCTATAAATAGAATGTTATTGCTTCGGTTTTCTTCGCTGGCAAGATGAAACGTTTTCTATCGGGGTCTACTCTCTCTTAGGTTTAAAGAGTTTTCCTTTCTAGGTTTTCGTCTTCCTTATTTGTCTCATATCTCTATATGTTATTAATAAATTATAAATGTTTGTATCTAAACTAAAAAGGGGTTGTTGGGCATCGTTATGCATATGTATTTGAATTCGTTCATACTGCTGATTTAGTTTTATAGAAAAGTCTTTCTATTCATGTTGTTCTTTAGTGATAGCCTCTTATGTTCTGTATTTCGCATGTTACATAACAATACCATGTTGATTATGGAATTATTGGTGAAATGCTATTGGTTGAGAATATACTATGGTATATGTGAATGATAAATGAAAGTATTTGTGAATCATTCATAATTGGTCGTGTGGTTGGAGTTTCAGTGGTGAGAAGGAATTGGAAATGAGGGTAGTTGGAAATGATCTTTTGTGTAGTTGAGCCAAACTCTTAGTAGGTACCAAGTCTCAGGCGAGCCCACAGTGCATAGTTTCTTTGAGGGTAATTCGGGATTGGCGACGAAGAGTTTTGGCAAGATGACTAAGAAAAGGAGAAATTGGGATGATTGAGTTATAGGGGGTTAATTTGTATATTAGAACATTTGAACCACCACTGCAGAGGTAAAATGCATGGTATGGGACATGCAAGTCTGCGTGTTTTATTATATAAATTAACGAGGGTAATTGAAGAGGTTGCATTGCATTCATGCATTATTAGCAATAATGATTTGATATTTGGCTATATGATTTCATGACACTTAATTTAATATTGTCAATTACTGTGACAAGGTGATGTCCCTACTAAGCTGTTGAAGCTCACCCCTCTATTGTTAGGCAGGTTTATGAACTAAACAATCAAAAAGGGTAGACAGGATGAGATCAAATTAAGTGTGAGGATAGAATTTGTATTTATTTATTTATTTAGTCTTGTAAGGAATCATGAATTATTTTTATAAGAGAAGTTTATTTTTCCAACCTGTGTCAATTTCCTTTAAATTATTTTAGTCTTGTAAAGAATTATCAATTCTTGTTGTAAGAGGAATTTCATATTTTTCTACCTAGTTTCAATTTCCTTTTATTCGCGTTCCAAGCACGGGGTCTTATATATTTTTCCACCAACCCCGAGTTTGGGGTGTGACATGTTACTTTTAAACAAGATTCTAAAACCGCTAGGCGCTAGTCGGGTGGTGGGTAAGGGCCTAACATCTAGGCGGCCTAAGCGGCTAGGCGGGTGTCTAGGCAGATTTATGTAAATTTATTGTATATCTTGTAAATAAGTGTCTATTTACATTTAAAAAAAAATAGTAATTATACTTGTATGGATTATAAAAGAATGACAAAATGCAAAAATAGAAGTAGAAGAATACACAAAGTACATCGATCCAATAAGTTCAATATTTAGAAAACAGTAAGCATATAATCCTAATGAGGAGTATTCTTGGATTGGATATAGACTAAATTATTTAACCTTGTTGTATCTAGTTTATTTCTTTTCTTTGTATGTATCCACTCAAAAGCGCTACAATTCACTTCACAATTGGATGGACTTGTAGTCAATCCATCCTTTGCAAATTAGGTATACCATTTCCATAAGTATACCGCCATAAAACTAAAAGAAGAAAAAGCACACAATTAATAAAAAAAATATATATAGAAAACCGCTTAGGGCCACCTAGGTGCCGCCTAGCTCTAGACTGATTTTTCGAAACAATTTGCACTAAATCGAGGCGGGCCTTCACCGCCTAGCGCTTGGGTAGCCTTGACCGCCTAGTGGCTAGGCCAATTTTTAGAACAATGCTTTTAAAATAAGCAGAATATTTATTTTTACCGAATTTTTTTTATTACTTAATTTTAAAGTGAAGGAGCTTAATTTTGATGGAAAAAAAAATTAATAACAAATGGAGCCTTACGAACGTGGGGGGCTTAGAATGAGTTGTTATCTTCCATCATTTCTCAGGTGCTTGTAAGCGCCATATTGAGCTGGATGCGTGTTTCCCGATTCAAATCTTTCAACACATCTTACTCGCCACCATTCAACCAATAATAGACTAATTACTTAGTTAGATGTCATCTCCTCTCCTCAATATACAGTTCCATGCCCTTAATTTGACACATGCCAGTGGTGACTCATTATCCATATATTTTATAAGGAAAACTAATGAAAATGGTTTAAAAACTTTGAGTTTTAATGATAAGGACAAAATAAAGGGTAAAGTGAATAGTACTAGGATTGACTTTTTAGTGTATAAATGTGGTTTTTCGTTAAAGTGAACAATACCGTGAGTTTTTCGTTAGAGTGAACAGTACCGTGGATTTTTCGTTAAAGTGAATAGTACTGTGGGTTTTTCGTTAAAATTCCCTTATATTATATATGTAGCAGCCCTTTATTTCCTTAGCAAGTCTTGGAACCGCCTCATGCTAGTTTTCAAAATAGGGACCTTCCTCACACAGTTTTCAAACAAGCACGTCGATTGGTATAGGAAATTAACTTAGGAACCAAGGAATGGTTTTGCATTCAGAGTGTTAGTTCATAGAGGCATATTTTATATATATTATCTATGTAGTTTGGGAGAAAAGAAAGTGAGGCCCCTTTGTGAAGAGCGGTAGGTGAGTTGTCCTGCTGAGGTTTTAGTTATCGGTCGAGGTAGTGATTTATATAATAGTTTAAAAGCTTTTTTATTTTTAGATAAACGAAACCATGAATTATTATGAGATTTAATCTATTTCCAAATATCTATTTATTTTCAAATCAAGTATGTTTGAGTTCATTTAAATATTTATGATGGGATATATACACAATCTATTTGGAATTACTTGAAATCGTCATGGAGTATGAGAACTTTAGTGTTGTGTTATATGAGCAATAAATGTATGGCAGACCAGGACACTATGAAGGATGAACAACACGTGAAGGGCCGTTGTGATATGAAATTATGAAGTTCTTTTACATAATTATGATATTTTCTAGCTTGTGTAAAACAACATCGATTGACTAGCACATTATATGTTCTACTTACTTGGAGAGCTGGCAGTTGCTCATCCCTCCTGCTTTCATTTTCAAAAGAAATATTTGACAAGACAGAGGCCACTAGACGAGCTAAGATTGTGTTCTATTGACGTAGAGAGCGGGGGTGACAAAAGCTAACCTTAATAATCAATATGTTTTCAACCTTTTCATTTGAAAATGGTCCATAAACTTTTGAAAGCGTTTTATAAGGACAAAGTGACTCTATAACACAAGTAATTTTTGAAAGGCATTTTGATAACCTTAACCAAAAATGCTTTCTCTATAGGCATGTGACAACTTATGTCTAGGATTATGTACTTATGTTGAAACATAGACAAAACCCACCAAATTGAACTGTACACGTGCATAAGCTGTGACATTTTGGTTTCTACTTGACAAAGTCTACAATCGGAAAATTAGTTATTTACTTAATTGTTTGGATTTGTGATTACCTTGTTAGAATTAGGATTTTGTTTCTTTGTCTAATACGGTAAGGTTAGTTCTCTATATATATGATGCTTTGCAACTCGTAGACACAAGTCCTTCACAATGTAGCCTCTTGAGTTATGTAGCCGTCATGGCAATCTTTCGTTCACTTAATAAAATTATATTAATTTATAATTAGTTTGGTCATTTGTCAGTCATGCACTCTAATGTTCAATTATCATGCTCAATTCCATGAAATTAGCTGATTTAATTAACTACTAAATCTATCAACTTTTGTAAACGACATTGCTGACAAAAAAAAAGACATTATTGTTGTTCTCATTAATTTAACACATTTTCTAAAAGTTGAGGACATAACTAAACTTGAAACCAAAAGCAATTGAGGACCAAAGTTGAATAGCCAGTAACTTCAGAAGACAATTTATAATTAACTCTTTTGTCATTTATGCGGATGTAAATCAGACAAGATTAATTCCAAGCTCTTTCTCTCTCTCTGCCCCACATGGTTCACATGGTCCTATATTTATGGTCCACACCGCATCTCTATAATTTTATGAAATCAAAATTTTGATGTTATATGAATATATATTGATACCAGTAAAAAAAAAATGAAAATATACTTGAGAAAAAAGTAAACCATTGTAAAAGGAGATAAAAGCAGGCAGTTGGTAATACTAGGGAGCTTAAATTTGTAAACAAAATTTACAAACTAAATAATGTGTCACCAATAGGAATGAGCATGTTTACCAATGCTTAAGTAATAATCTAATTATCAACTTCCATGTCGTTTAATTTACAAAATTTTCTACAAATTTAGTTGCCTTAGCATTACCCTAAACAAAGTTGTAGGGCAGTGTCTACTTGATAATCACATTTTCCATCCAAACAAAAAGCAAATCTAAACCCAATTTCCCTTTGGCCACCCAGAAAAATCCCACTACGCACTACCCAAACAAAAACACACACACACACACACTCACATATGATCAGTTGCGTAAATTATATGTTAAATTTGCTAACTAAGTGTTATTTCTCCTTACTTTCTGTTGATTAACGCGAACTTATAACTAAGTAAGACATTAAAATGATAGAGTTTTATAATTGAGGCTAAACTTCAAACACTTACCCTAGTAGCTGGGGCAAAACCCCCATCCACCATGAGTGGGAAGCAAATCAACTCAGTGTGCTTTTTGAACCAGAAAATTCAACTCAGTCTGCTTTGAGATAGTCTCAGCTCATTAATATCTAACCAAACATAAACAGGGAAATCAAAAATTAGAAATCAAAAGAACTTGGTTACTGGTTACCGAGTAGCCAGCGGAGCGTGTAAAGGAAGGAAGGAATAGACGAAAAAGCAAAGGACTAGAGTGGGAGATAGGGTTTGGCCAACTGGCCTCTGCCACCATGCATGGGTGCAGTTTTGATACCTTAGCATGAGATTGCCTACTCAGCATTAAAGGAGGGAGAGCTATTGATCACTAGCACAAATAATCTCATCCCAATCCCAATCTCAAACCCATCCAGGTGGGTCAGAATTCATCAGAAAAAATTAACAGAAATATGTATTATTTTTTTATATTTGCAGGTCTACATTGTTTCTCATACCCACATAAGGCGCGGCCTATAGCTTTTTTCTCTTCTTGTTTACAAAGATGGTGAGTTTTCTATGCACATCTTTACGGCTGCTTTGGAGCTTATATAGAGGTGAGTGCGCACCCCATGACCCGTTACTATCAAACCCCTAAATAATATTTACACTCATAATTGTGGTTTTTTTTTTGGGATCGGCTGCCCTCTCTTTGCACTGTCCTTGTTAATGCTGCAGCTGCTGCTCTGCCACCACCAATTTTTGAAAGCCGTTGCAGAAGAAAGAAGAGCTGTTCAGAACACTGGATAAAACAACTCCCACCAGCTTTTTTGTTTCTTCTTCTTCTTCTTCTCTTTTTTTTTTTTTTTTGGTCCTTTTTTCTCCTGTTCTTTTTTATTTTTTAACTTATGTTTTATTATCCCTCCTTCTTCTCCGGCTTTCCGCATGACAGTATAGATAGTGGTCAGATAATAGCGGAATTGACCAAAAGTGAAAACCCTAGTTGATCACAGCCGTTGATGGTTTAGCATCTTTGATAAAACTCTAAACGTGAGCAGAACTAGACGGGCGTATGGTCCATTCAACCTTTAGGAAACATGGAATGTTGAGTGGGAGAAATAAGGAAACAAACAAAAAGCTAGCATGCCATCTTGGGTGGTATGGGATACCGAACCAAAACCTTAGTCCCGATTCCCAAACCGAAATTTTCGGTATTCTCAATTTCAAGACCGATCCCAAACCAAATTTTCGGAAATTCCGAAATAGTTTCGGTATTTCGGGACAATCGGGAATCCCGAAATATTTTTGGGCTTTTAACCTTTTGGGCTATAATATTTGGTTGTGCAGTGTGCATAATAGCCAATCTGCACTGCATATCGTGGCTGTGCACAGTGTGCAGTGATCAAAATTTGGCTGGGCTATAAAGTGATCATCAAATCATTATGTGTAGAAATAAAATCAAACCAAAATCCTTGCGTTGCATATATCCAAAACAGGTAAGGAAAAATGGACTCATTCACTCAATCCTTGAACTGGTCAGACATGCAGTAATTGCATTTAGTGAGATATAATAAAGAACTTCACTTAAGAAAGCAATTCAACTAAATAAGTTGAAGAACGAAGGCTTCAAAAGAAAGAAACAGTTTGCATCGAGAGAGTATTAAACCAGATAATAAACCACAGCCTATTACAAAGGTCAACCAATGACTAATGTAAATATACCAAAGTTCCAAAAGCTTAGATTCCTTAAAGACTAAATACTTCCAAGACTTGAATACAAATATGTCCCACATTACACTCTTAAAAGCAACAACAAATAAATCAAAGGAGCATACAATTCAAGAGAGCATACAATTAAATAGAATTCATCTGAGATATTTACCTGTTGGTAAATAAAACTCCAGCACAGAAGTTGCAGTAGCAAAGCAAAAGAGCCCAGTTCCTTTGGACCTTCAACAATATGCAAAAGCCCAAGAACCTGAACCATTAGATCAATTAAATAGAATCTAATTTGTGAAACCAAACAAACCCTAATCTAGAATTCGAAAATTAAATTTCAAAAACCGTAAAATTACAAACCCTAATCTATAATTCGTAAGTTAAATTTCACAAACCCTAAATTAATTCCCATATTTATTTTACCTATGTCTGAATCTGAGAGAGAGAATCGCATGAGAGAGTCAAAGACTCCTAAGAGAGAGAATCGCGAAAGAGAGTCGTGATAGAGAGAATCACGAGAGAGAGACCGGTGGTGGCTGTGGCTCTGTGTTATGAAGGAAGGATCCACCGTCGGAGAGAGACAGCGGTGGATGATCCGTGTGGTGGTGGGCCGGTGAATGGCTGGTTGGAGTTAGATTTGAGTGAGATTGAGCTGAGAGACTGAGTCTGAGTGAGTGAGAACTGAGAAATGAAATGAAAATTCGAAACTAGAGTGGAGTCCTCGACGGGGAGAAAGCTGAAGGCCTAACAAAGAATGGATGGACGACATAGATTAATTCGAAACAATCCAACGGTTCAAATTAACTCTAACTATAATTAAAAAAATAATATATATTATTATCTGTGTAAATATATATATATATATAGGGGGAACTTGATATAGATCCAATTTTTTAAGCCAATAGTAGGAATAGTCTAATTTATTAAAATAAGTCCAATTCCTAAAATCTTTTTATTTTATTATCAATAATTATCTCTTCAATGATAAGATTTATTATAAAAATCAAATTTCTTCCTAATTATCTCTTTGATTAATTTTGTTTTTTTGTTCTTTCTTGTTCTTTATCCCGTTTTTAACCTCATTTATAGATTTTATTTTTTATTTTTATAATCAACTTATATCACAGGTTAATTATATTTATCTACCTATATGACATATTCTTTTTTATAATCAAGTAAGATTCATGTGTCTTACTTGTAGATATATTATGTTTTTTTATACCTTTTAGTTAGGTTTCATATCTTACTTATAGGTATGATATACATTCATATTTTTGTTACTTGAGTTAGGGTAGAATGATTTGCAGATAGATTTATGACAATATATATATATTTTTTTGTTATATGATATTAATTATATTTTTTGGGATTGAAAATGCATAATATTAGAAGATTTTAATTGATTTTTAATATTTTTAGAAAATATAAAATGAGCATTAAAAAAATAAATGCATATAATTAGGTAATTGGACTCACTCCTAAAAATCATCTAAGTTTTTGGACCTGGATCTAAAAGTCCCATATATATATATATACATAATAATAATTAAAAATATATATTTTCGGTTCGGTATGGGAATACCGAAATGTTGGGAAGACAATCCCGATTTCCATACCAAAATTGTGGGAAAATCGGTTTGGGACATTTTTGGTTTGGGATCGGTATTTTTTTTGGTTTGGTTCGGGATTTTTGGAAAATTTTTCCACCCCTTGATCCCGATATTGTCATTTTCCCCATTTTTTCCATACGGCATGGCATGCCACGTCACCCTATATTTCTTGAAAATTCTTTTATATTTTATATATCTTTGATTGGGAATTGTTTGGGTTTCATTTACCATGACAAAAACCTACCACATGCATAGAACCAAACTACTGGTTGGACTTGGACATTGTGTACGGGAGAGAGAAAGAGTATCACATTCACGTTCATATATCACGGGAATGTGGTGCATATAAACTAACAAAAGAAATATCAACGTGGGCCATGCAGAGAAGAAGTCTTGCAGGGAGTAGATTGCACGTGTTGTTTGTTGGAAAAAGACTTACATAACATGTATGTATACATTAATATTATATTATTTTATGTTAATTATACAATATCATGTGTAAATTTATTGATCGACAAGATTGTGATATGAAAATTGTTTTGGCCAAATTCACAAAAGAGAAGGAGAGAGGAGAGGGACAACGACCGACTGAAAACCAAGAATACAATTCCTAGTTCTACTACTTCTACTACTTTTCTTGTCTTTCCTTTTGTTGGCGTCATTGATTACGCCTATTAAACCCGCTCTTTCCATAGAGTGGGGACGGCACTGCACTCTTCCTTCTGCTTCAGGCTTTGGGAGAGAAGGCTTTGAACAATGCATAGGAATCTTGTTTGCCTCTCACCTCCTTTTTCATCATCCTTAATTTCCTGCCTTCTTTATTAGTTTCCGATGTCGCGTGCTTACAATACTCCAAGCCTATATATTCCAATTTTGGTTAGGCTGATATTCAACCGGCTTATTTTGGTTTCTTATGCATGTTGGAAGAAGGAAAGTTGGTTTTGGCTACCTACTCTTACTCACCGCCCTACTCACACTCCCAAGACTAAGCTGATGACTTTTGACCGGATATGTTAAAAGAGACTCTCTCAAAAATAGGACTTTCAATTGACTTTCTTCTACCTTTTAATTTTTGGCACAATGTATTATATTGTTGGAACAAAAATTAACGTTAAATTGTGAGGTGACAAAGAGTTCATGGAAAGTCTGACATTGAGAGATTCTTCCTAGTATTTCTCTAGATATAATTATTTCTTCATATGTAACGTGTGCTTTGGGTTTAGTTTTGGATCAATTGCACCAATTGCATGTTGGATAAGGGTTTAGGTAGCGTTGGAGCTTGCTAGCTTCGACAGGGGCACTCCTAAATCCTAACAGCAATGGGATAAAGCAAGTTAGCTATCAGAATAAAACCCAACCCGATGTACGTGATCGTTGTCGAGTGGACAATACTTGTATTTGGTGTGTATTTTTTAGAGAGGGATGAGAGTGGGGAGAGGGGAACAGTAGTTGATAGTTGTAAATGCAATCGGGACTTGTCCAACACTTTTCGTTATGCTTGTCAGGTCTGCTAGCTGCAGCAATGCTAATGCTGCTGCGTACCCTATATCTATATATTCTGATATCACTGAAACGCTACAGCTCATTTAATTAAGGGTAAATTACATTTTACTTTTTTATGTTTGTGTTCTACTACAACTTCATATAACATTTTAAAAATAGTTCAATTTCATATATGATACATTTACTTATTATTTCATTTCAATTAATTTCATACATTTGTTAAAAAATCTATTAAGTTAACCGTTAAGTGATAACGTGACAAATGTAAAGCCTATTAGAAAGCTGCTAATTCTCTCTTCCTCTCTGCCTACATGATCTACATGCACTTCTATTCTCTAGACGCCTCCCAGTTGCCGGGACCTAGCTAGGGCTCTCATTTAATGCATATGTATATTAACATTACATATATTATCTATAGAGACGGATCCCCTAGTATATAGCACTTTTACGCAAATTTTTTACAATATGGTTCACTTCGTAATATATTTAAGGAAACTTTAACGAAAAGCTTCCCGTACTGTTTTCTTTAACGAAAAAATCACATTTTTACTCTAAAAAATCAATCTTGGTACTATTCACTTTACCCTTTATTTTGTCATTTTCGTTAAAATTCAAAGTTTTTAAGCCATTTTCATTAGTTTTCTTTATATTTAAACGATTTGAACTATTTATCTTTTAAGCCTTCTTTAAAAGAGACCATGTCTCCAAAAAATCATCCAAATATGAAACTATATAACCTTTGGATTAAGAGTTTAGGGTTTCTTTGTATATTCATCTATTTTCTTCACTACAATTCAATATCTTAATGATTTTGGATTTGTCTAATTTTGCAAAGATAATTTATGAATGATATTGTAAAAGATAAACAATTCAAATTATTAAAATACATTACGAAGGCCACAAAAAAATGTGTATAAAAATGGTGTCACAGATTTGCACATTATATATATATATATATATATATATATGGACTATAATATAATTGAAAGAAAAAAAGTGGTCCGGTAAATTAATTAGAAACTTATCAGTGGGTATGTCATTGTAAAGCATGACAACCCTCAAACACGAGTACAGGAGTTATGCTTACTATACAGTAAAAGAAACCCTAAAAGGGACACAGTACTACGTACAGCGTACTCAAATCTTACAAGTTACAATAATTTTCTGCTTTCTGTTTTATTTTACTGATTATATATAAAGAATATATAAGATTATTAATCAAATGGGGTCTTTTCTACTTTGAATTTTGTTTAAAGAAAATCTACATTGTTGTCTCTTGACTCATTAGTTGTTAATTTCCATTGAATGTGCTTGTCATGTCATATATATATATATATATATATATATATGAATCGAGCATTTGAAAGTCACACCAGGATATGGATTGTGGAGGGTAGCAAATATATTTGACATTTTAACAGATTAATTTCTTGAAAGAAGTTGGGATTCGCTGTAATATATATGAAATTAGTACTCTAACTCATTATCGCACATATACAATTTTATAAATTTTTGATGCGAGACATTTCTTCACATCTTCATTCATGTTTCTTTCTTTTATGTTAAGAGACTTTCCATAAGTATAATAAACCCTACACATATCCTATAGTGTCCTTGTTTTACATTTTATGGGACACCAACAATCACAACTTTGAAAAATCTAACAAGCAAATACTAAAAGGAAGGCTTTTTAGTCAAAATGGTCTTTGTGACTGTCATTACTCCTCATTTTGGTCCTTAAGATTTAAAATCAATATAAGTGATCTCTACGATTGTCCACTGTCAATCATTTTGGTCATTTTGTAAAAAATCTCTGTTAAATTGAAGAAATCATCAGTTTAAGTGAGGGGTTGACGTGACATAATACCCTCAATTTAACAACGATTTTTCACGGAATAATCAAAATGATTGACGGTGGACAATCTCAGGTACCACTTCTATCGATTTTAAATCTCAGGAATCAAAGTGAGAAATTATGTCAATCTTAGAGGTCATTTTGACTAAAAAGCTCAAAAAGAAATTATCTATCTCCCTGCTCCTCGCCATCCCGAGCCCGTAGTTTCCTCTATCCAGTTGGTCACTTCCTCGGTCATCACCCCAACCCATCTCGATTGCTATATATGGCCGGACTTGGCCATGAGCTTTACTTAATTTTTATTTTTTTTTTAAATTCTTTTGGAATTTATTAGAAATTTTTTAAGAACAAAATATGAGAGCAAAATAGTAAATTTTCTTTTGGAGTGCTTATAATAAAAGGGTAGTGCTTTTCACTCAATTTTTCACCTTATACGAGCCCTTCTACTTTCATAGCCGTTCGATTGAATAATTAAATTAAATCAAATCAGGCCAAAATTAATAGGGCATTTGCACAAAATAAAAATGTGCGCATTGTAATCACTGCCCTAGGGTAACAGTTCAGCAACACATCAAAAGAGAACCTGAAGTTCAAATACTCTGAGGGTGCGTGTAACCGTTCAACCCTAAACCCTAACATCACTTTATTTTCTCACGAACTTTTTAACACTATCTTACAAGGTGAGCAACAACAATTATTTTCAGTATAGTGGCAATCAAAATCCTAATGCATTCCAGCAACTACGATTTTACTGTAACGTTTTGTTCTTGTGTCTCGAGTTGAAGTATGTTCCTGTAAACTTGATTTTCATGAGTCAAATGTGTATGTGTGTAGTGTATTGTAAAAGCCTGATATTTTTTTTTTCCGGTTGACAATGGGGCATAAAGCCTGATAGAAAGATAAATTACATTAAAATGTCACGAGGCCAATTGACTCCATCTATATCAGCGACAAGAAGACAGTCAAAAAAATGGTGGAGGCTTCCTTAAAATACTGCAGTACGTTTAGGGTTAAATAGTACCTAAGCAAAATTTACCTAACAAATGTGTATAAAGATAAATTACTTCCAATACTTTGCAACTTTATTCTGCATTCAAATTTGAATCTCCCTCTTCGTAGTTTATATTAATTTAGAGTAAACTAATGTTTAAATAAATTAAACAACACTTGTGAAGAAGATAAAAGCTCAAAATTCTATTGGGAGTTTCTGTTTTTTTTTTTGGGGGGGGGGGGGGGGGGGGGGGGGGGGGAGGGGGGGGGGGGGGGGGCGGTGGGGGAGGGTGGGTGCAACTGTTGTCAAAACAATGAAAGCCAGCCATTAACCCCTGACTGAAAGGAATATATCAGCTTCGATCTAAATACACATACTTGATAGAAAATCCAAAACCGAAACACAACATACGATAAGGATCTGGGAAGGAAACAACTAAATATATATGTTACTATATATGATGTTCTCATCATGTTCCAGAATATTGTTAATGCATCCAAATGGTGTTGCTGCATTAATGTAAAATGCAATTCCTTTTGCAGGAAATCCAATTACAACTTTTACTAGAAATGCTTCATTAGTTAAAATAGGCAAACGAATAAAATAACTTAAACTGGAAACAAAAATTTAGCTGTACAGACCATACATTTACATTGCTAATATACTCTGGTTTTACAAGTTAATTAGTTTCTGGATTTTGTACATATCAAAGCAATTTTTTAATTTTTATAAATGCAATACACTCATCAACTTCTAGAATTCGCATATATGGAGATTTAGGGTAAAATGATTACTCATAAATATCGATAATGTGAGATTAAGGTATGTACGTAACCCTGGAAAATGCAAAACAAATGTTGTATAGTATTACATATCGGTATTGCTTAAACGTATTATACATGCATACAAAATTCAATCAATTTGTACCAAAAATCATATCAACAAGAAAAACAGCAAACAATATACTAATATCATCATCGAATGAGTTTTAGTAATACTGACCATGGCAACAATATAAGTACTATAAGGATTTCAAAAACTCCTAATTAATATCTTACCATGTAACATTAGTAATGAAAGAATTTAGGAGTAAAGATTAAGCAAATGAACAACATTAGTATATGAGCAATTAATTATTAACTACAAACCAAATATTTCTAATCCTTTTAATTTGTGCTCTTCTTCAAAGAAAAAAAAGGGTGAAAGGATTTTACCAATTATATATATCTGCTAAAATTAACTGATCAGTAGCCGATATGGGATGTTTCATTATAATGTTAAAAAATTTAAATTGCAACTAATTAATGGGAAGAATAACAATAGATATGTACCTTGAAAAGAAAACCTACTACATACGTACTCCAATCCGTTAGAGTATTTTCGTATATATTTACCATGTCACTTTGTTAAAATTCTGTATGAAATACTATTTCATTTGTGCCTCTCAAACTGAGAAAAATTTATGTCTCAAGCATGAACCCTTCGAAAGCAGCTGATTCTTTTGCTTTGATAAAAATAATTAAATTACATAAAATCAAGGAAAAAAAAGAGAAGGTCCAAAGTGTGTAACCCTAGGCTTTGATGAGAATGTATAATGCTCATGATTTCAATATGCAACTAGTGAAATCCTAAGATGAATGAAAAATTTGTATACTTCAGGCCTTAGCAATAAGTTAAGTATTAGGCTCACCGATCCTTAATTTTATTACTCATTTTACTTTGTGAATGCAACTAATGCATTCAAATACAACAAATACATATGCCATACTAGCCCAAGTATGTATGCTATATATTTCAGGCCTTGGCAAGGTTCTTATCCACATTACAACTAAATGATGAAAAAAAACATGATCTTTAATGGTGGCAAAAGAACCTGATCATGAATCTGGTAAGTTGGTATCGATATTTATGTGTATCATCCATATCCTCGAACTCATTATACAATCATCACGAAATATCAACCATGTTCATCAAAACATTAAAAATTATAGAGACAACGCTGAAATATATATTGTTTTCATCTTTAAAACAGTATGATTTATAAAATCCACATTACAATAGGGGATGCATCAGTCTAGCTACATACACTATTATTGTCATGTAGTAGTTGTTACAAGTTAAAATTGTGGTCCACAAAAAAAGTTAAAACCATGAAAAAGTACCGTTTAATCCTTACATTAGTTAGGTTTAGTACTATCACATATACATTTTCCTTGCAAGTAAAAGCCAAATAGCTAAGGAACATGCAATTGGATGAACAAAAATTATAAGAACAGTATAGTGCAGGTAATTTTATCCAACAGTAGGAGCAGTTTACCCGTATTTTGTCGTAATTATTAGCTACATGTTGCAGTGTATACAACACCGACATATAAACAATAATAGTAGCACTAGAGCTGTACCATAATAAATTAGCTATTGATTTGGAGGAGAATTTAATTTTAATTTTGTAGTGAGACGAAATGAAAAGATGGAGAAGGTGGAAAGAAGTAAATCAACAAATTACTATTATTGCAGAAAAGAAGGTGGCAAGAATTAATTAGGTTAAATAGTTAAAGATATATAAAGACAGAAAAGTTTTCAATTAAGGACACTACATATAACAGAGCTAGCTGCTACCTTATTGCTTTTAATCTCTCTGCAAGTCTGTCTGAGAAAACCTGCGGGTGGTGTGCCCAACGAAGCAGCGACAACAACAACAAACCTACCAAAGGTAAAATACAAAACCACAATTACATCAGGTAGCTCTGGCAGCACTTGTGTTCTGATCATCAACTGTTTCTGAGCAGTCATCAGGAAACGTTGTTTCTTCCATTTACTTGAATGAAAACAACAACAACATTGAAGGGAGGGAGGGAGGGAGGGAGAGAGAGAGAAAGAAGTGGGTAGCCGAAGAGATTAATATATAAATAAATAAAGATTATAAATAGTAACAAATTCATATTTCAGATCATGAGTGATACAAAAGGAGAGCATGAAATCTTGGGGAAATGATGGATCTATGTCTTGATAGAATATACCACTGCGCTGACTATGATCTATATCTATCCATATAGATTGTTGTTATATTAAATAAAAAAAATATTTATACACATGAAAATTAAGGTTAAAAAAACTAATAAAGATAAAGACATGATCAGTTGGATAACATTTGTTGGCATTTCTATCACTTAGATCATCATCAGTTCATTCTCTTCTAAAAAAAAAACCCCAAACCTTGTACCGTTTCTGTACCAATGACTATCACCAATCGAGCTGAAAAATCTGTTCATCTTCCAAATTAATTCTTCTTATTCAATTGCCAATCTGCCACATCATCGTTTTCTCCTTCTTCATTCCTTGTTTTTTGTCTTAATTTCGCCACCGTTAGATGATTATCGGCATTTGTGTGATGGATTAGCGAATTAGACCTCAAAGTCCAAGGACATGGAAGATGATGAGGCCTTCCCACTTATGTTGAGAAAGTCGGTGGTGGTACTAGTAGTGGTGGTAGAGGGCATAGCTTGGTGGCGGAGAGGCATGCCGTCATATAGCCTTAATTGGAGTGGTGGGGGTTGCGACGGAGAGAGTTGTTGGAGAGCATGATGATGATGATACTGGGATGACGATGAGGATGATGATAATGTGGCTGAAGGCAATAAGTCACATTCATGATCCGACTCCGATATGGGACACTCCATGTTAACTCCAAATAGCCTCATCCGCTTGGCTGCCGCCTTCCCATGGACCAGCGGCACCGACTCCAAAACCATACTCGACTCATTATGAACTCGACCCAGCTGTACTTGTTGATGTTGTTGCTGTTGTTGTAATTCTATTAGTCCACTGCCCTCTTGCTCGTAAAACTGTGGCGGGCCGGCAGCAGACGAAGCTGATCTCATATAATAAATCGGGCCAGAAGAGTTAACCACATTTCCGTAACCATAAGAACCCGAGCCACCACCACCGCTGGTCCCAGTATTCCGATAGGGGTGATGCACGCCGGAATTAATCTGCGGCTGCGACAAGTGCAAGTGTTCCCGAGTCATTACTGCCCCAGGCGGTCTCATCAGCAACGGGCTCCATGGAACCGACCGGTGGGGATTCCAGGAGTATTGATGCTGATGAGGAATTGCAAAATTGGGCTGATAATGTGGATGATGAGAATGAAGCGGGTAGTGGTGGTGGGGATGATGATTTGGATCAGGCGCATCCGGGCGGCGCCGCCAATCAATAAAAAGATGGTCTTTCCCCACCTCACCAAGCCCTCGCTGGAATGAGACTATGTCGCCAGCATCAAGCTTTTTCTCCTTCACAAACCTGCTCCACCCTTTGGTCATCACGTAGCTCTGGCTGCTGTTCCAGTAGGAGTACCTAAACCGCCATGACTTCCCGTTCCGGTCCTCGAAATTCAGCAGAAGCCCTTTCTCGTTGCTGGAAGAATCCAACGGGAAGTACTTCTCCGCGTGCTGTTTCGGGATGACGAGGCGGTTGAGTTTCCCCACGTCGCTCGGCGTCACGACTTTGTCGAACATGTGCTCCCTCTCTATGGGGATTGGGTTTTCTTCTCTTTGAGCACCACCACCTTCATTGTTTTCTCGGGGGGACGAGTCCATGAGCTCGAGCTTCATGTCGGAGCGGCTGCCACTGTCGTGCCAGCTGCTGACAGCGGAAGAAGGGACCATAGTAGCTATGCCGGTGGTTTTGTTGTAGTGAGGAGAAGATGAAGATGAAGTGGGAGAGGAGGCATAGGAGAAAGGAAGCTTACCTCTCACCATATTTTGGTCATCCTCAGTAGAAATTCCACCACCTATAGCTCCTCCGGCTGCTGCTCCAAAATTCATGATAAACAAAAAAATAAAATAAAAGTGAAAAATTAGAAGAAAAAAAACTTTTTTACTACCTCAAATTCCTAGATCTTGAAGATCTAAGGGAAGAAGAAAAAAAGCAGGTGGGTTGGGAGCTATATACTCTAAAGCTAACACTTTTCTCTTTCTTGTTTCTTGTTATTATTGTGGATTTTTTTTTTTCTTCCTCAAATTTTTGTGGGTTTTTTTTCCTAGGGTTGAGATTGGTGATGGAAAATTCTAGTGAAGAAGAAGAGGAAAGTAGGAGGCAGCTGCAGGCTGAAAAGAAGCAGAAGCCAGAAGGGTAGCTCTCATTACAATGACGGTCGGTGCATTCTTCTTTGACCAACAAGACTCAGATACCCCATGGACGTTTCAAAGAGTGCAAAGAAGTTCCCCTTGTTGTTGACTTGGGCTTTGAGAGAGAGAGAGAGAGAGAGCGCGTAATGGTGGGAGAGAGAACAAAAGAAATTAAAGAAGAAAAAGAAAGAGATATTTGTAGGAGCAACTTTTTAGTATTTTCGAAACACGGTAAGGTTATTAGTTTTTCGTTTCTTTTCATAAAGGTAGATAATTTGTGTCAAATAATGGTTATACATATTTTTGGGGCTCGGATAAGCTATAGAGAATTTCATCATACTTGTGATCATAATCAAACAGACTTACCAATTCATAACATCAAACATGAAACTCTCACATTAGGAGGCGCAGTCCGCACTTTTATTAGTTTATTCAGATTAAAATATGTTAGATTGTTTTTAATTTTTATATCTTAAAAGTATGACATATCAACTATATTGTTTATTTTTATTATAACACGTAAGGTAGTATGCTATAATAATTGTGTTTGAAAAACAAATCTATTTGAAAGGAGGGCTGGCTAATAAGTATTTGTGCGTATGTGACTATGTTCCATGCGTGTGATTTTCTTCCAAGGAAGGTGCCCGCCAGGAAACTTCTTCAGTCAGGCATGAATTTTTTTTTTTTTTTTTATAAAATATTTTTTCCACGTTATAATTTTAATTGGTTTCTGATGAATAAAATTGTGGGAAATTATATATAAGTAGGGACCTCATGTATTATCTGGTTGGGCTCATGTGAGCCTGTCCCTATCATCATCCTGGGTGGTGTATTCATATTTATTTCAAGTTTTAAATTGTTTTAATATTATCTGCGATGAGGCCCAAAGGGCCAGCTGTTTTGGAGAGCACGAACTCGTAATTTCAATACAGCAAGTAGGATCGGTGGACCATTTTTATTCTTCTTCGACTTTATTTTTGGAATTTTGCTCCCATTGTTGTACCTATTTTAAGCATCTGCGTTGCTAGCAACTTAGCAAGCTGGTGAAAAGAAAGAAATGGTTAATTTTACCTTGTGATTAATTTATGGTAAGTGGGTTTTTTGGGGTTTAATAATTTGACTTGCTTGATTACATTTTTTTTTTCTCAATAGGACCATCCTCTATGTTAGGCAATATAATTGTTTAACTGCCCCTTGCTAAAGCATTCAGTCTTTTTTGTCTTTTTCTTTGTTTTTTATAAAACTTCAACGATATAAGGAGTATTCCACACGGCACGTTTTGGGTTCGATTCCTGGTGCTGGTAAATTACACAACGGTAGTTAGGAGGAGGCTGAAATGCCTCTGTAAGTCTTCTCGGCTCCCAAAATGAGGGATTGCCGTGGTAAAACTACTAGTTGGTTCCCATTTTCAAAAAAAAAAAAAAAAAATGAAAGTTGCACTGAAGAAATCATCAAATTCAATTTAAAAAATTTGTATGCAAGCCTTTTGTTTTCGTAAATATATATTTTGAAGTTAAATTTTTTACTTTCTTATTCCCAATTTTTATCTTGAGTTTGTTTCGAGCTCACACGTGTGTTTGGTGAGCTTTTTACCTTGTGAAAACTATTGATCAAAGTGGTAGTAACTGACTGTGGGTACCTCAGCTTGATTCAAGTAATTTATTTCAATTGTTAATATGTGTTCTTAAGAAATTGGTTCATGACTATAGGTGGCGGAGGCTTTCATTACTATCAATTGGAAGCATGTTTTTAGAGAGGTTAATTTTATGGTTGACGCTATTACTAGCTATGGTTACTCTATTCAAAAAATTTAATCCAACAGTCCCCCCGCGGGGGGAGGGGGGGGGGGGAGGAAGGGTTGTGCCCCCACCCAATTTTTTTTGATGAAAAAATGTATATGCTTGTGACATTAGTAAGATGTATTACTAGTATACTTGCTTGTTACATTAACATTAATTGTTCCAGTTGCTATTGTCAATGTTGCAAGAGTATTTTCGGCCATTAAATTTATGAAGAATCGATTAACAAATCAGATGGTAAATCAATGGATAAATGATAACATGGTTATTTTTATAGAAAGTGAGAAATATTTGATGGTGTCGGTAATAAAGTTGTCATGCAACGCTTTTAAAGCATGAAAACGCATCGAGGGGTATTATAATATCTTGTATGAAAAATTTAGATTAATATATAAGTATTTTGTTTAATTAACTTTTTAGCTTTTTAATTTGTGACTTTGTTGTATGAGGATGCCCTTATCCGTACATATTTCTAGTTTATCCCTGCTTGGAAAACTTTCTATTTTTATTGTACTGGAACAAGTTGTACTCATTGTTTCTCGTTATAAAGTTTTCATTTCCTAGCAAAAATAAAAATAAAAAATAAAATAATAGAAGAGAGTACTCATTAGTTGATTTATGGATATGGTCAAAGTAGGAAAGTTGATAAGGGTTAGTTATATGGTCTAACTTTGTGTTACATGCTTGTTTTAAATGGGGTTTCCACCACTATTTTTTCAAGTAGAGGTACTCCATATAATTAACTCTAGTTATATACAAATAAAATAACTAAAATTGGCATTCGTCAAGCAACTCATAGTGAAATAAATAAGCTAGGGAAGGAAGAGTTGAAGATGATTTTCTAGATGAAACCATAAGAGTTTTATTAGAACATTTTGAAAAAGTACAAACTTCAAGAAGAGAACCTGAGATTAAGTTGAAGAGTTCTCAAACTAAAAATACTCGAAAACAAAATGATATTGATGCATATATATGTGTGTGTGACAAACATAAGAAGTAACAAGGAAATGTAACAACACTCCAAAATTAAAAGAACTTTGATCCTGCCAACTAAAAATTTAAACATTTCATAACCTACCGTGTAGGGGATTCTACAACAAAACTAGTGTCCAGACACTCTGAAGACGAAACGCAAAAGATGCAAATAGTTAATACTAACAGAGATTATGTGCATAAAGAGTGATGCTAAGGAGACTAAATTTATAGATTAAAATTGCAAACTAAATGATGTGTCACCAATAAGAAAGGAGCGCTATCAATGTTTAAAGAATAATACAAACATCAACTTTCATGTCATTTAGTTTACAAATTTAGTCTCCCTAGTATTACTCGTGCATAAAATCACCAACAAAACTACCAATTGCATCGAGATACACACCCCGTTAGCTCCCCATAAGACATTGACAAAAGACACAAAGCTTACAAGAGCAAATCGAACACAGACAATAGTGATAGATAACTAAATATCATGAGTTAATTATATATAGGCTTTTTAGCCAAAATGGTCCATAAGATTTGCATAACACATTGTTTTGGTCCCTGAGATTGAAAATCAATAGAAATGATCCCTGAGATTGTCCACCATCCATTATTTTAGTCATTCTGCTAAAAACTCCGTTAAGTGTCCTGGCTCTCGGCCGGAAGTTTGGGCAATTTTCAAAGTTTCATAACTCAATCATTACTTAACCAAATTCGACTCATAATACATCAAAATGAAGATAGGAAAGTGTAGAACAAGATTATACCAATTTGGAATCTCAATGGTTACCATAGATGGCCGAAAAATAATGATAGGAACATATTTAGGCGACTTAGTTAGCTTGTTTTCGTACATTTATGTTGTTAGTTCATAGTTATTTTAGTAGTTTAAGCTATTTTCGTGTGTTTTTAGGTTCATATGGCTAAGGAAGCAAAAATGTGCATTTTGGAGCAAAATTGAGCTTGGAATGGATAGTATATGCTTGGAGCAAAAGGAATGGACGAAATTGAAGACCTAAAGATGTTAGGATTCCTAATCAAAGTAGGATTCCTAATCAAAGAAGGATTCCTAATCAAAGTAGGATTCCTAATCAAAGTAGGATTCCTAGTCAAAGAAGGATTCCTACTCAAAGTAGGAAAGTTAAGCCAAGGTTTCCATTTTTGGGTTAACCTTTTATAATCCTAAATATCCCTATGTTCTAGCAACTTTGAAGGTACCTTATGTATTTTAGGACACAAACCAAAGATCCCTTGCACTATCCTAGTCCTTGCCGCAGATATCCTTACCATTTTCTTCCAAAATCTGCCATATATTTTCTTTTCCCTTTTATTCTAGTCAATGCCGCAACTTTCCTTCCCTTTTCCATTGGGATTCTGATTTGTTACCCTTTTTCCTTGAGGATTTGGAGCTAAAAACCTTCCCAAATTAATTACTTATTGCCTTAACCTTTCTTCCTCTATATATACATAATATGCCGCACTTATGAGGGACTCTAGACATCCATACACATCCATTCGACTTACTCTCTCATTCTCTACATTCATTCAGCCATCATCCACCCCCTACCACCATCCAACCTATCCATCCATCACCATAATTCATACCCAAACACCCTTGTGCCGCAACAAAGAAGGAGAAAGAAGAGAGAAGAAGCCTTGGACGTTTTGGCCATTCAAACTTGGATTGTTGGAGCGTTTCTAGGTGTATTCAATCTTTGTTTTCAATGTTTGATTTATATTCTCTTTGTTTTGTTGTAAACATGAGGAACTAATTTTGTTTTGGCTAGAGGAGACTTTGAAACCATGATTATATTTGCAATATGAATTGATTAATTTCAGTTGTGATTTCATAAATTGTGAATGCAATTTACTTAACTGTTTGATGGATAACTTATTCTTGTTTGTTGATTAAGGGTGCACACTTAATTTGCATGCTTGAATTTGGTGCTAGAATATAAGGGAGTTTCACATAATCGTTACAAACTTATATTCACAAGTAGTTAAGGTTGTTTTCACAATCATGTTAAGTAAATTCCTGGCATGAGTATCATGATGTCATAGTTACAAGTGCTTTGTCAATGCTTATGATTTTCATTGAACGTAATGATCTTTGATTGTATCTCTATTATGATGTCATGTAGGGAACTTTTGAAGAATGCTTTGGGTTGTCATATGATGTCATCCAATCCAATAACTTAAGAAAAATCTGAGGGTTAATTAGTGATGTCACGGTTAATTTGGAGTGTTGAGGTTCATGGTTTATCGAAAAGCAACTGGAAATCAATTTGTATGCAAGTGTGTCATGTGTGGAGAAGGACCCTCTAGCTAGCTAATCACCTATCCATATACCCAAATTCGTTCATAACTTTGTCTAGTTTAGTTTCTGTTTTGTTTTAATTCAAATTCGTCAAAACCAAAACCTCCCCCCTTTGTTTTAAGTGTCAATTAGGTGGCACAGGACCTTCACCTTCGATCGACCATAAGGCGTATTCTACCCTTACCGAATTCATTCTGAGCTATTGTGTGTTTTTAAGTGTTTTGAGTCAAAACCAATTCTATTTTCGTCCAAATTAAGTCCTAGAATCTAGTTTGAGTCTATTTGATTGTTTTGTGTTGTTTTGAGTCTTTTGAGTTTGTTTTGAGTCATATAAGTTTAGTTAAGAGTCTTTGAGTTTGTTTAAGTGTTTTTAAGCATATTTTTGTGTCTTTGAGTCAGTTTTCATTAGATTAGCAATCCCTCCTAATTCCCGGCCTAGAACGATCCCTACTTATATCTATACTACAATTGTCAAAAAGAGGGTTTAATTTGTGTGCTATTATATATCACATCAAATAACCTAAAAGGTGACTGGTCTGCGAGAAAACCGAAAAACTGGAAAACTCGCCGAAAACTGGGTAAAATTTAAATGTTCATAACTTCTTCAATACTCAACGAAATCGAGTGATTCAAAAACGAAAATCATACTTCTCAATGAGAATAATAGAATGGTACCTTTATAGATGCTAACTCTCTATGGTTTGGCCGGAAAAGGGCTCGAAAGTGGCTAACTAGATGACAAAGACAGCCACTTTCGAGCCATTTTTCGGCCAAACCACAGCGAGTTAGCCTTCAAGAAAGATACCATTATATTTTTCTCATCGAGAAGTTCGTTTTTGAATCACTAATTTCATTGATTATTGAAGGAGTTATGAATGTTTAAAGTTTACCAAGTTTTCGGCGAGTTTTTCAGTTTTTCCACAGACCAGTCACATTTCAGACTATTTTCTGACCATCTCCGGCAACCATTGGGCTTCCAAATGGTATAATATTATTCTACACTTTCCTATCTTCATTTTGATATATTATTAGTCAAATTTGATTAAGAAACGATTGAGTTATGAAGCTTTGAAAATTGCCCAAACTTCCGGCCAAGAGCTCTGGAACACTTAACGGAGTTTTTAACGAAAGACCAAAATAATGGATGGTGGACAATTGCAACGACCATTTTTATTGATTTTCAATCTCAGAGGTCAAAGTGATGTATTATGCAAATCTCAAGGATCATTTTAGATAAAAAGCCTTATATATATATATATTATTTGTCGGTGCACAGGAAGTAGGATGTTAGAATTGGTTTCATTTATTTTGTATATATGGACCATTTCTTAGTGCAGACAACACAGTGGAGTCATTAGGTGCAGCAATGTCTAACTGCCCCATGCATAAGCAATCGGTTGCATGATGCCAATTTATTATTTAGAAATAATCTCTATCTTTCCATTCTCCTTCAAATATCTTCATTTTACCGTCCTGTATATGCTTCAATCTAAACGATGCAACCAATAACATAACATGATTCCATCTTTTTTTTAATACAAACGATACTAAAGAAGGAGAATTTGAACTCAGGAACTCAGGTGTATATTCTTCAGTTTCTCATTCTAATCTCAATATATATTCATTTTTCTAAAAATTTGACTGAAAGGAATTGAAGTACATAACATTCAGAAACAGCCAATTTCGTTCCAATTAGATACTTCAGATATAAAAGAATTATAGTCGATCATGATATTTTGATCCCTACCATCCAATGACTCTGCTAAATTTTAAGACATAGACAGAGGGTTGTTGAAGAGCCAATTCCTCAAAAGGGGCTTGATGAACATCACCTACTCAAAAAATTGCCTGGATGTTGACATTATACTACATATATAATTAAAATGTAAGGTCCTGCATGTACGTGTCCTTTCATGTCTCCATCCTCCAGCTTTTTCTTCCTTTTGCATGCCCTAAATTCTGATATTTTGTTGTTCATTTCGGACTCTTGACACCATCAAAGGATCCCTCTAAGCAGGCACGCAAACACTGCACATAAAATATCAGACCGAAAACATAAACAAATAAGTAATGTATAGGTGGAATTACGTGTCTTGTAACACGTGCAAGGTTAAACACATATCAATCGATCATATAGCATCTCTCGCTCACCAATAACCTTTTTACGGAATATAAATGGAAATTTAGCTCAATATTTGAAGCATTGAGATCACGCTTTACAAAACTTTGCATCCATATTGAATATTTACTAACATGTACATGTCTGACTCATGTGGATGGGTTAATTAATCTTATTGGCCACTTGGAGCCAAAAAATGGCCCACACTAGAGACTGATGAATAAATAGTATAGGATGTAAAATGTAATTATTGTTTATTTTTTATTTTTGAACAAAGTATGATATTCATCAAAGCAGTTGAGAATACGTACAAAATGAGGATAATGTGCATACTGGGCCTTGATAAAAACCTTCTCGAGGATTTCAACCCGGACTAAGAAAAAGAGTGTCCCGCACAACAATAGGCCTATCCTTAAATGAACAATCAAATTAAAATTACATCCCTTCCTCAAATACAATATCCTGAATCAGATCCAAAAGCCCCTCAAACCACACCATCTCCTGAGAAGCACCAAGGCCCATTCGAGCTAGACGATGCGCTGCCGCATTACCCTCCCTCTGTACATGGCTGCACTCCGAATTCACCAAGACCAGGAGAAAAAATCTCAAATCGTTTCTAACAGAACCCTAGATAGAGCAATCATCCCTTTGTCCTTTCATAACAGCCATCACCACACTAGAGTTGCCTTCAAATTTAACATTGACATCCTCCGGAAAGCTATTCTTAATCAGTTCCACCTAACAACGAGCTGTAACCAACTCCGAGTGCATTGCAGACATGGACATATCAACAGGTCCAGCAATAGTTACCATGAATTCACCCATGTGTCCCCGAATGATGACACCATAACCCCTCCCCCCTCCCTGCGCCCCCCGGAACTCCACCATTCCAAGCATCATCAAATTTACATTTGATCCGTCGCTCCTCAGGTTTCCTCCATTCCTAAACCTCCCTGGTAGTCTTTCGATCCTCAGTCTTGTGCCATTTATGAAACTCATGCATCCACCCCTCAATTCTCAACACAATCTCTTGTGGCGGCAGTTGCAACCTATTTCATAGGACATCATTCCTATGTTTCCATAATGCCCATAACAACATCAAACAAAGCTCCAACCCCATTATGGGTACCTATTGCGCAATATTGACTAACCATTGCACAAGACATTTATGATCACCCCCATTATCCATTCTGAGCCCTAGACTTCGAAACCACACCGCCCTTGCCAAACTACAATCTCTAAATACATGCTTCGTTGATTCGGAATGCACACCACAAACCACACACACCTCTTCACCCATCACTCTCCTTTTGCTAAGATTCAAACGTGTGGGCAAAGAATCCAAACATGCACGTCAAGCACAAATCTTTACCTTTCCCCGGACATTTGCGTTCCATAATTTCTTCCAAAACCGCTCCCCTACACCACTAGAGGAGGACGACGAGCCATCTGCCACATTTCCGTGACTTTCTATTATTCCCCGAGCCACCTAGTAAGCGCTCCAAACTGAGAACTTGCCACTACGCTCATAATGCTAGATTCTCATGTTTTCGACATCCCGAACGCTACGCGGAATGCTTTGAATTGCCTCCACCTCCTGAGCAGAAAAGAGATCATTTAACAGCTGCACATTCCATTGCTTCGTTACACTCCAAAAAAGGCCTCCCACCTTGGCCCCCAAGTCCCAATTCTTCGGTGGTGGAAATAATGTCAAAAAATAAGACTCCCTCAGAACCCAATTATCTTGCCATATCCAAATTTTCTTCCTATTACCCACTTGCCACCTATGTCTTTTGTGGATCACCTGCCTCGACGCAGCAATACTCTTCTATACATACATACTATTTGGCTTCACCATTGCTTCCATAAACTTGGACTTAGGGAAGTAATGAGCTTTAAAATCTTGGAAAACGAGGGCTTTCAGTTGCTAGAGAAAACGCCACGCTTGTTTTGCAAGTAAAGCCAGATTGAAGGCATAAAGATTTTGAAACCAAGTCCCCCCTCCTGCTTAAGCTAACAAAGACATCTCTAGTTAAGCCAGTGTATTTTCCGTTTCCTCGGATCACCATTATACCAAAATTTTGCTATCATTCTATTTAGCTTCTTACAAAAAGTTTTGGGTAAAAGGAAGCATTGTATGGAGTACATCGGCAATGCTTGTGCCATCGTTTAACTAGCAATTCTCGACCTGCACTACTCAATAGATCACACCGCCACCAGCTTTGCAATTTTTTCCACAATCTATCCTTTATGTACGCAAAGGTTTCCTTTTTCAATTTCCGTACTAAAACTAGCATACCCAAATATTTATCATGAAACTCCACCTTTCTCATACCTAGACCGTCAACCAATAATTGCTTATCGTAGTCTGTAAGGTTCAAACTGAAAGATACACAACTATTCTCAAAATTCACAACTTGCCCAGAAGCCATCTCATATGTCCTTAATACCTGTATAATCTTCCGGCACTCCCCAACCATACCACAAGCAAATAGAAAACTGTTATTAGCGAAGAACAAATAGTGGATACTAAGGGCTTCACGACACACTCTAATCCCCTACAACTCCCCATCAATCTCTGCCTTTCTTAATAAAGCCGATAGACCTTCAACATAAATAACGAACAAATAGGGAGAAAGAGGATCCCCCTGTCAAATACTACGCTCCGAATGCACATAACCCAGTAGCTCCTCGTTCACCTTGAAAAAGTAGGAAACTGTTGTAACACATAACATAATCATGTGTATCCAACGCTCTGAGTAACCTATTCAGTACATCATGGCTTTAAGGAATCTCCATTCCACCCTATCATATGCCTTGCTAATATCTAATTTTAGAGCCATAAGTCCATTATACCTCGACGATCGCTTATGCATATAGTGAGCGACTTCAGCAACCACCAAATATTAATTGCCCCGGAATAAATGCACTATGAGTTCGGGAAATAATACTATGAAGGATAACTTTCAATCTATTCGTAAGTACCTTTGCCACAATTTTGTAAAGTACTTGCAAAGACTAATTAGGCGGAGCTGTGTCATCATCTTTGCATCCTTCACCTTGAGGATGAGTGCGACGTGGGTGTAATTAATTTTCCGTAGAACTTGTCCCAAGATAAGCATGGACCAAACACCATTACATATATTCGCACCAACCACTCCCTAGTGTTTTTGGTAAAACCTAGGTGACATTCCATTAGGACCCGGAGCTTTCATAGAATGCATTTGGAATACAACACTCTTAATTTCCTCATTCGTGAATGGGCGATCAAGATCGGCATTTATCTCCTCCGTTACTAATGGAACTATATTGCCCAAAATATCCTCAAAATTCTGAACACCATTGAAAGAAAATAGCTTTGAGAAATACAACACCATAACCTCCTCTATCCTAACTCGGCCTTCACACCAAACCCTTGAATCATATTAAACCAAATATACCATTACGTTTCTGTCTCCTATTAGCTTTCTCGTGGAAATATTTGGTGTTATGGTCACCAAGCTTGACCCAATTTTCTCTAGATCGTTGTCTCTAAAAATGCTCATCATGTTCAAGAAGCTAGTTCAACCTACCTATCAAGTCATTTTTTTTGTGCTATAGACTCCTCAGAAAATGGTTGCCCTAACAAATTCATCAACTTATCCTCCACTTCTTGAATTTCAATCGGTCCGGACCTAGCATTGCTCATCGCCAAGTTATTTAACTTCATCTGAGTCATCTTAATCTTCTCCGTAATTTGGAACACCAGCGAACCATCAACAACATACTCCCATCCCTCTCACACCACTTCAGCACATACCACATATGACAACATTCCTTATACCGAAACTGTTTTCAGCTCTAATTGGAAAACGCCCCAACTAATTAATTAGCATCGGAACATGATCTGATGAAGCTTTGCTCAGATGATTTACTATGTAGCTCGGGAACTTATCCACTCACTCCTGATTACCCAAGGCGCGATCTAGTCTTACCTTGAATCCACCCCATTTGGTCGTAAACCAAGTAAATTTGTTCCCCGAATATCTTAAATCAATGAAATTACAATGCTCCATTACTGATCAAAACCCTTCCATCTGTCGATCTCGCCTCACATTACCTCGTTCATGTTCATTAGTTTGGACGATCTCATTAAAATCACCAATACACAACCAAGGTATAGAATCAGTGCCACAAAAAGACTCAAGTGATCTCCAAGACCTATGGCAATCACTTGTAGTAGGAAAACCATAAAAGATAGTCAAACAACAATAAGATACATCCCCCGGAACACCCCCATCAAAATCGATATGGTTTTGAGAATAAGACCTTAAGGATAAATTTATTTCTTCCTTCCACAAAACACACAAACCACCTGAATTACCTCTACTATCAACAATAAAACTACGATCGAAGTTCAACTTTAAACGTAAACGGTCTATGTGACGAGAATTACTTTTTGTCTCGCACAAGAACACCACAGTGGAATCTTGAGCATAAACTAGATGTTGGAGTGCATTAACTGCTCGGAGGTTCCCAAGCCCCCGATAGTTCCAACTTAAACAATTTATTTTTGACAATGGGGTTGAGCCAAGCCAACCTTCGCCAATGAACTAACCATCTCCGAGTTAGCCAACAATCTCATTCAACCCCCATTACTTGTTACCACAACCTCGTCTTCTCGCACCAGTCTTTTGCAAGCTCGGGTAGGGGACCACCCACCTATGGTCTAGCATTAGCTTGAGCCGTGCCCAGATGGACACCACTCACTAATTTCTCTCTTCTATGCTTCCTTTTCCAAACCTTCTGGTTATGCTCAATGATGGGTGTAACGTCTCGCCCCGAAACATTGGTTTTGGAATATAATTTATGTGATAGGCCAAATTAAAATCTTATTTATTTAACTACCATTAATCACAATTCTTTAGTTATATTTATTAATCACTCAAAATACATAACCAAAATTTAAATACCAAAACATAAGACTTAATTTTTCAATTAGTCACCAAATTTCTTTTCTTAATTCAAATTCCCAACAAAAGATTAATCTCAATTATTTAAGGCTGCATCTAACCCTGTTAGACTGCCTATGTACCCTTGAGCGGGATAAAGCCTTTCGTAGTTCACCATTCATCCTTTTATCCATTTTCGAAAATACTCTAATAACGAAAATATTCAACATTAGTTTTCACACTGGAATCACACCAAATGGGTACCAATTATGGATTTAAAATATCAAAATTTGCATAAAAAAGCAACGTCAACCCACTGGCTATGTACCGCCGCGGGTGGCGGTCAACTACCCTGATTCGCTAGAAAAATTCAATTATTTACAAAAATTACCGAATTTTACAGGCAAGTAGTTCTTAGTGAGGGGAGCAATTTTCATACATGTGGCCAAGTCCAATTTAGCTAGGAAATGCCTGAATTTTCCCACAAACCGCCGGAACCCTAGATTTTGGGTGCTTTTCAATTCAATCAATCAGCAACACGGCCCCTAAAACTATTTGGGCTTTGTTCCTGGCTTCTAGAAGAGTGTTGTGGTGGTGGTAATTGAAGGAGTTTGCTTCAGGATTGACGGATCATCGCTATGGAACCACCATACCCACTGATGCGGTTCATCATGAAATCTGGCCGAATTTCTTCGATTTTTTGGTGTAAAAGGGAGAAGGAAGGTCGGAGATTTGTTCCCAAGTGATAATTTGGTGTAAGTAGTGTGATGACACGTCACGGATTATAATATGTATTATTTTTTAAAGTGTGGAAAAGATGATTTTACCCTTGAGCGTTGGGTTGTGAAGGTATACATGGGCTAAGAAAAATGGACCAATTATCTCATTTCCTTCTTTTTTTGGACCCAATTAAAATTTGGGGGTTTTTTGGATGATTTTCTTAGCCTATGATTGGTGGCCCAATTAGAGCTTAAGGATTTTTATATTTGTATACCCAATCCGGATCAAGACACACACACTCACACACATGTAACCTTCATCTGTCACTCTCGTCTCAAACCCTCTTTCCGTCCGTACAGTCCGTATGCACATGCACCCAACTAGCTTCATCTTGCATAGATCGAGATAGTGGAGACCATTTCCAAGTTCCTTGCAAGCTCAGGAGCAGAGCTATACCCTTAGTTTGGAGGATGGACCTCGGGAACTCGAGAACCAGGGAGTTTCAACGAGGTGTCCTGTTACTCCATCATGATCGAAGGTGTTTCACGGAGTTTTAAAGTTCTAGGGAGTCTTAAAGTAACTTCACGAAGCTTATAGAGAAGTTTTGGAAGGATTTTGGATGTCGGGACACTCGAGTTTGTCGAGTTATAGGGTTGGCCGAGCTATTGAGATTTTTCCAGCCAAATTCCATTGGTTTTAGACCCCAAAGTGGTAAGATCATGTTCTCCTTGTTGAGAGCTTTATTTTGGTACATATTTCATGAAATTTGGTGTTGAAATGAGTGACATATTAAGATTCAAAGTTTTTCCAAAAACCGGCGAGTGCAGAGGTGACCGGTGTCGGACTCTGGCGAACTAATGAAGGAGAAGGGGAATATTACGTCGACTTTGAAGGAATATTACTAACGGCGTCAGGTATATTTAACTGTATATTCCATTATTTAACGAAATATTCCCTAACACCATTAGGGATTCCGTCCAAAGTGCCAAGCACGTGCCTGCGCGTGTGGCCTTGCCTTGGCCGGCACGTGAGGGTGCTTGGGAACATAGAAAATTATTCTAAAAATATGAGGATGTTCGTGGGGTTGAGTAGGCCACGATGGTATATTCAAATACCCCAATTAGGCAATGTATGATAAGTTATTACCTAGTTTTGGTTATGTGCTTAAAATAACGTTAAAATAGTTGTTTCACATATAGGTGAGACGTTTCCAGAGGACGAGCAGTCAGGTGAGGCTCGGGGGTTACAACCCTGCCACATGTCAGTGAGTAAGCTTTTGGTTTTTAGTGTGTATATATATATATATATATATATATGCTTGGTATTTTTCCCAAAAACTCATTTAAATGGATTTATGTTTTGAAATGCCATGCCAAATATTTTATAATTAGAATATGCATTTAGTAGTTGCACATATTTATATTTGACGCTGGCAAAGCTCAGGTAAGTGCCCTGTGAGTTGATAGATTGCGGATGTGAGTTGCATGATTATGTTGAGATGTATTATAGCTCATAAACCTGCACCCCGGTGTTAGTGCTCTCGCTCATGGTCAAGGCACAGTCCTTCACGTGATGTTCACCTCCCACACAATACGCTCACCTTGGATCCAAGTTAAGTGCACAGTCCTGTCATACAGACCACTATAGGTGGTTCTGACTCGTAGGTGGCCCACGATCATTCGCACAGTCTTCACGTGATCGTAGCACTTGAGCGTATTTATTTACACTCAGTCATGTCGTACAGACCACTTTAGGTAGTTCTGAATCACGTGCAAGCATACTTGTTGAGTTATTGGTTGAGCTGCGTAGGTCATATTAGATGACTCCCGCTAGATGGATGAGCTATAGATTCAGCCGTACATGTCATATTAAGTGACTCCGGCTGACATATCATTTGCATTGATTTATATCACCTGACTTACATATTTTATGCTAAGATATTTGACATGGTATATATGTGGATTTTGCTATTTTAAGCATGGTTTTGATATACGTATGTATTCTATTTTCTGGGAAATTATACAGGTTTTACAGCGAAGGGTTATTACCTTTGATAAGTGAAATGGTTTTGAAAAGCTTTGTTTTTGCCCACTCACACTTTTTGTTTTGCACCCCTCCAGGTTTTAGGTATGAGTGCTTGTTGGTGGCTTACGAGGAATTGACAATGGTTCTGATAGATTATCACTAATGTAGGACCACTTCTGGTATTGTATAATTAGTACTTGCTCTGTTGGACTGCACTTAGGCTACCCGTGCTCTGATTATGGTGTATCACACTTAAATATCGAGATGTGCACTTATTTTTGCTTTGTGTAAATTAGCTAGCTTGGTTCTCAGTTACTCACATTTCTTTTTATCAATATCATTTCTGCACTATGCACATGGCTACATCACCCTCACGTGACGACCAGCACGCCTTGATTTTGGTCAGGGTATGTCAAGTAGCCTGAGTTTGGAAGGAGAAACCCTCGGAAACCATTGTTTCCGTAGGGTCGAGTTGAAGAATAGGAACCGGGTCACAGGATCTGACTAGTTCCTCTCCATCTCTCTTCTCTCCTTTCTCTGATTTCAGGTTCTAGCCCAGACCACTCACCACCATCAAATGGTAGACCCAACCCATTTGCACCTTGCTAGCCTCCTGAATCCCCGTGCTCATATACTGGCCCAACACGTACTCCCCATCACTAAGGGGTCCAGTAGCACCAACCTCTTGCAATCCCAAAAAGATGCTGCTCTCTCCCGAGTCATTTACTGGTAGGCTAGGCATGTCCTATTCCCCTTAAGATGGCACAACATTCAAAGCAACACCAAACAAGGTCAACTCACGTGCTGCCTAGGTTGTATTATGCTACTGGAAAAGAATAATGGCCATAGAGTCAACTACCATCTTCGCCATATCAACAGTGACATTCAAATCCGGCAAGTTGTACACACCATTTTCACTATCCTCAACTTACAAGCCCTCATGTTCTCCACTGGTTCCTTGGTTTGCCCCGTCTTCTATCTCTGTCACGACTACACCATGACGAGGGATTGGGATATTAGGCATACAATCACCTTCCTCATTCTTCTCCTCCATATGCATGGGGGCTGTCATTGACCACCCGTGTGCTATATCTAGCCCAAAACGTTTGCTTATCAGTTTCCTATAAGCTTTACCCAGAACATCAAACTAGAACCATTGATCATACGGCTTCGACTTATCGTCGTCATTCTTCCTCGTGAAGTGCAAGTAGTATTCCTCTATATGTCTTACAATTCCACAAAGGAAGCAGGTTATAGGAATTTTCTCGTACCATAGATCAATCCCCAATTCAATATCCGCAATAACTAATAGCAAACTTCTCCTTAATGGCTTCATAATATCCATTGCCACTCAAATACGTAAGATGATATCGTGGCTAACACTCCTTATACTCAGATCCATTAACATATGTACTCCAATCTAGTTCCCAATGAACTGCCTTATGTGTCGAGTCACATACGCAAGAGGCAGCCTTTTAACTTGGATCCAAAACTCTTGAGAACTCAAAAGGATAGATGCAAGCTACACAAAGTCATTCGCCTTCACCAAAACTACCAAAGCACCATCATATAGCCATGTCCCCTTCTAGATCATTGCCCTCTCTCTAAGATTATCAAACCCAAAAGAGAATAACCCATCCTCCAACTCCACAATCGTAACCCTAGCCTTTGGATGCCACATGTTTAACATTTGCTTTTTAAACCTATCTTTGTTGAAAGCCTTACTCGTAAGAACCTTCCAAACTAGGAAGACCTTATTAGAGCATCGCATTGTTCTTATCGTCAATCACCATCACCCTCTGTTTGTTTGCGGTGAGAGCAAACCGTTCAGCGAACTTCGACACCATGTCATCCATCATTTATAGTGCCGCTTGCAGACTTGTTTGATGTAACATCCCACATTGCTCAGGGGAGTGGATCCTATAAGCCTTATATGTATATTCCTATCTCTACCTAACACGAGGTCTTTTGGGAGCTCACTGGCTTCGGGTTCAGTAGGAACTCCGAAGTTAAGCGAGTTCAGGCGAGAGCATTCCCAAGATGGGTGACTTATTAGGAAGTTGCTCGTGAGTTCCCAGAAACAAAACCGTGAGGGTACGGTTGGGGCCCAAAGAGGACAATATTGTCCTACGGCAGAGTCGAGTCAGGGATGTGGTGGAGTCCAGGTCAGGATGTGACAATTAATGTTAAATTGTTAGCTATTAAACTTTAGTTTTGTGTTATTCATTCCTATTGCATGATAAATTCCAATATGCATGCATGTGTCACATGTTTATAGCTTTGCATAAATTAAATGGCTTTCGTCACCTTTAGGGTGTCCGCCAGCACGTGACCATCCCAATGTTCCTATGACATTGGGGTCGGGGCGTGTTAGATTGACATTGTCACATCCCGACCCGGGCTCCACCACATCCTGGGCTCGACTCTGCCGTAGCACAATATTGTCCGCTTTGGGCTCCAACCACGCCCTCATGGTTTTGTTTATGGGAACTCATGAGCAACTTCCCAATGGGTGACCCATCCTGGAAATGCTCTTGCCCGAACTCGCTTAACTTCGGAGTTCCTATGGAACCCGAAGCCAGTGAGCTCCCAAGGCCTCGTGCTAGGTAAAGATGGGAATATACATATAAGGTTTACAGGATCCACTCCCCTGGGCAATGTGGGATGTTACAATCCACCCACTTTAGGGGCCTGACGTCCTCGTCGGCACACTTCTGGCTAGGGATTGGCTCTGATACCAAATTGTCACATCCCAACCCAGGCTCCACCACATCCCAGGCTCGACTCTGTCGTAGCACGATATTGTCTGCTTTCAGCCCCGACCACACCCTCACAGTTTTGTTTCTGGGAACTCATAAGCAACTTCTCAATGGGTCATCCATCATGGGAATGCTCTCGCTCGAACTTACTTAACTTCAGAGTTCCTACGGAACATGAAGCCAGTGAGCTCCCAAAAGGCCTCGTGCTAGGTAGAGATGGGACTATACATATAAGGCTTACAGGATCCACTCACTTGGGCGATGTGGGATGTTACATTTGATACCAACCCTAATGCTTCCCACCCACGCGACAGACAAAACCGAGAAACATTCACTGCCCAGCAAACTCAATAGCCTTCGTTAGCCCCTACACTAACTGGAACCCGTAAGATTAGTGATCAAAATCAACGCCAACGTCAAAATCTTGAACCCTACCACTTTCCTAGAGAAACCCTAAGGAAACCCTAGACAGGAATTTTTTTTATAGATATGTAATTATTATTATTATTATTATTATTGGAAATAATTTTAATAATAATAATAATAATAACATTATTATTATTATTAGTTAATTATTTTGGATAGATATTATTGTGGCGGAGTCTCTTTTTTTAGTCACGTAATCAATAATTTATGGTCATTCACTCTTGAATCAGTTTAAATTAAAATATTAATAGCACGTATCATTTATGCTCTTCTAGTAATATTACATCTTAAAGTAAGTAACCATGTATTCTTTAATCACTCAATGCCTGAGAAAACATTTATGTATACTGGCTTATATTAAACAAGATTATATAACTCATGATTATGGTTTCGATGAGCATGCATGATTTATCTTATAAGTTGATGCTACATAAGATGCGGCTGTCGTCATGTTCTCCAACCCCCCCCCCCCCCCCCCCCCAAAAACACAACCACCCTTCTCCCTCCCTCCCGGAACAGTGACGTTTGTCTTTATCGAAAGAAACTCTGTTTAATTTATAGTAATTATTAAGTGTATGATAATACGATTCATTTGACTTAAAAGTGTTTGAGGCCAAGTTCTCTCTGTCCCAACTTTCCATCCAACTTGCAATTTTGGCATCCCCAAAACGTAAAACCCCCCACTTGTTTTAGACGCCCAACCAGGGTTCTTGTCTTATTGTTCCCCTTAAACTAAGCTTTGATTATATAATTTACTTGCTAAAAATTGTGACACTAGTAACAATCAAGAATGTTGTAAAGGAAGCAACTTCCAGCTAGCTGATTAATCTAGAGTTTAATGTGATGTAGAACACATGGCTAAGAAGATTGATGAACAACATTTTTGGAAGGCGCAAAACTGGCAGCAAGGTTCAAGGGATGCATATTTATGCGCCAGCGTCAAAATTAGATAAATGATATGTTGTTTCGAAGAGAACGACGAGAGGAACAATACTCACCACTTTTGATCGTGACATGGGGCAATATGGACCATACTTCTTTGTTTACAATCTCAAAACAGCATTTGAAATTTTAGGGTACTTTTGGTACTTTATTAACCGTTGATTTTATTTTCTCTTCAAACTTTAAGACCTTTTAGGGTTTGGTTTTATGTTTTGGCATATAAATATACCACTTGGGTGTTGGAATTGTGATCTTTCAACTATTATTCAATAAACGTGAACTTTCTATCAATTTTTTTAGTGGACTCTAGCACTACTAAACATGTGGGCATTTGGCACCCTTTTCTCCTCACGGTTTGGTATTGGTGCCTTGTGCTCGCCCATATGCATTAATGTTTGTAAATGAACGGTGTGGAAAAGAAAATTTTGGCCATACTTCAAAAAGGGTGTGCTTTGTGGAGATTTCTAGTAGTGTAGGGCTTGCTAGTGGTTTTAGCGCTGAAATTTAATTTAGTTTCCCTTCTCATATATCTCGATGTACGCGTCAGATCGGTTTCCCTCATGTGCCATTAATCTTATGCTAGCTAGCAAATTAAGAATCAATTAATTGATTAATTAATTGAAGGAAGCAACTAAGAATCAATTAATTGATGGAAGTGTTAAAAGTTTCATTATAAATTAGTTGACAATGGTAGGAGTGTCCAAATACTTTATAACCCTTTGTAAAATTTTTTACTTTCTGATGTCAAAACTAAAAACTAAAAATAGTTACCAAACAAGATTTCAATTTTTAATTAAAAAAATATAAAAAACAAAAACAAAATAATTATCAAACGACCATTTAACTGTCATTTTCGCTTACCGTTCATATACATATATTTCTTCCACAACCTCTACTACCATCGATATGCACTCCTTATTTAAAAGAGATTTTTTTCATTCGTATCTAAAAAGTAAAAATGATGAAAATTGAAACCAAAGGGTGGTCACCATACCCTTGATTAATACAATCATTATTTAGAATAGTTGAGTATACATTCACTATTTAGAAGAGTACGTACTCTTGTCGAGGTAAATAATAAACACAAACTCACTGCATATCTGTACTTAAAAATAAAAAAAAAAAGAAAAAAAATAGAAAAGCTCACTGCATATCATTTTAAATTATTTATTTATTTTTTAAAGGTAAAACCATGTCTTAGTTAAACATCTTATAAAATGCTGTAGCGTTCGCGAAAATTCGGAGAGTACGTAAGATATCAACTTTCATGCTGTGGCATGTTTGACAAAATGTTGTAACTTGAAAGTAGCATGAATTCTATTCAATGTTATTATATGCTCATCATGTGATGCCTTCCCTAGCTTTCTATTTGCAGATAATAAAAACTATGATAATAAAAAACTGTGACAATATCTGAATTGATGTATTTGTTTTGGGTAATGATAGAGAGATAAAAAAAATTGGCCAACTTTTTTTCTTGGTTCCTGTGATGACATGGTATTTTCAATGTGACATTTGTGGTGAAAAAGTTATTAATTGAACCCCAGTGGTGAGTACTGTTAGCAATTGAGGTCCAAATCCAAACTTTTGTTAGTGTTATGTTAAATAAACTCATGTGACTATCACGTGGATGAGTCAAATTCATCATTTCAATCCAAATTACATCCTATTCCATGGACATCTAGCATGATTTAGGTATACCGTATACGTGTGTTCTTTCTGAGCGAGTTATGACATACACTTGTTTCTCTTGTGAGTTGGCATCTGATTCTAGTAAACAAAGCAAATTGAAACAAAGGGGATATAATTTACGTTAACCATTCACGAAAGAAAAAATAACTTCATTATTTCTCATACCATAATGTATTTTGCACACTAATAACAGAAGCATTTATCCAACCCAAAAAAAAAAATAATAAATAACAACAAAGACAAAAGTATTTCTTCCACAATATATTGTGGTTCATCACAACAAAAAGTCATTAATATGGTTTCCTTAGCAGATTCCATTTGTTCTTAATTTTCTCATTGCGAAATATTTTCTGGTAATCCCTTGATCACCCATCTGGCAGCCAATATGATAAACAGATTGCTCTTATCGATATTATGCCCCTTCATGAACACACACACATATGAAGGAAAAGGAAAAAAAAAAAACTATGGAATAGAAAACCATAATATATAAGCGCCCTAATAATATGTACGGAACGTTCTGGCTTATTTGAGTTATGATGATAACATTGTTCCTTTGAGAAACATCTTGTCTCTAGGGAAATCTTTGCTGGATTATATTATCGCGACATTTCAAAAATCATCATTGAGTAATTTTCTTGAACAGTAATCTAATTTTAAGCTTTTATATTGACAAATACTTAATATATATATATATATGTAACATCTCACATCATCTAGGGAAGTGGATCCTATAAGCCTTATATGTATATTCTCATCTCTACCTAGTGCGAGATCTTTTGGGAGCTCATTAGCTTCGGGTTCACTCTGAAGTTAAGTGAGTTCGCGCGAGAGCAATCTCAAGATGAGTGACTCACTAGGAAGTTCTCATGTCAGATGTGTGCCGATGAGGACGTCGGGCCCCTAAGGAGACGGATTGTAACATCCCACATCACTCGAGGGAATGGATCTTGTAAGCCCTATATGTATATTTTCATCTCTACCGAGCGCGAGGCCTTTTGGGAGCTCATTGGCTTCGGGTTCCATCGGAACTCCAAAGTTAAGCGAGTTAGCGAGAAAGCATTCCCATGATGGGTGACCCACTAGGAAGTTCTCGTGTGAGTTCCCAAAAACAAAACCGTGAGGGCATGGTCGGAACCCAAAGCGAACAATATCGTGCTACAATAGAATCGAGCCCGGAATTTGGTGGGAGCCCGGGCCGGGATGTGACATGTATATATAGATAGTTATGTATCGTGCACTACAAACATACGGATTTTTTTTTTTTTTTGTCGAAGCACTACAACACATGGCATTAAGTCTCTAGATTAAGCGATGAATCACTATTCCTTGCATATATACGCTTTTTGTTGAAAGCATCTAATACTGAATGCATATGCTGGAGAGTAAGACCAGATATTATTGTCACGCTCTAGATTTGGCTTGGGTGGAAAAATAACTCCGTATTTATTGCGCAAATAAAAATAAAATGAAAATAAATAACTACTATTTTACATTATAAGGTTTCACAATCACACTCTAATTTACATTATAAAGTTTCTATAAGACTTCTAGTGAACGTCGACTACTTGTCAAGTCCATGGTTCAACATTGTCAATATCAATAATCTATAAGGGGTGAGCTACTAACTTAGTAAGGTAATAACCACTATGCATTTACCATAACAGAAGTAACGATAATCCCATTTCTTTTCTTTCATCATAATTTTGGAAACCCAGTTAACAAATAATCCCATTTCTTTTCATTAGTCATCTTGTCAAACTCTTAGTTCTGAATTTCAAAACCCGATTTGATCATTTTATCGGACTTTAATTGAAAGGACTTCATTCCCTTTTCTTGTGCACTATGGGCTGAATATAGATCATGGCAGGGACAAAGCTAGATATTTTTATTGGATAGGAGCATCTTAAAACAACATAAAATTAAAAAGTACAACATTATATATATATATATATATATATATATATATATTAAGTGAAACACTTATATGTTAATTCATAATCTCTTACGTGTATACATTATAATTTTCCTCCATTTGCTTAATGTTTTGAGAACAGTCCAATGTCATTAATATCTCTTTTCCCTTATATAACTGTGTTATAGTTCAATTCTACAAAGAATTCATCTCAATACATATAGCACATTACATGTTGATAATTAGGGGTGGACATGGTGTAGTTCGGCGTGGTTTCACTTAATTAATTATTACTAAAATCGTACAATTCAGTTCACACTAGTTCTGGTTCGGTACATGCTGATTTACGGTTCCAAATACTAAATCATTTGAATACCAAATCAAAATGTTATTCAAAGTTTACTTGTTTTTTTCTTGTATTTTGCATGCTTGCATTCAAATATGACTTCTAAAATAGTTACACAAAGTCACAAATAAAACAAATCCTTTTTAAATACTAAATCAAAATGCAAATATCCCTAGCACCAAGCAAACAAAACAAAAAAAAAAAAAAGCGCAATTCAAATGTTCATTGCTGCAACATCAAACAAACAAAAAACTTCAAATTTTGGCAGCTCCTTAATTGGCACCGCACCGATGTCAAATTTCCTTTCGAAACAGCATACACGGTGCAAAATCTTGGAGTACAGGCTGGGATTTTTAAGGGAGTCCTTTTTGTTTCCCAAGAGCATTAATTGTTAACATGAATTATGATCACTCACAAGGTAATTCTGACACAATTGCTCACTAAATACATTAATCATGATCACTCTCATTAATAGGTGAACTCTGAAAATGAAAGATTTAATTGAGAAATGCTTCCACGTAGTCGCACTAGGTGAAACCAGTTTAGTTTTCACCACTCATTTAGTGACATTTATATACACAACTATTAAATTTAATTAAATATTTATATTCACAATTCGATTCTGAGCAGTTCTTCCAATATGAAAATTGGAATCGAAACTGGTCTGAACAGTTTGGTCAACACAACTTTCTACGGTTTATTTTGTCCAAGTTCGATTCGGTTTCGTGGTTCCACATTTTTTATGCCAACCCCTATTGATTGGCACCAATTAACGTGTTTAACACAAAGATGCATTAAAAAAAGAATTTATCAAGAGAAATGAATGATATCCACACACCTCTTTTATCCTTTTACGCACACATTTATTTATTTATGTTGATTGATTTTCCTTTAAATGATTTAATCTAATAACTATAAATACACAAGAATATGTAAGAAGAGAAGATAAGTGTGTGGAAATCATGTAAAAACAACAAACATTGATAAATCAAAACGATGTTAAAATTCAATAAATAATATGCATAAGCAAGCAAGAAGAAACATAACCAATAAAGCAAGTACACAAAAATGATAAAAACTCCAAGTCAGAATATAATTAGGTCGATTATGCTTAATTTCTATTGCATATGGCATAAGATAACGGGAGGGGTGTTGTTGGCAAAATATAAGTGAATATTGTATTTCATTAGAATGGGTTATTAGGTGAGGTTTTAATTTGGAGGTTGATATTACATGTACCCATTTTTCGCAAACCATGTGAGTGGGGGGCATCAGTCCCAATGAGCCCATAGGCTCCGTCCTTGACACTTGGTGCCCCGGAAATCAACATGACATTCTAATATACAATGTTATTCAAGAATTAAAGCTATACTCATGAACATATGAACCATGTCAATCAAGTAATTATACAATTGAACCAAATAATACATATCACATAATCATCTATATGAACTCATGTAACTTAACATATATAAATATAAGGGTTCCCTGAAATTCTCCTACCTAGATTCCAAAAGTTAAAAGCATATATCCAAGTTAATATCACAATGATCCACCACCTTGATCAACTCCTCGATAATCCGAACTTCGGCAAAACAACCCAACTAGTAATCTACATACGTAAAACTCTCCATATTTCTTTCATTATATATCTCTCTCTTCCCTTTCTTTTCCGTAAGGCACTAGTACCAACTGAAGCCATTTTCATGTTCTAAAATAAAAAGGGAGTAGAGACTCCTATTTATAGGGCAAAGAGGAGGTAACCAATTAAGTGCCCCTGATTGGATAATTCTTGCGGTTAGTCCCAGCTGGTAGGTTTTTTCTCCAAATTTAGATCATTGTTTCCCACAACTCAACAGCTTATGCTAGTGATCTAATTCCTAGCCACGTACATACGTCCTTGCATGCAAACTCAATTGCCACCTCCACAATTTGCGTGTAAAGGTAGGCCCCCTCCAACTAAATGAAATAGATAGCAATCTTTTTGGAGATTTCTATGGAATACTAGAACTCATTAAGTTAATATATAATTTATTTATATAAAACTATGGCTAGTTTTTGTAGTACAAGGATATCACGTGAAAATCTCATGCTAACCAACTCTGTATATAAATATAAATAAATAATCTAATAAAAACTTTATTAATAGTAATACTCGTATTTTTAAAATACGGGATCTCACGGTTACAATAGAGCTAAGTAAGGATTGAAGACGGTCATGTACTATAAGATGGGAAACGTTTAAGGTAATTACAAGTATTGGTTGCTCAATATATACTCAAGGTTGTGTATTTGATTTTTATCTACTCAAATACTGTTTGTATAAGAAAAAAGATCTAATGCAGGAGATAGTTAAAAAAAAAAATGGCATAGATAGGGGAAAAATCATCAGGGAAGATTTGGTATCCTTGGCCTTTTCTGGGTCTTCAAAAAACTTAGTGATTATATTTAAGAAAAATTTCATTAACCGTGTACCGATGCTCGATTGCTTGATTAGGAATTCCTATTAAAATATTGCCAATTTGCAATGGTCGGGTTCTCTACTATTTCTAGTTAGGTTTTGGCGCTTGATCTGTTTATATTTTTCATAAACAAGTGGCTAGTTTGATATGTAGCCAACATAGGTGGTGACGTAGCTGTAGCACGACGTATTAGTGTCAAATCAAACTATGGGGTTAGGAATAATTGGAACTTAATTAGGCGTAAGGAATAATTAACATAGGCCGACTAGTTAAGCTGCTATTAATTGTATATAATTGGAGAGTCCGTGTGTGTTTCTAATGCCTACGTATCTATCGTTTTTAATTGTCAAAAACTTCTTTGTCAATCAAAAGATATTGAAAAGACAATTTGATCTTATATCACAAACTAAAATCATCGGCATAATATATATAATTTTGCATAAACCAAAATTTAATTTTTTTTCCTTGCCTCACACACATATCATCATAACATATCTCTCTAATTTTAAAAAATAAAAAATAAAAATATAAACCTCTCTCCACTCCCACATTTTCTCTCATCTCACTCCCTCTTTCTATTACATTTCTTTCCAACCTCTCTCTCTCTCTCTCTCTCTCTCTCTCTCTCTCTCTCCATATATCTTCCCAAAAAACAAAAAAACTGCTTCAGACAAAGTGTGTGGGCTTAGGCTATAGTATGTTTATGTGTTTCTATGCATTTAGGGTAAATACCTTACTATGAATACATGTTATGTTATGGTATTAGACTAATTGTAGTTAGTATGACAGTAACGTTGTCAATTGGTTCTTACAAATTTGTAATGTTCTAAATTTCAAATACATGTATATTGTGGTAGTTAATATTGTTTAGGAGTGGGATTTTGTAAATCTAGAAGTAGATTCCAATAGGATTTGGGATTATGATTTGTATTTACTTGTAAGGCGAGTAAAGCCATAAGATTAGTACAAATAAAGACATAAAACCACATGGGAGCATATCAATTCAGAAAGCTAAGCCATTCTCTTGTCTTCCATCTTATATCCTCACTCTCTAAATTTTCCTTCAACATATATTTATCAATAGAGAAATATGTACAAATTGTTCTCGAATTATTTAGTTTTGTGCAATTACCACGTAAATTAAAACATTTACAATTAGCCACCCGAAGTTTCAAACAGTTTTGTCCACTTTCATCCACATTTCCGTCAAATAATGACACAAGAAAAGAACAAATAACCTTTTTCAAGATCATTCTTGTTATTTTACTCGAGTAAGAGGGGAAAAAGGGGGAAACAAACTGATCCGTTGAGGTAAAAAATACCCGCATGAAAACCTGTTTTGCCCACTAATGACTGTATATTTGATCGGATAAATGGTTTTAGGTACCGAATTTGCAGTAAACAACTAGAATTAACACCCTTGAAAAAGCTCTCGTGAAATCTAGCTAGCGAATTGCAAATACACCAAAATTTCTTGCCAATCTAAAGGCATAGTTCGAAAACATACCATAATCATACTGTTTGACAAACTTATAACAAAAGAAAATTTCCCACATATGTAATTAATATATACAGATAAAAATTGCAGCACATGATGGGTCTGGTTAACTAAAATCTGAAGAAGAAATCAAGGCCACACCCCCAACCCTTAAATTAGGTTGATTTCAAACATCTTATAAATGAATCAAAAAGAAAACAAAAGAAGTAAATAAAATGTTGGTAATGTAAAGTTTATATGTAGCTAGGCATTGCACATAGTCCCAGCCATAAAATGAATTTGTGTTTTCCCCAAGTCAAGTGCCCCAGCTAGGTAGCATGCATATATATCAATCCAAATGAACCAATATTGTGCAGAGGGATGGGGGATTGGACTACGATGTCTCACCCGTTGGAGTTATTAGTGGACCCCCTAACCCTAAGCATCCATTGACAAAGATCAATAGCTAAGCCTTTATATACGTTTGATCTCATGCCTCTCGTTAAGCCTTACCTGTACTTAGTTATGGATTACCTTTATCAAAATTTCCCCTCTCTTGTGTTCTACTGTTCTCTCCTTTTCCCTTTCTCTTCACCCCACTCTATACTTAGGGTTAGGGTTTGTAGGGTTGGGGGCCGGGACTTGGGATCAGATTAGGTTGGGGCTGTATTTCTACTTTTATGTTCACATCCATCGGTTCATGGTTTTTGTTTAGAACATAGAAAAAAGAAAATCAAATTATTTGCAATACACATTTACTTGCAAGGAATGTGATTTGAAATCATTTTGATTCTTGAATTCCTTTTCGTTAACTTATATAGAGTATAGAAAATATTTCACTTCTTAACTTTTAAATGTGTTTACTAGCTAAGACATATGGAATAAAAAAAAAGTGCCTCCCTTCGAGATACGTAACCAAATACTTAAAAATCATAAATTAGATCAACTAGGGTATAGTTGATTCGATTCCCTTCCTTACTTTTCCTATTTCTAAAATCTGGTTCCTTCGTCCCTATTTCTGTTAAATAAATTAGTGCTAAGAAAGAAACATTGATGACACAAAATATTATTATTATCATGACTTTAATCACCCTTCAATGTTCTAACAGTGACGTGACTATACGTATCATATGCGTGCATATGAAGCCTTTTTGCTGGACTACATGTACAATACAATACAATCTCTCTCTCTCTCTCTCTCTCTCTCTCTCTCTCTCTCTCGTCCTATCCTATTCCCACCGGCCAATTTAACACCTTTTATTCTTATTCACTGTATATATATTTGTATTAACTGCATGTATGGAGTAATGAAATTTGCAATAATATAGCAAATTATGTAAATTACCACGAGCTAGTAGTATTTGATGCATGTTGTTGTAGAGTGATAGATTATATATATAGGACCACGCCTCACGCCTCTCAGAAACTTGAATATTGGACCACCCAGTTAAGCAGGCCAAGCACACCCTACCCTCCAGTTGGCGGCTATCATGTCTTACATGCATGATGCATCTCTCTCTCTCTCTCTCTCTCTCTCTTTGACTGACTGTATTGGTCAGGAGAGAAATTAAAGGAAGTAGTAAAGTAATGTGCTATCAATTTGTTTGCATCTAAATACAGCTCGAAATGATGAAACAAGCAGAAAGAGAGAAAGGTTGATCGAGCAGCAATCCTAATTTATATTGCAGATACGACCGGGATCTTTTATTTTTCTTTTCTTTTTTGTGGGCCAAAACAGATTTGACGTGATTTGTTAACTAACATATTAAGCAGAAGTAGTAATCAAGCACGATATATACAAGTACTAATTTACCTGCAAATAGTTTTCTGAATGCTTATTTTGGAGGCTTAAATAATGGATGATGTGCGTATTATTCGTTTAAGTTTTGATGTCTCAGTGCATAATGTCAAGATTTACGAAAGGATAGTTTGGTGTGTCGAAACAAAATATCAAACCCATCACAGCGGGCTGACAATTGGGATTGAATTGCAAAGCCCAATGCTCAAGTTTTCTCTTTGTCTCAAACTACCACTTGTGTCTATGTAGATTATTTTGATACAATCATGGAGATTTAAGTTAAGTCATGCAATAGGCTAGTTCTAATTTGATATTGAACTTGAGACCGACGTTTCACTTACAAGAACAGAATAATACCTAAGAGTCTAAGACCTCCTACCCTCTCACTTACAAGAGAAGACTAGTTAACTGTAGTACTAGTGACACAATTGTGTCTATGTAATTAAGAAACCTAAAAAAAATAAACTAAATAAGCTCACAAGAAATTGTTGTTTCCCCGGATCTTATAATCATGCTCCCTAGTTTTATCTTAGTTTTCCGCTAAAAAGACATTGGGAGCTCCTTGTAAAACTATTCCAACCATATTCTGTAGTTTAATCCCTTTAGGGAGTTATAATGATTTGAAGCCAATATAAATAAGGGCTATTAGAATGTTAGCATCCATCCTAAAATCAATTAACAATAAAAGGGAGAGTCCTAGAATTTTTCAAGAATGCTTCTCTTGTTACCTGGATCGTCACCAATGACATGAATCGATAATAATTTAACACGTATCATTTTATATAGGCTCATTTGGATATGCTTTTAAAATGATTGAAAGTGCTTTTGAAGAAAATATTATTGGGTTCCAAAAAACACTTAAAGTGCTTTATGCAAGAAGTTATGTGCTTTTTCCAGGAAGCATTTTAAGTGTTTTTCTAAGATTTACTTGCATCTTTACTAAATATCGGTTCTAAAAACATTTTCACCAAAACCCTTTTCAGTCATTTTAAAAGTACATCCAAACGAGCTCTATTTTGAGTTGTCTCAACAACTAAATTAATTTTCGATAATTGCCTTAATAGCTAGAATATTCCTCTTCAACCCACTAAATGAAAACTTAATTAATGGACCTTATTGGGCTTAAATAAACATTTAGACCCAATATAAAAATATTAGGCCTTAAAGCAGAAGAAATCAGATTTGCAAAAAGAACATTTTGGGCCCAAAAACTCCAAAAGCGGTGGTGTCTCTACCCTATTCACTGCCTCACAAAATCCGGCGACAAGTCGAAACAGAGGCAAATAGAAATAGTAGCGAATAGGGTTGGGTTGTGTAGGGTTTTAGAAGACAAGATTTATATAGAGTTGTGTCTGTGGGTTGCGGAGGCGGGAGGAGAACAATCAGCCATGGACTCGTTTTCATCACCGTCAGGCGGATCTTCAGGCCAATTCAATCCTGACGCCTTCAAGGACCAGCTTAAGAACCAGCTTGCTCAGGCTTATGCCGAGGAGTTCCTTGAGGTGCTCTTTCTCTCTCTACTCTCTCTCTCTACATCTTATCAATTTATGGTTTTTTTTTTTTTTTGTTCACATCATTATATTTTCTATCGAGTTTATTTGTACTATGTAAATTTTTAATCTTTGAGTTAATATAAATTTATTGATTTGTTGTTTACTTGTTTTGGGGTTGTTTTATCTTTTGTTTGATGGGTAATTGATTTGAGTATGCAATACATAGTATTAGTTCGAATATTGAGCCCTCAAGGTTTAAAATTTTGTTCTTTCAATGCTAGTTGTTTGCGTGGATCCCTGGCTTTAGACTTGCGATGGAAGGGATGCCCTTATTGGTTTGATGATCTGAGTACACGAATGCATATTCATGTTTGTTCTGTGAATGTGTGAAGCTAATTTTGAACTTATCGAGGTATTAACGTATAGAATTTTGTTCCTTTAATCCTAGTTTATGCTGTGTTGATTTGTTGTGTTGAAAGGAAAATATTTTGATGAATGAAATAGAAACCGGTCTGTATTTTCTTTGGATTCCTATGTGTTGGAGTTTGATTGTTTCCAATTTTCGTTTTACTTGGAAAAGGGACTCTTTTGCTTGAGCGCAAGTTGTTCAATTGTTTGAAACACAATGGCATTGCTGGTTTAGCCTCTTGAGTTTCTTCGGGTGAGGTTGCCTGGCTATTTGTTTTATGCATGTTATGGGGAACCCTATTTTTGGACTAGGGACTTTAAAGTTCCGTGGAACTTAATCTAAATTTGCTAGGAATGCATTAAAAATTTTGTTCGACGGGCTTTAAAATGACAAGATGCTACGTTTGAGGGAAATTTTTAAGTTCCATCGGAAATCCTTTGTTTAGTTTCTTTGTAGTGTTTTAGTATGAGCATTGTAGTGCTTGATTAGTTAATCGGTAGTCATCTTGTAGTGCTTTCCCTTTTAACAATTGATTCTAAAGTTCCTTGGTATTTTGAAATCCCCTTATGCAAACATAGGTTGGTTATTTCTTTGAAATAGCAAATACTCATCATACATATATTTCATTTTTCTTCTGTTTTTTCTTGTGTTTTCCAAGCTTAGGCTACGAGCTATTTGAGACACACATATGCAGCATACACTTGCATGTGTGTTCCTGATGCGTTTTATGAATAAATATGAGTTGCATATTCTTGGGAAGCTTCCTCTGGAAATGTTCCCAGATGTTGGGGTTATGAACTATGAAATTACATAGAATCCCAGTTCCGGCAATTCCCCTACCAAACTATATGTGAGTATACCCCTACATAGACAGCTTAGATGATTATGGTGGGTGACAGGGTGAGTATACTGATGTTTCGGCTATCTTCATGTGTATGCATATGTTTTAGAGATGAGGACCATTAAAGGTCAAAGAACATTGTGACACCACCATATGTTTTCTTTACCAAATTTACAGGTGGTGTTATTGATTACTTACATTGAATATAAAAGAAAACTTCTTCATGTTCTTCGTTTGTGAAATTCACTCGTCTATTGTATTTTGTATATGCTAGTAACTCTTTTCTTTTGCTGACATTTCTTCTCCCTGATCGTTTTTCATTTGTCCCGTAGACCATGAGGTCAAAGTGCTTTGACAAGTGCATCACAAAACCAGGAACAAGCATAAGTGGGAGTGAGAGTAGCTGCATCTCTAGATGTATGGATCGCTACATTGAGGCCACTGGCATCATCAGTAAAGCTCTCTTTAGTGCATCCCATCAATGAACTTACGGGGTGTAAATTGCTTTCTTGACGAAAGTTGAAGTTTTCAGAGAAAATTACTTTCGCTTTGTATTCTATCTCGAAGATAATATTTTCATTGGAACAGATGTTCGGTGCACACTCTTGCTAATTTTTGTACGTGAATTTTAGCTATTGAGATTCCCTTCCTCAGTTCCGCTTCCTTTTCGCATATTGATTTAGATGCTAGATCTATCTGCTCGGTTGGAAGATCTGTTGGTCGATCAAATGATACTATAGAACTAATACATAATCAATGGATTACAAAATTTTGTGCATCCATCGGGTTTACTGTTAGCTAACGTCTCTCTTTATTCTTATACCTAATAATCTCTAATCTTGTGGCCGAAAAACACACCCTAAGATGTTTGCTTTAAAATCTGCTCGAAAACTATTGAATATACACCCCAATGAACCAATACACAATTAGAGCAGTGCTAGGATTAGTTGTGGCGTCACCGTCATGTTCATGGGATTGGTCTTGTTTTGGAGAATAACTTGTATGCCTTAGATTCACCGTCACGGTGACATTATGTGCTAATAATTAAGACTGAAAAAAAAAGGACATGTTCTTATTTGTTGGCACGAGACACCACATAGCGGTAAATCCGTGCTGCAAGTCCTCCTGATTCTGGCCTTTGACGATTGAACCTTAGCAAGGCCGGCCTAGCTATTTGGGGGGCTTGGGCAAAATTCAAAGGAGGCTATTATTTAAAAATAAACAATTTTTGTGTCAGCGACAAAATGTAGGCTTTGTAATTTTTAAAGTCAACGTTTTGGCACGCCCAATGGGACCTAATGCTACAAACTAGAAGTTCATATGATATTTCGGTATTTCAATCTGGCTTAATTCATCCGATTGGACGAGATTCAAGTGCAAGTGGAGAGAGACATTAAAAAATGTGAGGAGAATAAAAGAACATGGGAAGCAAACAAAAATTCTTAATGCGCATGAAAAGATGTGATAGTCTTTCACCCACATTTCGAAAATGAAAGCTCCAAGTACCTTACAAGAGGCATGGGTAGAAGAAGACAAAACCCACTTTAGTACTGGTTAGATAAGAAAGACTTCCTTTACGCTTCTACATACAAATCAATTTCATTTGAAGTGTGGTTGGATCAAAAGGCCGAGCGGCAAGTCCCGACCTAAGAGGATTGTCAATTTAGCCGAGAAAGAAACAAAGCCACCTATTCCTTCGATTGAGTTAGAAAATTTGGTTAGCCTAGAAGAAGAAATTCAAATTTATGAGTCAAATACAAAAATTGATTAAGAAAGCAATTTGTCAAATGAATGCTTCAATGACAACAAAGGCGAAGCACGGTCTCAAATGAAAAAACCATGTCAAGTGATCTGGTTATTGGAAATAAAGCCAATATGGAGCAATTCCGTTGGCTGAAGTGCTCAAGTTAAAAGTCAATGTTGACGAAGTGATTATGCTTGAGGGCATAATAACTCCGCGCATTTAGCCATCAAGAATCGAAAATATTTGGCCAAATTAAGAATATTTGGAGATGATCCTTTATTTGGCTTGGAGCAAAATTAGATTGAAAACGTTAGCGTAAAAAGATCTCAGCTCAGACTAAAGCATTGTTGGCCTCCTCATTATGATTTGGCCATTTTTATTTTCGTTTGTTAAAAAAATAACTTTTCTTTTCTTAACCATTCGGTTGTTTCAGTTGATGCTTGAGAAAATAAAGGGGGCAATAAGCCATTTGGAAAAAAAAAAAAAAAGTTCAATTTTAATGGCCACCCATTTTATTTGGTAGACCTCCAAGTGGACTGGTTGGTTACTTTAGCCAAAAAGATTCATACCATTGTCTCATCAAGTTCTGCGGTATCTTATTTTCGATCTTGTACTTCGCTACCGAGAAACTTGAGGAAGCGAACAGTCAAGGGATTAATTTCCCTAAACATTTGACCCACAGGCCAATATTCAAGGAAGTAGGGCCAATGTTTGGGCCCAAACTCATTTTTAGTTCAATTGAAGTCAGTCTAGAAAGTGGGCTATGAGTCTAGGCCCAATGGTTTGGTGCTGATGGAGTAGCTGAATCTTGGATAAGCTAGGCTTGTAAGGATTGAGATGTTTTTCTGATGAGAATCAAAATATTCCTAGGATCGAAGATTGAGGCTGATGGGATAAAGGAGAAATTGAACGCATAGTAGAACTAGATTAAGAGTATTAATTTAAGTGGAAGAGGCTGAGAAATGATGAATATAGAGTTTTGGCCGAAAATAATTATGTTTATATTCGAAAAATATGCTGAGAAATTAGAATATTATCATAATTTTATCACTCAGAGACTAGACACCAAAAAATTTATTCATATAAATATATGAGGAATTTGCAACATATAATGTCCCTTCAACTCAATATACAACTCAAAATACTCTACTCGAAAGTCATCACTCTATGCGTAACCCTTCTTACCCTTGAGAAAAAAATTACTATCATAATTTTCATGTCAACACATATTTAGTTTGGATAAGTAAACATAACTGTGTTGACATCAGACGACAACTTCAATTTGAATAAGTAAACAAATTGGAGCCATAAAACCAAACGATGCAGAGGCACCTTCAATTTGAACAAGTAAACAACACTGTTTCTAATTAGTTGATTGTCTATTCAAGTTTCGGCCGGCAAAAGAAAAAGGAAAAAAAATCATGTGCGAAGAGACGAAGGAAAGAGAAAGGACAGGGGTAGAGATGGGCACTTGGTGACGAAAGGCAGAGGGAGGAGGGTTGGGTCGCAGACGACGGCGCAACTGCATCTTCTGAAAATCCGGCTTGAATTGGATACATGGGTGCGGTAGCAGTGTGTTGGTTTGCACTCTGCGTAGCTGCGGGAGATGGAGAGGTTACCGGATGCTTAAAGGAAATTAAGCTAAGTTTTTGGAATTAAATGCAATTAATATTAATGAATGAACGCATGAGTAGGTGGATTGATCTACCACCATGTACTTGTTCTTCTTACAATCCGCTTTCTCCAGATATTCTTTACCTAGCTCTGCTACATCAACAAGGTAGAGGAGTCGGCGAGGGGATAGAGAGAGGGATATTGACACGTGTGACGAACGTGTCACAAGTTTAATTGTTCAACACTGGTACCCTCGGATGCAGACTAGGGCTACAATTACATCATGGAAATCGTAGGGAATGACGTGTGATATTGTGATGTCACTTTGATTACATCATTGAAAATAAAATCTGTGATTTTATTTCATGTTACCTGCCGACACAGCTGATCGGCTTCTAATTCGCTTCTGACTAAGACTTAGCGTGTGGCAGCGCAATTTTTTTCTTGTCTAGTTACCAAACTCGGTTTCCATTTTCCATCTCCTCGCAGTGCACGATACCTCACCGGGGGTGTTGGATCATAGTTTTATCTTTCTTCGACGAAATTAGATAACGTTTTTTAAGTCTAAATTTGTTGGCAAACCCAACTCATCACTTTCTTCCTTCTTTTTTTTTTTTTTTTTTTTTTTTTCGGTTTTTTTGGGGGTTTTTGGGGGGGGGGGGGGGGGGGTGAGGGGGGCACAACATATATATCAGCATAATTAAATCTCTATTCGACGCGTAAATTGGACGTTTCATTTTTTTGCATTGTTGTAGAGACATGAAAAATTAATATATGTAATTTATGTAAGTGAACAGATAAATGCTTAGAATATTCTAGTATAGAGATATACCACGTGATAAGAAAAAAAAAAAGTAAAATATACTCAGCTAATTAATAAAATGATTTGTTTTTGGTTTATGCAAAACACATGAAGAGAGTCTAAATAAAGAGTATACTCCAATATAACACACATTAAACTCGTGCATGGAATTTAAAATGATGAACGTAAGAAGCATGACATTAACTTTATCATTACAAAGTACAAGTACTATAACGGCGGTCCAGCAGCAAAAAGTGATGTGAACCAAGTTCATATGAGAAGGCCAGATTCATGCGGAACATTTTGTTGTAGCACCGTAATGATTAAAAGTAATGTTATTTACAGATTCTTTTTTATTTTTGATACTTTTTTTTTTTTTAATTTTTGGTCACCGATCAAATAAAATGAATAAGATTAACTCGTAAAAAATTAACGAAAGTGTTTGATAAATATAAATAAATGTGTGAATTCACTTTTCAATATTAAAGAGCTAAGCTAAAGCATGACATTAACTTTCTCCAAAAAAAAAAAAAAAAAAAAAATTGCTCAATGGAGCTTTATAATTATAGAAGTAATAATTTGACTTTGCCTTAAGATAAGTGTTATTAAAACTCTAAAAATCTCATTCTACACTCTTCCAAAGTATATTTTTCTTTCCTAATCTAGAAAGTTTGGAGTGTAGAATGAGATTTTTGGAATGTTAATAACAATTCCCTAAATTAATTTGACAATTTTAGAAGAAAAAAAACATTTTCCATATAATAGTGCTTCCTCGTATTCTATAAATAGGGATAGGGATCCAAAGCCCCATTCACCAAACCTTCCAATTTCATTAGTTTTGCAACTTTTGTCTTCAGTCATAAGCAAAATGGCCACCACAACAAAGCTACTGCTAACAGACCTCATGTCTGGTGCGAACCATATCCCTTCAAACTACATCAGACCCATCACCGACCGTCCCAATCTCACTGATTTTCAGATATCAGATACCACCTCCATTCCTCTCATTGATCTCAAGGACCTCCATGGCCCAACGCACTCTGATATTATCAAACAGATTGGTCTAGCATGCCAAACTGATGGTTTCTTTCAGGTAACAATTAAAAAACACACACACGCACACACATACACATATATAAGTATATACTTCGGCAAATGATTTCGACACATCTCTTTTCTCTTTCTGCATGCCCTGTTGATTAGTGCCTTTGTTTCTCCTTGTGTGTGTGTGTGTGTGTATATATCCCATTACTTTATACATAATTATACTTAATTACATGTATAGTATGAATATGAGTACTACTATTTATAATAACTAAATTAAGCACCAACCTTTTTATATCAGGTGAAAAATCATGGAGTTCCAGAGACAATGATCAAAAACATGTTGACTATAGCAAGAGAGTTTTTCCAATTACCAGAGAGTGAGAGGTTAAAGATGTACTCAGATGACCCTTCTAAGACCACCAGGCTCTCCACTAGTTTCAATGTGAGGACTGAAAAGCTGTCCAACTGGAGGGACTTCCTTAGACTCCATTGCTACCCTCTTCAAGACTATGTCCAAGAATGGCCTAACAATCCCCCATTGTTCAGGTAAATAGGGATGCCTTCTTTTTCACCATCTTATGCTGTTACTTAAATAATAAATATTCAAACCGAGTAACGTATTGTCAAACTTTGAATCTGAGCACACACACAAAGTCTAATAAGAGAATATTCTTAGTTTAGTTAAATAGGGGTGCCTTTTTGTCATCATCTCAAATAACGTTCTTTTGTCAGGCTTAAGTTTGGTAGACAAATGCTCATCTTGTGAAACTTTGAATATGAACTATATAGAATAGACATCTTAACAAACATCAAACCCATCTATGATCTAAATTCACTGAGCATCACCCTACACGAGTTCAATTGTTTCTAATTAATTGCATCTATAAGTCACACAACTGAATGAGTCGGAACTATGTTCACAGGGAGCAAGTGGGTGAGTACTGCACAAATGTGAGAGAATTGGTGCTGAGATTGCTTGAGGCCATATCAGAGAGTATGGGCTTGGAAAAAAGCTATATTGTTAAGGCATTGGGGAAGCAAGGGCAGCATATGGCTTTGAATTACTATCCACCTTGTCCACAGCCAGAGTTGACTTATGGATTGCCTGGACATACTGACGCCAACCTAATCACCATCCTTCTTCAAGATGAAGTGCCTGGATTACAGGTCCTTAGAAATGGCAAGTGGGTTGCTGTCAACCCTATTCCCAACACTTTCATTGTCAATATTGGTGATATGATGCAGGTAAATATAATATCCTAATTTTACTATGTTTCGGTGTATCTATCAATCAAGATTTTTGGTCGTTAGATATTGGTCATTGGTTTCTTGATGAAGAATCTAATAGCCATAACTAATTCTACAATGCTTCAATGTATTCTATCTTTTGTGATTTTTTTGTTATTGGATTGTTGTCCATGGAACCAAAGGATCCAATGGCCAAAAGATCATCCGGTGTATACAATTTCTAAGAGCATGTTGGAAAATTGCCCCATATATTTTCCATTAGCTAGCTAGGGATGAATTGTCCATGTTACGGCGTGAAATCTTGATTTTTCTTTTTTAATCTATGTTCTCACCTGATTGGTTGCATGAGGAGAGAACTAATAGATGGTGGCACCATTCCCGAGATATTTAAGCTCATTTATCCCTAGCAAGGGGGACTTGTCCAAGTAGATGGACAAAGTTTGTAACACAGGGGTAAAATTTGTATCGATTTTAACTTTTTTTACCATTTTATTTGGTATCAGGTAATTAGCAACAATCGGTACAAGAGTGTTCTCCATAGAGCTGTGGTAAATTGTAACTCAGAGAGAATATCGATCCCAACTTTCTACTGTCCATCACCAGATGCAGTAATTGGGCCTGCGGAGGAGCTCATCAACTATGACAACCCAGCCATGTACAGAAACTTCACATACGCCGAGTACTATGAGAAATTCTGGAATAAAGGGCTTGCAACTGAGTGCTGCTTAGACTTGTTCAAACCCGCTTGAACAGTTGCACATGTGCATGCAATTTCATGTCACTGGCTTTGGACGGGTACAATAATGACCTCAAAAAAATGGTCTACTTTAGTTTTAGTGTTGAGATGTCTTATACTTTCAATAGTACGTCTATTTCTCTAAAATAGATATTGGAACTATTTTCATATTTTATTTCATTTTTAAGTTTACTAATAAATACAAAAGTAAAAAGTATTTAAATTTACATTAGAGTCTATAAAGTATCACTATGATGTCGATACTGTTTATGTCAATTTGAATTTGCAACTGTAATAAAGTTATTTGAGAATCATACAATACTTGACTCAAGGCCATAACTTGAGGAGCTCCTTACTCCGTCCAGTCCAGTCAATGATTGCTATCTGTTATGATTTCGTCTTCTAGAAGAAAACTAACTTCAAATATAAAATGGCGCAGTCATACCCCCAAAACGGAAGTTACACGAAAACATATTAGTCTTATTCAAAATTTCTGCATGTAGCAACTAAGAAATTTCAAAATCGTGATTAGATTGAAAACCCTTTTCACCTCTCATGCCTCTATAAAATTTCACAACAATATAAACCAGCAATCCAAACAAATAATCAAAACTCTAAAAGAAGGAAAAAAAATAGCTTAAAATGTCAGCATTAATGGAGAAGAGGAAGCTCACATATGGTGCTTAAAGCAGCCATAGAGCTTGGTGTGCTTGACATTATCCACAAAACTGGAGCCGGAGCCATGCTTTCACCTTCCTAAATAGTGTTGTAAACATGAAAATTCTGTAACGAATGAAACGAGAACACGTGTACAAAGTAGATTTGTATTGACAAATTTGTAGGGTTACAATCTCTTTTTACAACTTTCTTCTGATTCAGTCTTCAAATTTCATGTAGATGCGTAGGTTGTTGATCCAAGGGTCATTATGACTTGATCTCGAATGAACGATTGAACGATTGCTTCAAGTTTCGAGCTTGAAATAACGCTTGGATAGTCTTCACCTCTAGGTTTGCGTATGACATGCGGCAAAGGTGATGTTGATGTGGGATTTTGTTGATTCAAGAGTCTTGGTGACATGATCTTGAATTGAACGTCGTTACAAATTTTAAGCTTGCAACAAAGTCTTGAAGGAATCGACACAAGTGTTTATCGATTCTTCAAGGGAATGTTTCAGCTTTGGTCACAAGAAAGCTTCGGCTTTGGTTGTACGTTCTTCGAATAGAGCTTTGGCAACATATTAGTCTTCAAAGATTTGGCTGAGGTTCTCCTTTTGTGAGAATTTCGGCCCTTCAATGTAGAAATTCCAAACCCTTACGCTTGTCTTGGGACCTTATATTTATAGACTTCCAAAACCATGCCTTTGGGTGGATTTGGCTTTGATTTGTGGCTTGATTCATCCATGGGAGAATTTAGGCATGTTTTATGTCTTGTTTTTAGCCAATTTCCCTAGCTTGGCCGAAATCTATAGGACGTGTTGCCTATTTTGTGAGCAATCTTCAATTGTTGCTTGTTTTGTGAAGATGTTTTAGCTTTCTTTCCGGTTTTGGGAGCAATTTGGGCCCCTTGCCAATTTTAAGGAGATTTCTTCCCCTTTGCTGAATTTTAGGAATGCTTTTAGGCTTCCTTTGCTTGATTTGTGCCACATGTCATTGATGACTTGTTCATTAGAGCTTTGTGATGCATCATTTGTATGCAACGAAATTTACATGTCTACAAGCGTCTCAACTTCAATCTCTCCACAATTCGGATGCCCCCTTCGGTTCTTGATCGCATGCTTCGCCTTCTTTCCGTTTACTCTGTTCTCACTTGCTCAACAATCCAAGTTAATGGGAAGGTTATTAGGGTTTATGGGTTGGCACTTGTCTCCAAATACTATATTAAGAACCAGGATGGTGTGTCTTTGGCACCATTACTCAATTTGTGTCTCTGCACCAATACTAGTACAACCTTTTACAAAACCCTGTTAATTAATTATTTTTGTTTTAACTTGCAGTCTGACACGTGTACAAAAAATTTTCATGTTGTGTTATAAAAGAGTTATTTATGTAGTCAAACTATGATTGATATGCAAGTAAAGAGTCAAACAAAGTTATTCTTTTGCATCAGTGCGGTTATCTTCATATGTCGCCATTCAAGCAGGTACCATTTGAAAGATGCAGTTTTGGAAGGAGGGCTCCCATTTAGCTAGGCCTATGGAATGAATGTGGTGGATTACATTGGTAGGCATGACAGACTTCAGAGTGTTTAAGGATTCAATGAAAGAGTTTAACCTCATTTTTAAGGAAGAGATTATGGACATTTATATGGATTTTGAAGGTCAACATACTCTGGTAGATATGGGTGGTGGCGATGGTACTATTCTTAACATGATAATCTCCAAACCCTGCCATCAAGGACATCAACTCTGATTTTCCTTCAGTTGTCAAATGTCTCCCTCCTATCCCGGTGTGATGTAAATTTTTAGCTTATCATTGAACAATTTAGTGTAGATCTTCGTAGTTCGCTTTGCTTTGGTAACTTATAGAAGAGTTTTGCTTCAGGTACAATGCGCATTGCAAGAGATATGTTTGTAAGGATTCCGAAAGGTGATGCCATTTTCATGAGGGTGACGTTCTTGGGAATTATTCAACTGCTCATTTATATAGCCAGGGGGTTTAGCAGCAATGTGTGTGGACAAACATATGACCATTTTGTCGATTCATCAACCAAAACCATAAGTATTTATGTGGTTTGCATTTTGGTTGGATTAGTCCACATATATTCGCTTGCATCTACTATGAAAAAGGGTGATTTCGTATATTTGCGAGGCATGATTTAGAAAATCAATTTACCTAATGAGCAGGCTTGGCAAAGTGTGTTTATAGGCATAAAATCCTTACTTCAGGTAAGGAGATGCATTATTGCATCATTGTTCGAACTAAGTGTCCTAAATGGTCGTGCCAAAACAAGTAAACTGCTCAATCACCAGGCTCCAGATCGGCCACTTGTGGTGTGTTCCCAGTTGAGAGACAACCTATTGGCCCCAAAACAAAACTTCAGGCTCATTTTTGGATGTGGTGCAAAGATATTCCACTTTATTTTCCATCAGTGGTTTCATTTATGATCATTGTCATCTTAAATATCCCTCAATGACATTCTTCCGGAACAGGGAGAATATAAGGTCTCTGACATAGTAATTCAGTACCATTTATACAACGAGGAGCATGTCAATGCTCTTAATCAGGTTGGATAGACCTGAAGTCATTGTTAGAGATGTGATTTAGGTATAAAGTTAGTGTACATAGTATCGCATTCATTCAGGTAATTACCTTTCTCATATTCGTACCTAATCACGTGTTTAATTGAATTTGGTCACATGTATACAAGAAACATGATTCAATTAACTCATATTCTAAGACAATATCAATAAGATTATCCATAACTTAAAACAAACATCAAATGTGAATCCAAGAACATGGAAAAGTGTTCACAAAGTAAATGGTTTACTAAGGGGATTCGGCCAACAAGGCTATCCATGTCAAAATTCTACTTTTTCAACGATGTTCGGTGGAGCAAAATCAATCTTACATGTTGACTATTAGAATGGTACTCCTTAACAACATTGGTAGGGGCACAAACAAGTACATAACCAATGATCTATTCCATGAAGACAGAAGTAGATTCTGCAGGGTTAAGGTTTGGAAATATTATCCTTTATTCTTGAAGTTTTGGGTCTTAGGTGCCAAGGATTATGCTTCGGGCATGATGCCATACCTTGGCAGGCCTTGATTCTACCATATGTTGTAAAAACAAACTCGAAATTAGATTGTGAGAGAGACAGACCCTAAATTGGGTTCAATAGGCTCCAGCCGAAGCTAGAGGGGTATGTTCGATAGGTCTATGTTGAAGCAAAGTAGTTCCATTCGGTGCACCTCTGTTGAAGCATAGCATGCCCTTCGGTGCATCCCTGAGAAAGCAGGGCATCACTGTTCGGTAAGCTTTAACCGAACTGAGTTGAGCCATTTCGTTAGACTGTAGCCGAACTGAGTCTATACCATTCTCTCATGTTTGTGGTAGTAATCAAATTCGATAATTTGGTAAACTTCTGCTTTCTACATTGCTGCTTCAGGAACGAGTTGGAAACATGGAAGGATGAGAAAAAGTATTCTTGAGTTGAAATTCTATCGGATTTATAAACTTCAGAATTGTACTCATTCATGGACGTATTCATCATGTGCTTAGGCAATATCTTGCATAATCAGACAATCCGTAGGAGTAAGCCAAAGAGTCAAGGAATCCTCGTTCGGGAGTTACTTCCATGGGTAATGCTTGAGGCATAAGTCTTCAAATGAATATCATGGAGGAGGCTTATTTAGCCCTTCCTTGCCATTGTTGGCTTCATTAGTTCTCAGCTTCTTGATAGTCAAGTGGAGATTCACGTCTTGCAACCCACATAAAGTGATTTCTATTAAAAACGTCCAAATCAAGAAAATTGAACTTGTGACATTTCAACAATCCATTGAATTGGAGGGAACATGATTGTGATTGGTGCTGTGGGAATGAATTATCCATAAGCATCAAAGTTAGAACATTTGAGTTCTAAGACATGGTTTTCATGAAAAACGTCGGGTTTTCATAAGTGTATTTGTTTTATGAAAACTTCGGGTTTCAAAGGCACTAAATTTGAAACTATAGGTTCAATTTAGTTTATGAACGTTTAGTTCATAAAAGAAAGGTTCCTGCAAGAACACAGAATGCAATATGCTGATTTTAAGTGTAATGGATTTGAGTTGCTTCAGGAACTCAAGTGCAAGTGCTTCAGGACTACGAAATTGAGTCAACGATTCAAAGAAAAGAAATAAAATATTGAATCATTAATGTCCAAAAGTGATATTTAGGTCAATAATTTTGGATGTCTTGTCATATTACTTTTAATTAATTCAATAGATCGGGACCATTCGGGGTTGATTGTAGAAGCAAAATAATGACATTTAGGTCATATTAACTTTGATTGGCTTCATGCCAAGTGATAACTAAAATATGGCCTAGTGTGGGTTTAACCAAAAATGTCCCAAAAAAATATTTGGCTATGGTTAGAAAGCGGGGATACCCAAAAAAATGCATCGAGTCAAAAAACAAGCCAAAAATGGCTCTGGGCTACATGAGGCTACCGCAGGCAGCCCATCAAAAACAAGGTTGTAGGCTTGCTGCTGCAACGTGGGCCAGGGAGCAGAAGCCCAGCAAGGCTGGCTTCTGATGAGGTGGCACAAATTGGTGTAGGCTGTTGAAGCTGCAAGCCTACCAGTGGCTGCTGCATGGAGAGATCAGCTATTTGGGTAGAGTCAGGGATGCAGCTGCAGGCTGCAGAGATAAAAAGTAGGCAGGCCGAGTGTGGGCTGGACAAAAGCCCAGCAAAGTTGTCTTCTTATAAGGCTCCAGGCCCAAACATGAAGAACCCAAGCTCATAGCAAGCCCATATATATTTCTCCTTTTTTTTCCCCTAATTTCTAGGGTTTGGAAAAATCCAAAATTGCTTCTATTTTCTTTCAATTCTTTGACTCACAAATTCCACATAGCGATTTATAATTGCGTAATGCATGAACGTATACATACGTACATACATACATACATATATATATATATATATATTGACGAATATATGAACATATATACAATATATATATCGGAAGGTAAATATAAATGTAGGGGGTTCATGCATCATGAGGAATATTTTCATGCTTCATGGTCGTTTCAAATTTCTTTCTTTATTTTAAGCATACCTGATTTGCAGAAAACAACAAAAGCCTTTGAATTTGTAGAAGATCCATCTCAGAAAGCCAGTATTGCATCTCCAATACGTTGTATCACGTTCAACACAGAAAAATTAAATTGAATCAATAGTATGTAGATCAATTCAAAATAATAAATTAATCATAAAATGAATGATTAAAACGTAATACTCCCTTGATTGAAAATTAAACTCTCTTTAGCGCAGCGTCAAGAACATGTTGATAACGTGTTGCAAGCATAGTTCACTAAACAATTATGGAGGCTATAGAGAGAGGGGTGCGGCAATAATAGAGAGAAAGAGAGCGATGTGCAATTGTGAGGTGTGTTATATTTCACACCATTGTGCCTTTATTTATAGTAATATAGAAGGTTAATTTCTTATCCTTTTAGAATTACAACTCTTAATAAGTAATCAACTCCTAATAAGAATATAAGAGATATTCTTAAATCTACTAGAATTTACAAAATCACACGTAATAGGACTACAACAGGACTCTGGTACCCTCTGATTTTTTTCAGTCTCTTTTCTCTGTCTTTGTTTTTATTCCGGCTCGGATGCAGACTACTAGTTTACATCACGGCGATCGTAGGGAATGACGTGTGATATTGTGATGTCACTTTGATTACGTCATTAGAATAAAATCATATTACCTGCCGACGTAGCTGATCAGCTTCTAATTTGCTTCTGACTAAGACGAAGTGTGGGGCAGCCCAATTATTTTCTTGCCTAGTTGCCTAACTCGTTTTCCATTTTCCATCTCCTCGTGGTGCACTGGGGCTCTTGCCAACGGAAAATTTTTAGGTGTACCCTCACTCATTAGAATTTTTTTGGTGTACAAAAAGTGAGGGTGCACCAAATTTTTTTGGTGCACCCTCACCATTATGAGTGAGGGTACACCAAATTTTTTTGGTGTACCGGGTACACCGAAAAATTGCTCCTTGCCAACACATTGACATGCGCATCAGTCAAAACTACTCATTTTTTCTGATTTTTATTCTTCTGTCAATTCTATACACCCGCCCGATCTTATCGATTTATGAACGCTCATTCAACTACAATGTGACTGATTTCTAGATTCATTATATAAGGAAACGTGTAACTAATGATTATATTAATATTTTTCATGGAAAAATCAGTAAACGTTTTAAATTCAAATTTCTCTACTCACAAAATATAACAATTATGTAATTAAATTACTACATGTTACAGTTTTACATGTCACAATGCATACTACAATTGGGGTGAAAGAAAAATTGAGAAGAGGAGAAAAACACATCTCTCTAGCTATGCAGACTCCGGCTTTATTCAACTTTTTCTTAAGCTTTTGAAAGAAAAAAAAACAAAACAAAACTATGTTAAATTAAATTGAATATTTTCAGCCGTAAGTACCTCATTTCAAAACAAAACATCTCAATATGACGTCTGATTAAATCTTATATATAAAGCCAACAGCTTCTTTTGGGGTCACCAGCTTCATCAAAATAAGTGGACATAAATGCCCCTAAACAAAAAAAATTCAAAAGCAGTCCAAAATAATGCAGAATTATTTTTGTCATATAAACATCATTTTTTAATAATTAATTTTTTTGTACATTTTTTTTATAATTAGTACCTAACAATAGGCTATCAATAATATGATTCAATAAGTTGTTTATTAAATATTATTTTCTCTATTTTTAAACATGTTCAAAACATCTTAAGAGGTGCGTAGTGCCACCTTTCGCATGTGCATAATAATGTGAATCAACTAGTTGTCAAATGATTTTTTTTTTTTTTAAACAAACAATATTACCTACACTAAGGGTGAGGGGGTGGGCTTAGCCTCACAATGAGCTAGCAATAATGTGATTCAATAAGTTGTTTATTAAATATTATTTTCTCTATTTTTAAATATGTTCAAAACATCTTAAAATGTGCATAGTGCCACCTTTCGCATGTGCATAATAATGTGATTCAACTAGTTGTCAAATGATTTTTTTTTTAAACAAACAATATTAGCTACACTAAGGGTGAGGGGGTGGGCTTGGCCCCACAATGAGTTAGCAATAATGTGATTCAATAAGTTGTTTATTAAATATTATTTTTTCTATTTTTAAACACATTCAAAACATCTTAAAATGCATGTAGTGCCGGTTATAAAAAAAAGGTATTTTGCACGCGCATAATAACGTGATTCGATTAGTTGTCAAATGATTTTTTTTCAAACAAACAATATTATATACACTAAAGGGCAGAGTAGTGGGCTTAGTCTCACAATGGGTTTGCAATAGTGTGATTCAATCAGTTGTTTATTAAATATTATTTTCTCTATTTTTAAACATGTTCAAAACATTTTAAGAGCCGCGTACCGCCGGTGATAAAAAAAGATCTTTCACACGCACATAATAATGCGATTCAGTCAGTTGTTTATTTTCTCTATTTTTAAACACTTAAGAGGCATGTAGTGCCAGTTATAAAAAAAAAAAGGTTTTTCGCACGCGCATAATATTGTAATTTAATTAGTTGTCAAACACTCTTTTTTTTTTTTCCTTTTTTTTTAATGAACGAACAAACCATGTTTTCTACACTAAGGGGAGGGGGAATGGGTTTAGCTTCATAATTGGCAAGCAATAATGTAATTCACTGAGTTGTTTATTAAATATTATTTTTTCTATTCTTAATGTAAATTCAATATAATGTAGATGGAAATTGAAAGACCGATTTTATTATGTGGATTTAGCTGCTTTGATTAGTTTATGAGAGGTTTCTTCTAGTATGGTCGAATATTATTCATTTACTTCAAATATTTGACTTTCTTTTTGTTATAAAAAAATTTATTGAAACAATTAACGCATATAAATATATTTAAAACGTTTTAGTCACACGTTCCACACCATGGTTCGAAAAATGCCCTTAAAATAACAAATTGCATTAGAGAATGACATAGCAGAAGGACGTCATAGGCTTACCTCAAACAAATCTGTCTGCAGCCCATAATGAGTAGGTTGTGGGCATGCTGATCTGACAACTAGAACAACCAATCCCAACTCATATGCTATAAATAAGGATAGGGATCCAAAGCCCCATTCACCAAACCTACAAATTTCATTAGTTTTGCAACTTTTCTCTTCAGTCGTAAGCAAAATGGCCACCACAACAAACCTACTGCTTACAGACCTCATGTCTGGTGTGAACCATATCCCTTCAAACTACATCAGACCCATCTCCGACCGTCCAAATCTCACTGATTTTCAGGTATCAGATGCCTCCTCCATTCCTCTAATTGATCTCAAGGACCTCCATGGCCCAAAGCACTCGGATATTATCAAACAGATTGGTCTAGCATGCCAGACTGATGGTTTCTTTCAGGTAACAATTAAAACACACATATATATGTATATACTTCGGCAAATGATTTCGACACCTCTTTTCTCCATCTGCATACCCTGTTGATTAGTGCCGTTGTTTCTCCTTGTATACTTAGTATCCCATTACTTTATACTTAATTATACTTAAGTACATGTTTAGTATGAATGTGAGTACTACTATATATTACGACTAAATTATGCACCAACCATTTTATATCAGGTGAAAACCCATGGAGTTCCAGAGATAATGATAAAAAATATGTTGAATATAGCAAGAGAGTTTTTCCAATTACCAGAGAGCGAGAGGTTGAAGATGTACTCAGATGACCCTTCTAAGACAACCAGGCTCTCCACCAGTTTCAATGTCCGGACTGAAAAACTGTCCAACTGGAGGGACTTCCTTCGGCTCCATTGCTACCCTCTTCAAGACTATGTCCAAGAATGGCCTAAAAATCCCCCATTGTTCAGGTAAATAGGGTTGCCTTCTTTTTCATCATCTTATGCTAGTACTTAAATATTCAAACCAACTAGCGTTTTCTAACCAGACTTCTTATATTGTTAAGATGTAAATCTGAGCACACATACACAGTCTAGCAAAAGAATATTGTCCAATTGAATTTATTAGTTTAGTTAAATAAGGGCAGCCTTTTGTCATCGTCTCAGACTAACGTTCCTTGTCTGGTTTATGTTGCTGAATAAATGCTCATCTTGTCAAACTTTGAATATGAACTATATATACATCTTGTCAAACATCAAACTGACCAATGATCTAAGTTCCAGTCTAACAGAAGAGCATCGTCGTAGACAAGTTCATTTGTTTCTAATTAATTACATCCAAGTCACACAACTGAATGAGATGCACTTTGTTCACAGGGAGCAAGTGGGTGAGTACTGCACAAATGTGAGAGGATTGGTGCTGAGATTGCTTGAGGCCATATCAGAGAGTTTGGGCTTGGAAAAGAACTGTATTGTTAAGGCATTGGGGAAGCAAGGGCAGCATATGGCTTTGAATTACTATCCACCTTGTCCACAGCCAGAGCTGACTTATGGATTGCCTGGACATACTGATGCCAACCTAATCACCGTCCTTCTCCAAGATGAAGTGCCTGGATTGCAGGTCCTTAGAAATGGCAAATGGATTGCTGTAAACCCTATTCCCAACACTTTCATTGTCAATATTGGTGATATGATGCAGGTAAACACTATATCCAAAATGTATTATGTTTCGGTGTATCTTATCAAACAAAATTTTGTCATTAGATATTGGTCAATGGATCATGGATGAAGGATCTAATGACTGAAAAATAATACTACTACGCTTCAATGTATTCTATCTTAATTGATTTTTGGTTATTGGATTGTTGACCAAGGACCCAATGGCCAACAGATCACATGGGTTATACAAATTCTAAGAGCATATTGGAAAATCCCTCCACGGCATGAAATCTTGATTTCTTTGTTTTTTTTTTTCTCACTTGATCAGTTACATAAGACATGAAATAATAGATGATGGTACTACTCCCAAGATAATTAAGCTCATTTATTCCTAGCAAGCGAGACTTGTCCAAGTAGAGGGACAAAGCTTTTGTGACACGAGTAAAATTTGAAATTGATTTTGAACATATTTACCATTTTATTTGGTATCAGGTAATTAGCAACAATCGGTACAAGAGTGTACTCCATAGAGCTGTGGTAAACAGTAACTCAGAGAGAATATCGATTCCAACTTTCTACTGTCCATCACCAGATGCAGTAATTGGGCCTGCCAAGGAGCTCCTCAACTATGACCACCCAGCCATGTACAGGAACTTCACATATGCCGAGTACTATGAGAAATTCTGGAATAAAGGACTTGCGACTGAGTGCTGCTTAGACTTGTTTAAACCCACTTGAATATGTGCGTGCAATTTCATGTCACCACCTTTGGACAAGTACACAAATGGCCTCAAAAAATGGTCTACTTTAGTTTGAGTGTTGAGATGTCTTATATTTTCAGTAGTACGTATATTTATCTAAAATAGATATTGAAACTATTTTTATTTTTTATTTCATTTATAAGTTTAAGAATAAATACGAAAATAAAAAGTACGTAATTTACATTAGAATCAATAAAGTATCACTATTATGTCGATATTGTTGATCTCCACTTGAATCTGCTATAGCTATAGTAATAAAGTTATTTGAGAATTTTACAGTACTTGCCTTAATGTCATGGAGTAAAATTTTATCTTCTCGAATTTTCATCCCCTTCCCTTCTTCTCCTCTCACATATTGTTTTTTGTCATTTTCTGGCTATTAAAAAACTAACATAAAACGTTGACGTGGTTTAATCGTAACTATTCAAATAGGAGAAGAGAGAAGGAAAACTAAGAAGGGAAGATAATCCTACTCTCAATGCCATAACTTAAGGAGCTCCTGACTCCATCCACTAACGCATTGCCATATGTTATGATATCGTTTTCTAGAAGAAGACCAACGTTAAATATAAAATGGTGCAGTGAAGCCCCCAAAATAGAAGTTACACGAAAACAGATTAGTCTCATGCACAATTTCAGAATCGTGATGAATTTGAAAACCCTTTTTACCTCTCATGCCTATATAACATTTCACAACAACATAAACGAGCATTCCAAACAAAAAATCAAAACTCCAAGACAAGGAAAAAACGGCTGAAATGTCCACCATTAATGGAGAAGAGGAAGCTGACTCCCAATATGCTTTGCAATTGGCAAACGTATCAGTATTGCCTATGGTGCTTAAAGCAGCTTGGTGTGCTTGACATTATCCACAAAGCTGGCACGGGAGCCCTGCTTTCGCCTTCCCAAATAGCGTCTCAGCTTCGATCTCTCCACAATCCGGAAGCCCCTTCAGTTCTTGATCGCATGTTTCCTTCTTTCTGCTTACTCTATTCTCACTTGCTCGACAATCCAAGCTAATGGGAAGGTTATTAGGGCTTATGGGTTGGCACCTGTCTCCAAATACTTTATTAAGAACCAGGATGGTGCGTCTCTGGCACCATTACTCAATTTGTGCCATGACAAGTTCATCCTATATAGCTGGTACTAGTACAACCTTTTACAAAACCCTGTTAATTTAATCAGCTTTGTTTGAACTGATAGTATGACACGTGTGCAAAAACTTTTCATGTTGTGTTATAAACAAGTTATTTATGTATACGCGTCAAACTATTATTGATTTGCAAGTAAAGAACCTAACAAAGTTCATTTCTTTTGCATCAGTGCAGCCATCTTCATAGGTCACCATTCCTGCAGGTACCATTTGAAAGATGCAGTTTTGGAAGGAGGACTCCCATTTAGCCAGGCCTATGGAATGAATGTGGTGGATTACATTGGTAGGGATGACAGACTTGGTGGAGTGTTTCAGGACTCAATGAAAGAGTTTAACCTCATTTTTATAAAGGAGATTCTGAAGATTTACACGGGTTTCGAAGGTCTAAGTACACTGGTAGATGTGGGTGGTGGCGACGGTACTATTCTTAACATGATAATCTGCAAGCACCCTGTCATCAAGGGCATCAACTATGATTTGCCTTCAGTTGTTGAAAAGTCTCCCTCCCATCCCAGTATGATATAAATTTTTCACTAACCATTGGACAATTTCGTGTAGCTCTTCGTAGTTCACTTTGCTTTGCTAACTCACTGAAAGAGTTTTGCTTCAGGTATAGAGCACATTACAGCAGCTATGTTTGTGAGGATTCCGAAAAGCGATGCCATTTTCATGAAGGTGAGGTTTCTGAGAATTATTCGACTGCTTATTTACAAAGCAAGTTCAAAAGCAAACATCTACTTCGGCTGAACCAAAATTTTTAATACAACTATGGGCACTCTAGCTTGTTTACCCCTACAATTAAGTTTCGTGTTCAAACCGATCCAACCCAATATCATTCAACTAGTTACACTTTCGACAGCTTTCAACTAATGCAAATGATTTTATTAACAATGGATACTACACGGTTGGGATGACGATCGATGCTTGATGATACTGAAGAATTGCTATGAGGCCTTGCCAAACAACGGAAAAGTGATAGTGGTGGATATGGTGATACAAGAAGCCCCTGAAACAACTCTTTCTGCTAAAAGTTTGTTTCTGTTTGATGTGTGCCTAATGAATACCAATGTGATGGGAAAGGAGAGAACAGAGAGAGAATTACAAAGTTTGGCAAAAGCGGCAGGATTTTCAGACATTCGAGTTGCTTGTTCCGCTTTTACCTTTTCCATCCTGGAACTGTTAAAGAATATGTAGTTTCCAGTTGGATATGTTTTGTTACTGTAATCTTTTGAGTTTCAAAAACATTATACTAAACTTTCATTCATTGACGAGATAAGTATACTTAACAAGAAAGGAACATATAAGGAACATATAAGAGCAAAACAATGGGATGATGGATTATAATCTGTCAAAGTCTTAAAAACTCCAAACTGACCTAATTACAGCAGTCGGGCATTGACACATCGTCTCTCTCCATCTCTACTGACGTTCTATCTGAATCGTTACATGACTGATATTATATTCTCTCTTGATGTAGTCTACAACCTTTTCCAGCACCACATCGGCATTAGCATCCGGCTTAACGATAACATGACAAGCCATTAACACCTTCCCAACAGTTATCGCCCATATGTGCAGCTCGTGAATGGCAACTACCTCATCCATCTCGCAGAGACCTTTCTCAATCTTTGTGGCATCAATCTCTCTGGGAGTGCTCTCCATCAAAACCTCCAAAATGTTCCTCAACATCCGGATTGTTGTCGCCAGCACGATTACTGAAAATACAAGAGTACATATCAGATCAATAATCTTCCACTCTGGCTTGTACCAGATAAGCCCTCCACCAATCATCACTCCAATACTCTGAATGGAATCGCCAAGTACATGAAGATAAGCCCCCTGCACATTGATGTTTCGTTGCTTCTTCTTTTTACCTTCTGGTTTCTTTTCACCTTCAGAGCTATGATTGAGCAGAGGTTCTGTGATGTTAATTACATCGGTATGATGGTGCTTGTCGTCATGATTCGAGTGCGCCTCATGATGATGAGAGTGATGTGTTGTCACAGTAATCCCATGGTTATGGGTCTCATCATGATCCTCATGACTATGATTATGATCACCATGTCCATGACCATGCCCACCATGGCCATGTCCATGTCCGTGATCGTGCCCATGATCATGACCCAATAAGAGTGCCATGGCGATATTAACCAGTAAACCAAACGCAGAAACAAGAAACATGAGAAAGCCCTCAACTTCACCAGTGTCATGGATAAGTCTTGCAATGGCTTCATAAACAAGGATCCCAGCAAGCAGCCAAATCATCTGAATGGAAACAAGAGCACCTAGTATTTCAATCCGGAAGAAGCCATACGACTGACGAGGAGTTGCCTCCCATCCTGATGCCCAAAGTGAGAACAAAGAAATTGCAAATGCGGCAACATCTGACAACAAATGAGCCGCATCAGTGAGAATCGCAAGACTGTTGGCTTTGATACCCCCAACAACCTCCACACTCATGAAAATGACACAGAGGACAACCGCTATCAAAAGCTTCCGCATGGATGCTGACCGTTCCTGTGTGTCTTTGGAACTAGTTTTAGCATCTGAAAATCCGCACGGTGCATCCCCACAAATCTTGGTCCCACACAAGCTCGTATCTGTAGCTGGCACATCTCCACCTACTTCAACAATATGCGAATGCCCAGAATTTTGAGCTTCCATCTGAAAGGCAATAAGAAATTGTAAGAGATGATGAAGCCTTAGTAAATTCTGGCAAATCTTTTTGTCAGATATAACCATACGAATCATATAGTAAATAATAAAAACAAGCTTGAGAACAATAACAGCGGGAAAAGGACAACATAGAGCTAACTCAACGAATATAAGGCAGCAAACCAAAACGATATAGAGAATACAAGCACCTCAACAAGCATCTTATTGGCTGTCCTGAAAATCAATAGGAGCAAAAGAAATATGTGTTCTCTTATGTCACCTCCCTAACTAGTTTATTTGAATAACAGACGCTCAACAGAACACTCGATACATACACAACGAATGTAATGTACTCTGCCCAATCCGATATTTACTCAACCATCTGCCAGATATCGAAAACCAACCCACTTAGGGTATATTTGTCTTCCCAACAATCATAATCACAGGTTAGACAGCGTCTACAAATACTGGACTTCAAATCCGAAAATTTGCTCAGACGCCAAACCTACAAGAAGTGTACAACCAAAACTATGCAACCCAAATCAAAGCCACAAACAATCGGAGGGAGAAAGTACTGGAAATTTTGGGTAGAGCTCCTTCATATACGTCAAGCACCGTGACCCTTTCGACAAGAACATATGGTGTGAAGCATAAATAATATACATCCCTGCAACATTAATGCTTATACAATAACTAGTACCTACTTAGTTGAAGAAAAACACAGTATACAGCTACCGCCACATCACGAAAATTCAATTGAGATACATTATACATAAGAATAAAATAAAATTTTCACGAGGGATACATGAATACAATAAATAGGGGTACGATTGAGCAATCCTCTGGCAAGCAATCAACAGAGAATGCATACCTTAATCAGAGAACATAAAAATTATATAAATTATGGAACTTTATCTTTCAAAAACCCAACTGGCAACCAAGAAATCTTTACACCGGTGGGCAACGAGTGCATTAATACAACCAAACAAAAATCACGAGACCCACAAGGAATATCACCAACAAAGTGCAGAAAAACAGAGCAGAATCCTAAACATGTAATCAAAACCAACAGACCCAAACGAGATAATATTAAAAACTTAACATCTCCCTCGATTTTGAGAATCTGGGTAATTGAAAAGACATCGAATTTATGAATTCCGCCACATAAAAATCGAAACTTGAACACTTAATGAATCAAGAGAGAGATAAAGGGTTAGAGAGAGTGATACCTTTTGAATACGGTATTGCCCAGAAGGGAAAGGTTGATGCTTGGAACATGATACATAGGTATCCCATATATATAATGGGCTTAGAATCCCAACTTGTGTGGAGAAGGTTCCTCTATCCAATTGGTGATAATTTGCATTCCTTGTTTGTTTCTCATTCAATGACAATTAAGGACTGATTTTATTTTTATTATTTTGCCTTTAAAAGGCCTTCTGCCTTTTGGACCGCCAACACGTGGAATGGTTTTTTGGGTATTTTAATCCTTTCAAGACTCTGATGACGTTCTTGTCATAAAAAATAAATTAAAAAAAATTAAAAAAAATTAAAAATTAAAAAAAAAATCTAATAACATTTGGTATTTTTGTTTTGATGGAAATAACATTCGGTATTTTATTAAGTGTCTAACTTGTGTAAGAGATTTATGTTGGATTCTCGTCAAAAACAAATTTGAACCATATTATTATTAGTTCATTGTGAGTTTTAGTCTACCCCTCCTCCTGGAGTATAGATAGTATCGTTTGTTCAAAAAAAAAAAAAACTTGTGTATTGATAGTTTTGAGTTCGATTTATTCCTTTATTGTTCGTAGAAAACAAGTAAAATAAATTGACCTTACTTTAACATGACTTAAATCTAATCCCAAAACAAAGCAAAAACCTAAACAACTAGGAAATCCAAACAAAGATGGTAATCCTTTGTGATATGATTTTGACTTGTTGAGTCATGACTCATTTGGAAGTGCTTTTAAAATGATTGAAAGTATTTTTATTGAAATTGATTTTTGGTTCCAATAACACTTTGTTCTTTGGAAGAAGCACCATATATCTGTTTCTTGGATGAAGCACTTAAAGTGCTTTTTCAAAATCCACTTGAATTTTTGCTAAGGATTAATTTAAAAAACATTTTCACCAAAAACGTTTTCAGTCATTCTAAAAGCACATTAAAAAATTTTAGTCAACTTGAGAATACGAATGAGGCTAAATTCCCATTTATTAAATTTTTTGAGTTAACGTATCCATGCACAAACACACATTAGAAGAAGAAAAAAACATATAATTTATGACAAACATACTATCGATATCCTAACCTTTAAACTAATCACATGGGAATTTTCTACTCTCATCCACCAGCTGTCTTTGACTAATTCTGAAGAACACTAAATGCAGAGCAATGAATTAAAATACAAATTGCATAAACCAACTAGTTCCAATAGAAATATAAATAATAAAATAAAGAGAGCAAATTGCCACACGTGTACAGTTGTGGCAAGAGACTAGTAATGATCATCCATAATTATAATTTTGATTGTTTGAACATAAGGGTAGAGTTGTCTTTTTACTGCATTTTTGGTTAACAGAGAAAACAAACATAAGAGTAGAGTGGACGACACCTAAATTCCAATGTCTTGTCCAAAAAGAAAGATAAAAGAATCAGTCTACTTGTCACATTCCGGATTCCAAATCCAAATAATGAAGCTGAATAATACCAAAACTGAAGCAACAATTGATTAGGGCTTGGCCTAATGACTCTGTGGATTGTCTTGGTCGTTAGATTCTTCTCATTACGTTTTGAATTAAATCTTATTAGATTCTTCTCATTGCGTTTTGAATTAAATCTTATCGCTCTACTTAGTGTAGATTATTGTAGAATATCGCTTTTGTTCTTTTTTTTATTTTTTTTTTATTTAAATCTAGTGACACTCGTCTTCTTAATGTTAAAAGAAGTTTCAAATTCGATTCCCCAATGCCGAGATAGTTTCCATCAAGTTCGACTCCCTCGTTCCCAATTGATCACAATTGCTTGAAGTAAAGCTTTCGCTTTATCTTCCAACAACCGCTACGATGGAGCCTTAGGGACCAAAAAATAAAGTATAAAGATTGTAAGAGAAGAGAAAACAGAGCTCTATGGAATACATGGATGAAGAATTTTACAACCAACAACAAAAATCGGAGGTAGTAGTTTGTACATACTGATTTCCATCCGCCTTCTGGAAACGTACGAAGTATGATTCAAGAAACAAAAGCCTAATCGAGGAAACAAAATGCTGAGAGCAGAACTACAGCAGAGCTTCCTTCTTTTTGGGTTCTAGAACAGGAGGGTCGACATCGATCCCCATATTAGCTGCAGTCCCTGCTATGATTCGCATTGCTGATTCTATTGTCGTGCAGTTCAAGTCCGGCAGCTTTTCTTGCGCAATTGTACGCAACTGATCGATGGTGACCTTTCCCACTTTCTCCATCTTCGGGTCTTTTGAACCTTTCTCCGCTCCTGCAGAGTGCATACCATTCAGCACAGATGAACAGCTATTGCACAATTATGGTATTCAAATGCTAGTAAGGATTAAGGAACCGCATTTAATCAAGAAAAGATTTTTATGTGATTGGTCCGATTATAATCATATATGTGATGGCATACTATAACAAAGCCGAACTATTTCAACATGTCCAGATTAGTGATATTTCCAAAACAGTGGCCAAGACTTGATTTATAGCAGATATGACAGATATAATCAATGAAAATTCTCCGGTGTACACCGGAGCATACTAGAAGTCCTTGTAATCAAAACCAATTATTGTACAGATCAAAGAGAATAACAATCGAAGCCACAAGCATGAAAGTAAGCTTGCCACTTATACTTGGATTTGTCCTAGCATTCCAGCTATAGGTTTAAAACTTAATCGAACGAGAAAGAATGCCTAACTAAGTGTCAGATGAAAGCTCAACGGCCAATTCATAACGGCTGACTCAACATTCCTCACATTAATCAAAATTTCCTCATTTTCTTCATGTAATGCAAAATGCTCCCAGTTTTTAACACAGAAACATATATACATGAACTATATACACCAATACTATTTGGCAAAAGATAGGGCCCGCCAGCCATGAAGACATCAATACCCATTTAAAGATTTCAATCTACTACATCTTCCACTCATTTTTCTTGTTTGTTGATAAGATATAACATTCTCAACAAATTGTGAACTCACAAAGCTTATCACAAGAACATCTGCATTTATCCACTGGTTGAGCAGCAGCATTTAGAAAATAAACACGGCGACATATCTTCCGATTCAACGAAATGCCAATGTATGAGCAAAATTCAAAGAACCCCACATCAAACAGATAGATGGCACAATGATATAACAGAAAACAATCATACCTGCAGCCTTAAGAAGTAAAACCGAAGCAGGTGGGGTCTTCAGAATGAAAGTAAAACTCTTATCCTGGCATCAAAAAATCTGATAACAAAGTCACAATCTTGCAAAGAGTTGGAAAAATTATACCAAATTCGCAACGCAGACTAACATCGTAGACGGTGATTTCAACTGGAATGACATAGCCGGGCTTGTCCGCCGTCCTGGCATTGTAATCCTTACAAAAAGCCATGATATTTACACCCTTCGAACCCAGCGCCGGGCCGACCGGCGGAGCCGGAGTCGCCTTCCCGGCCTCCAACGCCAGCTTTATCATTCCAATCACTGCAAAACCGAAAACCCATCAACGAAATGAACTCAAATTCGTCGGAGGCGAAGCAAAACAGTGAATTTGGAATACCCTTTTTGGCTTTTCCTCCGGGCTTGGCTTTAGGTGGAGCCATGGCGGTGACGCTGAGGCGCCTCCGCGTGTGGAATTGGACGGAGCTGGTGGGGTTGGAGGAGAACATGCTGCTTATGCTTATCGGCGAGCCCCAAAGGGAGGAAGAGAGCTGACTCCTCACATTGTCGCGGCTGTTGGTACTCTGCGAGGCGAGAGAGGAGAGGACGTGGTGGGAGGCAGACACGGAGGACGCCATGGGAGAGGTTTGAGTTCACTGAGCAGTGTCTCAGCAGGAAGTCACAGTTTTTTGGATAAAACCCAGTGGAGTCCTAGGCCAAGAGACGACCCGAATCTCTATAACGCAGTGGAAACGACGTCGTAATAGCAGAGTAGTTGTTTGCTGGTTTTAGCGGTAGCAGCGAGCAGTTAAATACGTTTTGGGCTGGGATTTACGTGGGCCTAATTAGCCCATCGGACGTGAACAAATTAAGTCAATGTGGAGTGTTTGCAGTTGAAATCACAAGATCAATTTAGTTGGGTTATTTGGGTCCCTAGGTTTAGATATTGGGGTCGAATTAGTTGGGTTTAATTGTCCCAACTTCTTGAAAGGATTAGTTACACTAATCCAACAAAAATGCACATGATATGAAATTACGGTCGGATTGATTATGTCCAATATCTATCAATTTTGAGTACCAAACATAACATTGAATTACACCAATCCAAATCTAATGCTTATTAGCATGCACAACATGTAAGCTTAGTTGTTTTTAGGGCCAACAGATAGATAAGAAGAAAATTTCTTCTTTCTAATCCTACAATTTTTGAGGATGATAGAAATGAATAAGTTTTCTTATTGAATAATCTATATCCTCCCTCCAAGTTTATCACAATTTTTTTATTTTTTCCTTCAACATACGTTAAAAATAATATCTAACTATCTTTTGTATTCCAATACAATTTTTCATACCAAACGAGGCCTCCATTTGGTCAAGTCCCATTCCTTAGAAAGTTGGACAATTGTCCATTTTAATTAATCAAGTTCCATTCACCAAATAAGGCACAATAATGTAATCAGAGTGTCCATGAATTTCTCCCAAAAGGTACGGGGAATTAAGGTAGTAAAATATCCTGTAAACACATTTGTTTACGTGAATAGCTCTGTAGCTAACTGCATTCTTAATACTTGGGAGATGCAATAATAGAGACTGCACATGGTTTAGTTGGATGCAATATGGAATCGCTTTCACCAAATTATGTCGCTTTTTTAAGCTAATCAAACCAACAAGTAAATTGTTTCTTAAAAGTGAAACAAAAGAACCGCTCACATTTGGCACGCAAAATACAACACTTAGTGCCGGTGTTTTAGCTTTTAGACCGTTCAACATGAGCAACCGATATCAGACCTCTTGACAACACAAGCTACAAGTACTGCAATTACAAACCATCATCTTTAGATACATCATAAGCTTGAGAGAAACTCTCGATTTTTCAATTAAATAATATGATAACATGTTCGCAATACAACTCTAAAAGTTGTGTAAGTAGTTCCACAAAACCCAAATTAAAGAAGGACATAAAATACGAGAGTACAACATACCTAAAATAATTAGAAACTAGTATATGCCCACACACAAAGTGTGCGAAGTATTTTATTTTTATTTTTTAAATTGAAGGAGAGAGGAAAAGAGTGAGAGAGAACGTAGGAGTGAGAAGAGATTGAGAGAGGTTAATTTTTTTTAATTTTTTTTTTAAATTAGAAATGTTAGAATCACATGTAGGTGATGTTTAAACAAAAAACAGCAAAATTTTATTTTATCAAATTACGTTACTGCTCTTTAACTTTTTTGTTGTTATAGAAGACTAAATAGTATTTTCATCATCTTTTGATTGACAAAGAAAATTGGGGCTTTTAGATCCAAGTCCAAAAACATAGAGTGTTTTTAGGAATGAGTCCAGTTATCTAATTATATGTTTTTATTTCTTTTATACTCATTTTATATTTTCTAAAAATATTAAAAATCAATTAAAATCTTCTAATATTATGCATTTTCCAACTCCAAAAAAATATATTTAATATCTTATAACAAAAAAACTAATATACTAACATAAATTTATCTGCAAAACATTATACCCTAACTCAAGTAACAAATATATGAATGTATATAATACCTATAAGTGAGATATGAAACCTAATTAAAAGGTAGAAAAAATCATAACATACCTACAAGCAATACACATTAATCTATGACAGGTCGATTATAAAAAAAGAATCCGTCATATAGGTAGATAAATATAATTAACTTGTGATATAGATTGATTATAAAAGTTAAAAATAAAATCTATAAATGGGGTTTAAAGTAGGAGGAAGAACGAGAAATAACAAAAAGATAAATAAAAAGAAATAAGTAAAGATAATTGGGAAGCAATTTGATTTTTATAATAAATCTTATCATTGAACAGATAACTATTGATAATTAAATAATTAAATATAACAAATTGGACTTATTTTAATAAATTAGACTATTCCTACTATTAGCTCAAAAAATTGAACTTATATCAAGTTTCCCCAAGAAAATTTTATAAATATGTAGTTTAGATATATTTTGACCCATTAAACAATCAACTTTCATTTTCGTATTGGGGTTCCTTTCCGTGCTATCAAAAGATTTAAAACTAGTGAAATATGGGCACAGCACAATTGACACGCGACAAGTTAAGATTCCACAAAACAATCATGTAGGTTTGCCCAGATTGATTCTAATCCAATACTTAGTTTATGGCGACAAGAAAAAATGACCTAATCTTATTAAATTTGACCGGCCAACAATATTATGCAAGCTCCAAGGAATTTTTTTTTTTATTTTAATAAACTTGTCCTGGAATCTATTATCTATATAGTCATCCATCTATGCGGTGTTTTCTGCAACACAACTCCTTCAGATACATTCAAATTCAGTCCCTCTCACTCCCTTTACATCCATGGCGTTCTGTGTTGGTATTAAGATGCAGAAAGGGTCATGCAAAACCTTAACGACAGAGTTAGTCCTTGTACACTGCATCAAGATCTTGGTGATAGTGGCACTTAGCCATCTGGGAATTCTCCAACCTTTCCAACAGATGACTGAACCAACTACTGACTCCATGGAAAATCATCCCACCAATTCAATACTTGTGTTCGACCGTTTGTACCCGTCGATATCCCCGGTGCCTCTCCATATACTAACAGCATGTATCAAGAGGCTTCCAGTGGTAGAGTTTGGTCAAGTTTTTGAAAAAATCACAAAGCATGAAACTCAGGAGACAGTTTGCAGCATATGCTTGGAGTGCAAAGAGAGAAGCCATGAGGTGAGGGAACAGTGCAAATGTGATCATGTGTTTCACAGGGACCGTCTAGATAGTTGGGTCAATCAAGGGCAAGTGACCTGCCCTTTGTGCAGAGCCCTGTTGTTTCCGGCCAAGAGAGAAACGACGAGCTGCGGTGGAGAAAAGTCAGGGACGATGGACAGGGATGGTTACCTTAATAGGTTAGAATTCATCGTGAGATGAATAGTTTATAATGAACTCTTACCCGCAAGCCTCAGACTCTGTAGAAATAATTTTTCTTGGTATGTACATTTTTTACAAAATTACTAGCCTTTTCTTTCCGTAGGTAACTTAAGTAACAATTCATTCACTGTCGGAGCGTATTGTATATAGAGCTTGATGGATTCCCATGTTTTCATAGAGTTATGGGGGAGTTTAGTTGATTTCCATAAATCCATGTGGATTTTAATTGAATTTTAAATACGTTTTAACGGAGTTTGTGAGACCTTTATTATTAATTTAATACAACTTTGTGAATTATCATGGAAGTTTTAATAATCAATTTATTAATAAACATTGTTATTTTGAAATTTTTCATTATTTGAAATGGTGGTTTAACCATGAAAAAGTGGTCGTTTGAGGCGGTAACAACAACGATGATGGTGGAAGTGTCACGTGGTGATTGTTGGCAAGTGGTGATAGTACATGTGGTGTCTTTGGTGGCGGTGATCACAATAGGGGTGGTGAGATTGTTGTGGTAGAGTAGTGGTAATGTGGCCATGGTGATGGCTAAGGCAAAAGGTGCTAGTGATCGAGGTGGTAGTAGTGGTGTTGGTGGTGATCCTGCTCATAACCATGACGGCGGAATAGGGTAGCTAGTAGTGGAGTTTGGCCGTGTTTTCAAAAAATACACAAAGCAAGAAGGACAGGTGACAGAATGCAGTATATGCTTGGAGTGCATTGACAGAAGTCATGAAGTGAGGGAACAGTGCAACTGTGATCATTTGTTTCACAGGGAGTGTTTAGATGGTTGGATGAATCAAGGGCAGGTGACGTGCCCTTTGTGCAGAGCTGTGATGTTTCCGGCCACTGGTGAAAAGACGAGCTGCGGCGGAGGAAATGTATGGACGGTGGACAGGGATGCTTACTTTGAACCTTTGATAGGTTAGAACTTAGAACTTAGAATTTCACTGTGGGATGAGTAAATTTTTGTTGACTCTTTCCCAGGGCCGGCCAAGGCCCAATATGAGCAGGACGACTGTCCGGGATCCAAAAAATTAGGGCACCAAAGTTATTGATGTGATATATTTATATATATTTTCATAAGAGTATAAATTTATAAAATTTGGTTTAATGACAAAGAAATTTAATTAGAACCAGTAATTTTGTTGTTTGAAATTAATGAGGAGGTCTTGGGTTCAAAACACTATGTATGCTTATTTAAATTCCAATTTTTACAAATTTCTTTTCATAACAGTATAAATTTATAAAATTTGGCTAAATGATCAGAAGTTTAATTAGAAACAATGATTTTTGTATTTAAATTTAACAAGAGGTCTTAAGTTCAAAATGCTATGTGCATGTTTATTTTTGAGGCACTTTGATTCAAGTCCAAAAAATTCAGTTGTTTTTTAATTGGGTCCAGTTTTATTTGATTTTCTATTACACATGTTTTGCCCCTCGAATTTTTTTTTTTTTTCATTCTTTAAATTTGAATTTTTAAAATTTGAATCTTCAAATACCTTTATCTACCCGTTTTCTAATTAAAAAGGCATTATTACAAATCTTATAAGTTTATCAAAAATTAAAAGAAACGTTGCCAGAGGTAGATAAAAAATAAAATAAAAAATTTGTGATGTAGGTAGAATCTATGATAGAGATAGACTATGAACAAAAACCTATTGTATAGATAGATTATACAAAATAATCTACGATACAAATAGACTATGAACAAAAACATATTGTATAGGTAGATAACACAATTAATTTGTGATATATAGGTAGATAAACAGAATTAATCTTAGATAAATTATCAAAAAAATATGTAATATATATAGGTAGATAAATACAATTATTCATGATACAGGCACAGTATAATATAAAAAGATAAAAAAAAAATGACAAGTGATATAGGTAGATAAAAACCAAAAAAAAATCGTGAAGAAAAATGATATTGAGGGAGGAAACATTAGAGAAAATGTTAATTCGATAGAACTTCAAAGTTAAAAAATATATATAAAAAAAGGAGAACGAAGCCAAAAAAAAAAAAAAAAGATGAGACGAAGAACCCAAAACACAAGATTGACTAATACAATTTTTTTTTTTAAACCAACCAAATGTATATTGATCATCCTTATGAAACGAGGAGCAGAAGAAAATTATTATGGTAGAAGACTACTAGGAAAAATAACGGAGGAAGAGAAAGATATTGTGAGGGAGAAACAAGAAAAGAGAAATGAACGACTTGGGGAAGGAGAAGAAAAAAAGGAGATTTAAATCCCTAACCCTATACTTAAGGATAAGATTAACCTTAATCAGAAACTTAAAAAAAACAGTAATTACTTAATTGGTCAATTTAAGGGTAAATTTGGCAAGAGAATACAAATTATAAGCTTATGTGGACAATGAATCACTGGACCTAACCTAAAATTTAAACAAAATTGGACTGTAACTAATAATTAATGGCTCATAAAATTGGACTCATATTAAGTTTCCCCTTTATTTTTTTCAATTTTTTACGAATTTTTGTTTGGTTGTTAATTTATTTTTAATTACTAGCTAGTAACTATGTGGGTTGCTATTTTTAAACATTCATTCCAATTCAAGTCTAATCTTCAACAAAGGGTAATGCGTAAACTAAATTTTTAGACCAAATTTGCAAATCATATGACGTGTCATCAAAAGATTTAATTTGGTGCCCATTCACTACTAATACATATCCTTAAAGACTCAAAAATATCATTATTTTTTTAGTCCTATATTGACGAGGTTAGTAACTAAGAAAAAAACGCATCACGATTATACAAAAACACTTTAAAAGTTCAGATGGAAGACAAAACTCATAATCTATCTACTTGTAAGCTTGAAGTTTTTTGGTTTCCTTCTCTCAATACAAAATAAATTAGTTTTTCGGTGTTTCTAAATTAGTGAGTTTGAAATGTTTTTCTAAATATAATTTTATCGATGTCTTGCGTGTAAAAAAAATATTTCTTTATATGAAGTGAGGGTACATTTTTTAACGTCGGCCCAGGTCTCAAAATCTCTAGACCGGCCTTGCTCTTTCCCACAAGCCTCCCTAACTGTAAATTTCTTTTTTTATTTAAATAGTTTGTACAAAATTACTAGTTTTTGACTTTTTAGGTAACTCAACAAAATGAGTAGCCCGTTATATAGAGAACGACTTAAGTGAAATAAGCTTATTGTCATATAAAGTCTTCAATAAATAAGATGAGATTATGTATTAGACTTTTTCTATGTCACCGTGTATTAGTTGCACGAATTGTCATGATAATAAATATGATAAATCTCTCAATAAGGTATAGACAATTAACTTTAAACTGAAGTTGAAGATGAAATTCGGAATTTGATTTGCTCAAGACCCTAGTATCCGAAACTTAAGGATCTGGACCGTACAAATTCAATTCAAGGTCATTATTAACTCATTTTTCTGACCTACCACACAAAACAAACGACTTTAATTTCTTTTACACACCAATCAGCAGTTTAGATAATTTGATCTCTAAAATCCAGAACGGATCCAATTCCGAAATTCCATTGGCTTAGCTTTTGGGAGCTTCAAGGGGCAGAAATGACAATGAATACCCACTGTAATGAAATATATGTTCAATGAGTCCCCGGCTTCTTTTTGGTCTAGTGGAAGTGGTTGAGTCGTCATGTCAAATTTGATGGCCTCCAGAAAAGCAAATGTTTATCAATCCTTGTGGTAGATTCCGTAGACATTCTTCAAGATCACATGGTTGGGTACATACGATCGTATTTCACCTATAATACATTCATATTACCTCGATAATACATATCTTCACCTCCTGAAACTCTAAGGTGTTGCCTAATAGCGAGATAAAAAACAAATATGCACAATGTTGTACGTAATTTTAGTCTACATGATACAATAAAGGTTAAATACCCGACTACCGGTAATCCGGAGCATCCAAACCTTTTTGCAGCAAGGGTTAACACTATTTACATAAGTAATCAAAAATAATATTTAGTGAACAATACATTGTTGCTATTGTCTGGACAAATGCCCATCGGCACATAACATCGCTTTATTTTATTGTCATGAAACAATTAAATTAAAACAACAACTAAAATTAAACACGAGTTATGAGAGAACCAAAAAAAATGTATAATTATTATTTTCCAATTATGTTGTTGCAACTTGCACATTGACAATTTGAAGGCCAAGTACAAATACTTTAAAAATACGACTCTTTCTTTTCCCTCCGGGCGGGGCAAAACTCAGAGGCCAACCGTCCAATACAAAAAGTTAACTAACTGTGACAGGTCGGCTAAATTGACACACGTCGGATTGGGGTTGCAGATATTGTTCTTATCCCAACGCCCAATGAGTCCGACCGACATCCAGTGCTGCTTATACTTTTTCCCTCCTGGTCGCCGAATCCTAGCCAATCCAATCCAATCCAATCCGGAAGGAAAGGAACCCTCAATACTTAAATGTTTATCCATCTGCTTTCTCTCTGCAACACAAACACCTCCAATCCCTCACCCCTCTAATCCCCCATGGAATTCCCCTGCGTTATTAGCATGTCCAAATTGCGCAAAAGCCTTGAAAAACTTCTAATCTTTACACACTGCTTAAAGATCGTAATGATAGTAGCACTTAGCCATCTGGGACTGCTTAAACCTGCAGTAGAGATGAATGAGCCAACTGCCAACTCCATGGAAGACCACCAGCATCCGAATCCGAACAATTCGATACCGGCGCTCGATCCTCAGTGCCCGTCGTTAGTCTCGATCCCGATCCACGTTCTAACGGAATACATCAAGAGGCGGCTTCCGGTGGTAGAGTTTGGTCAAGTTTTCGAAAAATACACAAAGCTTGGAGATCAAGATACAGCTTGTAGTATATGCTTGGAGTGCATAGAGAGGAGCCATGAGGTGAGGGAGCAGTGCAACTGTGACCATGTGTTTCACAGGAAGTGTCTGGATGGTTGGGTCAATCAGGGGCAGGTGGTCTGCCCTTTGTGCCGAGCAATGCTGTTTCCCGGCAAGAGCGAAACAGCAAGCTGCGGCGGAGGAAATTTAGGGTCGACGGAGAGGGATGACGCTTACTTCGATAGGTTAGAATTCATTGTGAGATGAGTAATTTTTCTTTGAACACTTCTGCAATTTTACTGGTAAGCCACATATGTAATTTACCAATTCAATTACTTGATGTGTACATATTTCTCATGAAACACTTGAGAAACTGGAATTAAACAACAAAATGTGAACATTTTAGTAGAAATATTTATTTTTTTTTTTCCTATGAACATTTCTTACAAAATTACTAGTTTTTTTCTTTTGCTAAGTGGTAATTACCAATTTGATTAAATTCTTGAAGAGATTCGATAACATTCTTAGAGCACTTCCAATGTTGGAAGGCCCCAGCCAACTGCCTATTAATCTCATCTAATGAATATATTTTTAATGAACAGTAATTATCTTTTATATTTTTAATTTTAAATTAAATAATCATAATAATAGGTATTAATATATTAATATTTTCTATGTTATAAAAAATAAAAAATAATTTTATTTGTAATTTTAAATAATATTTTTAATCAATCTCGTTACATCATATTTTATTAAATAATAAATTACAACCAAAATATTTAAAAAAATATAAAATAGTAATGTAAGATAAAAGATAATAATAAAATATATATGGAAAAATTAAATCATTTTTTTATTTTTTAATTTTTTTTCAAATTTTATTAATTTTTTACATTTTTTTGGTAGGTGACGTCGATCTCTCACACAACCCCACCATAGCCCAATCACCCACATGGGCTGAAGTGAGGAAAGGACAGGATTGGGTTGATTTGGTCCCCTGTCCACAGGATTATCAGCTCCGGTGGAGCTGCTCTTATAAGCCTCAAATCCGAACGAATTGGCAAATACTTTATTTCCAAATCCTCTCTCGGACATAACAACAAACACCTTGCCTGCAATAAAAAATGGATTCGCTTCGAAACGAGTCAGACACTCCGAAAGTGTAACAGAACAACAAATTGTGCACAATATTTCTTTGAACTAATATATCTTCGTTGATGGAACTGGAAGCAGAACAAGTCTGATTGGGAATTACATAGGGGAACTCAGAAAATCAAAAAGCCCCAATTTGAACGAGGGATTTGATTCTACATATGTTGATTTAACCTCCGAAACCATAGAGGGTTCGACCCTGCCTCTTGAGAGCATAGACCACATCCATGGCAGTCACAGTCTTCCTCCTGGCGTGCTCGGTGTATGTTACAGCGTCACGAATCACGTTCTCCAAGAAGATCTTGAGAACCCCTCTGGTTTCTTCATAGATGAGGCCGCTAATGCGCTTGACTCCTCCTCTGCGAGCGAGCCTTCGGATGGCCGGCTTGGTGATCCCCTGGATGTTGTCCCTCAACACCTTCCTGTGCCTCTTGGCTCCGCCCTTTCCCAGCCCCTTTCCACCCTTTCCTCTCCCTGTCATTTTCCCGGAAAACTTAAATTTTCTGACCTCCCAAACAGATTTTTTGTGAAAATTGAAGTGAAAGTGGTGAATGAAGAACTGAGAGGGAAGGGGGGATTTTATACTGGGGAGCGGAATCGAGCGGTCTTTTAAATTTTTGCGTTGCCGCCTCAGCTCAGATTTGTGCGCGGATTTTTTTCGTTTTGTTTCAATTAGCACCGTTGGATTGAAACTTATCGACGGCTGACCTTGTCGATCCGCGTGAATGGAAATTTGCTTTAAGGTCACCGTTGATTATGGGTCATCGGACGGCTGATAGAAGTTACGGAAAGAAAAGTTAGATCGTGCAAATACGGTTTTTCCGCTGCCGCAGTTTTTACCTTTTACTTTTCATTAATACGACGCCAGTTTGCCTATGGGATTTTTGTTTTAAATTCCATGTTTACGTTCGTTACATCTGTTCAAGAGGAGTAGGCTAATTGGGATTATAATTTCATGTTTGGTGCGGTAAAAGATTAAGTTTAATAAGACTAGCTTGGATTTGTTCAAACTCCACCCCTCGCTAAGTGCTCTTAAAGCATCTCCAACACAATCAATTTGCAAGCACATTGCAATTTGATTAGTTTCTCAAGACTTCGTCAACAAGAGTTAGCTAGTAACATTACAATGATATTGCTAGTTACTTACTTAAAGCATAAAAACTGATTTGCAAAGTATTTAATTCTCCACTCTCAATCCATTCCACAATCGTTTATAAAACAAAAAGTGCACTTTTAAAACCATAACAAGCGTTTAGTAGACAATAACGTCACTAAAACTAAAACTTGATTGTATAGCACAATCTATCGTTTGACACCATCTCAATATTATAGGGTCTTAAACATACACTAGATAGTTTGCATAAATAAATAAAAAGTGACAATGCATTTTGTTCAAATTTCATAATTTGACTATCCAATCAAGTGATATTTTATTCATAGATTTTGAAACTCAATCCAATTGGACATATGCTTGAAATTTAGTCCAAGCCAATATCAATTGCATTAATTTCGTCAGATTAATTTTTCAAGTACAAAATTACCAAAAACACAAACCTTAAGAGTTTATTATTCAGTCACATTGTTTGCCAGATTTCTCATACACCAACAAACGATTGGAATCCGATCACGCGAATCCCCACCGGATTTCTGACAATATGCTCACCATCTGTCCAAGTTAGGCTGCCAAACTTGTAACCTACATTCACTATTTGAGTAGAGAAGAAAGTAACTTTGAAGGAAAGAATTTGGGTGGATATATCGGTAACTTCGAATTAAATTGTCCCACATTTGTCACGGTTCTTGTCACAGTTGTCGCTCTTTCGAGGTTTGGAATTGTGATAGAAGGTAGGTTGAGGTTCATTCCATGACATTTCGTTAAGCAATTTACTGTGTTCTGGGTTAATCTGGTAGCCGATGCGCTAGTGTAACCGAGGGAGCAGATGAACTGAATGTAATCCTCTGTACCAGTATCGAAGATGAGTCCTGGATCGATTGCCTTGTTGGATCAACATGCCCTCTGTAATAGCTGATTTTACTGCAGACTTAATGAGAGCTGCTATTCCTGCCACATGACCACACGCCATTGAAGTTCCCGATGGCAGCTCGTAAGCGCTGCGATGTTTCGTGTCAAGTGAGCGAAATGCAGCTGTGACGTCTACTCCCGGTGCAGCTATGTCCATCTATGTTCATAGATCAAATGACACAATGAAAATATGAAGATAAAAAACATATTAGTATGTGTTTATCTTTCTCATCGTAAATTACATGATGAGAGGGATAAACAAATAATAGCACACAACTCCAGTGAAATCCAAGGAACCTGGTTCTCTGTTCCCCATTGCACCCACTTTCATAAGAATTTCAATTCCACATTGAAAGACAATGGAGTGATGAACCATAAGTTTCCTATCCTTATCCTCAAGGTTGTTTGCTGCTGAGAGTTGTCATTTCTCTTCAAACTCTTCATCGGATATACTTTCTTGTATTCTCTCCTATCTTTGGGGATTTATAGAATTGTTATTTGTATCAAGCACATCTTGTAACTTACTGATGTAAATCATCACTATAAATACGCACTTACAACCTCTCTCAGATTTAACTGAGTTGAGCATCAACAACTGTTTAAGCCTTTTACAATCTTATGCGTGATTATTTCTCCTTTATGGAGTCCATAGTTGTTCATCAAGCATTCATACTCCCTCATACATTTTTCAACAAGCATTACAAAATCAACAAAACAGAGGGGAAGTAGACCTAATCTTCCGAAATATTCCCATTACTATTACAATTTACTGGATGACTATATGATCTGCTCAATTGGTATCAGTATAGGATCGTAGGATTTGTGTTCTCACAGATATAGGACTTGTCACAGCATGCACCCCATCAGTCCATGTCAGGCTTCCGAAAAAGTATGCTGTGTTCACTCGGTAGGTGGTGGAAACCTCAACTGTGAAGCAGAGTTTCTTAACTGTAGAGTTGAACACCAATGTCTCTGGCCTGACGACTACATTGATGCCTGGTGGAGGCTCGATTTGGGCTTTATACGTTGAGCTGACAGGACCAACATTCGTTACGGTTCGAGTGAGTGTGATAGGATTTCTTAGGTTTTGAATGGTGATGGAAGGCAGGTTCACATCAAGAATTGAAGGCTTTGGAACAGGACATGACGTGGCATGTTCAACAAGTAGAGTAACAGTTGAGGTGTCGTAGCCAAACGCACAAAGGTGGTTTATGTAGTCATTGGTGCCCATATCGTATATGAGACCAGGGTAAGCTGCCTTGTTCGGGTTCACTAATCCTCCTCCATAGTCAAATGGATCAGCAAGCTTCAGCCCTGCCCCTTCAACAAAGATTGGCTCTCCAAATGGATCAGTCTTCCATGCTACAAAAGAAGAAAAAAGTTTTGTTATTATTAGTATGCTGACATAATCACGAAACCATCCAATTTCACCACATTACAGACACTTGCTATTCACTTGTACTCTAACTATTATGGTTTTAGATCAACCTGTTGTGACTAGTGCTGATTTCATTGCAGCAGGGGACCAATCAGGGTGCAATGATTTTAGAAGTGCCACAATGCCTGCAATGTGGGGAGCTGCCATTGATGTCCCCCACATCAAATCAAATCCTCCATCCCCTGCGGGACTGGCTGCTAATATATTCACACCAGGCGCGGCTATATCTGGCTGCGATCAACAAAAAGCTATATTCAGCTGAATCTAAAGACACATTGCTTAACAGGACTAATGTTGTAGCAAATTCTACCTTCAAAATTGTTGGAGCGATGGCATTGGGTCCTCTAGAAGAGAAGGGAGCAACTTTAGTCGATACAGGCTTTCCCGTCAGTGTCTTAGAAGGGCTCAGTTTTACAATAGGAGATCTGTGTACCACAAAGAGCAGCCTTGTCACTTTTTTTTTTACAAAGAGAATAATGATTCTTAAATAATTATAGTGGTGGAAAAATGAAGATACCTTGTGGAACGAATGTAGGACATTATCTCAGTGCCAAGTTCGTAGTCAACTCCAATGAAGGGGAAGTCATCACTCCAATTAACCAAGGGACTACTAGGATTCCTTGCAATAATCAACCCGACTCCGCGGGCCCTTGCAACAGCACATGCAGCAACATATTCTTGCCAGATCTCCGTTATGAAGTAAATGGCTACATTTCCATCCACAAGTGTGTTGTTGTCGACTCTAAAGGAATTGCAGGCACTGCGAGTATTTTGTGTCATGGTTTTGGTTCCCAAAACTGAAAGAAATTTACTTACAATGGGGATGCCACTATGGCGGTATCCAAGCCAACCATGCATTGATGTGAATTTTAACTTTCCAACACTGCAGTATATGATTAGCTTGAGATACTGCCATAGTGGTTTTAGGTAGGTTTTTCTCTTCAACATCACCAGCAAACAAGATAACAAACAAACTGAAAAAAAAGTGAGAATAAATACATTACCCATCTGCTGTATGGAAGGGTTCTAAGCTTTCCAAATGCACCAAACCAACAAAACCAACCTCTTTTCCTACAAACAAGGCTTGCCCCTGAAATATTTATAAAACAAATCAATGGAGTAAAAGTAAAAAATATTAATGCTTAATCAGAAAAAGGAAAGTCATATTAATGATCAATTTAGAGAAGTTAATTTGCAACGTATTTTGTATGAGTTACCAGTAGAGTTTTGTTATTTCCGAGCGTGATGGGCGTGGGGAAGGATCTGTCCATGGTGGTAGCTGCAACAGTTATGATCCAGGGTGCCACGTTCGACACTGTCTGAGGAGCAGGTCCAGCATTGCCTGCAGAACAAACAACGGTAATACCTTTGGCCACAGCATAGAATGAGCCTATGGCAATCCCATTGTGCATACCAACCTCTTCAAACTTAAAATTAGGATCGTCACTGCCAATAGAGATCGACAATACATCTACACCATCATGTATTGCTTCATCAAAAGCTTTAAGCAAATCAGCATCAGTGCAACTGGGTTCTGGCCCACTTCGTCTCCAACATGCCTTGTACACGGCCAAATGAGCCCGTGGTGCACCACCTCGGACAACTCCTAGGGCAAGCCCTTTGTAACTTGCATTGGCCACAAAGGAACCAGCAGCGGTTGTGGCAGTGTGTGTTCCATGTCCATATGCATCTCTCGCAGAGTAGTAGTCCATGTTGAAAATCAATGTCAAAGATGTTGAAAATCAATGTCAAAGTTAGGTATGGAAAATTAGGCAATGTTAGGCATGGTTGAATAAAAATAAATTAGGTGAAATTAATGTGTTTTGTGTGGTAATAAATAATCTTAGTTTATTCATTTGGTTTGCTATAAATACCCAAGTTCTCAAGCATTGTAAATCATCCAAGGAAAAACAAAGCCTAGAGCTAAATAAGAAAAGCTTTGCTAACTAGTTTGTTTTGTGAGCTTTCTTTAAGAGTGTGTTCTATTTTCTTCTTCTTGGGATCATTAGAGTTATCTTGGATACTCTTCTTATTCAACAATTGGTATCAGAGCCAAGTCGGTCAGGGATCGTTCTTGGTAGAGCATTGGTTGTAAAGTCTCTTGAAATTCCGAGTATGCTCTGTGGTTGCAGTTTTGACTGATCTTCCACATCAGAAAAGGTTTCTTGAGATTATTGCTGGGGTTATCACAAACCTTGAGAGAGAGCTTCTTTGTGTCGAGAGTAGTGTATTACTCTGCACGGTAGTCACTCAAGCTTGTTCGGTGTAGTCAAAGTCTTGCCGATACGATGGGTGATCTTCAAGTTGTTGGAGGAATCAAGAAGCTCAACAACCAAAACTATAACACGTGGGCAACGTGTATAGAGTCTTACCTTCAAGGTCAAGACTTGTGGGAGGTTGTCGGTGGTAGTGAAGCTACACAACCGGCAGCAGAAGATGCTAACGGCGTCTTGCGGAAGTGGAAAATTAAAGCAGGCAAATCAATGTTTGCTTTAAAGACCACAATAGAAGAAGAGATGTTGGAGCACATTCGGGATGCTAGAACGCCAAAGGAAGCATGGGACACTTTTGTTACACTCTTTTCGAAGAGGAACGATACAAAATTGCAACTTCTCGAGAATGAGCTGCTATCGATGGTACAACGCGACATGACGATTGCCCAGTACTTTCACAAGGTGAAGTCGATATGCCGTGAAATTTCAGAATTAGATCCAACAGCTCCTATTGGGGAAACCAGGATGAAGAGAATAATTATCCATGGTTTGAGACCCGAATATCGAGGGTTCATTGCCGCTATACAAGGATGGCCGACACAACCATCGCTTGTTGAGTTTGAAAATTTGCTTGCAAGTCAAGAAGCTATGGCCAAGCAAATGGGAGGAGTCTCACTGAAGAGTGAAGAGGAAGCGCTCTACACCAACAAAAGCAAAGGCAGCTTTAAGCAGCGTGCTGGTGGTGGATCTAAAAGAAATGGTGACAAGGAAAAAGGTCATCAAGGAGGAGGGAGTTCTCGGCCAGGGGGAGCTCCGAAGTATCATGGCAATCGTGGTCAGTCCCAAAATAATAAAAGATTTGAGGGCAAGTGTTACAATTGTGGAAAGAATGGCCACATGGCGAAAGATTGTTGGACCAAGAAAGAGCCTGTTGAAAGTAATACTGCTACTTCCAGTTCGAAGGAGAATAGTGAAGATGGCTGGGATGCTGAAGCATTATTCGCTACGGAGGAAGAATGGGACACAGAAGCATCATCTTGTTGGTGCTCAGAAAATGAAATTGAAGATGATTGGGATGTCGTTGCGTCTCTAGCTGTGGAGGAAGAATGGGACGCAGAAGCATCATCTTGTTGGTGCTCAGAAAATGAGGCGTCACCTGACCCAAAAGAGTTTGAAGATACGTTGCAAGGGAAACTGGGAGACCAAGCTGCCCAAATCCAATCAAGTCCAGATGAGCCTGAAGATTTGCTTACTGGAGACGATGTCGACCAAGAAGTACCTAAGAGTACTTGGCAAACTGGCATGTATCAACAACCAGACGAAGAAGGTGGGCCTAGTGTACTGGAAGAATCAACTCCACAATCTCAACTCCGAAGGTCAACAAGAGCACGGAGACCAAATCCCAAATATGCCAATGCAGCCATAAGTGAAGAAGCAACAGAACCTGAGACGTTCGAAGAAGCATCGCAGAGTTCTGAGTGGATGACAGCTATGAAAGAAGAGCTTGATGCACTTCAGCAAAATCAGACTTGGGATCTCGTGCCAAAGTCAAGAGATGTGAAACCCATATCCTGCAAGTGGGTTTACAAGATAAAGCGTCATCCAGATGGGTCAATCGAGAGGTATAAGGCACGATTGGTAGCTCGTGGTTTCTCTCAACAGTACGGACTAGACTATGATGAAACGTTTAGTCCAGTGGCGAAGCTTACAACAGTACGAGTCTTACTTGCACTTGCAGCCAACAAAGACTGGAATCTGTGGCAGATGGATGTGAAGAATGCTTTTCTTCATGGAGAGCTGGATCGGGAGATCTACATGATGCAGCCAATGGGCTTTAAAAGCGAAGCTCATCCTGAGTACGTGTGCAAGTTAAGGAAAGCACTATACGGTTTGAAACAAGCACCCAGGGCGTGGTATGGTAAGATTGCTGAATTTCTAACACAAAGTGGTTATTCAGTAACACCTGCAGATTCCAGCTTGTTTGTCAAAGCCAATGAAGGAAAGCTAGCTATCGTGCTAGTGTATGTGGATGACTTGATCATAACCGGTGATGATGAGGCAGAAATTCTTCGGACGAAGGAGAATTTATCAGTCCGTTTCCAAATGAAGGAACTTGGTCAACTCAAGCACTTCCTTGGTCTAGAGGTTGATCGCACACAAGAAGGAATATTTCTCTGTCAACAGAAGTATTCCAAAGATTTATTGAAGAGGTTCGGAATGCTCGAATGCAAGCTGATCTCTACGCCGATGGAGCCAAATGTCAAAATGAGTGCACATGAAGGAAAAGATTTGGAAGATGCGACGATGTATCGACAATTGGTAGGTAGTCTGATCTACTTAACCTTGACTCGACCTGACATTTCTTATGCAGTTGGTGTGATGAGTCGGTACATGCAAAATCCAAAGAAGCCTCACTTGGAAGCAGTTCGACGAATACTAAGATATGTGAAGAGTACAATTGACTATGGTCTTTTGTACAAGAAAGGTGAAGACTGCAAGTTAGTTGGTTACTGTGATGCTGACTATGCGGGAGATCATGACACCAGGAGATCAACAACTGGGTATGTGTTTAAGCTTGGTTCTGGAACCATCTCTTGGTGTAGCAAGAGACAGCCGACGGTATCATTGTCAACCACTGAAGCAGAATATAGAGCAGCAGCAATGGCAGCTCAAGAGAATGCATGGCTGGTACAGTTGATGAGTGATCTACATCAACCAGTAGATTATCCAGTACCATTGTACTGTGATAACCAATCGGCAATTCGCTTGGCGGAAAATCCAGTCTTTCATGCAAGAACTAAGCATGTGGAGGTACACTACCACTTTATCAGAGAAAAGGTTCTACAAGAAGAGATTGAGATGAGACAAGTCAAGACAAATGATCAAGTTGCGGACTTGTTCACAAAAAGTTTAAGTACAGGCAAGCTCGAAAATTTTCGCTGTCTGCTCAGCACAGTGCAAAGAATGAGAGCTGACATTGAGGGGGAGTGTTGAAAATCAATGTCAAAGATGTTGAAAATCAATGTCAAAGTTAGGTATGGAAAATTAGGCAATGTTAGGCATGGTTGAATAAAAATAAATTAGGTGAAATTAATGTGTTTTGTGTGGTAATAAATAATCTTAGTTTATTCATTTGGTTTGCTATAAATACCCAAGTTCTCAAGCATTGTAAATCATCCAAGGAAAAACAAAGCCTAGAGCTAAATAAGAAAAGCTTTGCTAACTAGTTTGTTTTGTGAGCTTTCTTTAAGAGTGTGTTCTATTTTCTTCTTCTTGGGATCATTAGAGTTATCTTGGATACTCTTCTTATTCAACAGTCCACGGCCAAAAATTCTGTTTTATTGAATGGTTGCTCATGAATGAATCCTTTTATGAACATCTTTGCTCCTATAAGTTTTCTGTTGCAGGCTGTTGTGGCATTGAAGTCGCCTTCTGAACGTGAAACACATCTGCCCTTCCAATGAGTAGGGATTGGCCCAACCCCGTCATCTTTTAGCATTTTTGACTCTGGCCATATTCCAGTGTCAATGATGCCAATGATAACCCCATCTCCCATGTTGGTCTCATGCATTAAATTGGTGGGGGAATGAGAAGAGATGCCTAGGTAATCCCAACTCCTAGTAGTATGCGGTGTGTAAAAGCTATTTGGCCTGACATGAACAACTCCAGAGCACTCTATCAAGATTGAACAGCAGTAATAAAATCATTAGTTATGATCCGAAATTTTTGGGGCAACATAATTGTATGTTCAAAAGTACGCACCTGAAATCTTCTTGGCTTGCGATCCTGTAAGCTTGGCTGCGAAGCCAGAGAAGCCGTGTTTATAGCTATAGACCATTGATTCAATGGCGGCTTCTTTGCTGTGACATACGGATTAAACCACACATATTTAGCAACCATTTTTAGATATTTTATCTGCGTGTATTCAATTGAAAATTTGTGAGATTTTAATAGATTTATAAATCCATAGAGATTAATTGAGTTATAGAGATTTCATGCAAAATTTTGATTCAATTCCCTCGAAATCTCAAGAGGAGAGGAAAGATTTGTGAATGCTTAAATTACACTACAAAATCTCTTCAATTCCCTTAAACTCCTCAACTTTTTTAAACTATTTCAAATAATTAATTAAATACATCTGAAAATGTTATAAACTTATTTGAAGTCCTAATGGAATACAACCAGATTTCTAAGAATTTTAATAAATTATCTTAAAATCCTGATTGAAGATGTTAAATTTCAGAAAATTACTTAAAATCCAAATTGAATATCTCTAGATTCATTAAAATAATTAAAAGCCCTTAAATTCTCAATTGAATAAACTAAATTAAGTCACATTCAGTCATGCAATTAAGTTTAAAAAGCAGCAAAACCATGAATTAAGCTAATTTATCTACAGATGTCTATACTGAACTCATTCCTGAAATTAGATCCTATCATCTCCATATCTCTTCACTGAGGATCCCGAAGATCAATTGATACCAACCGTTTATCAAAAATCGTGTAACCACAGCTTTTCTCTTTTTTTATATTTTCAACCGTTTTGCGTGAAAAATATTAAAAATATAAAACTATGATCACACAATTTTTTATGAAGATTTGTATTAATTGATCCCTGAAATCTCCAATGAGGAAGTCTGGAGAGGATCTCTCTTTCTTTATGGAGAAGATTGAAGTAGCGTGAGGTGCTAATGTTATGTGTGTAAATTTACCTGCCAACAACTGATGCCAGCATATCATGATGTAAATCGGTTAAACGCTCAGGATCCTCATTGTGCTTCGCACCCAAATAAACTATGTGGAGCTACATAGGATAGGCAGTAATTTACAGTTAGTAATCCACCTAAAAAAAACAAAAATTCTTCACTCCATTTTTTCTCCACCTGCATACTTACTTTTATATATGGCTTTCAGATCGAATAAATTAAAAGAAAATTTAGAGATATAAATTTAAAAAAAAAAAGAGAAAAAAAAAAAGAAAAAGAAAAAGAAAAGAGTGCGGAAGGCTTTTGAAGCAGACTTACTTTACTCTTGCCATCAACTGGTGCAATCAGAGTGTTGTTGCCATTGAAAACTAACAAAAAACTCACTGCCACAAATAGTAAGGCCTTGTCGATCTTACCATTCACCCGGAGGAAACCCATTCTCTCTCTCTCTCAAACAGATTTGCTGCAATAAATTGAATTGAATGCGGATAATTATACGAGAGGAATCGAGTGGCGCACGTGCACACGTCGACACGTTTCAGACGCGTCGCGGTGGAGAGATCCATGTGCGGAGCAAATACGGAAGTCTTTTCTTACATTCTGTTGTTCTTTTTCTTGTGGAAAAATGTCGATGTTGTTAGATAATTTTGTTATCTCAGATAATAGATGCATTGCATGGAAGCATGATCACAACAAAATTATCTGACAACATCTATTATTTTCGGCATTTTTTAGATAATTTTGTTATCTCGGATAATAGATGCATTGCATGGAAGCATGACCACAACAAAATTATCTGACAACATCTATTATTTTCGACATTTTTCAGATAATTTTGTTATCTCATATAATAGATGCATTGCATGGAAGCATAACCACAACAAAATTATTTGAAAAAATCTATTATTTTCGACATTTTTCAGATAATTTTGTTATCTTAGATAATAGGTGCATTGCATGGAAGCATGACCCCAACAAAATTATCTGACAACATCTATTATTTTACCAAAAATAATAGATGTATAATTTGGGAGGCCAACATTTATGGGCCCCAAAATTTAGGAGGCCACCAAAAATATTTTATATTTAATATAATAATATATAAAATAATAAAATAATATTATATAAAAATGTTAATCCAAACCAAAAAGTATATATAAAATTCCTGATGGGCCCAAAACCCATATCCTTTTGCGCTCATCCAAATCAAACTTATAATTCAGCCATTGTTAATCAAATTGAAAAACTGGTCAGGGTTTAAATTTGTTCAACATAGGTTGTTGGTCTAAAGTTATTATAATTTAGATGCAAATTGATAGACTTATAAACTTAAAAATTTTAGAAAGTGTATATAGCTTCAATTTAGAAATTCAGGTGGACTCTCTTTCTTTTGTTTTACTGCATGTAAATTTAATATAATATGAGTGCAAATTAAAACTTATTTCTATGCAAATACAGAAGTCTTTTCTTACATTCTCTTTTTTATTTTTCTTGTGGAAAAATGTCGATGTCTTTTTCTTACATCCTCTTTTTGTTTTTGTTTTTCTTGTGGAAAAATGTCGATGTTGTCTTTTTCTTACATCCTCTTTTTGTTTTTGTTTTTCTTGTGGAAAAGTGTCGATGGTTTTTCTTGTGGAAAAATGTCGATGTTGTGATCATCGGGATTCATGCTTCCATGCAATGCATCTATTATGAGATTCTCATTAGACAATATTTATGGGCCCCAAAATTTAGGAGGCCACCAAAAATATTTTATATTTAATATAATAATATATAAAATAATAAAATAATATTATATAAAAATGTTAATCCAAACCAAAAAGTATATATAAAATTCCTGATGGGCCCAAAACCCATATTCTTTTGCGCTCATCCAAATCAAACTTATAATTCAGCCATTGTTAATCAAATTGAAAAACTGGTCAGGGTTTAAATTTGTTCAACATAGGTTGTTGGTCTAAAGTTATTATAATTTAGATGCAAATTGATAGACTTATAAACTTAAAAATTTTAGAAAGTGTATATAGCTTCAATTTAGAAATTCAGGTGGACTCTCTTTCTTTTGTTTTACTGCATGTAAATTTAATATAATATGAGCGCAAATTAAAACTTATTTCTATGCAAATACAGAAGTCTTTTCTTACATTCTCTTTTTGTTTTTCTTGTGGAAAAATGTCGATGTCTTTTTCTTACATCCTCTTTTTGTTTTTGTTTTTCTTGTGGAAAAATGTCGATGTTGTCTTTTTCTTACATCCTCTTTTTGTTTTTGTTTTTCTTGTGGAAAAGTGTCGATGGTTTTTCTTGTGGAAAAATGTCGATGTTGTGATCATCGGGATTCATGCTTCCATGCAATGCATCTATTATGAGATTCTCATTAGACAATATTTATGGGCCCCAAAATTAAGGAGGCCACCAAAAATATTTTATATTTAATATAATATTATATAAAATAATAAAATAATATTATATAAAAATGTTAATCCAAATAAAAAAAGTATATATAAATTTCCTGATGGGCCCAAAACCCACATCCTTTTGCGCTCATCCAAATCAAACCAATAATTCAGCCATTGTTAATCAAATTGAAAAATTGGTGAGGGTTTAAATTTGTTCAATATAGGTTGTCAGTCTAAAGTTATTATAATTTAGGTGCAAATTGAAAGACTTATAAACTTATAAATTTTAGAAAGTGTATATAGCTTCAATTTAGAAATTCAGGCGGACTCTCTTTTTTATGTTTTACTGCATGTAAATTTAATATAATATGAATGCAAATTAAAACTTATTTTACTATGTAAATTCAGTTACTTTGATTGGTTGTAAATTATAAAAAAAATATGAGTGTTAAGTTATGGTTACAATTTCTTCTAAAAAAAAATTAAAAGTAAAAATTATGGTTACCGCCCGCTGCGCAGCGCGAGCATTTTGCTAGTTATTCTCCATTAAAACTTAGTGGAAAATTCAGCCTTCTCTAAAATCGTGTTGTAAATTAGCGACTTGGCCCATGATTTGACGCGTGTTGGGCACCCTTAACACCAGGCCTGGCAAATGGGTTGTGTCTGTCGTGTTCGTGTCGTTTTCGTGTAACACCTGTTATTTTAACGGCTCATGTCGTGTCACACCCGTTATCTTAACGGATCCTTAAGTGACCCGACCCGTTATGAACCGCTATGAACCATTAAGAAAATTGTATTATTTTCCTTAAGTTTTCACATACCACACATTGCCACATAAATATTACTTCAAAACATTAAAACACATTTGTCGTTTAAGTACTACATCTACACTTGAAAATAAGAGCCTAATAAACAAACATCCATACACTACTAGTCTATTAAAAAATATTAAATGTGCAAGGATATGCAAAATGAAAGAGTTTTTGTTTTCAAGGTTGTGCAGCCTTTCTCAAAAGTTTAAACCTTGCCAATGGAACTCAAAGCTTTCATATTATTCATTTTACAAAATTCTCAATTTTCATTGATCATTATGACATAAGATTTTATGGTATCCACTAGTGTAAATATTTTAAATTGAAGATCGAATTCATTCATTGTATTCATATAAGGTCAAGGAGTGTACCTGTAAAAAATCATCAAAATTGGAATTAAAATAATCGTTAAATCGTGATTTTTTGTTGATAACCGTTGAAAAGTTTTGTTTCGTTACTTGATCTATGAATGTTTGTTTTTTACGATTTTTGGCATATGAGATCTCGAAGTATATACAAAAATGTTTGATAGCTGGATCGTTGAAATTAGTTTCATAGAATGTGTATCCCATCAAAACAATTGATTCACTAACACTTAAGAGTTTGTTTATACTTTCATTAAGTATAACATAGGATTTTGTGGTATCCACTAGGGTAAATATTTTAAATTGAAGATTAAATTCATTCATTGTATTCATATAGGGTCAAGGAGTGTAGCTGTAAAAAATCATCAAAATTAGAGTTAAAATAACTGTTAAATCGTGATTTTTCGTTGATAATTGTCGAAAAGTTTTGTCTCATTATTTGATCTCTGAATGTTTGTTTTTTGCAATTTTTGGCGTATGCGATCTTGAAGTATATACAAACATGTTTAACGGTTAGATTGTTGAAACTAGTTTCGTAGGATGTGTATCCCATCAAAACAATAGATTCAGTAACACTTTAGAGTTTATTCATACCTTCATTAAGTATAACATAAGATTTTGCGGTATCCACTAGTGTAAATATTTTAATCGAAGATCGAATTCATTCATTGTATTCATATAGGGTCAAGGAGTGTAGCCGTAAAAAATCATCAAAATTGGAGTTAAAATAACCGTTAAATTGTGATTTTTCATTGATAACCGTCGAAAAGTTTTGTCCATTTACTTGATCTCTAAATGTTTATTTTTTGTGATTTTTAGTGTATGCGATCTTGAAGCATATACAAACAATTTTTGATGGTTGGAATGTTGAAATTGATTTTGTAGGATGCGTATCCCATCAAAACGATAGATTCACTAACACTTAAGAGTTTATTCATACTTTTATTAAGTATAACATAAGATTTTGTAGTATCGACTAGTGTAAATATTTTAAATTAAATATCGAGTTCATTCATTGTATTCACATAGGGTCAAGGAGTGTGGTTGTAAAAAATCATCAAAATCAGAGTTAAAATAACCGTTAAATCATGATTTTTCAATGATAACCGTTGAAAAGTTTTATTTCATTACTTGATCTCTGAATGTTTGTTTTTTGCAATTTTTGGCGTATTCGATCTCGAAGTATATACAAACATGTTTAATGGTTGGATCATTGAAATTAATTTGTAGAATGCATATCCCATCAAAACGATAGATTCACTAACACTTAGAGTTTATTCATACTTTCATTAAGTATAACATAAAATTTTGTAGTATCCATTAGTGTAAATATTTTAAATTGAAGATCGAATTCATTAAATGTATTCACATAGGGTTAAGGAGTGTACTTATAAAAAATCATCAAAATCGGAGTTAAAATAACCGTTAAATCGTGATTTTTCGTTGATAACCGTCGAAAAGTTTTCTCCCCGTTACTTGATCTCAAAATGTTTGTTTTTTACAATTTTTGGCCTATGTGATATCGAAGTATATATAAACATGTTTGATGGTTGAATCGTTGAAATTAGTTTCGTAGAATGCGTATCCCATCAAAATAATAGATTCACTAACACTTAAGAGTTTATTCATACTTTCATTAAGTATAACATGAGATTTTGTGGTATCCACTAGTGTAAATATTTTAAATTGAAGATCGAGTTGATTCAATGTATTCGTATAGGGTCAAAGAGTGTAGCTGTAAAAAAATCATCAAAATCGAAGTTAAAATAACCGTTAAATTGTGATTTTTCATTGATAACTGTCGAAAAGTTTTGTCCCGTTACTTGATCTCTGAATGTTTGTTTTTTGCAATTTTTTGCATATGAGATCTCGAAGTATATACAAACATGTTTGACAGCTAGATCGTTGAAACTAGTTTCGTATAATGTGTATCCCATCAAAACAATTGATTCACTAACACTTAAGAGTTTGTTTATACTTTCATTAAGTATAACATAAGATTTTGTGGTATCCACTAGTGTAAATATGTTAAATTGAAGATCGAGTTCATTCATTGTATTTATATAGGGTCAAGGAGTGTAACTGTAAAAAATCATCAAATTCGCAGTTAAAATAACCGTTAAATCGTGATTTTTCTTTTTATAACCGTCGAAAAGTTTTGTCTCGTTACTTGATCTCAGAATGTTTGTTTTTTGCAATTTTTGGTGTATGCTATCTCGAAATATATACAAACATGTTTCACGGTTGGATCATTGAAACTAGTTTCATAGAATGCATATTCCATCAAAACAATAGATTCACTAACGCTTAAAAGTTTATTTATACTTTCATTAAGTATAACATAAGATTTTGTGGTATCTATTAGTGTAAATATTTTAAATTGAAGATCGAATTCAATCATTGTATTCATATAGGGTCAATGAGTGTACCTGTAAAAAATCATCAAAATCAGAGTTAAAATAGCCGTTAAATCGTGATTTTTTTTTTTATAACCCTCGGAAAGTTTTGTCCCGTTACTTGATCTCAGAATGTTTGTTTTTTTCAATTTTTGGCGTATGCGATCTCCAAGTATATACAAACATGTTTGACGGTTGGATCATTGAAACTAGTTTCGTAGAATGTGTATCCCATCAAGTTCAATGGTGTGTGTGTATATATATTTATTAAGTAGATTTAAATCTATTTATTTTGTACGTATAATTGACCGGTACACGGAGTAGTACATCACGTGTTATTATAAAAATAGTGGGATATGTGTGATAAAAAGTTAATAACTTAAAAAAATAAAAATTCTCACCATTTCTATTAAAACACATGGTGTACTATTTGTGTTCCCATTACAATAAAAAATTTCTCAAGAAAAAAAGGAGAGAGAGAGGTAAATGATGTACACGTGTCAGGAACACAGCTGTTGGATCTTATCCTAACAATAACAAGTGCACACTTGAGAGACTACGGTGGAAAAACCCACCCTACTAGTAGCAAGCAAAATTGAAAATACCACTAGATCTCATCTTTCCCTCTCTTTTTTGTTTCCTTTTCAGCTTTTCTTATAATTTTCATTTTTTCCTCATTTTTTCTTCAAAGGACGGCATGATGCATATTAATTATTATAGTTTTTAGGGGTATAAAATTTAATTTAAAATTTAATATATATAATTATTATAGTATATATAATTATTATAATTATTATAGTATATATAATTATTATAATTATTATAGTTAATTTAATATATATATATATATTTATTATAGTTTTTAGGGGTATAAAATTGTTAAATTAATATATATAATTATTATAGTATTTTTGTATGGTTATAAAATTATTAAATTAATATTCTGCTTATCGTGTATCATGTTACCCACGTGTATACCCGAACCAACCTGTTATCTTAGCAGGTGTTTATCGGGTTACCCGATAACGACCCGATTCGTTATCGTGTCGACCTGAACACCTATTAATTTCGTATCATGTTGTGTCGGATTATCGAGTCGTGTCAGGAATTGCCAGACCTACTTAACACCTGAGGCCAAGATTGCCTTCCAGCTGCTTTTCGCTCCCAATGAAGCTTTCGTCCCCGCTGCCCACAGCCTGGCCATCAACCAAGCTTCATCGTCCATCGTCATTCCGCTCGTCAGTCATCTTCGAATGGTTAAGCACATGGTTTTCCCGTTCGAATGCTTAAGCACATAGTATTCCCGCTGCCGACATGTAAAGGATAAGTATCCAAAAATTTCGATAATAATTTTCTTCTAACACCGTTTAATGTGATCCTTACAGGATTGTTAAGCACATAGTTTTCAATTTCATAGCAGATGAAAGGCTCTTAATAAGAGCAAGGCAAGCTGGAAACGCGGCATAATTGGAAAATTGGGTTCCCACAATCACCCCACTTAATAGCAGATGAGTCTCATTTGACATTTCTTGGGATAAGAAGATTGGAATCCCGAGAGAATTCATAATTAGAAATGAGCTACATAACGAGTTACACTTGAGTTGATAATTTGCTTTTATGCGCATTTTTGGTTTGGCTCTTATTAATAAAAAATCAAATGTTATTGGTAGAGTGTGCAGTCTAGATTTAATAACAATGTTTCATGCCCTTATTCAAGTAAAGCTCTGACCAAGTCATTTGGCTCCATGGGAAGCTAGTGACTCTGAACAGCATATCCATTAACATGGAGGATCGGATTTCGTTGTCCATCTGATCTTCTAACTTTCGTCAAATCATGTAATCTTTTGGGACCAAGCTAAATATATTTGGATAGAACTCGATTCCACGAGCACGTAGACTAAAATTGTTTACGAATTGGAATTATAACGAAATATATATAAGCGAGTGAAGACAAGGGTAAAATATTCATTTGGACTAATAAACGGTTAAACAGGTATCCATTTATAACTGCAGGTAATACCCATAACCATCCATTTAAAATTTACTGGTAAACAGTTATACTCATAACCGTTTATTTGTTTAAACGATTACCTATAACCGTAACCGTGAATTTTAAATGGACAGGTAACCGCGGTTACTCATACTCATGGGTATTTTGCCTATCCCTAACATTCTCTTTGAATCTTTTAATCGTGTCCGTCCATCGTATATCGTGCTGTCAGAAATTATTTATTTAAAACTGAACATTAAACAATATCTGACAAATTTATGCTTGCAGGCACACCATCTTTTGTCTCTCAAATCTTTGTGAAAATTTTTGGGGTTTGTTGATGCGAGTTTGAATGGATTTGCTTGGCTTTTACTTGTGAATGAGCTTTTTTGTGAGGATTCTCTTTGGATTTTTTTTGTGAGGATCCTAGAATTCTTTAATCGTATCTGTTTATAGTATATTGTGTGGTAAAAAATTATTTTATTTAAAATTTTACTCAAATAGTATCTAACAAAAATTGATCGTACGATGTACGATGAACAGACATAATTAAAGAATTTTCGAACTTCTCACAAAGAGAATCTAGAGGCACTACATCTTTTTTCTCTCAAAACTCTCTCAAATCTCTCTCTGAAAATTTTTGAAGTTTGTTGATGTCAGTTTGATGGATTTGCTTCAGCTTTTTTAACAATGGTACAATCTCTTCTCTCAACCCTCTCTCTCTCTCTCTCTCTCTCATGAAATATGTAAAATGTAATTTGTGTGCAGATAGATAGGTAAATTATTTTACGACTCACAAATCAATCAAAAAAAAAAAAAGGGGAGTAGAATTATTTCCTCTTTTTTTTTTTTCTTTCCTTTTCTTCCTTCCTATTTGAACAGTAACGATTAAGCCACGTTAACATCTTATATTAATTTTTTATAACAAGAAAAAAACAAAATAAGAAAATGTGAGAGAAGATGATGGAAGGGGATGAAAAGATAAGGGAAGAGAATCCTAGTACAAAAAAAAGACAGGTAAATTATTGTACTACTCCTGCTCCGGTGCTCCCACTGCTCCTTTTGCACTGCACGTTGGGTCTCTTTGGTCCTGACTCCTCAAATATCATGGATCAATTGTCAAGACAGCTAGTGCTTGTTGATTGGATCATATGATTCTGCATTTCTCTTAGCGAATCATAGCAAATAAAGAATACAAAGCCTAAAAATTGAGTAAATCATTCATTTCCTATAGTTTAAATTCTTATAATCAAGTAGCAAGTAAAATCACAAACTTGAATAAATCCGAAGTGGAAATTTAATGTAAAAAGGATTGATCACTTGTTAAATTTGCATTTCAACTAACACAACAATGTCCAAGAAAAACTGGACGGGGTAGCCTCAAGCTTTTGTTGCTTCAAGGCCTCATGGCTTTCTTGCTGTCCATTTTCGCTTCTTTCATTTGAAGTTTTTAGTTTCTTATTTCTCAAAACCATATCATCACCTATTTCTTTAGTTTGCGGAATTTGTTGTGGCACTTCAATAAGTCCACTCGAAACCTTATTTGTTTTTTTTAGACAATCTTTCCTTGAAAAAACCAGAAAATCATTTATCGTATAAGTACATGAAATGCTGTATAAAACGAAACCCCAATAAAGATTCTAAATGCATCAGCATGCATTAAAACTATTCCTAGTTGTAATTGTATTAATCTGGTATGAATCAATTCACCACAATATAATATTGGAAAGGAGAGACAATGCTCCTCAACAATTTCCTAACAAATTGTAGACGACGGTGTTGCAATTTAAAGTTTTCCAATAACGTTCTCTATTTTCGTAGGGTCATAGGATGCATCTTGCCGGAAATGAACTGAAATAGGTACATTGCCTTTCCTATGATTCACAACGAATGAGGTAGCGACGTACCTCATGTACAGCAGTCATGAATATATGGTATAACTCACTACCATAATGTGACCTTGGTAGAATGATGTTTATTCCCTTATGCAGATTGAAATTCGTACTCTGAGCACTATTTGACTGTTATTGATCTTCACTGCAATGTTACTATTTCAGTTCAAAATGGAGAACAAAATATGAACTAATCAGCAGTATGTCATAATTCAGTCAAGTATAGTGTTCAACTATACAACTGAGAAATTTGAGAGTAATAAATATAGTGTTCAGTTAGAGGGTTAATGTCAACAACTGAGATTACACTATCAACCGCTGCAAAAATTTTAGAGATGGTAAATTCTCAACTGTACACTACACTTATCACTTCTCAGTTGAGAGTACAGTGTTCAAATGACAAACTGGTGTAGGTATATATATATGAATATGAAAAACTGACAAACTGCTGTAGGTATATATATGAGTGCAAAAAACTAATAAAAATGACGAGCTGCTGCAATATGTAATAACAATTCTGGCACAACGTGAAAAAAGGTCTGCATAAGGTCTCTGTGTTTTCTATAAAATCACATCGTCATAATCAAGATTCTACAAAACGCTAGGCTCTAGTCATGTGGCAGGCTGGGGTCTAGCGCCTAGCGCCTAGGGAGCTAAGCCGACTAGGCGGATATAAGTAAATCTGTTATATTTCGTGTAAAAGTATCTGCTTATACTTAAAATATATATAATTTCATCATAAATTACAAAATAGAATGACATATATATAATTGGAACATAATGAAAACATAGGGAACAATGAAATAATGTGTTTTTATTCAAGTGTGCAAAAAGTCTCTTACAATTTATTGTAAAAAATAAAATGCAAAATGAAAGTTATATATTTTTTGTCTAAGTGAATCGCAACCTAGGAGGGTCTGGAAGGATTAGGCGAGTGTCTTGGCGGTCTAGGCAGACGCTTCACTAGGTCTAGGCGACCTTTTTTAATTTTCAAACTCCTAGACATTAATTAGGACGAGAACCAGCCACCTAGCGTCTAGGAAGGGCCTAAACAACACTAGGTGGGAATTTTTAGAACATTTTGGTCATAATGCATATCAAAACCGTAGTGGAGCATAATTTAAATTTTGTTCGAATAAGTTGACCAGGGAAACATTAGTTTTTAAATTACGATATAAAGGGAATGGAAAAACATCCACTGTAATAACCCAAACCGAACCTTTATGTCCCATCTGTGATGCGATTATCCTTGGCATTGTGTTTCACCCGCATATACATGTGCGATGCCCTGGGAAGCCGCAAACTTAAGCATCAGACCAACAAAATGAAAAAAATGAAAAGGCCACGGGCACCTCCAACTTTGCCACTTTTTCGTCGTTTGAAGAAAGGGGAAGGGCAATATGGTATACAACCAGCTATGTAGATTAAGATTATAATTGAGGTCTAGATATATTGATTAATACCTGTCGTTTAACATGTTACGTTATGTCGAGAGATTATGAACTATAACTATTCGTGAAGTACTATCATATATGAATGCTTGACATAAATATTCACATGTTAGCAAAATACAACCTGTCAAACGTCGAGCAAAAAATTGTTTCTTTGTGTGATTTTAACGGTTGTTTTGTAATTTACTTATGAGTTTCAGTAGCCAAAGCATAACATTTGGATAAAATTTTCTAAATTTTGGTTTTTGTTCTTTACCATATATGTATGGACATGCATCTTAACTTAGCATATTAAAAACACAAAAAAGAACCACAAACTAGTGGCTCAGTAGTAAATGACGGATTACAAGGCTTCTTTAAAACTAAAAACTAGAGGTCTCGGGTTCAAAACTCACTGCTGGTGTGGAAGCCAAACTTGTGGTCAGGAGGAGGCTGAAATGCCTCTGTAAGTCTTCCCGAGCCCCGAAAGGGATGGATAACTGTGGTTTGCCACCAGTTGTCCTCCTTTTAAAAGAAAAAAAAAAACACATAAAAAAGATAACTAAAGAAGCGGTTTTTTTTTTTTGTCACAGGATAAATTTTATTAAATTCTAATAGAAATGTTTACATCTTCTGCAAAAATATTAAAAAGAAATTCAGGATCATAAGTATCCCACAAAAACGAACCACCACGCGAGGTAACATAAGAAACCATTGCATGGGTAGCGAGGTTGCCACTCCGCTGAACATACATAAATTTCACCTCGCTAATTTACATCAATTGAACATTCCCCATTTATCATGTTGATAAGAGATAGAGCATCAGACTCTATCTCTACCATCTCATAATGCATGTCCCCACACGTCACCAAAGCTGCACGAATTGCAGCCACTTCCACCATAGCTGCATCATTGAAAAACTCGCCTCCCACCCCACTAGCCATGTGCAAAAGTCCCGCAAAATCTCGCACCACCGACCCATAGCCACCTGACATTGATTTCCCACGCCATACCCCATCACAGTTAATTTTCAAAGTCCCAAAACTAGGACGTTTCCATCGAACTTGTTGCCCAGCGAAAACCGACGTTGAAGGTTTCCCGCAGTGCTCCTTTTCCCTTGTCTTTTTCGGCTGGGCATCTCTAAACTCTTGAATATGGCTTCGTGATAAAACGATCACATCCCTTGGAAGTTTTATACGTACCTTCAAAAGCCAATGCCTTCTGACATTTCCATATTCTCCAAAGGCCAAAAACAACTTCATGTAGTAGCTCGTCTTTTACCGCTTCATCCTTAAACCGTGCTTCAATCTTCTTCCAACCTTCCAGAAAATCCACCCCTTTGACGACATTCACGTCCATCTGTAAAGGGCAACAATACCAAAAGACCCGGCTAAATTCACACCCAAAGAGCAGATGCTCCTTTGTTTCCTCAAACGAACCACACAAAACGGATGTCGTCTCCACTCGCATCCTCCTTCGGGCTAGATTCCTTCGTACCGCCAAAGTATTGTTGCAACACCTCCATATAAAAAAACTTCAGTTTATTTGGCACTCTTAGCCTCCATACATCTTGCCAAACACGGTCAGACATCATACTCTTACTTCCCATTCCTGTACCCTTCCTATCCCATTCCCTATTTGCTTGAAGATCCATAGCCACTCCATAGCCACTTATGACTGTGTACTTTCCATTCCTAGAATAATGCCAAATTAGTTTATCATGACAACCACCTAAACTAATTGGCAACCCCAATATAAGTTTTGCTTCCTCCTCTTCAAAATAGTTAAGTACCAACTCCTTTTTCCACGATCCCATAGAATGCTCAAATAACTCCCCTACCATCACTGGCATCTCCGCATGCCTAGACCGTATATGGAATGCGCATAACTTTGGAATCCAAGGATCATGTACAATCCTGATACTCTGCCCATCTCCAACCCTCCATTTTAGCCCCCGCTCCAAAATACGATGTCCCTGAAGTATACTTTTCCAACCCCACGAAGATCGCCTCTCTTGTTTTACCTCCATAAATGGTCTATCCGGGTAGTATTTTTCCTTGAGAACACGAGCCAAGAAGGGGTGTTAAAGTCACAATATATATTCCATAATCAAGCAGCTTAAGATGCTCTCTTTGCATAATGTAGAAATCTTCAAGGAAAGTCTTTTCTCACATATAAGAAGAGGAGACATGAAATATCACTCCAATATCACTATTACCAAGATAAACATGCATTATACTATAATCCATCTATATATTAATATACATGATATATTTATATATTATACTACAGTAAGAGCACCAACCTATAAGAAACTCTAGTCGCAAAGTATAGTGGGAACGATGACTAACTATGATGGAATGAATGTACAAATATAAGACTGACGATGCTAGAAGTAACTAAAACAGAAAGAGGAAACATTAATCTTCCAATTTATTACTATGATGGAATGAATGTACATACATACATACATACATATATATATATACATACATATACATATACATATATATATATATATATATATATATAGGTATTCATCAATTCCCCCCCTGAACTTGTGACTATTAGCCAATTTTCCCCCTCAACTTTAATTTAGCCAATTTTCCCCCTCAACTCTTATAATTAGTCAATTTGCACCCTACTGTTAATTTTTTAATTTGATCATAATTAAACAAGTGTGTGTAAAAACTAAATAAGATGTATGTTAATCATGTTCCTATATGTTTATCCTATTACAAATAAATTAAAATTTAGAACTTTACAATTTATCATAGATAGTATTATTAGTCATAATAAATCAGTATGGAGTAATTTTATTTGATTTTTGACTATACAAAATTGATAACGAAAAGGATTGATGTGTAAATTTTTGTATGTGAATACAATTTTCTTTATAAAAGTGAAAGCTAAGTTCAAGTAAATTGCAGAGAATCGAGCTTTAGTGAAAAAATGGCTAGTCTATTCATAATTTTCGACTCCTTATTAAGAATAACCCATTTTATTGAAATAGGTCTGATCCATGAGCTTAGGCTTATTATTTCTTCTTCTACATGCTTTAAACCCGATTCATAACCTTTTCTTATAATCAACCCATATCACATACTAACTGTATTATGTTTTCGTACATTTTACCCTATATTATGCAGGTGAGTTTATGTTAATTTTAGTACTTTGTTGGAAGTTATTAGAAAGATTGAAAATTAAGAAAAGAATAGATGGAAAATTAAAAAAAAAAACAAAAATTAACAGTAGGGTGCAAATTGACTAATTTTGAGAGTTGAGGAGGGAAATTGGCCAAATTAAAGTTGAGGGGGGAAATTGACTAATTATGAGAGTTGAGGGGGGAAATTGGTCAATGGTCACAAGTTCAGGAGGGAAATTGATGAATATCTCTCTCTCTCTCTCTCTCTCTCTCTCTCTCTCTCTCTATATATATATATATATATATATATATAAGACTGATGGTGCCAAAGCAACTTAAGCAGAAAGAGGAAACATTAATCTTCCAATTTATTACTATATCCAAGGTCCGCAGAACATGTACAAAGTTCACGTTCCTCACGCTGCTTCTATTAATCATTTAAAAAAAAGAAATCATTCCTTATTTCTCTCATGCACATTCACTTCGTGTTCGTCTATAGCACAACAAATTATTCTATACTAAAACCCAAACGTCAGTGTACTGTTCACGGACAGTGGAGTGACGAAAATGCCCTCCAAAATTTTTCCCATCAGCGGTATCTTTTAGCTTTTTCTACAGTACAATGACGATTTTACCCTTGGAAACCACGCGTCTGTCATCAGTGGTTCTTCCGCTTCAGTTCTACTCTGCCTTTTCTTTGGGTTCCCCTCTCTCTCTCTCTCTCTCTCTCTCTCTCTCTCTCACCATTTTCATATTTTCCTTATTTTGGAGCCTAGGTATTTTCTCTCTCCCACGCCTTCGTTGTTCTCGCTATCCGTCCTTCGCGTCTGTGTCTCGCCGATTATTCACGGCCGTTTTCTTCTCGGAAAACTAACGATCTCTGGTGAGTTTTTTGCGTTTCTTGCCGTGTCTAATTTCAATTTTTTTTTTTCGTTGTTTGGGTGTGTGTGGCTTTGCGATGCGGTTTGATTTTTGGTTTCAGGAAAAGTTATCAATGCGATCTAAGGTTTTTTGGTGAGTTTTCTGCTTTGCTGATTGTATGTTGTTTGATTCTTTTTTCGTGCTTTGGGTATGCCTTTCTGATCTGCTTTCATATTTGGTTTCAGCAAAAGAAGTTGTTTGAATTTTGGCCTTTCTGTCTACAACCTGGCAAGCTGTTTGCGATCAAGGTATTTAACTTTTTTTTTTTTTGGTGCTGGTTCTTTCTCCGGTGATGGCATGTTTGATTGGTCAAAAAATGAAATAAATAAATTATGAGATTTACTGAATTATGCTTCATTTAATTAAATCTTTGGTTTTGTTGGGTTGTCATTGTTTGGCCTGTTCTAAACTTATATGTCTTGGGTTATCAATTTTTTTCGGTTGTCATTTTTTCCTTTTATTTTCTGCTGGAAGCACTATTATATTCATGCTAATTTTGATGAAAAGGAAATGTGTTTAATTGAAGGGTTAAATATGTATGAAGCAGGACATAGTATGCTATAAGACATTTTTCCTTTTATTCTCTGTTTCTTCGTTATCGATTTCATAGGATTTGGGTTTGGGCAGATCAATGCTGCAAACCACTTCAATAACATGTCTTGGAACTCAATTGGCCACTATCATCGCAGTCTCCATATTCTTGGTAATACACCAGAAGCAATCATCTCATGGCTTGAAAAGGATGGAAAGACGAATCCAGGGCAATCACATAGCATTAACTCATCAGACATAATCAACGTTTGGAAATGCTTTGTCTTATTTATTTATTTGATTAACAATTCAAACTTATCTTTGTATTTATTAGTATCTTCATTTCCTTGACAATTCAAGCATATCTTTTTTGTGTTTCTTTTTTTTTTTCTGAGTGTTTAATTTTATTTGAATTTCTTAATTTGTTCAAAGGATGCTTTGGTTAGTAGCCATCTTATTTAATGATTTTTTTTTTCTTTTGGTTTTTGAGCACCAATGGTATTGGTGAATGGTGAAGAGGTTTGTATGGGTTCATGTATCTTAAACATGTAGTGAGAAGTGAGGGTTTTGTTTTAGTATTTTAGATAATTTGAGGAACATGTAGATACTAAGATTTGTGGTTGCTTTCTTAAACCATGATAAAGCAGTCCATGTAATTTTAACATAGATATAATTTTTATCTAATGCATGAGTATATGAAATGTTAATACGATAATATATTGGGCAACACTATGTGATTTAAAATGCGAAGAGAGACAATGAACCATGTTTGATATTTTATTTGTGTTGGTTGTTTTAAATTTGAGCTTTTTTGAGTTGGATTCATGTGTTTTGTTTAAGATATCATTTTTGGTTTATGAATGGTTTGCCAGTGTGAAAGTTTGCTTATTTTTTACGGTTGGATTCATGGGTTTTCTTAAGCTTTGAAGTTCTTAGTTTTTATCAAGAAATTTAATCTGGGTTTCATTTATTTGTGAAACTAGCACTTTTTTGTGAAGATTTTCAGTAAATGATTGCTTATTTGGCTTTAAATTTGATCTCTTTAAATTTTCAGGTTGTTCTAGACTTTGTCAACAGTGCAGAGTTGTCTTCGGCAGAGCTCGATAGCAACTCTAGGTCAGTCTGAATTGCCAGTAGATATGATTTTTGTTTAATTTATTCGTCTTCTTTCAAATTTATGTGCAAATATTTTTGGAGCCCAAGTGATTCAAAGTTCAAATTTATTTGTAAAGTATAAGTGTGGGTGTGGACACCCAATATAACTTTTACATGGTGTTGCTATCTGGTATTTGATAGAATTATATTGGGGACTGTCTAAATTTTGGGTTTAGCTGCAGATGAAGCGAAATAAAAAGGTTATAAATTAGAGGTATAATTTAATTATTATATTTGATGCGTCATTTGATTAAATGAATACAGTAGGAACATTGATTTGACGTATGTGCTTTCGTATGGAAAATTGAATTTTGTGTGTTTATAAGTGCGTATATACTCAATATTTATTTTAATTACAATGGAATTGACTGAAAATTATGGAGAATTAGTGTAAATTTACACACTTGAAGAAATAGAATGAAAATGTAAGTAAAGAAAAATTAGAATGTAATACATAATATCTTTTTGTGTGTGTGTGTGTAAGGGATTGATGACTAAATGTGCTACGTTAAGAGATTGCTTATTTCGTTAGTTAAGGACAGCGGTTGATAGAAGCATAACCAAACCCAGATAAGAGTCACATTTTGATTGCCTTCCTGTCCTTATTTTTTGTATTTTTCACTTAGCTCTATGTTGTTAACTGCAAATTTTGGTATTTTGTTCCCTTTAGTTTTATCTACTAATTATTGTTCTACGAATTGTATTCTTCAGTTAAATAATGATTAACTAGAATGTTCCAAAAAAAAAAATAAATAAATAAATAAAATCAAGCATTGCAGTGTTCGGTATGATAATTTACATCCAATATGATCATTAGCCAATCGAGAACCTAATTTGGGAATTGGGTTTTAAAGTTTTAATAGTTTTGTTGTGTGTAAATTTCTTGCTTTGCCTACCAAGAATCTAATAACAAAAGGCTTAGTTATTTTCCCCAAATGGTTTTCAATTTGTTGTAGGTAAACAAGAGCTACTGGACTATTATGCACAGGGGAATGGAAGGAAAGTAAAAATTCAGGCTTTTAATACAAATTGGAAATTGAGCGACACTAAACAAACGATAGGTAAAACTAACCACTACTTTCTTTCCATTTAAATATAAATCAATTGATTAAGTCTATGTTTTAAAATGAAGTTTCAATTGTTTTCAAATTCTAACAACGATCTCCTACACGTTAAGATAATCTATTTAGAGTTTTGATCCACTTTTGATTATGCAGAATTTCAATTTTTTTCCATATAAAGTTTCCATTTTTCTTTAGAGTAAGAGAAGAAGCTTTAATTTGGGTTTACAATTTTTCCCTTTGTAGATTTTCAAAGTAGGACCAACCTTTCAAAAGGCACTTCAGGTTCTGGATTTTTTTTTTTTTTGTTATGCTTTTGTTATATCAGGTTCTAAATTGCGCAACACAATTTGTCCCTTTGTCTAATCTACTCCAAAGACAGGTTGAGCAAAAGGAGGAAAGGTTTAAGCAGGTATGTGTACTGTGTGTTTTCATCAATACTTTCTCAGAATGTGCCTTCATTGTTAGTTTCTGTACTATTTTTCTCTGTCAAAAAATTGGAAATAAATATGATCTTTTCACTATCGCTTCTCCTTCCAAGTTTTTTCCACATAAAATAAAACAACAAATAAATATTTTGTTTCCCTTTTTCTACTTTATTCTTTGCAGCAAAACAAGCATGATTTTGTTGGTACTGATTATTTAGTGAAGCAACGGTTTCATATTGTGAACTGTTTTGCGTGTTAAACACTTTATTCTTTATGGTTGCAGTTTCCTAAATGAAGTTTGACATGTATGGAATTTGACAATTTACAACCATAAACTTCATTTCGCCCATGGACACCAATTTTGTTCCTTATTGTTGATAGAGTTGTAAATAAATTTGCACATGTATGTAAATAGTATTGTCTACTGTATACACGTATATAATTTTTTTAGAAATTCTATGTGTTATACAATTTTCATTCCCGCAGCAACGCGCGGGCACCCTTGCTAGTAAATACTAAAAGCAAAATGAATGGCTATCAAATGACTCTCATTTATTATTTGTTAAATGTTACTAGATATCTACGATATTGTTTCAACTATCTCAAGAGGCAGCCACACAACGGGTAAGTTGAAAAGACTACTCGCAATAGATTGAACCAAAATTGCGCTCTCTCCCTCTCTCCCTCTCTCCCTCTCTCCCCTTCCTCTACAACCCCTCTCTCTCTCTCTCTCTCTCTCTCTCTCTCTCTCTCTATGACAACATGGGTCTCACCCACATTGCCTGCGGCAAAGACAGAAGGGTAAACTGTCATTTGACTGCTTGAACTATTACCCTAGTTGAAATTAATCTCTGAACTATTTTTTTGATAAATTAACCATCTGAACTATTTGAAATCATCCTATTAATCTCTTGTCGGTAGATTCCATCCACTATTTTGTCAAATTCAAGGGCAAATTAGTCTTTCCATTGTTAATTTTGATTTGTCAGCTATAACCATCAATAAAATTATGACATATGGACACAAAATAACGTGTAATGATAATGTGAAATGGTCCGTTATGTAACATTTGGTTTTTTATGGTTTCTTATTATCCTATATGTTTTACACATTATTTTGTGTCCATGTGCCATAATTTTATTTGAGTGATGTTATTCCCACCCCAATGTCTTATCTTTCTACCCATCTTTTAATGAATTTTTTTACTTACCAATTTGTCCATTTACAAAAAGACTGATAAAGACATTAATTATCTTGTTTTGTTTAATTCAAAAGAAAAACAGGTTGGGCATGGGAGGCAATTTATCTACCTTAAACCCTAACTCATATTTTCATCTCCTTTCATTCAGAGAAAGTAAAAAAAATAGCAATGGACTTAGAAGATGACTTTTTAATTGAACATGTAGAAGATGACGCTTCTACAGAAGAGGTAGAAGATTATGTTTCCATTGAAAAGGTAGAAGAATAATTTGTGTGCAGGTTATGTGAATTTATCCATCGTATTTTTAAATTTGTCGTTGTCGAATTCTTTTGAATTTGGATACCTCTGTTGTTTCCATTTGAATTTGTAGACCTTAGTGGTTTTCATTTACATATTATTTGTTATATTTTTTAAAAGACAATTTTATAATTTCATATGTACGTATATATTAAAGGTTATTTTGGGAATAATAGTGGGTGAGAAAATAGCATTTTAATTTTTTAACCTTTTAAGGTGGGTGAGATTATAACGTGGGTGAGAAAATAAGATAATGGGGTGAGTCTAATAGCTCACTTTTATTTGTGGTTGCTGTTGACAAGGAAGAATTGATGATAAAATGACTAATTTACCCTTGAATTTGACGAAATAATGGACAGATATAACTGCAAGGGGTTAATTGGCTAATTTAAATAATTTAGGAAGTTAATTTACCAAAAAAATAGTTCAATGATTTAAACTGCAGTTTACCCAAGAAAGAAACAAATGATGAAACAACCGAACCCAAATCGCTCCAAAACCCTAAGGACAAAATGACTACCCTACCCCCCTAACTTGTCATCCTTACCGTGTGATCTGAACCCAGATGGTCAGTCTCGTCATTTTGACTCCCAAAGGACCGGGCTTAAACTAATTGATGAGAAAGCCCACAGAAGGCATGATGGGCAGCCCAAACCCGGCCCCTTTCGGATGACATTGTTGCAAATAAGGTGAAATTGGATGACAATTCGTTGACTGTAGCTAAGCAACAGCCAATTCCTCTTCTACTTTAGAAAAGATAACAAGCAATTCAGACCACTCGATGCTGCGGGTTTTAAATATGTGTTAAACCCGTGGAATATATGAAAATCTATTTACATTCTCATGTTCAATAAGGAAAAAAAATGTCTTAAACATGTAGAATATCTTACATAGCTTATACCTATTATGGTAGGAACAAAATAAGAATCTCCAAATAGAAAGACGTAGGATGTAACACAACAGATAGCTCACCAAAAAGCTCCAGCCCTTTAATAGTGGTGACACATTTCCGCATATTACACATGACCTTTTTAATCGTAATTTCTTTCTTCTCCTACCAAAAAAAAAAAAAAAAAAAAAAATACATGACAGAATAAATTTCAAAAATAACATACTTGTTCAATCCCTGGAGCTAAAACTTTCAGTTTTTCTATATATATAAATTATGATCACATTTTGATTATTTTTTAAACAATCTATATTACTTACACTAAGGGAAGGGGATGGGTTTGGCCTCATAATGAACTAGTAACAATGTAGTTCAAATTCGCCTTTTGTGAGAATCGAACCTAAAACCTCTCACTTACATGTAAAGAGGAATATCACTATACCTAATACAAAGTAACACATTTTGATCATCGACATAAAATAGAAATTAACATATACTTGCACAATCAAAGATTTATGGAACTTAAAACTTAGAGCCAGAGCTTCAACTTCTGTTGAAACCACCCTTCTCTCGAACCCTTGGCGACTGATTCTTGCATCATCTATACAGTAAAACTTGGTCAATCAATCAAAGATTTATAAAAGTTTTGAATTTTAACCTCAATTACAGCATGCAGACCCAAAAAATTTGATCCAAATGAAAGTTGGAGAATCCTAATAAGAACAAAGGTGCTAAATTACAGAACTTGGATATTTCTTAAAGCCCCTAGCCCATGATATTGTAAATTCTTAAATTTTCTGAGCAATGAAACACTATTAAAACGGATATGATTAAAGAAACTGCTAACAACAATGTTTCAGGTCATGAACTCTTATAATAGGTCACTAACCATTCAAATCGAGATATGATTTCTACAATCTGAAATCAAAGAAAATAATAACTCGTTTACTATTCCATAATTAGAATGAAAAAAAAAAAATTAAAAAATGTCATGAAAGCCATAGCACATGCTTCAGAACATTCACATAATCATGAGATATTGTTACACAATTTAAATTCTTCAAGAAAATGAGCCCATGTAATCATGAACTCACACTTTTAACAATGAAAGTTTACAAAATTCAAGGCTTGAAATCAAGCAATCATGCCACCAAACAAATTATTAGAAGAACAGGATGCTTCTTGTGCCTAAACCCATCAAATAACACCTTATCCTTTATCAGTTATCCGAGGCGTCAACATTCTAAGACGATTTGACACCACACCACACAGCACAACAAATTTATTTGACAAAACCAAAAAATGAATCCAAAACCTCCACCAAAATACATTCACTGTTATTACCTAAAGCTTGACCTTGATTGTCATTTGCAAATGTGGTTTAGATAATTAAATTTACAGTTTGTAATTTACATATTTCAATGTAAATATAATCTTTTATATTCACTAAATAAATTCAAAAAAAAATTCAAAAAAAAAAAAAAAACATGAAAATAGGAAATATCACCTATTTAAGTGTGCGGTGGTTCTGGCCCTGCATTCTTAGTTCTGTGAGATGCATGGTGGATATTAACTAAGTATGCAATATGTCATGTTTTATCAATGTCAACATTTCATTTTACTAAAAATAACCGCAAAGATTGAATAATAAAACACAACTCACCAAGAATAAGCCTGCACTGCATCAACATGCACCCAAAGGAAAAATAAAATTATAGACAAAAAGCGATTAAAAACAAAATCGCAGAGAGCAAACATGCAGCAAAAACAAAAAAAAAAATGTTAGAAATACCGACCTTTCACTGCGATTCTAGCGGAAACAGTGAGGCTGATTCAACCTACAGATCAGGTGCCACCCTCTCCTAAAACCAAACCCATACCCAAACGCAAGAAAGCTAAATAACAAATGAATTGATTCAATAAATTCACAAAATTAGCCACTTGAAATCGATCGGAGACTCACCGGGAAACCCAACCTTTTCTACCTGCTATTGTAAAATAAAATTGCAATACTCCAAGCAATCCAATAATCACCAGAACCTAAACCTTTCTCAGTCATTCAAATTCACCATTTCATTCATCAGTTTGCTCATTCATTCACACAGTTATGAAAATCTTTTCGACGACCGTTGGGAGTAACGTTTAAAAAAAAATTAAAGAAAATGAAATCCCTAATCTTGAATTTTGAAGGGTCACAACTTTAGAAACAAATAATAATTCAAAGATTTTAATAATTCACCAACCAAGAATGCTCACATCCTTCGGGTTGATGACTGCCAAATGCAAGGAAGAGAAGATACATACATCAAAAGGGCCACAGTGGTTAGCAGTCATATTATAAATATTACTGTTAAGCACTCAAATACGAATCCTAGAGTCTACAAACCCGATTGGATCTATAGTTTTCTGCAGTAAACTCATCGTATCTGGTGGTTGCACCATTAAGTGAAAATATATAATGGCACAAAGGTCTTGCCCTTCCACATGAATTCAAAACTCATAATTATAAAACCCCAGAAAATTATAGTAATTTCACAATTTTACAACGTATAAATCATTTATTGAACATGATGTGCACTTTTAAATTTATGACAAAGCATTTATTAGACAATAATGCTACTAAAATTAAAACTTAGTTGCATAAGAGAATCTCTCATTTGACACCATCTCCAGTCCAATATCATAGGGTCTTAAACATACATTAGATAGTTTGCATAAATAAATAAATAAAATGTGACAATGCATTGTGTTTTCATAATTTGACTATCCAATCTAGCGATATTTTATTCAAAGATTTTGAAACTCAATCCAATTGGACATAAGTTTGAAATTTAGTCCAAGCCAATATCAATTGCATTAATTCGGTCAGGTATTAAGTTTTCAAGTACAACTCTATCCAATTGGATATATGCTTGAAAGCTAATACCTTCGCAGAAATTGGAGCAATCCTATATCTCAAATTTTATTATTCAGTCACATTGTTTCCTAGATTTCTCATACATAAACATACGATTCGAATCCTATCACGCGAATCGCTACTGGACTTCTGACAATATGCTCACCATCTGTCCAAGTTAGGCTCCCAAACTTGTAACCTCCATTCACTCTCTCGGTAGAGAAGAAGGTAACTTTGAAGGAAAGAATTTGGCTGGTTATATTGAAAATTAAACTTTGAGGCTCAACTGTCATTTTTACGCCAGAAGGAGCCTGCACCAATACCGTATACTTCGAGTTAATTTGTCCCACATTTGTCACGGTTCTTGTCACAGTTGTCGCCCTTTTGAGGTTTGGAATTGTGATAGATGGGAGGTTGAAGTTCATTCCATGACCTTTCGTTGAGCAATTTATTGTGTTCTTGGTTAATCTAGTAATCGATGCGCTAGTGTAACCGAGGGAGCAGAGGAACTGCATGTAATCCTTTGTACTAGTATCAAAGATGAGCCCTGGATCAATTGCCTTGTTGGGATCAACATGCCCTCCTCCCATGTCGAAAGGGTCAGCTTCCTTGCGCGTCAAGCCTTCAGCTGAAATACTTGTCCCATCTGTTCCAGTTTGGGAAGCTGCAATTTTCATAAAAGTTGAATGGTTAGTGTCGAAATTACATATGGTGTTGATGATTTTGGTTTGATGACTTGCCAGTAGTGACTAGAGCTGATTTTATTGCAGCAGGAGACCAATTTGGATGTGCAGATTTAATGAGAGCTGCTATTCCTGCGACATGAGGGCACGCCATTGAAGTTCCTGATAGCAGCGCATAACCGCTGCGATGTTCAGTGTCAAGTGGGCGAAATGCAGCTATGATGTCTACTCCCGGTGCAGCTATGTCCGGCTATGTTCATAGATCAAATGACATGATGAAAATATGAATATAAAAAACATATTAGTACTTTTATTTATGTATTTATTTCGCGAGCCTTGCAGTACCTTAAGCACTTCTGGTGTCATGGAACTAGGTCCTCTAGCGGAGAAAGACGCAACTCGCGGAGAGACCCATTTCCCAATGGTAGTTTTCGGATCACTGAGCTTTGCAATCGAATGCCTTCATAGCGTAGTGGAAAAATTAGTTTGTGTCATATATGTGAACATGTAACTTCTAACGCTGTATCCATCTTCATATGTCTTACCTTGCTCTTCTGATGTAGGAAAGTATTTGTGTCCCTACTTCATAATCTACACTGATGCATGGAATGTCGCATGAACTGAGCCCGTCATTACGAAACTGTGCGAATATAAGTCCAACCCCTCCCGCGTCCTTCACGGTGGTTGCAGCAGACTCGATGTCCTGTTGATCTGATTTTGAGAAACAAAGTACTATTTTCCCCGAGGCTAATGTTGCATTGAGACTTCCAGGCTGACAATCCTTGCTTGAAGTAACATGGAAGATTGTGACACAAGGTACATAAACGCAAAGATAAACCAAGATAATAATCGAAACAAAAGAATATGTCTCACGCTGAATCATCTGTCGGGTCTATAGCTATGCGTTCAGAGTATGTGATGCTAGCGAATTCAGGGTTGTATTTTCCAACATCAATAGATTGACCCTGCAAAACACAACCATTGCACGAAATCTTAACCAACTGCTTTATATTCTAGACGTTTAACCCCAAGGATGATCTAGTTTACCCAGAGAGTTTGATTGTTTCCGAGTGTAATGGCTGTCGGAAAGGCCCTGTCGATTGTGGTAGCTGCAACAGTGATGAGCCATGGGGCAGTGTTTACAATGGTTTGAGAGATAGGGCCATCATTTCCTGCTGAGCAAACTACTGTAATTCCCTTCGTCACTGCGTGAAACGAACCAATTGCGATTGAATCACGCTGATCAACGTACGAGAACAAAGGAATCTCATTGCCCACAGAAAGAGAGATGATGTCTACTCCATCATGAATGGCCTTGTCAAATGCCTTCAGAAGATCAGCATCGGTGCATCCTTCGAAGGCCCAGCAGGCCTTGTAAATTGCCAAGTGAGCAAGAGGGGCTCCTCCTCTGGCTAGCCCGGAAGCAAGTCCTCTGTAGTTGGCATTCTTCACAAAATACCCAGCTGCTGTAGAAGCCGTATGAGTGCCATGTCCAATTCCATCCCGCGGTGACAGAAAGTCCACATTGTTGGTTTTATTGAGATTTTGGAACTGATTCTTCGCACCTTTTTTAAACCATCGTGCACCAATAATTTTTTTGTTGCAATTTGTGGAGTTGAAGTATTCCCCCTGCTGGCAAATGCCCTTCCAATGTGATGGGATAGGACCCATGGCGTCATCATTAAAGCTTTCGGATTCAGGCCAAACACCTGCACAGATAGTCGCATTGGTATTCGACTACAATTTTAACTGTACTAGTATTTATCTGAAGGTATGTTTGTACCTGAATCTATTACACCAATGATAGTTCCTTTGCCCATGCTCTTTGTTAAAAGATTGTCCGACGAATACCTATGAATCCCAATGAAATCCCAACTTCGGGTTGTGTGGAGCTTGTGAACGCGATTCGGGATCACTTGGACAACTTCAGGAAACTCTGCAGCTTACTGTGTTAGCCATGATTGCTGATAAAATAGTATGCTCATAATGTAATCTCTTGCTAAATACAATACCTGCTATTTCTTCTGCCTGAGATTCCGTTAATCTTGCAGCAAAGCCGGAAAATCCATAGTTGTAGCTGTATATTATCGATCTATATGCATCTTCTTTGCTTCAAATAACCAAAAGGAGATTTTTATCTTTGTCTTTCATATCACCGAATGCAAATCATATCGACATTAGAAATAAAAGAATGAATAATGTAGGATAAATCCATACCTCCCAAGCAAGGTGGTTAGCATTTTATGATGAAACTTTTTTGTCAATGCAGGATCATCATATTTCTTCTCTCCCAGATATACAATGTGCACCTGAAAACATTCCTTTGTCAGAAACCCGTGTCCAAAGAGCGAAAAGAAAAAAGGAAATGGAGCTAAAACTTGAAAATACGCAATACACTCACTTCGCTTGTGGCATTAACAAATGTTACGGAGACATGGAGATAGTGTTGAAGTAAACAAAGAGCAAGAACCACAAGAGAGTAGTTTTTTTGTCCGCACATCCGGTTTCTTCTTGTATCGGAATCCATCAACGTATGGATCAAAGCCATGAAAACTCTTGTGATTTCCTACTGCAGGTATTGCTTCATGGTAAAATCTGCAGATTTTTATAATCCAGCCATTCCCTGCATCTCCAAATTATATTGCAATTAGACCTGGCATTCGTGTCGTGTTTCTCGTGTTCGTGTCGTTTTCGTGTCATACCCGATAGCTTAACAGGTCGTGTCCTGTAATACCTGTTAAAGTAAACGGGTAATGTGACCCGACCCGAAATCAACCCGTTAATATTATCAGGTAATATGACCCGACCCGTTACCCGTTAAGAAAATTATATTTTAAATCAATAAAAATGAAAAGAAAAACCTAATTTGACCCAAAAAAATGTAAACCATAATATTAAATTAGTATATACATACTAAATTTCGGAGTTGACCTCTTAATGAAAGTTGTAAAGCTTTTCATTACGAGTGATTACATTTTTCACACTTATTATTATTAATTTTTCACTCAAATAAATAACATTGTTCATGAGATTTGGAGGGTTTTAAAAATCTACACTTATTTATACTTTCATCAAGTATAACATAAGATTTTATGGTATCCGCTAGTGTAAATATTTTAAATTGAAGATCAAATTAATTCATTGTATTCATATAGGGTCAATGAGTGTAGCTGTAAAAAATCATCAAAATCGGAGTTAAAATAACCGTTGAATCGTAATTTTTCGTTTATAACCGTCGAAAAGTTTTGTCTCATTACTTGATCTTTGAATGTTTGTTTTTTTGCAATTTTTTGCGTATGCGATCTCGAAGCATATATAAACAAGTTTGACGGTTTGATCGTTGAAATTAGTTTCGTAGGATGCGTATCCCATCAAAACGGTAGATTCACTAACACTAAAGAGTTTATTTATACTTTCATCAAGTATAACATAAGATTTTGTGGTATCCACTAATGTAAATATTTTAAATTGAAGATCGAATTCATTCATTGTATTCATTTAGGGTCTAGGAGTGTAGCTGTAAAAAATCATCAAAATCGGAGTTACAATAACCGTTAAATCGTGATTTTTCGTTTATAACCATCGAAAAGTTTTGTCTCATTACTTGATCTCTGAATGTTTGTTTTTTGCAATTTTTGGCATATGCGATCTCGAAGTATATATAAACAAATTTGACGGTTGGATCGTTGAAATTAGTTTCATAGGATGCGTATCACATCAAAATGATAAATTCACTAACACTTAAGAGTTTATTTATACTTTCATCAAGTATAACATAAGATTTTGTGGTATCCACTAGTGTAAATATTTTAAATTGAAGATCGAATTCATTCATTGTATTTGTTTAGGGTCAAGGAGTGTATCTGTAAAAAAACATCAAAATCGGAGTTAAAATAACCGTTAAATCGTGATTTTTCATGTATAGCCGTCGAAAAGTTTTGTCTCATTACTTGATCTTTGAATGTTTGTTTTTTTGTAATTTTTGGCGTATGCGATCTCGAAGCATATATAAACAAGTTTGACGGTTGGATCGTTGAAATTAGTTTCGTAGGATGCGTATCCCATCAAAACGATAGAATCACTAACACTTAAGAGTTTATTTACACTTTCATCAAGTATAACATAAGATTTTGTGGTATCCACTAGTGTAAATATTTTAAATTGAAGATCAAATTCATTCATTGTATTCATTTAGGGTCAAGGAGTGTAGCTGTAAAAAATCATCAAAATCGGAGTTATAATAACCGTTAAATCGTGATTTTTCGTTTATAACCGTCGAAAAGTTTTGTCTCATTATTTGATCTTTGAATGTTTGTTTTTTGCAATTTTTGGCGTATGCGATCTCGAAGCATATATAAACAAGTTTGACGGCTGGATCGTTGAAATTAGTTTCGTAGGATGCGTATCACATCAAAACGATAGATTCACTAACATTTAAAAGTTTATTTATACTTTCATCAAGTATAACATAAGATTTTGTGGTATCCACTAGTGTAAATATTTTAAATAGAAGATCGAATTCATTCTTTGTATTTGTTTAGGGTCAAGGAGTGTAGCTGTAAAAAATCATCAAAATCGGAGTTAAAATAACCGTTAAATCGTGATTTTTCGTTTATAACCGTCGAAAAGTTTTGTCTTATTACTTGATCTCTGAATGTTTGTTTTTTGCAATTTTTGGTGTATGCGATCTTGAAGCATATATAAACAAGTTTGACGGTTGGATCGTTGAAATTAGTTTCTAAGATGCGTATCCCATCAGAACGATAGATTCACTAATACTTGAGAGTTTATTTATACTTTCATTAAGTATAACATAAGATTTTGTGGTATCCACTAGTGTAAATATTTTAAATTGAAGATCGAATTTATTCATTGTATTTATATAAGATCAAGGAGTGTAGCTGTAAAAAATCATCAAAATCAAAGTTAAAATAACCGTTAAATCGTGATTTTTCATTTATAACCGTCGAAAAGTTTTGTCTCATTACTTGATCTCTAAATGTTTGTTTTTTGCAATTTTTAGTGTATGCGATCTCGAAACATGTATAAACAAGTTTGACGGTTGGATCATTGAAATTAGTTTCATAGGATGCGTATCCTATCAAAACGATGCATTAACTAATACTTAAGAGCTTATTTATACTTTCATTAAGTATAACATAAGATTTGTGGTATCCACTAGTGTAAATATTTTAAATTGAAGATCGAATTCATTCATTGTATTCATATAAGGTCAAGGAGTGTAGCTGTACAAAATCATCAAAATCAGAGTTAAAATAACCGTTAAATCGTGATTTTTCATTTATAACCGTTGAAAAGTTTTGTCTCATTACTTCATCCCTGAATGTTTGTTTTTTGCAATTTTTTGAGTATGCGATCTCGAAGCATGTATAAACAAGTTTGATGGTTGGATTGTTGAAATTAGTTTTCTAGGATACGTATCCCGTCAAAACGATAAATTCACTAACACTTAAGAGTTTATCCATACTTTCATCATTTTGATGTGATATGCATTGATGTTATACTTAATGAAAGTATAAATAAACTTTAATTGTTAGTGAATCTTATCGTTTTGATGACTTGGAATAAATATATTAATTATTTATATATTTTAAGTGTTAATTAGACTATGTTTCAATTAGTATGTGATGATATTTAATAATAAAATTACATTTATGTTTTTTATTACGTATTTTATTTTTATTCAAGTTAAAATGTTATAAGAGATAAAAAAAAGAAAAAAAAAAGCTGGTTATTTTTTTTCTTTGGGTTAAACATTAGGCGGGAAATGGATGGATATAGGTTGCAAAATTTCCCAAACATTAGGTGGGAAATGGATGAAACTCTTGAAATATTAGGCGGGAAATTAATTATTATAATTTTTTTTATGTTTTTGGTATTTTTAAATTACTTGATATTTTTATTTTTAATGTGTTTTATGATTTTTAATCTCAATCCTTGCCTATAATATACTATAAAAATAAATAAATAAAACTTAAATTTTAAAATTTATATAGAATAATAATAGAATAATAATTAATAAACAATATATACATATTCATTATATCTATTGCATTTTATAGTAAGTTTTTTTTTAGTAGTTTAAAAAATTAAAATCATCAAAATAGCATTTTTCTAATCGTGTCGAAACAAGTTACCCGCGTGTCACTTTCGTGTAAACCTGTTAAGGACCCGTTATTAACGGGTTATTATCGTGTGACCCGATAATAACCCGATTAGTTATCGTGTTGACCCGAAACCTGCTATTTTCGTGTCGTTTACGTGTTGTGTTAATGGGTCGTGTAATAAATTGCCAGGTCTAATTGCAATAGTCCTAATGGACATGTGAAAAGTGGAAAATCCTTTTTACTGTTCTACTTCTGCCCTTTAATATTTGCTCAATCCATTGAAAAAGATGCAGGGCCAAAGACTTTCCAGTGTAAAGCTCCACATACGAAAATCATGCTGTACCATGTGAGGGTATCATTTCGGGTAGAAATTTTTTGCTCAAAACTTTGAATAATTTGCTTTTATCTACTTCCCCAGCCCTTTGTTGTGTCAACTTGAACGGTAGGGCACACACTTTCAGTGATGTATGCCGTCAACCATGACCACCATTGCCAAGCATAATCTTTTCCAGCTCGTACAAAAACACGAATAGATTCTCTAGACAAGACATTTGTTATTTATTAAAGGACGGATATTGGATTGATAATGCATTGAGAAGATATTGATAAGTTTTGAGGTTGACATGCATCAAGAGAAAAAGTATGAGAATGTGTATCGTATTATACACGAAGAACAGACATTCTACCTAGAGAAAAAGTATGTCAATGTGTGTTATATATATTTTTTTTTGAGAACAAAAACAAAAAAATATACACAAAGAACATACGTCATTTCTAGAAAAAAAAAAAAAAAGTATGCCAACGTGTATCATATTGTACACACTGTTGTCTTGGCATTTTTGTTTATGTACAGTGTACTTGAAGGATGTAGAGTTTAGGTGAATCATTGTGGTGCTGCAGTGTATTGCAGTAGGGCCCCTTATACACCTTTATTGGACTGCCTTTTATTTTTGGGGTCGAAATTGGACAGCCTTTTTATGAGAGGGCTGACGTGAGATTCCCCAGCCCACAAAGTTATGAGTGCCGCTTTTGCCTTACATTAGTGGGACTCGGTATTCTTTTTCAAGATAAAGCAGGATGGTTTTGCGACGAAAGGCATTTCTGTAGAAGCCCCATAATGTTTTAAAAGGGAAGCATGATGACAACGTAAGGTGAGTGTGACGGAGGAAGTCGATCCTATCACTAGTTGTATATAATTGTATGTTAGTCTCATATTGTGCAATTAGATTTTCGCATCAATTGTATATAAGTATATATCTATCTTTCCCATCACATGTTACGTGACGAGAGAGATAAACATTAATAGTACACAACTCCAATGACATTCAAGAATTTCTCGAGTAGGATGACGTTAGAAAAGTTGCAGTTACAACTGACATTTTCTGACAAATTGAGCATGTTCATCATTAAAAGTTAATGCTAAGAAAATTTGGTGAGATTCCTAAAGCAGGTTTTAGCCCCTTAATCTCCCCACTAAGGAACCTGGTTCTCTGTTCCCCATTGCACCCACACAAAAAAAGAGAATCAAATTCCTTTGCTCTCCACTTTCATGAGAATTTCAATTCCACTTTGAAAGACAATGGAGTCTATAGTTGTTCATCAAGCATTCATACACCCCCTCATATTATTTACAACCGTGTATTGTACAATCAACAAACTATGCTCACAAAGGAGAGGGGAAGTAGACCTAATCTTCGGAAATATTCCCGTTATTATACGTACTCACTATTCGATCATGTGTCTGTATTAATACAATTTACTGGATGAGTATATGATCTGCTCAATTGTCATCAGTATAGGATCGTATGATTTGTGTTCTAACAGATATGGGACTTGTCACAGCATACACCCCATCAGTCCATGTCAGGCTTCCGAAAAAGTATGCTGTGTTCACTCGGTAGGTGGTGGAAACCGCAACTGAATAGGAAATTGTCTTAACTGTAGAGTTGAAGACCAATGTCTCTGGCCTGACGAGTACATTGGTGCCTGGTGAAGGGTCAATTTAGGCTTTGTACGTTGAGTTGCCATGACCAACGTTCGTTACACTTCGAGTGGGTGTTAAAGGATTTCTTAGATTTGGAATGGTAATTGAAGGCAGGTTCACATCAAGAATTGAAGGCTTTGGAACAGGACATGATGTGGCTTGTTTAACAAGTAGAGAAATAGCTGAGGTATTGTAGCCAAACGCACAAAGGTAGTTTATGTAGTCATTGATGTCCATATTGTATATGAGGCCAGGGTTCGCTGCCTTGTTCGGGTTCACTAATCCTTCTCCATAATCAAATAGATCCGCAAGCTTCTGCGCTGCCCCTTCAGCAAAGATTGGCTCTCCAAATGGATCAGTCTTCCATGCTGCAAAAGAAAAGAAAAAAGTTTTGCTATTATTAATGTGTTGATCTAATCTAGAAACCATCCAATTTCGTTACATTATCAATACTTACTAGTGCACACTAACTATTATGGTTGTAGATCAACCTGTTGTGACTAGTGCTGATTTCATTGCAGCAAGGGACCAATCAGGCTGCAACGATTTTAGAAGTGCCACATGGCCTGCAATGTGGGGAGTTGCCATTGATGTCCCCGATAGCAAGGCAAATCCTCCATCCATTGCGGGATCATAAGAACTGGCGGCTAATATACCCACACCAGGCGCGGCTATATCTGGCTGCGACCAACAAAAAGCTATATTCAGCTTAATCTAAAGGTGCATTGCTTAACAGGACTAATGTGGTACCAAATTCTACCTTCAAAATTGCAGGAGCGATGGAATTAGGTCCTCTAGCAGAGAAATGAGCAACTTGACTCGATACAGGCTTTCCTGTCAGTGTCTTAGAAGGGCTCAGTTCCACAATAGATCTGCGTACCACAAAGAACAACATTGTCACATTTTTTTTTTACAAAGAGAATAATGATTCTAAAATGATTAGTTGGAACTTTTGGAAAGATGTTTTGATTTTTAACGTTTTCTATGGCTTATGACTTTTAGAGAGTTTTTCAAGTTTATTTTCTAGGTGTTTTTCATCCTTATTCTCAATAATATTTTGTTTTATGATTGTTCATAACTAGTTTAGTTTGCTAGGGTGAAGCCTTGAGCCTTAGTAAGAATATGTAGTCTATTTTTAATTTACTTATGATATTATGTATGCATGTTTTGAATTATTGATCACCATTTTAAACTATCTAATTTTCTTAATGCTTGACCACCATTAGGATCTTTAGAAAAGTAATTTGATGCAATTTTGGCTGGAAGGTTCCCTGAAATTGACGTTGGCTTCTTGTGGTTAATAGTAATTTCACCTAGGATGAACACTACGTCTTAAGGGTTGCATGGTTTTTCAAAGGATTTTCATAAAACTTAATGAGTTTTTCATGTTCATATTTGATTCGAACGTCCGGATGGGTTGCATGTTAGATATACGTTTTATGTTAGAGGTTATAAGTATAATATATTAGGAAAACCTAACCTTCAAATATGCATGGATAATTCATAAGTAATTGGAAGAATTATATAGGATTGTTAAGGTGAACCCTAGGGCTTTTACAAATTGATTTTCTTTAAATTGTTCTCTAGTTTATTTATTTAATTATCTTTATTTTAAATTCATTTTTATTATTTTAAATAATAAAATCAACACTTTCTAAATTTTGTTTTAAATAATTAATTAAGAGTTGGTGTTAAATACAAATTATTCATTAACGACTTTGTTTGAGCTGCAATACTACAACAATCTTGTATTCTTGCAAATTTTTTTAAGTATTTTTATTGTATTTTTGCAAATATTTTTAAGTGTTTTAATTGTATTCTTGCAAGTATTTTTAAGTGTTTTTATCCCTACTTTTGTTGATGGTAAAAATCCTATCAGACTAGAGTCCGGATGGCAAATTTGTGCATGTACTTTTGCTGATGGTAAAAATCCTATTAGACAAGAGTCCGGATGGCAAATGTGTGCACGTAGACAAGCTTAATTAATCACCAACCGTGGCACTTGTTTTTGTGAATGTTAATTATGGGATCAGATCCTCTCCGGATCCCTTCTCTAGGGATCCCGGGGATCCTTCAATCACCAACGTTCAATAAAAGAGGAATGGTCAAGATTAATTTGATTTTTTTTTCTTTCTTTTTCATCGTCTTCTTCACCTTCTCTCAATCCTCAGCTTCTTCTCTTCACCATTACCAGTAAATCGACGTTGCTTGCGTGACATATTTCCCTCTCCGTCCTATTTTGCTTCTCAGTGTGACCTTCCCCTCGCCTCCTGCACAAGCAGAAAATCAATCAAGCCAACTCATTAAACACCCCAAAACCCGATCTTTATCCCCGTCCTTCATCCCTAATCCCTACTTCTTTTCTTCACCCTTATAACTCATAAATTAAATTTTCCGAACAGCCACATAATTGATTGCAGGAAGAAAAAATTTGTCAGATTTCTTGTTTGATGTGAAACCATGAAACCAAGGGAGGGAGGAAGAGGAGAAATATAGTTTGGATCGATCTTCGCTTGACCCATCTTGCGAAGATCGGAACTCAAAGGCTTGAGGAGCAGCCCCTAAAAGGGAAGTCGTGGAGACGGCGTGCTCATCACTGCAATGTTGAAAGAGAAGGGAGAAAGGCAGACGTTTTGATGCGAAATTGGGTTCTAAGCTTTTTGATGAAAAAAATAGAGAGGGGAAAGAGAGATACTTTTTTATCTTAAAACTATTAAAAGAAATTGATTACTAGCCGTAGGATATCATCTAACGGCCATGAAATGATTGGTCCAGAGAGGAATGCATCCTGGTTGGTCATACGCACATAGGTTCAGGGCCAGACCTACTACTCCAAGGAGAGATTTTTTAGTATGACCGGTACACGGGATGGTATATTACATGTCTCTATACAAATAGTGGGATATGTGTACCAAAATGTTAATAACTTAAAAAATAAAATTTACCACCACTCTTATTAACACACGTGGTATACCGCTTGCGTTCATGTTATAACTAAAAATTTCTCTACTCCAAGAACGCTCATCCTTAAACCGATTACTGGTACAAATAACATTTTAATATACAATATATACAATCCATATTTAATAAATAATACATATTTACATCTATTTATTTTGATTTAATATTTTTCATTTATATACATTTTTACAGTACAAAAACACAAAAGTTTGACCTCCGGGGAATCCTTAGAATTACCACTGTTTAGCTTTCAATTCGTCTCAGACCATCAAATGAAATGTGAATAACCTGACCTCCTTGATGCAGCATGGAGAAACAATCCATCTGGTCTACCGATCTTTGCAGAGGGATCTTCTCAAAAGTGGGCTGATCCGTTTGATTACGGAGGTGGAATTGTGAACCCTAAAGAAGCAGCGTATCCTGGTTTGGTATACGACATGGGAAAAGAGGACTACATAAAATACCTTTGTGCTGTTGGCTACAACTCCTCAGGTTTCTCTCAACTTGTAGGACAAGTCACAGCGTGTTCTAGTACCAGGCCTTCAGTTCTTGATATGAACCTGCCTTCCATCACCATTCGAAATTTGAGAGAGAATATAAACCTCACCAGAAGCGTCACAAAAGTCGGTCCAGTCAACGCAGTGTATAAAGCTCACATAGACCCTCCACTTGGCATTAGTGTAGCTGTAAGACCTGACACTTTGGTCTTCAATTCTGCCGTTAAAACAATCATGTTCACGGTTGAAGTTTCCACTACCCATCGAGTGAACACCGGATATTACTTCGGAAGTCTTACTTGGATAGATGGGGAACATGTGGTAACAAGTGCCCTATCAGTTAGAACACGAATTCCGTACTATACAGAGGAATGACGCCGCTGGATTTCTTACTACGTAGAGGTTAGGAAATTTCAATGTATTCTCCTCATCGGATGATAAGTAAAGGTGCTGTGTAGTAGGATGTTTATATGCTAATCCAATTAATCGGAGAATAAAGATGCTTTCAAATTACCTTAGTTGTTTCTTAATATTACACTATCTTCTCAGATTACATTAAAGGGAAAGTTCTTAGATCCCGATCCTTTTAATTTGTTTGCAGCATAAACTTATTCATTTCCTAGGTCAATAATCTTCCAAAGTTCCAAACTAATCTTTTTGCTTTATGTTTAGTCTTAGTGTGCGCTAGTAACTGCAGAATGTGACTTCATGTCTTGGAAAGTCTGGGAAACTGGAACCATTCCTCCATTATCACATTAGCACTGTTTTAAACATCGAGAAAGAGAGGATGGAGATGGATGAGCCTGAAAATTTAAGAATAAACAAGTTCAATTAGTACTGTTTTAAAATATATATAACGATGGGATCAAGCAGATGATTTAGAAACGTTACAAGGTACTTAACGAATTATTTACTCATTTTTAAACCAATAGGTCAAAACCTGCGTGCATAATTGGTTTGATCATTTTGGGCAGAAAACACCCCAAAACACTGAACTCAGCGTTCTTGTTCCTTTACCAGGTACTTTTGAGTCTTCACTCTTCAGTCAATTGATAAAGGAAAGGAAAGGCCATATGTGTACCTTAATTCTTTCTCGTTACAAACCTAATCATTTAGGACAATTAGAGTTTGTTAGTTAATATTTTGCAGATATAAAAATTGGTGAAAAATGTGCTTGACATATTGTTTTGTGAAAATGAACCAAAAAAAAAAAAAAAACAATGTTTAGCTAAGTTCAAAACATCAAATTGATGTTTCATATGTTAATAAATAATATAATTCAAAATAATAGAAAATACAAGATAAATTATAAAACAAAATTAAAGTTTCAAGGAAACATAAAAGTTATGGCAAAAAATGAAGTCATGTATATGCCCACCACCGTCACCCATGTCACTATGACCACCTTCACCTTCACAGTCTCGCCATCATCACCACCATGGCCATAATTACCATATTCTTCACCATAATCACAATTATGGCCACCACCACCTGCCATCTCGCCATCATCATCACTGTCACCACCACACCATCGTCACCAGTAACAACATTGAAGAAGTTCCTAATCATGTCATCATATTTCGAAAACACCAAAACAAACGACACTAAAAATTTGACATTGTTTATAGGAAATACTTGGCACTATTAATTTTTTCATGTCTTATTAGCTAGACCAGTGCGCACTTTGGGGGCGAGTAATAGGGCGCATTGCACAGGGTCTCTAAGCTTTTGCACACCAGGTCCCTTCACTTTAAGATTGTATAATTGTGTAAATCATTATAATTGTGGAATATAAAGGCATAAGGTCTTTTCCAGCACATGTATGATTGTGTAAATCATTAATAAATTGTATTTAGATACAACATATGTATGATTGTGTAAATCATTAATAAATTGTATTTAGATACTAGAAGATCATTAATAAATTGTTTTACTTGTAAGGCAAGAAATCCTCCTTGGTTTACTATAAATAAGGGCATAAGGTCTACGGAATAATATACATAACTCCTCAAACCCTTCTCCATATTGTCCATAACACATCCTCTCTTACTCTTAGATAAAATAGGTCATAACACATCATCAGCATGCTCATGGCCCTGCGGTAAAGAGAAATTGTTCATTTCAATTAGAAGAGTATTACATTTCAATTATTGTTATTATGATTAAACCTTTTATTTTATTGAATTCATATATTTTATTGATTATTAATTAATTAATTTATTATGTTGAAAGAGATACACGCTTTGAAGATGGAAACCCGAAATCTAGAAAAGGAACTTAAACCATCTCATAGGTCATCCTCACTCAGTACAAAGGTAATTGTAATGCAGATCCTACAAATCCATTCACAATATTCATTATCGCAATCCTACGATCTTAATGTCGATATTTTTTTTTTTAGCTTGATTGCATGAACCTTCACCATAATGCATGAATCCAACCTTTTGCTTTACAAATTATAGATTTTGCTAAAATTGTAATATGTGTGAAAAAGGAAAGAAAAAGGGTTAACCCTAATTTGTGCTGATGTCATGGTTGGAAGCAGCAATCTTCCTTGACCTGAAGTCGAGCAACCAGAAGGCCATTGCTTATCGTCAGGACGACGTGCAGTCGTCCACCAACAAATGGAATTGTCTCCGATGACTGGGTGACACTTCCCGACTCGGAATGTCCACTAGGACCCCAAATCGAGCTGTGTTGGCCGACACCTGGAAGGTGACGAAACCATAAAGTGTGATAGTGTAAAAAATGTGAATAAATTTGAACCTAAAAGTTTCTAAAAGCCAGAGTGCGCTACGAGTGGGAGTGAACCCATTTTACACCCGATGCCAGAGCATAAGTAAAGTACAGTAGTGTCGGTAAGAATCATACCCTTAAAAGTAGCCACCAATACTAAGATTAGCCATATATCCTCGTCGATACGAACTCAGTAGTTAAAACCTAAAGGGGGGTACAAAACAGAAAGTGTGAGTAAGCAATAAAACCAAGCTTCCCAAAACTATTACCTTTCTAACAGTAATAACCCCTCACTGTAATTCCCTTATCGTTTTTTATAGGACAGTACTACACACACACACATATAAATATATATATATATCTATATATCCACCTATGCTACAAAAAAAAAAAAGGCCAAAACCACGGATATGCCATGTCTATAGACTCTACAATGCATTAACAAGCAGGCCAAATGAACTTAATTAATATAAAATGATACATCAGCCGGAATCACCTAATGTGACCTGTACGACTGTACTCGTATCTCATCAATCAATGCAAGTATATAAGTCGGGAGTCATCTCTAATGACTTGTACGACTTATCCATATCTCATCAAGCATCCCTGCACAAGTGTCGGAACCACCTCTAGTGGTCTATACGACAGGACAGAGTGTAAATAAGTACGCTCAAGTGCTACGATCACGTGAAGACAGGGCGAATAATCGGGGGTCACCTTCGAGTCAGAACCACCTATAGTAGTCTGTACGACAGGCCTGTGCACCTACCTTGAGTACAAGGTAAGCGTAAGGTACGGGAGGTGAACATCACGTGAAGGACTGTGCCCTGGCCACGGGCGGGAGCACCAACACCGGGGTGCAGGTTTATGAGCTCTCAATGCATCTCAATATAACATGTACAACTCATGGCAACCAGTACGACAATATCGGAGTTGCCTAACACATAAATGTAGTCATGCTATAACTCCATCGATTCAACTAATACCATAAACTCACCTGAACTTACCTGGGTGTCCTGTGTTCACCTTTGCACTTGAAAGCATTCCCAATAATTATGTGTAAGTAATATACATATGGAAATACCATGATGCAATCTAATACTCAACCATGTTGTAGCATTTTCAATTATATACAATACGGTGTGAAATGTACAACTAATAACGCCCTACTCCCGAACTACTTATTTTCATGGATAATTATCCATGACAACCCAATTAACACTAATTTAACTAACTAATTCACAAAACTAAAACTTGCCTTTACCAATTTCCTTCGCATTACTCAAATTCCCAAATAAGGCTTTTGTCTCAAATATATTATGGCTGCATCTAACGTCTCGTTAGACTGCTTACGTACCCTAAACAGGGATTAAGCCATTCGTAGTTCATATTAGTACTTCAAGCATGCATAATAATTATATGAAGGTAATATACCTGATCAATTTAAAAGTGTTGATGGAACTATCAATAATATGTATGATAAAAGGAAAAGGTCCACTCACCTGGAGTCCACGCTATGATTCTCTAGCGCACGCATCGAGGCGTCCTGAATGATTGATGCCTGTGACCAATTATCGAATCAGATCTCAGAACTCTTGTCAGTAGAATACGTAATTCACATAAAACACAAACTCAAGGGCATTCTAAAATAGCTTGAGACCTATTGACCACAAGTCAACAGTCGATCAAAGATCGATGGTAAGGTCTACAACCCTGTATAACTCGACCCGGAAGATCTGCTTATCAGATTTCCAATCCACAGCTCCCTATGATCCACAATATGTTTCTAGAATAACATATTAAAATTTCATTACGATCCAACGGTCGGATCTCCACCAATTGCCCAAAACCAAGTGGCGGTTAACATTTATTTTACTAACTTACAAATCCAATTCGGGGAGATCTGTACGTTAGATTCCCGATCCATAAATTCCTATGATCTTTAAATATTACGTATTATAATGTATCCAAGTTTGGTGACGATCCCACGGTTAGATCGTCGATTCACATTTTTATCAAGTAACGTATCGTAACGAATTTAGGTTCCAATGATCTACCTACGTCATTCAAATAACAAAACTGAATTCAAAACATTCGACATAGCCTAAAAATAGCATTGGCGGCCCACTGGCCACACGCCGCCCCGACTCGCTGGAAAATCCAACTATTTCCAAAAATTCTCAAACTTCACAGAAATGAAGATCTCAGTAAGTGGAGCAACTTTCATACCTGCCACGAAGTCCAAAAGTGGACGGCAGATGGTCAAATTTTCCCACAAAGCCCGCGGGTGCCTAAAACTTCCCGACATCGATTCGTCATCTACGGTGGTCCAACAGGGTCAAGGTTGGTTGGGTTTTGCTCCTGGGATGATGGGCTACAAAGCCTAAGTGGTGGCATCGGCCATCACTTTGCCGATTTGCCGGAGAATCAAAAAGGGTGCCCGGAGCACCGTGAGAACCGCCAACTTTCGTGGCCTCAAACCGCCACATACCGTGGTTAATCAAGGTGGTTCTTGGGTAGGTTTTGTAGAGGGAAATGAGAGCTTCAAGATGGTGGTGGTGGCGTCGAAAAAATCCATCGGAGTTGGTCGGAATAGGCCTTGGAAAATGGGTGGTCGTGAGGGGAAAAATGCACGGGAAAGCAGGGAGCTTTCTTTTTTTTTTTTTTTTTGTTTTTTTTTCCTTCTTTCTTTCTGATTGGCTGAAGGCTTTCCTCCTCTCCTCTAATTGGTTCCTTGTCCCTTTAATTTAATTGGTCCACTATTCCCACAAGATAGGAATTTAAATAATTTATAACTAAACTTTAAATAACCATTTTCAAACGTCCATAACTATACCGTTATAATCCGGACTCGCAAACGGCTTTCGCCTATGCGTTCACACCAACGAGTACTACGAGAATATGTTAAAAGAATAAGTCATACGTCTCTCTAGACAATGGTTAACATAAGTCAAAATCTTTGCCTCTATGGCATTTACGTAAATTCACACTTTTAAAATAAAATAAAAACGTAAAATTTGGAACGGGTTGTCACACTGGGTCTCTGAGATTTCAGAAGAATCAACCTAAATTTTTGTACTAGGAGGAATGCTTTGAGTGTAAACATTTTTGTACTAGGTTAAAGAGTTTTTTTTATATAAATCGGGTTTATGAATCATATAGAATAATCGTAAGATGTGGCTTGCTTCTTTAATCAACATTTGGTGTGGCGTGGGCAAAAGAAGAAGACTTGTGGCTGGTTCTTGGTAGAAAATGGGTGGTCTCTGTGACAACCCGTCCCTAACTTTACGATTTTATTAATTTCAAATGAGTGAATTGACGAAAATGCCTTTAGAGGTAAGGATTTTGACTTCCGTTAACCATCGTTTAGAGAGACGCATGACTTATTCTTTTAGTGTATTTGTGGTGTACTCGATGATACGAACGCGTGGGCACAAACGGAATTGAATTTGGAGCTACAACATAGATTTTATGGACTTACAATTCAAGGGTATTTTGGTAAATTCATTATTCGAGATAAACTACCGATTTATTATTTTAATATTTTTAATTGTATGGTATTTCTACATGGTGGAAACCACCCACGTGGGTCTCCTATCCCATTTGTTCCCATGTTCTCACTCTCTGAATCTCTACTCTGTCGATTGTCTCTCTCATTTCTCATTTCAAACTTTCTCTTTGTAAACACAGAGAATGCCCGCCTTCACCACCACTCCTTCGGCAAGCTCCACCGCTACCAACGACCACCACCTCACCGTGCACTTTCCCTTTTCCTCCTTGTCTTAAACTTGGACACATTATCTCTCTCTGTCTCTTTCTCTCTCTTGGTGCTCACTGCACAAAAAACCCAACGAGGATCCGATGATCCCCTTCACTTCTCGACCTTGGTAAGGACTCGCACTCCTCCATTTTCTCTTAGTTTTCGATTTCTAGCTCGATCTCGAGCTTACTCGTAAGTTTTGGGTAGCTTTTACATAGAAATCAACTCGAGGGAAATACTCCCCAGTTCGACAAGGAACTCGAGATTTTGCAGGATATCTCGGGCTAACTCTGACCACGGCTGACTCAGGGAAAGGTATAATCCTAAACTACACTCGTTTATCTTCATTTTGGTAGGAAGAGTGTGAAAAATGGTTGAGTTTTGAGCTCGAACGGAGCTCTGGTTTGCTGCCTAGATTCCAACCCAATCTGGCGACCCATAACCGGGTTAACTCGGTCTGATTTAAAAAAAAAAAAAAAAAAAAGAGGCTCAAACCCAAACCCGGGGAATAATCTGTTAAAGTTAACTGTTGATAGTCAGTTGACTTTTTCGATATTTTCTTGGAAACCTTCATAGGCTAACTTCAAGGTCCCGAGTTCGTTTTTGTCATCCATTTACTGAAATTATAAAGTTATAATGTAGTTGACCATCGGGGTGTCTTGGTTGACTTGTTCGTTGACTTTTTACAAATTCACACTCCGTTTTCTCAAATTCAAACGTTTTAATCAAGTTTTACTAACGGGTCCCAATATTATGCTTAGGTGCAATTAGTATCAGAGACTTCGGCTTTCCTAGTTCAAATGGCTATTTCCTCACCAGTATCTGTGAGTAGGTCTTTTCTTTTATATAGTGTGTGTGTGTGTGTGTGTATTTTCTAGTTTCCATTTATATATTTGATAAAGAATTTTCTACGTTACACCTAGATTAGGGTAACGTATATAAAATTACCGTATTGACAGAGTTCATGCAATTATTCTACGTCCTACAGGATGCACATGTATGTGTATTAGTATGGATGCTGTAATGGTATTTACGATTATGAATAGTATTTCATTGACGAGGGTTATTGAATTATTGAATTATCGATTTACCATTGCATGATCATATTTGCAGTATCTGCTCATCATGTGCTGCACTGGTATACTGGTATTAGTACTCACCTAGGCCAGGGCTAATTTTTCACGTGTATGTTCACATTGTATCGTACGCTCACTTTGGATTCATTGTAGGTGCTGGTCCTGTCCTAGATTGCTATAGGCAATTAGGACTTGTATGTGATGCACATAATGCCAGTCTTCACGTGATTGCAGTACTAGAGTGTAAATCATTATTACATCCAGTCTTGTTCATGTCAGAATATCTCTGCATGATTTCGTGTGTTAGCATATGCTGATGAGCACTTGATATGATATGTTTGTTTATACGAGATTATATGATTACCGGATATTAGGTGTTTGTATATGTGATATTGTGACGTATCGAATTCTTGAGATATTGCAGACTACGGTAAGTATTTTTATACTATATGTAGTGTGTATATTTTGGAAACTATACTTGTTTTGGAAACTATGCAGTAAGTATTTTCATACTATACGTAGTATGTATATTTTGGAAACTATACGGTAAGTATTTTCATACTATACGTAGAAGGAAAGTTTGAGTTTGGAGGCTGAAAGAGGAATCATTGCAATCCAATCGCAACAGAACATCATTATCTTTTATGCAACCGCTTTAACTTGATTTCGTTTTTATATATTTTCACTATTTTATGTTTAGCAATTTGTTTCAAATTTCAAGGGTGAAATTTTTTTAAAGTGGGTAGATTGTGACAACCCATCCCTAACTTTACAATTTGATTAATTTCAAATGAGTGAATTGACAAAAATGCCCTTAGAGGCAAGGATTTTGACTTATGTTGACCATCGTTCAAAGAGATGCATGACTTATTCTTTTAGCGTATTTGTGTAGTACTCGACGATATGAACACGTGTGCACAAGTGGAATTGAATTTGAAGCTATAACGGAGATTTTATGGACTTACGAAGTCCAAAGGCATTTTGGTAAGTTCATTATTCGAGATAAACTACCTAGTTATTATTTTCATATTTTTCATTGTATGATTCTTCTGCACGGTGAAACCCACCTACATGGGTCTTCTATCTCCTTTGTCCTTGTGTTCTCTCCTGCTCACTCTCCGGATCTCATCTTTGTCGACTGTCACTCTCTTCTTAACCCTCACCTCTCTCATTTCTCATTTCAAACTCTTTCTTTGTAAACACAAAGACCGCCTGCCATCACCATCACTCATTCGGTGAGCTCTACCGCCCGCCACCAACAACCACCATCTAGCAGTGCATTTTCCTTTTTCCTCCTTGTCTCAAACTTGGACACATTCTCTCTCTCTCTCTCTCTCTCTTGGTGCTCATTGCACAAAAATAGTGACGAGGATCTGGTGATCCCCTTCACTTCTAGACCTCGGTAAGGACTCGTACTCCTCCATTTTGTCTTAGTTTTTGGTTCTAGCTTGATCTCAAGCTTACTCACAAGTTTTGGGTAGCTTTTACATAGAAATCAACTCGGGGGAAATACTCCCCAGTTTCCGGTGAGGAGCTCAAGATTTTGCAGGATTTCTCCAGCCAACGCCGGCCACGACTGGCCCACGAAAAGGTATAATCCAAACTACACTTGTTTATCTTCATATTGGTAGGAAGAGTGTGAAAAATAATTGAATTTTGAGCTCGAACAAAGCTCTGTTTGCTACCCATATTCCGGCGACCCGTCCCAAGTTGACCTGGCCCGATTTCAAAAAAAAAAAAAAAAAAAAAAAAGAGGCCCAAGACCAAACCCAGATCCAAGCTTGGATCTGAACCAGCCGACCCGGATCGATTTAGGGATTTAGAGGGAATATTCCAAGGGAATATTCCGTTAACTGTTAACAGTCAGTTGATTTTTATTTACTTTTTCGAAATTTTCTCGGAAACCCTCCTAGGCTAATTTCGACGTCCCAAGTCCCTTTTTGGCATCCATTTAGTGAAATTATAAACTTTTAATGTAGTTGACCACCGGGACGTCTCGGTTAACTTTTTAGGTTGACTGTTGACCTTTTCGTCAACTTTTTACAAATTTTGCCTGGGTCCCCTCGTAGCGTTTTTCAACGCTCTGATTCCAAATCCACACTCCGTTTTCCCAAATTCAAATGTTTTAATCAAGTTTTACTAACGGATCCCAATATTATGCTTATGTGCAATTACTATCGGATACTTAGGCTTTCCTAGTTCGAACGGCTATGTCCTTGTCAGTATCTGTGAGTGGGTCTTTTCTTTTATATAATATATATATATATATATATATATTTGTTAGTTTCCATTTATATATTTGATAAAGAATTTTCTACGTTACACCTAGATTAGGGTAACTTATATAAAATTACCGTATTGATAGAGTTCATGCAATTATTCTACGTTCTATGGGATGCACAGGTATGGGTATTAGTATGGATGCTTTAGTGGTATTTATGGTTATGAATAATATTTCATTGATAAGGATTATTGAATTATCGAATTATCGATTTACCATTGCATGATCATATTTGCGTTATTTGCTTATCGTGTGCTGCACTGGTGTTAGTACTCGCCCAGGCCAGGGCCAGTCTTTCACGTGTATGTTCACATCACATCGTATGCTCACTTTGGATCCATTGTAGGTGCCAATCCTATCCTAGATTGCTATAAGCAATTAGGACTCGTATATGATATGCATAGCGCCAATCTTCACGTAATTGTAGTACTAAAGCGTAAATCATTATTACACCTAGTCATGTTCATGCCAAAATATCTCTGTATGAACTTATGTGTCAGCATATGCCGATAAGCACTCGATATGATATGTTTGTTTATACGAGATTATGTGATTACCGGATGTTAGGTGTTTATATACGTAATATTGTGACGTATCTAATTCTTGAGATATTGCAGGCTACGGTAAGTATTTTCATACTATATGTAATATGTATATTTTGGAAACTATACTTGTTTTACGGTGGGGGGTTATAATGTTTTCAAAAAAGGTTTTCATAAAACTTTATTTTTAGGCCCACTCACCCTTATTTTTCGTCCTTCTAGGATTTAGGGCTGAGCTTTTGTGTCAACGAGGATTCTTAGGAAATCTTGGTATAGGTAGTTACCTTCGATGGTATGATTCTCATCCTACTTTACAGTACTTTACTTATGTTCTGACATCACGTGTGAAATAGGTTCATTCCTGCTCACATCTGCACTCTTATATTTAGGCACTTTAAGTTTAAATTTATTCACATTTTCCACATCACTACACCTTATGGCTTCGTCATAGCTTGATTCGGAGTCCCTGTGGACATTCCGGGTTAGGGTGTGTCAGTCCCAAGAAAATATTTAAGATATAAAGAGTATTGAGTATATCTAGAAAGTATGGGGTCTATTGAGAGTGTGGGATGTGAGGGTATTATGAGAAAATATATGGGTATATTAAAAAAAATTTAATTAAAAAAACAAATATGAGGTGTATTAAGTATGTGAGTTGTATTCAATAATATATAGGGTGTTAATAAAACATGCCTTGTGTAAATTGTGTTGTAATTAGGTAGCTATGTGAGAACTTGTAAATTGTTATTTAATATGTTTTTGTGGTTTGGGAAAGTTGTATTACCATTGATTAAGATGTTTTCGCTAAGAGTAGCTAAGTAGAAATTCACCACGAGCTAACTTTTCAATAAGGTGAACTGTCAATTTAGTTTCTGAATTATCAACTCAGTGAAAATTAGGTCCCTAAACTATTTTTTTTATAGAAAAATCAATCCTTGAATTATAAAAATCCGCCAATTTTATCTCTAATATTATATTCAAAGATACTATATTCAATTTTTCGTTAATTTAAGTCACGTTACTTGCATGTGATATACATTGGAGGGTAGATTAGTAGTTTTTTTATTTATTTATAAAGAAATAGTGTATGGAGTTAATTTGGAGGGTAAATTGGTAGTTTTTCATAAGAAATAGTATAAGTTAACATTAGAGGGTAAATTAGACGTTAGATTCACAACCTATATGAAATGTTAAGGGCTTATAGGCAAGAAAATAACGTTTACACTTTAAAGTGTGTCAAGTGACTTAAGTTGACAAAAAATTGGATAAATTAAATTTGAATATAAAAATAGGGATGAAATTAGCAATTTTTAATAAATTTAGAGAATTATTAGACCGGAAAAATAATTTAGGGAACCAATTTTCACTAAGGTGATAGTTCAGGGATTAAAGCAACACTTCATCCTAAATAATAATATAGGGTGGTTTTTTGGTTAAATTAAAGTTAACCTCAAGCTCCTTTCATCAAAACTCCCAATTTTTTACCACTACTTTTAAGTTGTAGTAGTGCTCACTACCCCACTACTACCGTTAAATTTTGAGATTTGTGTAATTGATAGATTAAATCATACTCAGTTAATGGTAATTTACATAGTGGTGAATATCACCACTAGTTAAGAGTAGTGAGCAAAAATGCAATCAGTTTGGTTAATTTGTTGTAACTTGCAACAATTCGTGAAATATAGTAAAAATTCAACTGTGAAATGCAGCCAAGTACAAATTCACCAAAATTACGAGCTAAATTTTCAATAAAGTAAAAATAAATTATTCTGCAAGAAGAATGTGCGAATTTATTACATTTTATTCAATTTTTTTTCACTTGGCAAGCAAATTACTTTTTATTACAATTAAGATCATGGAGAAATGAATTTCTCCATTTACACTTCCAAAAACATATTCTTTTTTTTTTTTTTTTCACTAGGCACAGCCGCGATTATAAGCACAATTTGTCGCATCTACTACTTCATTATGAAACTCTTTTTCTTTATGATCAAAATGAGGGCATATGCATTGCTCTTTTACGCATTTGCAGTTCGGCACTGAAACATGCGAATTGCACTCGTGGTCCGACAAACATGGAATCAAGAATTCTCCAGACACCTTCAAAATTGATGAACCTACAAAATGTGATAAGCCAGTACAGTTTCATTAGCCCCTTCTATATTTGCAGCAAACATAAAAATAAAAAAACAAGGTAGCTAGAACGCACACACATATTATTGAGAGAGAGAGAGAGAGAGAGAGAGAGAGAGAGAGAGTAACAACATGTAATGACAAAGAGGAGCAGCTAAAAGGTCATCCTGATCGTTGACATTCTAGGTTATGTAATCAGTCAAAACTTAAGAGGGATGATTTTAGCTTGTGATGTGAAAGGTGGGGTTTGTGGGTATCAATATATTGGGACAGAATTTAGCAAATTTAGAAAGAATTTTATTCCTAGAAGAAAATTGTTCACGAGATTATGTATTAATTTGAAAATTAGGTTTTTCTTATTTAGAAGATAATTTCATTCTATGTCGAGATTTTTATTTATTACGATAATATTTTTTTTTATATTTGTTGAAATGAATCTATTTTCCTTTTCAATAAATAGGGTGTCTATATCGATAGAGCTCCCATAATTGAAATTAGGTTCAAAAGTATTTCATAGTTTCCTAACTTTCTAAAACTTTAAGAATAGTGAGATTTTCTTAAGTAATTCAGTATAGACCCCCTCAAAATATATAGCAAAAATGTCAATGTAGAAAATAAAAAATCTTATCATAGAAAGAAAATATCTTCTAAATAGGAAAAACCTTTCAAACAAATCTACAAAATCCCGTTTTACCAACTTCCGTTCTATAGCTAAATTCTATGTCAGTTTTGATTCTCACAAATTCAAACTTACACACAACAAGCTAAATCCTCTCTTGTAGCTTTTGATTGATCACATAACCTAGTACGACGACTATCAAATTGATACTTTTACTGCTCCTCTTTGTCACTACAAGTTGTTACTCTCTCTCTATCTCTCTCTACACACTCTCATAGGGCTTACTATCTCTCTCTCTCTACACTCTCATAGGGCTCACTTTGCTTCCTATTTCAAAATTTCAAAATATTTCTTTTTAAAGTCTTCTCTAAAAGATTATATGTACAAAGAAAATCACTCAAGTGAGAAGCCGTATATATTATCATTGGATAAATTATAGTTATTTTAGTGTTTTCAAGAAACACTATGTTCGTTTTTTTTTTCTTTAGTATAATTGGATGTCTTATTAGTTTTAGGTTTGTCTAATTTTTTTTTAATTTATAAATAATTTGTGATTGATGATTTGAAGCATAAACCGTTCATGAAGGTGCAGGCCAATGGAATAGTATGTATATTAACCTGTTGCATTTTGTAGGTTCACCACTGTTAAAGGTTTATGGAGGATCCCATTTTCTGTGTGGGGAACGAAGACTGCGGTCTGGGTGGCAAATGTGTACATGGTGAATGCACATGCGTTGTAGATTGTGGGAGTAAAGAAAAAGAGCTTCACGTTGAAGCAGTAGATGCGACAGAGTTTTGTCCTCGTGGCTGCAAAAATATCAACTGTACAAGTGACACTTGTTTTTGTGAATGTTAATTACATAAATACAGGTCATCTCATGATCTCATCATAAAGATCATATCAGGGTTGTGCCGTGTGGCGCGAAGAAAAAGTAGAATAAAGTGAAATACAAGAGATATTTGATAGTTTAATTAAAGAACTTACAAAATGCTTTTACGAAAAAGATCTCGTGCGACCAATTTTGTTTCTAGAATATAAACTCTCAAAAATTGATCATACTTTTATTTATATTGTTGATGATGTGTTTTCATATTTTAGATATGTCATAATATTACACAAAGAGACATATGAAAAAAAAAAAAAAAACTTAAAGTTAATACATTTAAGAAAAACAAAGGAAATCTTTTGTCAAACGTGGAGAGTGATTTTGATATAAACATTAACAAAATGTAGCAAGTTGTATTTTTTTTTCTTAGTTCCTATAAGATTCAAACAAGGATTGAGATTATGCTAAGATAAATCATAAGAATTTAGTTCGGTATTGTGTTTAATTAAGACTTAATTTAAGTTTGAGAAGAAGAGAGATTGAGGAGAAAAAGAAGAAAATATAGGAGTAAAGAGTTGTACTAGAAGGGGGAGAACTACTGAGATTAGATGAGCTTGGAGTGGAGTATGCTGGTCAAAAAATGCTAAAGTCACCTACAAAACATTCCTTTTATTAAACTTGCTCTAGGGTTTAATACAACTTAACAAGACGGATTACATTGAGTTATTGAGGTCCATGACACTCAATGACCCCACTATAGCTCACTTGATGCCGTTGCCCTTATCAACCGAGCAAGAAATTAATAGAAACAATGGGGCTCCGGATTTTCTATTGCAAAAAGAAGCATGAATTGAATCGATTTCCAAAAGTATCAGAAACATCATTCTATCGGTGATGTAACTATGAGAATGTGAAGGTAAAAGAGTTCCACATTGGTTAAAGAAGAAATTTTGCAAGGGCTTATAAGATGTTGAGCTACTCCCCATATTACCAATTGATTTTATGGTGGAACTCAATTTTTTTATAGTATCAGAGCAGGTTGGTCCACATGTGAAGCCTAACGGCCACACGTGCTCCATGTCACCTAATTCATGTTGTCCACGTATTTGGCTTGAAAATTCTTTACACGTGAGAGGGTGTGTGAGAATCTGAAGATAAAAGAGTCCAGCATTGGTAGAACCCTTCCCAACTTCTTCAGTAACTAGGTCAAGGTTATCATCACTGAAAAATTTATCAATGGGTTGACGAAGTGAAAATGTAAAGTAAAACCAAGAAATCAAATTAAATGATTGAATGTCAATTTTATTTACAAGATTCATACGAGACCCATGTACACAACCTAGCGAGCCTTGTCCTCTCAATCTTAAATATGTGACCTTACACACTTTTCTTGGACTAGAAAGTCCTTCCTCAATTAATCTTCATCTTTGACCGACCAATCTAATCCTAAAAGGCTGGACTAATAAAACTAATTGACATGAGATCTTGTATGATAATTACAAGATCAATTACATACTCAATTAAATATAAATTACAATTTGTCTAAAAAATAAACCAGATTAAATCACATTTACACGAAGGCTCTCATATTTCACGGCGTTGCTGAAACTTTTATACATGCATGTGGTGTCATTGAGTATAAACAGAACAGCATCAAGTATTTTCCCATAAATAGTCCAAATTAAGGTTTTGGGTGTCATTTCATTTCTGTTTTGGTCCCCATAAGTTAAACTGCATCAACTACGGTGGTGTTTGATATGTGAACGAGGAATTTGAATAAAGAGTATCAGGTTCAACAAGCATTAGATAGTGAGAAAAATTTCATATTATCATTGTGTCTGATAATTCAATCGGTCAACTTGAGCAGAAAATCGCTAATCAAGGCTTCTTTGTGCGATCGTGAATAAATTTGCTAAAAATTATTACATATAATAGTGAGTTCACAGACTCGTACGGTGGATTAGCAATCCGATGGTTTAGTCTGGCAATAATGATATCTCCCAATGTACCAAAACTAGCCGTCACCCTGCTATTTTGCTGAGTTCCTTAAGAGTAAGTTGTCTAGCACCCTATTGGGAGGCCGGTGCCTAATAGATTCTATTTACTTGAGACTGTTCCTTGGTCCGTAGTTAGACTAGAAGTTTTATTAGGAAATAATGATTGTAGTTATTATAATATTATTGTGTTTATGATAATATTTTCCTGATTACGTCAAACATTAAAAAAATATTATCATAGTTAATATAATATTATAATTTACCTTTACTAGCACAAGTCAAATGCCACAAATTGTGGATCACGGCATGCATGCCGTAATAGTGGCTATGTGCTTGATTGTGATATTTGTATATAATACCTTGTACATATTTAATTATTCAATTGGAAGAAATTCATTCAAAACAATTACAGACTCTATTTTCTTTACATGGCATCAGAGTATCAATCCTGGTGACTCTAGACAGACGCTTATCCCACTTCCGCTACAAACACTACCCAAATTTTTTCTAGCAAACACAACCGACATGACAGGAAAAGATCAAATACCAACAAAAAATTTTACTTTAGCCTATGCAGCCGACAGACATGTTGTTGACCTCCATCATGACAATCATATTCCTCATCATGCTCCCAATGCCAATGCCAATGCCGACACACCAATAGCCCATGTTTCCAATTGGGCCCCATCCTCTTCTTCATCCAATCCATTACATGGACTCTCCAATGAACAACTATTACAACTGGTTCATGATCTGTCCGTGATAAATTCTAGTTGTGATTTTGATAACAACAATATTTATGCAAATGTTGCAAGTCTGCCTCCTGTTTATGCTCCTTTAGTAAATTCTGCATTCACCAAGCCTTGGATTTTGGATAGTGGAGCTACATACCACATCACTTCTGATTGTACATTTTTCATTAAAACTAATTCATCACCTACACCCATAGTCAATTTACCCACTAGTTCTATAGCCCTAATCACTTCCAACAACACTATATTATTTAATTATGACATTACTTTGGATAATGTTTTATGTGTCCCGTCTTTCTTTTAAATCTCATGTATGCCAGCAAATCAGTGATTCTCTAAATTGTTGTGTCATACTGTTTCCCACTTTTTGTGTCTTGTAGACTTGGCAACAGGGAAGTTGATTGGCTTAGGTAAACAACATGGTGGTCTTTATTACATGTCTTCAGTGCAGAGACACCCGTTTCTTGCCAAGTCTCCCATCCCTCCAACCTATGGCACATGCGTTTATACTCCACAACAAAAGGGGGTTGTCAAATGAAAATATCGGCACATCCTTACTGTTGTTAATGCCCTCCGCTTCCAGTCCCACTTACCTCTCTCCTTCTGGGGTGATTGTGTCTTAACCGCTGTCTATCTCATTAACCGCCTACCATCACCATTACTATCTAACAAATCTCCTTTTGAACTTCTATAAAATCGACCACCATCCCTTGGTCACTTGAGAGTTTTTGGTTGTCTTTGTTATGCCATTATTGTCTAGCCCACTCACAAATTTGATACCCGTGCAAAACGTTGCATATTTGTTGGTTACCCTCTTGGTCAAAAAGGCTATGCGCTTTATGATTTGGACACTCACTAATTTACCTTTGGATCCAAGAACATGTAATATCTCTTTAAATAAGTATATGAGGCACCATAGGATAATACGTTTGCATGCCTTAAACAAGTAACTACAACAGGATCTTGTTGCACATCTTTAGGCCAAAAGAACCATGGAGTAGGCTTTTAAGTTTTATGTTGTTAAATGAATTTTTTTTTTTAATGTTGTTTAAGTTTGAATAACTTCCTTAAGTAGTACTAGGGTGGAGATTGTGTTGTTTAATATTGTTTTTAAGTTTAATGTTATTTAATGTTGTTTAAGTTTAATTTAGCCGTTGGATTTGAATTATTAGGCCGGCCGGTTGGCCGGATTTCACATTTGTGGCCTGGTGGAGCTCACGAGCCCTTTGGCCTATGTCACATCTCAGCCTGGGCCCCCACCACATCCCCGACTCGACTCCACCATATCACGATATTGTCCGCTTTGAGCCCCGGCCACGCCCTCATGGTTTTGTTTTTGGGAACTCACACGAGAACTTCCCAGTGGGTCACCCATCCTGGGAATGCTCTTGAGCAATCTCGCTTAACTTCGGAGTTCCGATGGAACTCGAAGCCATGAGCTCCCAAAATGCCTCGTGCTAGATAAAGATGAGAATATCCATATAAGGCTTACATAATCTACTTCCCTGGGCGATGTGGAATGTTACAGCCTAGCCTTCGGTTGAAGACAACTTTCGTGTTATTTCGTGTAATTTTTAACCCTATAATTCTTTGATCGGGTCAGTTAAAGATGTCCTAAGAACCAGTTGCTAATATACTCACACCAGGCGCAGCTATATCTGGCTGCGACCATCAAAAAGCTTTATTATACTCACACAAAGCGCAACTATATCTGGCTGCGACTATCAAAAAGCTATATTCAGCTTAATCGAATGGGGTGTTTGTTTAGACTCACTAAAAGTTTCATTGTACCAGACTACACTAATTATTAGTGTAGTCCCATGTTTGGTAGGCAAAAGGACTTAAGTTTAATGAGAGTATCCTTCACTCGCTCCGGCTATCTCCTTTGCTAGGAGTTCTTAGTGAGGATCCCTAAATACGCCAGGACTACTAAGCCTTTCATCACTCATCCTTGTCTGCTTGCTCCTCTTCCTGCTCCGTCATCCTCGTACTGCCCGCCCTTATCTCGTGCTCGTCATCATCTACTGCTGATCTGGCAAATTTCGAATCCGAAGATTTATTTCTTCTTTTTTGTTTTCCAGATCATTAAATTATTACTGGGTTTGATGATTTGTTGTTTTGGGTTTGAAAACTGTGAAAATTTGGGTGTTTTTGATTTGGGTTGAATTTCATAAATCGTTAGTGGCTAAGTGGTCCGAGGCAAGTGGGTGATTAGCGTCGTTCAAATTGTTAGTCTATGTACTTTGCAATGACTCTGCAATACTCTGTAATGGCAGTAGCCTGGTGCACGGGGCTGCACATTTATTCATATTAATATCAGTAATAATTAGGTGTTCCATGAGAAAAGTAAAACAATAATTATGGTGCAAATTTTGATTAGAAAATTAGGATTAAGGACAAAGAATTGTGTGCCTCAGCATGTGGTGTTGTTGTCTATTCCTATCACGTCCACAATTTGATGTATATGCAAGGCTTTGGATGTGGATGCAGGGCTTTTGATTAGAAAATTAGTATTAAGGACAAGGAATTTAGATGCAGATGCAGAGCTTTGGAGTTTGAGTGTTGTTTTTTGTAAATTATTAATAAATAATTCGAAAACTGAGAGCCAAATTTATTAATTGTTTGTCTATGTATCTACTTTGCAATGACTCTACAATGGCTGCGATGGCAGTAGCCTGATGCACTAGGTTTAGTTGTTTGTTTTTGTTTGTTGTACTTTCCCGTTCATATACCTCGATTCTATTTCAATTGCTTTTTACAATTGTTCATTTAATCTCAGTTATGTAAATAAATGCAGAAAAATGTTGTTGTTTGATTCCTTTTGCTGAAATACTTCAGTTTTATTTGCAGTTCTTGGTTTTTCTTGCATGGTATTTGTCCGAGAAGATCAAAGTGTTTGATCATAGAGGCCATTCCGCAAAGCTCTGCATTATATTTCTTCCATTACTATGTGCTGCTCTCGTGGGAATCTCTCATGTGATGATTACTTAATCATTGGCAGGAGGTCTTCGTCGGAGGTCTTGTAGGAACTGTCACAGCTTCGATTTGTTACCTGCAGTCCTTCCCTCTCCTAAACCAGCGGGTTGGATGGGCACCTCAAGTGTATTTCCACATGCTCAGTATAGAGAGGAATGTTGGCGTGTCCTTATCTTCGACCACGAGGTTAAGCTCTTTTCATATGCGAAGAACAAATATCGAGAGTCCATACTCAAGCATGCAAGATTCAAGTGCACCAGTCCACTAGTTACTGGAAGAAGGGAGAAGATCCCGAGTTGTGTTTGTATGTCAAATAGAAATTATATAGAACGTATATATACATTTTGTATACACAACATAGTACTTCATTCGATGACTCCATATCGTATGTGTAGCTCCTAACATCATTCTTTATTAAATTAAAATTTTATATAAAAAAAAATGTATGACTTTTGTTTTGGATTTGCTTTGTTGGTCTTTTGGGTGATGAATGTGATGGTTTTTCGTTATCCTGCTTTTTAGTCTGAGATTGTACCAAACGTTTCACCAAGTGAGTCACCAAGTTAGTCCAGCTTAGTCTAATCTAAGTCATTCCAGTGTAGTCTCTGAAGATAGTCCAATATGAGATAATCCAGTGCAACAAATGCACCCAAAGGTGCATTGCTTAACAGGACTAATTTGGTAGCAAATTCTAGCTTCAAAATTACAGGAGAGATGGAATTAGGTCCTCTAGCAAAGTGAGCAACTTTACTCGATACAGGCTTTCCTGTCAATGTCTTAGAAGGGCTCAGTTTTACAATAGGAGATCTGTGTACCACAAAGAAAAACATTGTCACTTTTTTTTAAAAAAAAAAAATTTCAAATTTTAATTTTACAAAGAGAATAATGATTCTAAATTGATTATAGTGGTGTAAAAATGAAGTTACCTTGTGGAACAAATGTAGAAAATCACGCTTGAGTTACCTTGTAAAATAATTTGGTGCCAAGTTCGTTGTCAACAACAATGCAGGGGAAGTCATTGCTGCAAGCACCCAAGAGATTACTAGGATTCCTACCAATAATCACTCCAACTCCGCCTGCACTTCTAACAGCAGATACGATGCTGGTAATTTGTTCTTGCTTGGGCTCCGTTGTGAAGCAAATGACTACATTTCCAGCAACAGGAGTGTTATTTAGTCTCAAGGACCCGCAAACACTGCAAGTAAGTGTTCAGTGTTATGGTTTTGGTTCCCAAAATTGAGAGAAATTTACTTACAACGGGTATACCACTATGGCGGTATCTAAGCCAATAATGCACTGCCATGCATTTTAACTTTCCAACACTGCAGTGCATGATTAGCCTGAGATTCGCCGTAGTTGTCTTAGGTAGGTTTTTCTCTTCGACATCACCAACAAACAAGAGAACAAACTCTTTTTAAAGTGCAAATAAATACATTACCCGTATGCTGTAAGGAGGAGTTTTGGACCTTCTGGATACACCAAATCAGTAAAACCAACCTCTTTTCCTGCAAACATGGCTTGCCCCTAAAATATTTATCAAGCAAATCAATGGAGAAAAAGGATAACATATTAATGCTTAATCAGAAAAAGCTTAATCATATTAATGATCAATTTAGAGAATTAATTTGCAACATATTTTGTATAAGTCACCAGTAGAGTTTTGTTTTTTTCCGAGTGTGATAGGCATGGGGAAGGATCTGTCGATGGTGGTAGCTGCAAATCGCCACTGTCTGAGGATTAGGTCCAGTATTGCCTGCAACACAAACAACGGTAATACCTGTTCAAGCCAAATCTGTCCCTCGCACAACTCCTCAGGGTTCTTGCCTGTCGGGCAAGATTTGCTGCTTGGTGTGCTGCAATGTGAGTTTGCTGTTGGTTTAAATGGTGCCTCTGTGGGGCCTTTGTTAGGCCTTGGGGCTCACAATCAAAGCTAATATGGATCTGAGTGTGCCACTGTTATTTTTGTATAATAGACTATTCTTTTTTAGTTATGAACTGGGTTAATTACTTGTGCCACAAGTTAATTAGACTTCTTGGTTATCAATGGATTGTCACAGATGGTTAAGTCTGTATAAGGTTCTTTTTCTGGAAAATGAAATGTAAATAAGATTTCCTAAAGGGATTCGACACTATAACACTGGGGCAAGGTAGCAAAGCTTCTAAACTTGATAAAAGATGGCTTTCTATGGTGAATCTATGACTAAAAGGGGGAAGTTTGGACAAACTAAGGCTTTCTTGTTTCTGGCTTGTCTAAGAGCAAAGTGGGATGTCTTTCGATTGATTGGTTGAGTGTCCTTGTTATTGGTGTCCCTTGCTGCTTTTATAGATGTTTTAGCCTGACTGAAGCCTTGCCTTTTGGGGAAGGCTTCTAGACCATGGTGAGTCACCAGTTTATTTGCTTGCCCATACCCTCGAACTATGCTTTTTGCTAGGAGTGAGCTGTCTTCATTTTTTCCGTAGGCTTGTTGCCTATTCCTTGTAAAAATGGTTTTTAATTCTTCCTAGGCTGTCTATTTGCCCAAGCCTAATCTCCTTCTTGCTTTTTGTGTTCTTGGGCCTCCGTCGTCATAAAGCCCAGTGTTAAATATTAACTCAAACAATACCTTTGGCCACAACATGGAATGAGCCAATGGCTTTTGTGTCGCGCTTATCAACCTCAAACATAGGATTAGGATTGTTGGGGCTAATAGAGAGTGACAATGCATCTACACCATCATTTATTGCTTCATCAGTAGCTCTAAGCATATCAGCAGCAGCGCATATGGAATATGGCACATTCCAACATACCTTGTACACGGCCAAATGAGCCGTGGTGCACCACCTCGGACTAATCCTAGGGCAAGCCCTTTGTAACTTGCATTGGCCACAAAGGAACCAGCAGCGGTTGTAACAGTGTGCGTTCCGTGTCCTTCGTGTCCTTCAGCATCTCTCAGACACAAGAACTCCAGAAATTCTGTATTGTTGAATGATTGCTCATTGTCAGCAAGGAATACATCTATGAACCACTTTGCTCCTGTAAGTTTTATGTTGCAGTCTGTTGTGGCATTGAAGCGCTCTTCTGATTCACATCCGCCCTTCCAACGGGTAGGGATTGGCCCAACCCTCTCATCAATTAGCATTTTCAACTCTGGCCATATTCGGGTGTCAATGATGCCAATGACAATCCCATCTCCCATGTTGGTCTCATGCATAACATTGGTGGGGGAATGAGAAGAGAGGCCTAGGTAATCCCAACTCCTAGTAGTTTGCGGTGTGTATAAGGTATTTGGCATGACATGAACAACTCCAGAGAACTCTGTCAAGATTGAACAGCAGGAATATAATCATTAGTTATGATCCCCAAATTTTAGGGCATATATAATTGTATGTTCAAAAGTACGTACCTGAAATCCTCCTTGCTTGCGATTCTGTAAGCTTGGCTGTGAAGCCAGAGAAGCCTTGTCTATAGCTATAGACCATTGAGTCAATGGCGGCTTCTTTGCTATGACATATGATTAAACCACACATAATTGGCAACCATTTTAGATATTTACCTTTTAGGACTAAATTAAGTCACCTTCAGACAGGCAATCAAGTTTCAGAGGCAGCAAAACCACGAACAAAGCTAATTTGTCTATAAATGTCCTTATTGGACAAGTTATTCAAGAAACCAAAAATTTGTCTATGCGACTTCAAGCTGCTTAATCTGAAACTTAAGTACTCATTCTTTGTGGAGAAGATTGAAGTAGCGTGACAGACTAATGTTATGTGTGTAAATTTACCTGCCAACAACTGATGCCAGCATCTCATGATGTGAAATGATTAAAAGCTCAGGATCCCTATGCTGCTTCTCACCCAAATAAACTATGTGCAGCTACACATCGGATGGACAGTAAATATTAGAGTTAGTTATCCATAAAAAGAAGTTATGCATGCCATTTTCCTCCGCCTACACACGCATGTTTATTTATTGCTTTGGGATTGAATAAGCTAAAAGAGAACCTAGATATATAAATAAACAAGGGTGTGCAAAAGGAGAAAAAAGTGTGCGGATATCATTTTCCAACGAAAATTGCTGAAACTAGAAGCAGTATATACTCTACTTTTGGCATCAACTGATGCAATCAAAGTGTTATGGCCATTGAAAACTAACAGAAAACTAACTGCCATAAATATTAAAGCCACATCGAGGCTGAACTGTCATTATTATGCAGGACAGCAGGAGGTGCATGCACCAATGCTGTATACTTCGAATTAATTTTTCCCACATTTGTCACAGTCGCCGGCCTTTCAAGGTTTAAAATCATGTGTATATCTCACGTGATAAGAGATAAACATATGATTGTACACAACAAGTGACATCCAAGATTTTCTCAAGTAGGATGACCTAGGAAAAGTTAGTTGTTCATCAAGCATTCATACTCCCTCATCTTATTTCAATTGTGAATTATATAATCAACAAATTATGCTCACAAAAGAGAAGGGAAGCAGACCTAGTCTTTGGAAATATTCATCGTTATTATACTTATTCGATTATTCAACCATGTATCTGCATTATTACAATTTACTGGATGAGTATGATCCATTTTCAGTTGTCATCACTATAGGATTATATGATTTGTGTTCTCACAGATATGGGACTTGACACATCATGCACCCCATCAGTCCATGTCAGGCTTCCAAAAAAGTATGCCATGTTCACTTGGTAGGTGGTGGAAACCGCAACTGTAAAGGAAAGTGCCTTAACTGTCGAGTTGAAGACCAATGCCTCTGGCTTTACAACTACATTGATGCCTGGTGGAGGCTCGATTTGGGCTTTGTATGTTGAGATGACAGGGCCAACATTCGTTATAGTTCGAGTGAGTGTTACAGGATTTCTTAGATTTGGAATTGTAATGGAAGGCGGGTTCACATCAAGAATTGAAGGCTTTATAACAGGATATGATGTTGCTTGTTTAACAAGCAGAGAAATAGTTGAGGTGTTGTAGCCAAACGCACAAAGGTAGTTTATGTAGTCATTTGTGCCTATGTCATATATGAGGCCAGGATTCGCTGCCTTGTTCGGGTTCACTAATCCTCCTCCATAGTCAAATGGATCCGCAAACTTTTGTCCTGTCCCTTCAGCAAAGATTGGCTCTCCAAACGGATCAGTCTTCCATGCTGCAAAAGAAGAAAAAAGTTTTGTTATTATTAATGTGCTGACCTAATCTCAAAACCATCCAATTTAACTACACTACGGACACTTGCCAATCGCTTGGACACTAACTATTATGGTTGTAGATCAACCTGTTATGATTAGTGCTGATTTCATTGCAGCAGGGGACCAACCAGGGTGCAATGATTTTAAAAGTGCCACAATGCCTGCAATGTGGGGAGTTGCCAGTGATGTCCCTGATAGCAAGGCAAACCCTCTATCCATAGCAGGATTATACGAACTGGCTGCTAATATGTTCACACCAGGCGTAGCTATATCTGGCTGCGACCAACAAAAAAGTATATTCAGCTGAATCTAAAAATGCATTGCTTAACAGGACTGTACCTTCAAAATTGCAGGAGCGATGGCATTAGGTCCTCTAGAAGAGAAGTAAGCAACTTTAGTCGCTATAGGCTTCCCCGTCAGTGTCTTAGAAGGGCTCAGTTTTACAGTAGGATATCTGTGTACCACAAAGAACAACCTTGTCACATTTTTTTGACAAAGAAAATACTGATTCTAAAATGATTGTGGTGGTGTAAAAATCAAGATACCTTGTGGAACGAATATATAACATTATCTCGGTGCCAAGTTCGTAGTCAACTACAATGCAGGGGAAGTCATCGCTGCAAGGACCGAAGAGATTACTAGGATTTCTAGCAATAATCACCCTGACTTCGCCTGCACTTCTAACAGCAGATACAGCGCTGGTTACTTGTGCTGGCCCAGGCATCGTTGTGAAGCAAATGACTACATTTCCAGCCGCATGTGTGGTATTAAGTGTCAGGGACTCGCAAACACTGCAAGTGAGGATTTTGTGTTATGGTTTTGGTTCCCAAAGTCAAGGGGAATTTACTTACAACGAGGATGCCATTATGGTGGTATCCAAGCCAATCACCCACTGCTGTGCAATTCAACTTTGCAACGTTGCGGTGTATGATTAGCTTGAGATACCGTCACAGTGGTTTTAGGTAACTTTTCTCTTCGGCATCACTAGCAAATAAATACATTACCCATATGTTGTAGGGAATTGTTCTGGGCCTTCTGGATACACCAAACCAGTGAAACCAACCTCTTTTCCTACAAATATGGCTTGCCCCTAAAATATTTTTCAAACAAATCAATGGAGAAAAAAAAGAAAACATATTAATGCTTAATCAGAAAAAGAAAATCGTATTAATGATCAATTTAGAGAAGTTAATTTGCAACAAATTTTGTATGAGTTACCAGTAGAGTTTTGTTATTCCCGAGAGTAATGGGAGTGGGGAAGGATCTGTCGATGGTGGTAGCTGCCACGGTTATGATCCAGGGTGCTACATTCGACACTGTCTGAGGAGCAGGTCCAATATTGTTTGCAGCACAAACAACAGTAATACCTTTGGCCACAGCATGGAATGAACCTGTGGCAATCGCGTCACGCTTATCAACCTCTGCAAACTTAGGATTGTAATTGCCAATAAACAGCGACAATACATCTACACCATCATATATTGCTTCATCAAAAGTTTTAAGCAGATCAGCAGCAGTGCACACAAAATTTAGCACATTCCAACATGTCTTGTACATGGCCAAATGAGCCCGTGGTGCACCACCTCGGACTACTCCTAGGGCAAGCCCTTGGTAACTTGCATTGGCCACAAAGGAACCAGCAGCGGTTGTGGCAGTGTGTGTTCCATGTCCTGCTCCATCTCTCGGAGAATAGAACTCCCGAAATACTGTGTTGAATGGTTGCTCATTGTCAGCAAGGAAGCCATCTATGAACCACTTTGCTCCTATAAGTTTTCTGTTGCAGTGTGTTGTGGCATTGAAGTTCTCTCCTGATTCACATCGGCCCTTCCAACGGGTAGGGATTGGCCCAACCCCATCATCATTTAGCATTTTCGACTCTGGCCATATTCCGAAGTCCATGATGCCAATGACAATCCCATCGCCCATGTTGGTCTCGTGCATCAAATTGGTGGGGGAATGAGAAGAGAGGCCTAGGTAATCCCAACTCCTAGTAGTTTGTGGTGAGTAAAAGCTATTTGGCGTGACATGAACAACTCCAGAAAACTCTAACAGGACAGCAGGAATATAATCATTAGTTATGATCCGAAAATTTTGGGGCATAGATAATTGTAAGTTCAAAAGTACGTACCTGAAATCTTCTTGGCTTGCAATTCTGTAAGCTTGGCTGCAAAGCCAGAGAAGCCGTGTCTATAGCTATAAACCATTGAATCAATGACGGCTTCTTTCCTGTGATGTATGGATTAAACCACGCATAATTAGCAACCATTTTTAGATATTTACCTTTAGAGACTAAATTAAGTCACCTTCAGACATGCAATTAAGTTTGAAAAGCAGCAAAACCATGAATGAAGCTATTTTATCTACAAACGTCTATATTGAACAAGTTGTTATTCAAGAAATCAAAACTTTGTTTGCGCGACTTCAAGCCGCTTAATCTGAAACTTAAGTACTCATTCTTTGAGGAGAAGATTAAAGTAGTTTGAGGGACTAATGTTATGTGCAAAATTAACTGTTGTACCTGCCAACAACTGATGCCAACATCTCATGATGTGAAGTGGTTAAAAGCTCAGGATCCTCATGCTGCTTCTCATCCAAATAAACTATGTGCAGCTACACATCGGATAGAAAGTAAGTACTATAGTAAAAAAGTTTTGCACGCCATTTTTCTCCGACGGCACACTCATGTCTATTTATGGCTTTGCAGTCGAATAAATCAAAAGAGAATCCAGATATATAAATAAATAAGAGTGTGCAAAAGGGGAAAAAGAGTGTGTGGAATTCATTTCCCAACGAAAATTGCTGAAATTAGAGAGAAACAGATATCAAGCTTTTGAAGCAGTATATACTTACTCTACTCTTGGCATCAACTGGTGCAATCAGAGTGTTCTTGCCATTGAAAACCAACAGAAAACTAACTGCCACAAGTAGTAAAGCTTGTTGCTCTTACCTTTCAGCCAAAGGAAACCCATTCTCCCTCTCTTTCTTTCTCTCTCTCTCTCTTTCTCCCCCTCTTGATTATATACGAATGACGGATTTATGAAGCTGCAGCTAACCGAAGAACATTTTCTTGTGTCATTATGACTTTTCATTGTTAAATCAGGTGACTAATAATTGATGTTAGCAGTCTTTGAAGACTATTCTAAGAGCATTCCCATCGTTGGGTTTGGCTAGGGGGACAGGCTCCAAAACAAGGGCCCGAGGGCCGGTGGGAGGGCTCCAGCGTGGGCTAGCTCGATGGAAGGGGGAAGCCCGAGCTCTGGGCCCATGGGGGATTGCCAGCCCGAGAGCCGGAGGTGGGCGTGACGTCAGGCTGACGCCAGGGTGGCGTCAGCGCAATATTTAATTTTTTTTGTGTCAGGCGCGTGCACCCCACCCGCGCGTGGGGGCGCGTCGCCGACACAAAAATCAGAAAAAAAAAAAAAAGAAGCTGTCAGTTACCGTTGGGAAGTCGCGTGGCTTCCCACGGTGCGTTAGATCTCAACGGTCACTTAATTTGGACCGTTCGATCTCAACGGTAAAAAAAAAAAAAAATTAAGTCAAATTTAATATCCACCGTTCGATCTGAGATCAACGGTGGATATTAAAATGCTTTATAAATTAAAAAATAAATGAAAAGATAGTTTTAAAAATCTGAAAAGTTACCATTGTGACACGTGGCACAATCTGGAGTGTTGGAATTGAAATTTTTTTATATCCAACGGCAGAGATTAATTAATTGAATAAAAATTTAAAAAAATTGTAAAAAATTCAAAAAAATATCTGAAAAATCTGAAAAAAAATTGTTTTTACTTTTCTATAAATACCTTTTCATTATCATCTACCTTACACAACAATTTCATATTTTCTCAACTACTTTCAATCACATTCCTTTCTTTGTCTCAAAGTTTGAATCCATTTTTTTTCAACAAAATGACCACTAGTGCAAGTACGAATTGGTCGCTTATTGAATATGTTGCGTTGTGTACTAGCTGGGTTGAAGTTACTCATAGTTCGCTTACGGGTAATGAGATGCAGTTGCGAGAAATGTGGAGTCTTATTCATACCAATTTTCTTGAGAAAATTGGTGGGAAAAGAACCAAAGAATCGATGTCCAGTTGTTGGAAATTACTTAGCCAATCGTTTAGTACGTGGAGAGACGCCTTGGCACAAGCTAGTAGTAATATTCGAAGTGGGCAAAATTACTCGGATCAGGTAACAATATATTATTTATTTGATACCCAAATTTACATTATAATTATTTGTTTGTATTATTTATTTGTTATCTACATAATTTATTATTTATTGTTTGTATTATTTATTTGTTACGTACAAAATTTATTATTTATTGTTACTTATTTGTTACATTATAATTATGTTGCTTGTTACATTATAATTATGTTTTTTTGTATTATTTATTTGTTTGTTACATTATAATTATGTTGTTTGTTACATTATAATTATGTTATTGTTACTTATTTGTTACATAATAATTATGTTGTTTGTATTATTTATAATTATTTATTTGTTACTTATTTTTATTGTGTAGGAGCTTCAAGCACAAGTTTGGTACACTGCCAAAACCAAAAGCAAAAATAAATCATTCAACCAGTGGGAATGTTGGAATATTGTCAAAGATTGTCCTAAATTTAGAGTTGTGCCAGTCGGTCCAGAAGTGTACATGAACAGCACCCCTCTACACTCTACACCTGATCATGTTCATGAAGATGATGCAGAAGAAGTACCCGAAACGCCCCTCCCTGAACGAGCATCGGGTTCGACCTGTTATCCAATTAGGCCTCAAGGTAAGAAGGCTTCAAAGAGAAAAGGGGGTGCTTCCAAGAATGATTATGCAAAGTTCATGGAAGAACTTACTCGCCAAGGTGAATTGACTTTGGCGAGGGAAATGGCGAAAGATGAGGCTGATAAGGCTAGAGAGGCAGCAAAATCAGCAGCTGTTGAGAGAGAATTTTATGCTAATGAGAGAGAAAGAGAGCTACTTAGGCAAGAAAGGGAACATGTTAGAGAAGAAAGACGGGCTCAACAAGATCGTGAGATTATGAACATGTCTTTAGAAGGGAAGTCTCCAAATTCTAAATTTTTTTGGAAGTCAGAGAAAGCGGACGTGGTGCGAAGGAGGCGTGCAAGAGAAACGATAGGCAGCCAAGGTGGTTCTAGCACCACAAGAGAAGATCATCCTAGCACCACAAATTGGTTAAGTGATGATGAATAGAGTACTTTTTGTAATCGGAGCCCATAATTTTTCAATCACTTTGGGTTGTAATTTATTATTTATTGTTTGTATTATTTATGTTGTTTCCAATTTCTTGAATATTTATTCAAATTAATTTGGTAAGTTATTTATACTAAGAATTACCCTTTGCCTCCTTGCTTTCCTCACGACATGAAAGTTATTAACAAACCCTCTACCTCCTTGGTAAGTTATTAACAAACCCTCTGCCTCCTTGCTTTATGCCAATTTGATTTATTATTGTTTAAGCCCACTCTAATATTTTCTTTTATTGAAAAAAAAAGTGATTTTCTACTTGTATAAAATAATTAAAAGTCTATGACCATCGTTCTAATTATCTTCTTTTTTACATAGATTAAAACCCACACGAAGTGTGACTCTGTTTTCTTCTTATAATAAGAATTACATAAACATATACTAAGAATTACATAAACATAAACATAAAAAAATCACATATACTAAGAATTACATAAACATAAACATAAAAAAATTACATAAACATACCAAATAATAAAACACACCAAATAAAATAACATAAACATACCAAATTCAAAAAAACACACTAAATGAACTTAATTATCTTCAGCTTATTTCAATGCCCACTGGTGCTCTATCAAGTCAATTTGTCGGGCATTGTGCATGTCTTGCATTTGAAATGCAGTATATCGTTGAATGAGCCTTTCATTGTAACGTCCATCCCTTTGTAATGGCTCATGTTGCATGGGCTCATCGGTGGCGCCATGAGCACAATATATATGTGTTCTTGAATTGTTCATCGGGTCTGGCTCATATTCATCAACAGCTTCATAATCGTACTCATCTTCCACAATCATGTTGTGAAGAATGATGCACGACATCATGATGGATCAAAGCAACTCTACATCAAACAATCTGGCAGCACCCCTGACGATCGCCCAGCGAGCTTGGAGGATACCGAAACAACGCTCCACATCCTTCCTGCACCCCTCTTGACAGCTTGCAAAGTGTTTTTCCTTTGCACTCCGCGGACGTGGCACTGTTTTGACAAATGTTGACCATCGCAGGTAAATGCCGTCAGCTAGGTAATATGGCCCGTCGTACATACGTCCGTTGACCTCATACGTAACTTTTGGTGCCTTTCCTTGCAGGACATCGTTGAACATTGGGGATTGGGCAAGGACGTTGATGTTATTTTGAGCTTCCGGGACCCCGAAAAAGGCGTGCCAAATCCATGTATCAAAAGATACCACCGCCTCCAGAATGATACTTTTTGCTCCTTTTTTATCCCCGTAAGCGCATTGCCATGCACTTGGATAGTTTTTCCACGTCCAGTGCATACAATCAATGCTTTCAATCATCCCAGGAAAGCCACGCATCTCCGCCTTCTTCAATAGCCGCTCCAAGTCTATGTGTGTAGGTTTGCGGAGGTACTCAGCGGTGTAGATAGATTTGATTGCTCCGCAAAACCTCATCAGGGACTCAAGAATGGTTGATTTCCCCATCCTCGTTATCTCATCCACTTGGTCTGCAGATGCTCCATATGCAAGCATCCGCAAGGCAGGAGTAATTTTTTGCTCAGGCAGTAGACCCATAGCACCAAAAGCATCTTTCTTTTGCACAAAATAAGAATCATGGTTGCAAACAGCAATCATGATTTTGTTGAACAAATGTCGTTCCATTCTAAAACGACGTCTAAAGTACATATCAGGGAATGCACTATTAGGAACAAAATAATCATCCAAGAGTTCCATACCTCATTGTTGCCTGCTTCTATCAAGGTTTCCGGAACGGTTGAGCCTGCAGATCTGAGCCGCAGCTTGGATGACTCGATGGGAATGTGAGGCTCTGCCCTTTCTTACTTTGTCATCTCTCCTTTGACGCTCCTCATCCTCTTCCCTTTCATTTCTTACCCCCTGGTGATTGAACATTGCTTCTGATTCGTTAAAACAATTCTTCCTCTTCCTGATTGAATTCCCACATCATCCTTGAGGAAGAAGAAGAAGACATTGTAAGAAAGAAACAGAAACTATGAATAATGATACAGATTTTTGTGAATAAGGAAGCAGAAACTATGAATAATGATAGAGATCTTGAGAAAATTGGTGTGAGATTTGTGAGGATGGATGGTGGATTATATAGAGGATTTAGAAAGGATTAGGTTGTACATAATGCCACGTGGCATGCCGTCATTCGTTACAAATCTGATGGAAATCTATCCTCAAAGATTGTGAACAGATTATGACATGTGGCATGCCGTCATTCGTTAAAAATCTGATGGAAATCTATCCTCAAAGATTGTGAATAGATTATGACATGTGACGCGACGTGATTGGTTAATAATCTTATCAGAAATCCATCACCAATAATTGTATTTTCAGATAATGACACGTGACATAACGAGTACGATTAAAAAATTTATCGGAAATCCATCCCCAATAATTGTCTTTTCGGATTTTATGACAAGTGGCGTAACGACAACGATTAAAAATCTTATCCGAAATTACAAATAAAATTATTTTGTATTATTTAATAATACTTCGGATAATGACACGTGGCGCAACGAGAACGATTAAAAATCTTATCCGATATTACAATTAAAATTATTTTGTATTATTTTATAAATAAAAAAATACTAATATTTTATTGCCTATTGCCAGGGCTATTGAAGTGTAACGGTGGAGATGCAAATTCTATTGCCAGGGCTATTTACTGTTCATTAAGAGCAGTTACTGTTCATTAGGTGGATTGAATAGTGTATTGCTAGGGGGGAGGGCTCCAACGCTGGAGTTGCTCTAATATTCCAGAAGAGCTTCCAAACTCTAGGACTTCTCTCCCATTCTTTTGACATTTCAAACATATATATGTCAGATGTGGCGGATATCGCACTTTCAATTGATGGGAATCCATGGTGTCGGTGGGGGTCGAATCAACTGATTAAAAACAAAATAGGTATACTCTATTCACAAAGGGTAGTGTTTTTCTCTGCTACTTTTTTTTAGAGTTCGGAGTTTTAAAGAACCCAAATACCTTTTTGTCCAAATAGCGTGACTAACATTATATAGACACTTCGCAGTTTGCGCCGCTTCTAAAATGATAACAGCCTGTTAATTGCTATGACATAACTGTAAGTAAATAAAGCACACAGGTCACAAAATATTAGGTTTCAAATTTTTCACTACGTCAAGAACACATACACTAACTATCATTATACAAATAGTTGAATTTTTTTTTCAAGTATCCAACCATTTGTATTTTGGCATTTTGTGTACTTGAACTGTACACATTGCATGGAACATTTAACAATTTATTTTTTATTCAAACTATTTATTATTTTTTAACAAATAATATTATAATGTTTAATATCCAACAGTTGTTTTAATAATTGTATCAGACCGTTCAAATTTTATCCAACGGCTACAAATAGAGAGTCCCTCTAAAAGTTATAATAATTATAACCGTTGGATAAAATTTGAACGTCCCGATGAACCTGGTCAGGAGAATTCTCACAATTTGCTTAAGAGAGGATCCTGATCCATTCACTTTAGGGGAAAATTTTCCCCGTTCTAGGATCTCCACCTCATACGCAATATTCGTTTGATTTCATCTTCTTTTTGTTGAAGATTAATTCATTTTGTATTAATCTACCAAGGAAGAATATGCTTTGATTGAGAAATTGAGGGAGTTAAACTTTTAGCTTCTTTTTCCAACCGTTCAGGTTCAGATATTTAATAGACATTAGCAGAGAGCACACATTTTATATGTGTGAACAATTTTTCTTAATAAGTGTATTTTTTTAATATTACATAATTATTGTTTTGTTCTCCTTATGTAAATATTGTGTATTAAAAATGATGGTAAAACTAAAAAAATAGAGTGTATGACTGTCATTTTCTAAAAAAAAAAGAGGGTAAAATAGAGATACGATTGTCATTTTGTCAAAAGATAAAAAATTACTATTTTGCCCTCCATTTGTCAATATTGTGTATCAAAAGTGAGGGCAAAATAGAAAAAAAAAAAGAAAAAAAATTGACAATAAGGGTTCTCTTAATAGTATAAAATAGATTATCTCTAACACAACCAAAAAAAGGCATGACTTTGAATAGAACATAGATTTGCCAAGTGTCAGATATTTATTCGATGGATACTCCAACTGTATTAGGTCACTTGGGAATAGGATTCTCACCAAGGCAAACCCTCGGGATCCATTAACACGGATCGTTAGATTTCGATCCAACCATTACAAACAGAGACTTCTCTAAAAGTTATAATAATTGTAACTGTTGAATCGAAATCCAACAACTTGTGTTAAAGGATCTCGAGGATCCCGAGAATCCCGAGGGTTTGCCTCGGAGAGGATCCAATTCCGATCACTTGGATCCAGGAATCCCAAATTGGCTACTTCCCCCTCTTTAAGGAGAAATTTTTCAAGGAGACCAGAAAATTTTCAAGTGACTGGTACACTTTCTGACTTGGAGTTCCGCTTAGGTTGAGAACTTCGACATCATCTTTTATAATTACAACTAATATTTATTTTAAGAATATAATTTAAATTAATTAAATGAAGAAAACAGATTCCTCTCTATTCCGTCGTGCCTTCTATTACGCCTCACCCGCACCCATTCCACCCTTTTCCATCATCTGTTCATGTTCTTTTCTTTCTTTCTCAGATAGAACTTGTGAATTTGATTGTTTTTGTTGGGGTTTGATTTGGTTTTTTGATTAATTGGTGGTGAATTTTCATGTGTTTTGATCAAATTTTGCTCCGTAACCTAAAATGGCATCAACCCAGCCAGGAGTCTGGGGGCTGCCAAGTCTGCCATCCATCTCCTGAAAGCGTCCTTGTTGACATCGGATGAGTTCTCGAGATCGTCGTAATTGTCCGGATCTGGATGGTGCGGCGTGGCGGCGCTGTGGTCGGTGGGGTCCTCGTGGAAGCTGAAATCTTCATTGTCGTCATCGATCGGAAGTGAGTGGCCGTTGGTGGTGGGGATCGGCCGCTGGAGATGGTGACTTTACACCTACAAGTTTTGAGTTTTTGTTCCTATTTTTTATTAAACAAAACTAATCTATACCGCTGTAGTGGGATATGTGACATCATTTCATTGGAAAGGAACTCCAGCTCAGCGGCTGTAACCGTCATCTGGAAAAATTTCTCCTCTTTAAGTTCTCAGTACCACTACTCTTTTGTCCTTTCAATTCTTTTAGCAAACTTTCAGAACATCACATGCAAGCTATTACTTATACGTTTCTTCTGACATTACATGCAAGCTATTACTTTCTTATACGTTTCTTCTGACATTTTAAGAACATCACATGCAAGCTATTAGAGCACTCCCACCGTAGCATATTGCTCGGGGGACCGGCTCCAGAACAAAGGCCCGAGGGCCGGTGGAAGGCGTCCAGCGTGACGCAGACCGGGGGACGGGGGAGGCCTGAGGGCCAGGCCCGTGAGGAATTGACAGGCCTTGAGCCCGGGGTGGGAGTGACGCCATGCTGACGCCAGGGTGGCGTCAGCGTATTATTTAATTTTTTTTGTGTCAGGCGCGTGCACCCCACCCGCGCGTGGGGGCGCGTCCTGACACGTTAATCAGAAAAAAAAAAAGTTTTGTCTGTTACCGTTGGGAAGCCACGTGGCTTCCCACGGTACGTTAGATCCTAACGGTCACTTAATGTGGACCGTTAGATCTCAACGGTAAAAAAATAAAAAACTGTCAGATTTAATATCCACCGTTCGATCTGAGATCAATGGTGGATATTAAAATGCTTTATAAATTAAAAAATAAATGAAAAAATAGTTTAAAAAATCTGAAAAGTTACCGTTGTGACACGTGGCACAATCTGGAACGTTGGAATTCAAATTTTTTTATATCCAACGGCAGAGATTAATTAATTGAATAAAAATTCAAAAAAAAGTGTAAAAAATTCAAAAAAATTCAAAAAAATATCTGAAAAATCTGAAAAAAATTGTAAAAAAAATTGTTTTTACTTTTCTATAAATACCTTCTCATTATCATCTACCTTCACAACAATTTCATATTTTCTCAACTACTTTCAATCACATTCCTTTCTTTGTCTCAAAGTTTGAATCCATTTTTTTTCAACAAAATGACCACTGGTGCAGGTACGAATTGGTCACTTATTGAAGATGTTGCGTTGTGTACTAGCTGGGTTGAAGTTACTCATAGTTCGCTTACGGGTAATGAGATGCAGTTGCGAGAAATGTGGAGTCTTATTCATACCAATTATCTTGAGAAAATTGGTGGGAAAAGAACCAAAGAATCGATGTCCAGTCGTTGGAAATTACTTAGTCAATCGTTTAGTACGTGGAGAGACGCTTTGGCACAAGCTAGTAATAATATTCGAAGTGGGGAAAATTACTCGGATATGGTAACAAGATATTATTATTTATTGTTTGTATTCTTTATTTGTTACGTACAAAATTTATTATTTATTGTTACTTATTTGTTACATTATAATTATGTTGTTTGTTACATTATAATTATGTTATTGTTACTTATTTGTTACATTTATTTGTTACATTATAATTATGTTGTTTGTATTATTTATTTGTTACTTATTTTCATTAAAATTAATGTATACATATATATATATATATTTGTTAATTATTTTCATTATTTACTAAACTTGAAGCCTTCTTACTTATTTTCATTATCTTTGTTACTTATATATATATATATGTATATATTTGCTAGTTACTTATTTTCATTATAATTATTTATTTGTATTATTTATTTGTTACTTATTTTTATTGTGTAGGAACTTCAAGCACAAGCTTGGTATGCTGCCAAAACCAAAAGCAAAAATAAATCATTCAACCGGTGGGAATGTTGGAATATTGTCAAAGATTGTCCTAAATTTAGAGTTGTGCCAGTTGGTCCAGAAGTGCACATGAACAGCACCCCTCTACACTCTACACCCGATCATGTTCATGAAGATGATGCAGAAGAAGTGCCCGAAACGCCCCTCCCTGAACAAGCGTCGGGTTCGACCCGTTTTCCAATTAGGCCTCAAGGTAAGAAGGCTACAAAGAGAAAAGGGAGTGCTTCCAAGAACGATTATGCAAAGTTCATGGAAGAACTTACTCGCCAAGGTGAATTGACTTTGGCGAGGGAACTGGCGAAAGATGAGGCTGATAAGGCTGATAAGGCATCAAAAGCAGCAGCTGTTGAGAGAGAATTTTATGCTAATGAGAGAGAAAGAGAGCTACTTAGGCAAGAAAGGGAACATGTTAGAGAAGAAAGACGAGCTCAACAAGATCGTGAGATTATGAACATGTCTTTAGAAGGGAAGTCTCCAAATTCTAAATTTTTTTGGAAGTCAGAGAAAGCGGACGTGGTGCGAAGGAGGCGTGCAAGAGAAACAATAGCAAGCCAAGGTGGTTCTAGCACCGCAAGAGAAGATCATCCTAGCAGCACAAATTGGTTAAGTGATGATGAATAGAGTACTTTTTGTAATCGGAGCCCATAATTTTCCAATCACTTTGGGTTGTAATTTATTATTTATTGTTTGTATTATTTATGTTGTTTCCATGTTCATGAATATTTATTCAAATTAATTTGGTAAGTTATTTATATTAAGAATTAATTTGGTAAGTTATTTATGTTGTTAAAAGTCCATTAAAAGTTCATCGTTCTAATTAAAAGTCCTTTACATACATTACATATACTAAGAATTACATAAACATAAACATAAAAAAATTACATAAACATAAACATAAACATACTAAGAATTACATAAACATAAACATAAAAAAATTACATAAACATAAACATAAAAAAATTACATAAACATAAACATAAACATATACTAAGAATTACATAAACATAAACATAAAAAAATTACATAAACATACCAAATAATAAAACACACCAAATAAAATAACATAAACATACCAAATTCAAAATAACACACTAAAATGAACTTAATTATCCTCAGCTTGTTTCAATGCCCACTGGTGCTCTATCAAGTCAATTTGTCGGGCATTGTGCATGTCTGGCATTTGAAATGCAGTATATCGTTGAATGAGCCTTTCATTGTAATGTCCATCCCTTTGTAATGGCTCATGTTGCACGGGGTCATCGGTGGCGTCATGAGCACAATATATACGTGTTCTTGAATTGTTCATCGAGTCTGGCTCATATTCATCAACAGCTTCATAATCGTACTCATCTTCCACAATCATGTTGTGAAGAATGATGCACGTCATCATGATGGATCGAAGCGACTCTACATCAAACAATCTGGCCGCACCCCTGACGATCGCCCAGCGAGCTTGGAGGATACCAAAACAACGCTCCACATCCTTCCTGCACCCCTCTTGACAGCTTGCAAAGTGTTTTTCCTTCGCACTCCGCGGACGTGGCACTGTTTTGACAAATGTTGACCAGCGCGGGTAGATGCCGTCAGCTAGGTAGTATGGCCTGTCGTATATACGTCCGTTGACCTCATATGTAACTTTTGGTGCCTTTCCTTGCAGGACATCGTTGAACACTGGGGATTGGGCAAGGACGTTGATGTCATTTTGAGCTCCCGGGACCCCGAAAAAGGCATGCCAAATCCATGTATCAAAAGATGCCACCGCCTCCAGAATGATACTTTTTGCCCCTTTTCTGTCCCCGTAAGCGCCTTGCCATGCACTTGGACAGTTTTTCCACGTCCAGTGCATACAATCAATGCTTCCAATCATCCCAGGAAAGCCACGCATCTCCGCCTTCTTCAATAGCCGCTCCAAGTCCATGTGTGTGGGTTTGCGGAGGTACTCAGCGGTGTAGATAGATTCGATTGCTCCGCAAAACCTCATCAGGGACTCAAGAATGGTTGATTGCCCCATCCTTGTTATCTCATCCACTTGGTCTGCAGATGCTCCATATGCAAGCATCCGCAAGGCAGCAGTAATTTTTTGCTCCGGCAGTAGACCCATAGCACCAAAAGCATCTTTTTTTTGCACAAAATAAGAATCATGGTTGCAAACAGCAATCATGATTTTGTTGAACAAATGTCGTTCCATTCTAAAACGACGTCTAAAGTACGTATCAGGGAATGCACTATTAGGAACAAAATAATCATCCAAGAGTTCCATACCTCGTCGTTGCCTGCTTCTATCAAGGTTTCCGGAACGCCTGGGCCTGCAGATCTGAGCCGCAGCTTGGATGACTCGACGGGAATGTGAGGCTCTGCCCCTTCTTACGTCGTCATCTCTCATTTGACGCTCATCATTTTCTTCCCTCTCATTTCTTACCCCCTGCTGATTGAACATTGATTCTGATTGGTTAAACAAGTCTTCCTCTTCCTGATTCAATTCCCACATCATCCTTGAGGAAGAAGAAGAAGACATTGAAAGAAAGAAACAGAAACTATGAATATTGAAACTGATTTTTGTGAATAAGGAAGCAGAAATTATGAATAATGATAGAGATCTTGAGAATTTTGGTGTGAGATTTGTGAAGATGGATGGTGGATTATATAGAGGATTCAGAAAGGATTAGGTTCTGCATAATGCCACGTGGCATGCCGTCATTCGTTAAAAATCTGATGGAAATCTATCATCCAAGATTGTTAACAGATTATGACACGTGGCATGCCGTCATTCGTTTAAAATCTGATGGAAATCTATCCTCAAAGATTGTGAACCGATTATGACACGTGGCGCGACGTGATTGGTTAATAATCTTATCAGAAATCCATATTATAATTATTTATTTTGTATTATTTAATAATACTTAGGATAATGACACGTGGCGCATTGACAACGATTAAAAATCTTATCCGATATTACATTTAAAATTATTTTGTATTAATTTTATAAATAAAAAAAATACTAATATTTTATTGCCTATTGCCAGGGCTATAGAAGTGTAACGGTGGAGATGCAAAATCTATTGCCAGGGCTACTTACTGTTCATTAAGGGCAATTACTGTTCATTAGGTGGATTGAATAGTGTATTGCCAGGGGGGAGGGCTCCAACGCTGGAGTTGCTCTTACTCTCTCTTATACGTTTCTTCTGACATTTGCATTTGTTCTTTTTAGAAAGTAGAGTTCGCTGAAAAGCAATTGATTTCAGAGAGCAATAGCAAACCACTTCTCTCCAAATCTCTCTCAACATCAAAGCATGAGAAAAATTAGGGTTCAGTCCAAATTTAATGTGTCTTTAAAGCTTTGACGGCCTCACTCCACCGGTTTCATCAACCTCTTCCTCCTTTTCATCTGCCTGAATGTAGAGCCGTTCGGCCTCTACAGCGTTTGGTCAGTAGATTATTTACAACTTCGGAAGAGAGCCGGGGAGGAGGCCTTCGCTTTCCTATTCCGATGGGCGGAGAGATGGCTTTGTTAGAAATCTCCGATTCTGCCATCACACAAAGGATGTTGACTTCACGAAGAGGAAATGTGAGCAGCACGAGTCCCCTACTTGTTCTAGTCGTATGCCTTCTCTGTTGTCTTAATACCAGGGCAAATTAAAACAGAAAATAGCCACATATGCATCAACATATCTCAAACACCTCTTCTTTGTTTTCAGAAGCCGGAATTCAGTTCTCTAACTTATCTCTTTCATTTAACAGGTACACACTGTTTATCTGGGAGAGACGGAGCATGACATCCCGAAGTGATCGTGGATTCACACCATGACTTGCTTGCCACTGTAGTCGGAAGGTAACTTATAATTATATTTTTTGCCTATTCAGTTCGTCCGATCTTATATATGGACATAGTCCTCATTTTATCTCCTTCACATCTACAACAAAACAAACAGAAGTTAGGTCAAACGATGACAAGCAACGGAACATGGAGAAAACTGCAAACAACCTTATCCCTGAACCTCTGAGATCTGAAGAGCAAATTAAATTAAGATAACACATTCATCATGTAAATGTGGGCAGCATGGATGCGGAGCAGCTTCATCACCATCTGTACTTCCAGTTGCCATATCCAATCAAATGAACAAGCATGAGTGAGGATGACCTTCTCAACTTTTTGGTAACTCGGCCACGTCCCTTTTTCGTCTCATCAAAAGTCAGAATTCGGCTCCCAGCCATCACTTCTTTGAGCAGTTTGATCAACTACTGCTCAACATGGAACTCTTTTTGTTTATGATCCAAAAGAGGGCATGCGCATTTCCCACCAACGCATTTGCAATCCTGCACTGAACCCTACGGATTGCACTCTTTGTCCGAAAAAACATGGAATAAAAAAAATTCTCCAGGCACCTTCAGGCCAATACTGTTTCATTAGCCCCTTCTATATATGTAGCAAACATGAAAAAAAAAAAAAGAAGTTAGTTCATACACACACATATATGAGAGAGAGTGAGAGAGAGAGGAGGAGGAGGACGACGAGAAGGGGTGGGGAGGGGGGGGGGGGGTGGTTAACAACATGTAATGACAAAGAAGAGCAGCACAAATGTCATCCTGATCGATGTCATTTTAGGTTATGTAATCAGTCAAAACCTATGAGGGAAGATTTTTGTTTTTGGTGTGTAAGAGCATTTCTAAGGGAGATGTCAAAATCTTAGGTGGAATGTTATTGTGCATATTTGACATCAAAAGTCTCTCTAACCGAAGTGTTATTTGTTTGAAGGCTTAATGATTTGATGTCAAATTTAACATCAACGTCAAATTTATTTTTAATTTATTTTAGTAGTGGGTCCCTTATTCCACTAATATTTCAACTAATAAAATTTTGTTTCAACATTTTTATAATAATTACAATCATTTAAAGCTTTATTTAAATAATAAAATAACATTTGACAATTCGGTTAGAGAAATACAAAATTTGGCATAAGGCTTCAGATTGACATATCAGTCATCAATTGTAATTTGACTCTTATAATTTGATATTTCATTTGAAGATGGTCTAAGTTGATGTTTGTGGGAATCAATATGTAGGGACATAGAATTTAGCAAATTTTGAAAGATTTTCGTTCCTAGAAGAAAATTGCTCACACGAGATTTTGTATCACTTTGAAATTAGGTTTTTCCTATTTACAAGATAATTTCATTCTATGATGAGGTTTTTATTTATTACGTTAATATTTTTTGCCATATTTATTGAAATGAACCTATTTTCCTTTTCAAATAAATGGGTATCTATATAGATAGAGCTCCAATATTTGAAATTAGGTTTAAAAGTATTTTTGTAGTTTCCTAACTTTCTAAAACTTTCGTTGAATTTAAGAATGTTGAGATTTTCTTAAGTAATTCAGTATAGACCTTTTCAAAATATATAGCAAAAATGTCAATGTAGAAAATAAAAAAACTTATCATGGAATGAAAATATCTTCTAAATAGGAAAAACCTTTCAAACAAATCTACAAAATCCCATGTTACCAACTCTCGTTCTAGGAATATAATTCTTGCTAAATTAGCTCAATTCTATGTCCCTATATATTGATTCTCACAAATTCAAACTTACATACAACAAGCAAAATCTTCTCTCGTAACTTTTGATTGATCACATAACCTAATATGACGACTATCAAATTGACACTTTTGCTGCTCCTCTTTGTCACTACAAGTTGTTACCCTCTCTCTCTCTCTCTCTCTCCCTCTCTCTCTCTCTCTCTCTCTCTCTCTCTCTCTCACACATAGGGCTCACTTGGCTTTGTATTTTAAAATTTCATATCATTTCTCTTTTAAGTCTTCTTTAAAAGATTATATGTAAAAAGGAAAAAATCACTCAAGTGAGAAGTCATATATATATGATCATTGGATGAAATTATAGTTATTTTAGTGTTTTCAAGAAACACTATGTTTGTTTTTTCAGTATAATTGGATGTCCAGTTTTAGGTTTGTCTAATTTTTTATAAATAATTTGTGATTGATGTTTTGAAGCATAAACCGTTCAAATATATGTGAGCCTGGTTTATAGTTTTGGTACAGGAGGTGCAGGCCAATGGAATAGTGTGTGTATGTGTGTGTGTGTGTGTGTGTGTGTGTGTATATATATTAACCTGTTGCATTTTGTAGGTTCACTGTTGAAGGTTTATGGAGGATCCCATTTTCTGTGTGTGGGGAACGAAGACTGCGGTCCGACTGGCAAATGTGTACATGGTGTATGCACATCCGCTGTAAATTGTGGGAGTAAAGAAAAAGAGTTTCAAGTTGAAGCAGTAGATGCGACAGAGTTTTGTCCTCGTGGCTGCAAAAATATCAACTGTAAAAGTGGCACTTGTTTTTGTGAATGTTAATTACATAAGTACAGGTCATCTCATGATCTCATCTTAAGGATCATACAATGGGTGGTGTCGTGGCGATAAAAAAATAAATGAAATAAAATCGCTCATCTTCTTTGGCTATAATTTATTAAGGGATTTTCTAACTTTAATCATTGAAGAATATTGAAATTTAAAATAAACTTCATGTTAGATTACATATTGATTATAGTCCCTTGATGTATCCTTAAGTCAAAATAATTAATGTGTATTTTATTCAATGTCTCCCTTTAAATATTTAAATTTATTAATATACACATTTTAATATATATTTTGACCAAGCAATAGTTTTTTTAAAATTTATTAATTTTATTTAACATTCTTCAAACTTGGAAAACTCAATTAATGTACCTAAATGTTAGTACTGAAATGTATTATATTGAATTAATGTATTTAAATTTTAGTACCAAAATTTATATACCCAAATGTATTATATTAAACTAATGTACCTAAATGTGTGTACCGAAATGTATATACCCAAATGTATTATATTAAACTAATGTACCAAAATATATTATATTGAATTAATGTACCTAAATGTTTGTATTAAAATGTATGTATTGAAATGTGTGACAACCCGTCCCCAATTTTAAGTTTTTATTAATTTTAAAAGTGTGAATTTACAAAAATGCCCCTAGAGGCAAGAACTTTGACTTTCGTTTAAGTTCATTTCCAAAGTAAATTATTAGCAAGTTCTTTCTCCAGCCTTGGTACTTTCCAACCAACGTTAATTCCCAGATTTCCTTTCGATGTTGTACTCATCATTTGGGTCAGTATAGGCTTGTGGGTATGAGTTGTCATATCCTGGGAGTAGCAGAACTCCTAAAAGTAGTAGTCACATTCTCTTCCACTACACTACACCTTATGACTTTATCATCCTCTAGGTTTAGTAGCTGTGCTTACGTGTAAACAAGGATTTTGGCAAGATCTCAATAGATGGTTATCTTTAGTGGTATAACCCTCACCCTAATTATTGTATTGTTCTTATGCTCTACCATCACGTATGAAAAGGGTTCAATCATGCTCACCTACGCACTCCTTCGATTAGGCACTTTTAGGTTTAAATTTATTTACATTTTCCACATCACTACACTTTATGACTTCGTTACCTTCCAAGTGTCGGCCAACACAGCTCGATTCGGAGTCTTAGTAAACGTCCCGGATCAGGGTGTGTCAAATGTGTGTACCTAAATGTATGCACCAAAATGTATTATAATGAATTTAATGTACCCAAATGAAGAAGACAAAGTATATCAAAATATATTGTAAAATAAAAATTAGTTTATCTAAATGTTTACAACAAATAATATTACGGTGAATGAAATGAAAATTATAACTATAATGAAATAAAATTAATACATTAAAATTAGGAAGAAAAAGAGAAATAATTAAAACATCAAAAATATAATTAATAAATGAGGTGATTAATGTATCAAGGGAAGAAAATTAGATTTTGATCTTGCTCATGATTTTAGTCTAAAAGTCATCTTTGCCAAGGATTAAAATGAAGTTTTTTATTTGAAGCTCTTGTTAATGCCCACATATGTGGCAATTTGTTCTTCTTAGAGCAGTTCCACCGTGGGCAATAGCCCAGTGGACTGGCTCTCAAACAGGGCCAAAAGCCCGAGCAACTTGGTCCAGCGTGTGCTGGTGATGGAGCCCGAGCGGGCCCGAGGGAGAGGCCCGGCAGGAGTTGCCAGCCCGAGAACCCGAAGGGCATGTGACGCAAGGCTGACGTCTGGGCGACGTCAGCCACGTGATGGACGGGCCGAACTTCCCTTTCTCTCTCTCAACCTTCATGGTTCTTGAACGACGTCGTTGTCTCATGGTGGATCGACAGCGGTGACGAAGCAGAAACCCCAAATTTTATACACTCCATAAATCCAACAACAAAAGGCAACATCCTCAGTGAAAAGTGCCCATTCGTCAGTTTGAGCAAAGCATACATGAAATTCCTCAAATCCAATTACAAAACCCATTAGAAACAATACTGAAAACCTAGCACGGAAATTGGATGATCCGACCTGGATCGGATCAGACAGGGCTGAGAAGTTGGAAAAGTTGCGGCTTGGGTTCCAAGTTCATGCCAATGATGATGACCAGGGGAATGAAGCCATAGTGGGTAACGACCTTGGCCTTCTTCAGGGCCTACGTGCTCCGCTGCTTGAAGGATTGAGCCACCGAGCGTTCCTTCGAGCCCTTGGAGTTCTTCGTCGGAGTCTTGCCTTTGCTCTTCGGAGATATTCTCGACACCATTGAAATTTTCTTCTGGGATTTGTGCGAGTTTTGATTTGATTAGTCAATTGCTTGAGCAAACTGTTTTAAAGATGAAAACTTTAGTCAAAATTTGACTAGTTAAAATGTGAAAAGCTGCATTAACTTTGCAATGGAATTTGCATCTTTAATCTTTAATTTTTACTTTTTTTTTTAAATAATTATTTTGTATTATTTTATAAATAAAAAATACTAATATTTTATTGCCCATTGCCAGAGTTATTGAAGTGCAACGGTGGAGATGCAAAAGGTGATTACTGTTCATTAAGGGCAGTTACTGTTCACTGGATGGATAACATAGTGTATTCCTGGGGGGAGGGTTCCCACGCTGGAACTGCTCTTAGACTATAATTTATTAATCTCTTGCTACACGCTTATACTTTATTCTTTATTATTCAATTATCATTTCTATTTAAGGTAATTTTTAGTTTGCTACTCTTAGGTTTCTTGATTCTCAACATTTTATACATAAATTTTTTTTTTTTTTCCTAAAGTGATAATTCTTGAACACTTTCACACAACCGAACCGAATACCTTTACACTTTTTGAATGTATGTACATGACGTTTCTTTTCTGAAACTTTGTTGCCAAGTTTGAAACTAACTTAGGGCATTTTCAAGGAGTATACTTGGTTCAATTAGGGAGTATATTTCATTGGTTGTAAAGGAAAGTTTAGGAAGGCTTTGGTACTTGGAAGAGCTTCTCTATTTGCTTACTTTTTGAATGTATACAGTGATAATTTTTCTTTGCAATTAGGGTTCTTGATAGAATAAGATTGGTTTATATGATCTTTTATATATACAACTACCTTCCCACTTCCCATTTCCCACTTTCCTCATTTTCTTATTGTTAGTCTACCAATGCAGGCCTCTTTTCTATACTCCATATTAATAAAGATCAAGTTTTATAAAATAAAATAAAAAACAAAAACCGTATCGAAACCGAACCGAACAAAACCAAACCAAAAAAAAAAAAAAAACTGAACCGAATGAAACAGAACCCACCCCTACTCAAAATCTTGTTTCTTACGTGTGTAGCAAAAAATAATTTAAAGTAAACCAAGAGCAAAAGGAGTAACTTTTCCTCCAAGTAATTACAATTCTAATAGGAAAGAATCACTAGAATAATGAGAATCTAAAACCCAAATCTAACTAGGATTTACACAATCTATTTACACCAAGGGATGAGGGAATTAAATTGGTTGTGGACTCACCACTCACGCAATTCGACCCAAGACTTCTTACTCATAAGTGAACAAAGTACCACTACATCGTAGTACTAAGTGACACATTCTGCACCATATAAATTTTTATTATAATTATTAATCCAATTCCAACTTGAATTAAATTACAAATATTATATTTATGCCACATATTTGATGTACAAATTTAGTGCACCTATTATAATTGTTGCGAATGGTTTTGTGGCTACGATGATGGGTATGTTATGTATGTCATCTTTGTGGTATATTTACACTGGTGGTTTATAGCTTTTTTTTTGTGTTGTGATAGTCATGTCTGAGTTTTCCTTATTTGCGAATTTGTGCATATTTATTCCAGATCAAGAGATTGGTCACTAAAGAATGTATTCATCTAGCACCTGATAATCTCTTTGCGAAATTATGGGTTCGGATCGGAAATTTTAATTGCAGGATCGAAAATTTTGCACCCTTATTCTAGCTAAATAAACAATACTTGAAGAAAATAAGTGCCACATAGTTCCCAATAAACATCGTAAACTATGGTTTTGGTGTCGCTTCCTTTGGTGTTTTGGGCAACATGATCAGGATTTGTTCAGTGTTTCTGGTTTGGACCATTTCAGTGCTGCGCTGTGGGTGAAAATGTTTCGAGTGCCAATATCTGTTTTTTTTTTTTTTTTATTTTTTTTTATTATTATTATTTTTTTTTTTTAAGGATATATACAAGGAGGAGATGAGTTTAACCTCACAACAAACTCGTATTTGGCAAAAATCAAACCTATTACCTCTCACTTAGAAGTGAAAGGAATATCACTAGATTATAGTACTAAGTGGCTAGAGTGCCAATATCTTGTCTCCAAGTTTAAATGCTAATTGTCTTTAGATGATTAAAATTGTAACAGCCAATCGGAAAGAATTAGGTATACCATACATTTATTATGGCCTTTCCTTTAGCAATTGCCTCAAAACTCGAAGAGTAGCTCGTAAAGGAACACAAGCCTGAATTCAGTATTTTGGGGTGTTTGTATCGCACATGCATCAACTTAATAAAGTCATGAACAATTGGACGTACAAGTACTACATCGAAGTACTTTTACTTACAAAGAGTTGAATCGACAAAATAATTAAAGCTAAGCTTAACCCCAGGAAGATAAGTGCAATACAGGCAAATCAACTCGGTAATCTGAAAGCTTCGTAAATCTCAGACTAATTGGATTAATATACATTCTGCTAACATCATCTTTAATTATCATCCGATGAGGAGAAGAAATACATTGAATTTTTCCTGACTTCTACGTGGTATGAAATTCAGCAGCGTCAGTATCCATCTGTATAGTCCGCAATTTGCGTTCTAACTGATAGGGCACTTGTGACCACATGTTTCCCATCTGTCCAAGTGAGACTGCCGAAGTAATATCCGGTGTTCACGTGATGAGTGGTAGAAACTGCAACTGTAAACGTGATTGTTTTAACGGAAGAATTGAAGACCAAAGTGTCAGGTCTTACAGCTACGTTAACGCCAAGTGGAGGGTCTATGTCAACTTTATATACTGAGTCCACTGGACCAACATTTGTGACGCTTCTGGTTAGGTTTATATTGTCTCTCAGGTTTGGAATGGTGATGGAAGGCAGGTTCACATCAAGAACTGAAGGCTTTGTACTGGAACATGCTGTGACTTGTCCTACAATTTGAGAGAGAGCTGATGTGTTGTAGCCAACAGCACAAAGGAAGTTTATGTAGTCCTCCCTCCCCATATCGTATACTAACCCAGGATATGCTGCTTTGTTAGGGTTCACAATTCCGCCTCCGTAATCAAACGGATTAGCCAACTTTCTAGGAGATCCCTCTGCAAAGATTGGTAGAATACTACAAGATGGACCATTCCTCGACGCTGCACGCATCAAAATCGACAGTATAGTTATGTTTCACATGTATCATTAAAATGAAATTGGCCTAGGGAATTGTGAATACCGGTTGTCACAAGTGCCGATCGAATGGCTGCTGGGGACCAACTAGGATGCATTACTTTGAGAAGGGCTACAATGCCTGAGACATGAGGAGTTGACAATGAAGTTCCTGACTTCACAGCATATCCGCCGTCGGCATAGGAACGAAGAGGAGAATATGCAGCTAAGATGTTCACACCAGGTGCAGCAACATCTGGCTGTCTCACAAAAAGTTTACAAGATAAAAAATATAAAAAGTTCCCAAAACCATGTTAGTCACAAAGCTTGCAATAACAAGTAAGCTTACGGCGTCTATTAATAATGTTAGTGTACATGATTATAATCCAGATTAATTTACACGATAATTAATACAATAGACTCACACACACACACACACACAGAGCCCGAGGAGAATTAATTCTCGACACAATCAACCGTGAATTATGCTCAAACAAACTTGGACCACAGAAATGCACGGACTTGTCTCTCAATATACCACAAGGAAAGAGCAAAAGTTTTCCAAAACTAGCATTGAAATCCACAATTTGCAATGGAAGATATTAAGATTTGTTTCAACATATAACTTCTTGTGCTCAGAACTTTGGATGAATAGGTTACAGTCCTATTCAAGATTTTTTCTAATCAAAAGATAAAATCTCGCTTTACTGGAAAACTTGTTTTGTTTGTGGTCAGGTTTATGGGCGTCAAAGTAACGGGACAAGGATTTGTGTGAACAATGGCCCTTCATGAATTAAAGTAGTGATCACACCTTGAGAATTGCTGGTGTGGCGGAGTTTGGCCCCCTCGATGAAAAAGCGGCCACTTTGGCTGATATTAGCTTGCCCACTACTGTTTTAGTACGGCTCAACTTTACAAGAGGAGCACTGCAATCCAAACAAAACTTGAGAATCACAAACCTAATGATACAAATTACGGAATCAACAAAGACGATAATAGATGAATGTTATACGTACCTAGTAGACCGGATATAAGACAGTATGCGGGTGCCAACCTCATAGTCAACTTGAATATTCGGAAAATCGTCATCACTTGGAAGCATGAGATCACTTGGGTTCGTTGCTATGATTACGCCAACACAACCTGCTTCTCTCAAAGCTTCTTCTGAGTAACTAGTGAAGCAGAGAACCACATTTCCAGATACCATAGTTTTATTAAGGGACGAGAGGGAATCACATATACTGCAAACAAGTAATGATATTGAAAATTAATTTGTAATTAAAAAATATAGGATATTTATAAGCACCTTGAATACAAAGTAACATATTAGATATATGATACCTTGTGGATGTGGAGTCAATCTTTGTGGATTTTGGGTATATCAAGCGTGTAAATCCGGTATGCGGACCTGTAAACAATGATTGACCCTGCAAAAATAAGTAAGACACATGGTGATGATGATGATGATTTCCGATAATATGGCTCAAAATCCAAAGCAAAACTTGCTATAATCACAAACATGCCTGCAAAGTTATATTATTTCCTAAAGTAATAGAAGTAGGAAATGCTCGATCCATGGTGCTTGCAGCAACAGTTATGACCCATGGTGCAGTATTTGTAACTGTTTGAGCAAAAGGTCCATCGTTTCCAGCCGAACACACAACGATAATGTCTCTAGTTACAGCATGGTAGGAACCAATAGCAATTGCATCATCAACAATAGTGGATATGGGTACTGAATCTCCTAATGATAATGACAACACATGAACCCCTTCATGTATGGCTACATCCACAGCTTTAAGTATGTCAGCGGATGAGCAATAGCCATTAAACAGATTCCAGCAAACCTTGTACATGGCTAATCGGGCATTTGGGGCACCCCCTCTAACTGTCCCACCACCAAGGCCCTTGTAGCTAATATTGTAAACAAATGAACCAGCTGCAATGCTTGAAATAGCAGTACCATGTCCATTTGCATCTCTAGGAGACAAGAAGTCAGTGGATGTGTCCAATGGCTCTCCATACTCTGCAAGAAGTCCCTTGATGAACCAACGGGCTCCAATTATCTTTTTGTTGCAATGTATTGTTGTATTGAAATTTTCCCCAGATTCACACGCGCCCTTCCAATGGAATGGAACTGGCCCAAGGCCTTTTTCATTAAATGACTCAGACTCTGGCCAAATACCTGCTTAATCCATTGAATGCTTCTGTTAAGGGACCATTACGTATGATGTGTGTGTGTGTGTGTGTTGGTGTTTTGCGGGGGGGGGGGGGGCGCGCGGTGGAGGGGAGGGGGTGGGTGGAGGGGGAAGAGGGAGAGAGAGAAAAACCTGTGTCAAGAACACCTATGATAACTCCATCCCCCATCTTGCTCTTGGGGAGAATATTGGAAGGGGAATGAGGAGAGAGGCCAAGAAAATTCCAACTCCTAGTTGTTTCCAGCTTATGGAGGCTATTCGGTATGATTCGTACAACACCAGGCAACTCTGAATTCACATATTTTATAAACATAAGAAGCCATAATTGTAATACCAGTATTTATAAATTTACATTTGAAGTACATTTCATGAGTCCATGGCAGCTTGTGTTATCGTTGTCAATCACTGAAAACGAGACATGAATTTATTGAATAATCTATGGCAAATATTTTAGAAAGATACCTGAAAGTTGTTGGACTTGAGACTCTCTGAGCTTGGCTGCAAACCCAGAGAAACCATGTTTGTAACTGTATACCATTAATTCTGAGGCCAATTCCTTGCTGCAGCACAAGAATCACATTAGTTAACAAACATTTTACTCAAGATTTGGATCATTTAATCAAGAATCCTAGACCAAAATTCATATAATCGATCTTTAAGTCTTTATTAGAATGAAAACTAGCTATTTAGTTTTCCTTACAAATCAACAAAGCAGTTGGAGTTGCTACATAAGATGGTGCTTCAAGAGTGAAAGAATCTCATACTCCGTATTTTGATATCGGAGGGTAGGGTGGGGGTAGTTTTCTACTTTTACAACAATTGTGCACGTGCTTATTTTCTAAAATAAAGATCACGCATCTATTTCAAGTTGGTTATGTCTCTCTTGGACTTGGGTGACAATCTTTATTTTCTATGTTGTGGTAATAAGTTTCTGTGTGCTGTGACTTGTGACTATCTATCTTTGTCTACATTTTTACGATGTCTAGAGTTTTTAGAAAGTGTTTCTTGTTTTGCTGCAGGAGTTTGGCTATTGAAGTGAATGTGAAGATTGTAGGGGCGGAAGCCATAACACGACTTCAATGCCTCGATCGTGGATGTGAAGATTGTTGGGGTCATAAGTTTCTGGGTGTTGCAGATTTATCATGCAAGCATATATCCGTATCAATTGTGAAAGAGTTGAGTTGATTCTTCAAGATGTTGTGTTAAGAGTGCATCATGGGCTCACAAGTGATGGAACAACTGGAAATTAACTAATTATTTTCCCCGCTACTGATGCATCCTTCTACTTTGTTAGTGTGGTTGTTCTACCTCAAAATTTAAGATGTATAAGCCAAGTTATACGAGGGAAAATATATGTGAGAGTAAACAAAGTACTTTACAAGCATTCGAGTCCAATTTCTTGCTGCAACATAAGAATCAAAGTACTAAGCAAGCATTTTACTAAAATTTGTCTGGTTGAAGCTTTTATATTCAGAATTAAATATCGCACAACTGTTTCAAGTAGGTTGAACTAAGCAGAAGTATATGTCTATAATCTAGCAAGTGTTTTGGATGATATATAGCAATGGAAAAAAGAAGCCGGATGGGGGATAGAGTTTTCCATCTCCTGTGTTGGAGTTATTTTTAGTTCAACCATTGATCGATAACACAGGTTTCAACCACTGAACTTTGAGATCTAGGGTGCCATTGGAACGAAAGAAGTACCTACTGCCCTCTGCTCTTAGATAAACTGAATCCTTTCCATTTCTATCCAAAACCCCTAATGAACGACATGCGTAAAGGCATGAGTATTAGTTCCACAATTCTCACTGCACTGAACAAAACTTTCAGGTAATCTGATTTTGGAACTTGTATATAGAACACACAATTAGACTAGGCGAAATAAAATTGTAAGTTACCTTCCGACTACAGAGGCAAGCAATTCATGATGCAAATCAACGACCAGCTCGGGGTTGTCATGCTGCGTCTCTCCGAGGTAAACAATGTGCACCTGTTAGTTGAAAGTGAGAAGTTACGGTACCAAAATCGAATCCAGAATTTTCTAAAGAAAGAAGAAGAAAATGTGTTTGAGATATGTTGGCACACATACATTGCTACTTTCTGTCATGCCCTGGCTATTAAGACAGCAGAGAAGCCAGAGGACTAGAACAACTAGGGGACTTGGGTTGCTCATATCTTCTCTGCCTCAACAACCACAAGAAAGAGAAAGGGAGGAGGCCTGGTTGAGGAAGGCTGAATACAGTCAGCCACAGCTGCCGTGCGGGAGGAGCAAATCCGGCAACAAGGCCTTCAAGACCTTGAGTAAAAGAATTAACCAAAAGAATTTCACTCTGTTTTCCTTGTATTTTCTTCCTCTCTCTTTCCCTCATGTGCAGCATCTACTTTTTGATAATAAAACATGCAGCATCTCTTTTTTGATATGAAAATATGCTGCATCTATTTATGGTCTAGAAAAAGAGTCCCTCCACTTTCGGTGCACCGGGATCTCTCCTAGCGGAACCTTTTTAAATCTTTTAATCATGGCGGTTTATGGAAATCCTGCGGTCAGAAACTCTTTTTAAATTTTTTTAATTTTTTTCATCCCGGTTCTCTCCATTCACTCGCATACCAGAAAGTGGGAATATCTTATACCATCGTTGGGTTATTTCAGCTGAATTTGTTGGGTTATGCCCAAAAAAAGGTAAATTCTGCCTTTTTTTATTTATTTATTACAAAAGCTTTTTAAAATATAGAGCTAAGTGAATTTTTTGTAGGAAAATTTTATTTGAACCCATATAACTTCTTTCTACACCTAGCTTAAACTTTAAATGTGAATTATCTATTTTATCCTATTGCATAATTATCATCAAGTACAAGATGAAATTAACAATGAAACTAAAATTTATCAACAAACGCAACCCAATAATTTTAGAGCTTGTTCTCTAATTGGATAGTTCGGCACCAAATTGGCTTTGGAGTAAACTATTCTTCAGCTTTGAGAACAACGATAGGGAGCTTCTCTTGCCACTCTTTGTTCTTCTTAGTAGCAGAGCTATGGATCTCATTCACAACCCTAATCGATAGCTAATTAGGTTGGGGTTAAAGTTTTATTTTTTTATTTTCTACTTTCTGCATTTTCTGAGTAGGAGAACAGAATTATGGTGTATAATGCTGAATTTTTACTTATTTGATTCTTTTAAAGTGATGTACTTTGCAATATATATTGTTTTATGGGCAGAATACATGGACCGTAAAACCCTTTGGGATGGAACTAATTATGCCATTAGCATGATAAGTCGGGGCGATGAGATGAGACTACTGAACTGGAGAGTTTCTCCAGCCTTGTATTGCTATTGTTTAATATTTGTCTAGGAATATGCATATGTAATCTTCCACTTAAAAAAAAATTGTTATATTTAATTTCGTAAAACAATCCAGTTGTTCTCAATTTGGGATGCATAGCGAGAAGAGCAACGAGGAGTCAACAAAATACTAATCCAAGGTTTTATCTGATACCCATCACTTTTGATGTCCCTAGCGTTTCTCCTAGTGTAGTAAAAGATGCTAGTCAAAAGGATTACATGTTCGATTCACAGTATAGGCTACATTGTTCAGTTTATTTGAACCCCAATAATATGGAAGATTTATAAACAAGTAGAAAATTCACTAAATTATTCAACTTGTCCTTAGAAGTCGAACGCCATAAAGCTTTCATTCTCATAAAGAAGTAGAAACTTCACCAAATTATTCAATTTGGGATTTTATTTTCTAAATGAGTTTAAAGATAAATTTACATTATAAATTGGGTTTGCGAGGATAGTTTAGGTAATAAATTTGGGTTTAAAGGATATTAATTCTTTAATTAAAAATAATATGGGTGTAGAGAGTAAATTGAGTGTAAAAAGAGATTATATGGGTTCAAATAAAATTTCTCTTTTCTTTAATACATTCTGACTCCTCGTTGCTCACAACACTTACTGCATATGCAATGTTTGGTCTAGTATGTGATAAATAAATAAATCTTCCTACTAATCTAATCTGAATACTCTCCGTGATCATGATTTTGAACAGTGGGTGTATCAGATGGCTTACAATCTAGCAAACCAATTTCTGTCAACAAATCAAGAACATATTTCCATGGCAATAGAAATATGCCTTGGTCTAAAAAGGCGACTTCAATCCCCAAAAAACACTCAAGGCACCCAAATCTTTTTCATTTCAAATTCAGAAACCAAATCGTCGTAAGTCTTGCAATTTCTTCTTGATCATCCTCAGCCATATAACTAAATGAAGTAACTTTAGCAGTCCTTAAAGTTTCATTAAATTTCGGATTATGGAGATTTGTTGACCCATATAATTAAATGTATGGCAAAAATTTAATGTAAAAAATCTCGTTAAAGAAAGAAATTATATGTTAAATAGGAAAAACCTTTTAAGAAATCTGCAAAAATCCGTGTTACCAATTTTGCTCCAAGGAATAACATTAGGGCCTAAATCCGGTCATACCCTATATATTCCTTATCACATACAACCGACTTACAAACTACAAACTGATACATCCTTCGTAGTTTCGAGTGATCAAAAATCCTAAGATGACAACTATCAAGATGGTTATTCTGCTAGTCGTCTTTGTTACTACATGTACTCTCTCTCTCTCTCTCTCTCTCTCTCTCTCTCTCTCTCCCCCCAATGTTAGCTAGCCAGTGTTTTTTTGTACTACATGACTGATGAAATCGAATTGGCTTGCTGTATCTTTTAGGTTCACAAAATTGGAAGGTTTATGGAGCTAGATACTCTTTTCCATGTGCGCGCGATTTTGAATGCAAAAAAGATGGAGGTCTATGTTCATATTCAAAACACGATGGCAAATGTGTAGGTGTTGAATGCATTTGTCCTCCTTTTGATGAAAAAGAAAAAGAGATCCAAGCCAGTGCAGGAGACGTGACAGACTGTGCTCATAATCGCGACTGCGATGATTTAACTTGTGCTCCTGGCTGCAAAGTCACTGATTGTTTAACTAACACCTGTTTTTGCAAATGTTAATGACTTCAATACAAGTTATCATATGATCTCAACATAAGGATCTCGGGAGAGGGCAGAGCGAAATGAAAGGTTATGATACAAGTACCACTTGCTTTGACCTTCAATGGGTGACCATGTTGTGTGAAACTATGATCCACTCAAAACTTGTCACCTGCTAATACAAAAATGAAACTCAAACGGAAAACTAAATGATTAAATTATAAATTGCTTTCCTCCATAATTTCCTAGCGAAAATAATGAACATTGAGATTCGTCAACCAGTTCTTTCTCCTTTGTCCCTCTGGTGATACAAGAAACACATACAATCCACTACTTTTCCCACATTTTGTTTCTTGCGTTTTTAGGCGTGGGATCATCGGTATCTTATTTTTAGTACAGGAGGGATAATGTTATAGTGATTGAATGTTTTTCATAACTGAAATGCACTAACTTATTTCAGTATTCAATTTAGTCTTCATCGTCATCATGAGGTTGTAAGAACTCAGTTCTCACAGACAAAGGAATCCTCACGGCATGCACTCCGTCAACCCAAGTAAAGCTTCCAAAATAGTAACCAGTGTTCATCTTGTGGATTGCGGAGATTGTGATTGTGAAAGTGAGTTTTTTAACTGTGGAATTGAAGACCAGAGCAGTAGGGTTCACATATACAATTGTACCGAATGGAGGCTCAATGGTAGCTTTGTAAATGGACTCAGGGGCTCCAACATTTGTTACAGTTCTTTTTACCGTGATTGGATTTCTCAGACTAGGTATGGTCACGGAAGGTAGGTTAACGTCAAGGATAGAGGGCTTCTTGACGGGACATGTTGTGTTTTTCCCTGTAAGTCGAGAGATGGCAGAGTTGTTGTACCCCCTTGCACAAAGATATTCCATGTAGTCTGCTGCACCCATGTCGTATACTAGTCCAGGGTCTGCTGCGCCATTGGGATTCACCAGACCACCTCCGAAGTCAAATGAATTTGCCAACTTTTGAGGAGATCCTTCTGCAAATATCGGTAAACCAGATGGGCCGTTCCTCCATGCTTCATTTAAATTCATAACACTGTTAAGTTTCACATGTATCTTATTGAAACTGGGAACATATCATATAATATGTGGTTACCAGTTGTTACTAGTGCTGATTTGATGGCCGCTGGAGACCAATTAGGATGCATTCTCTTGATAAGAGCCACAATGCCTGTGACATGAGGAGTTGACATTGATGTTCCAGACATCATGGCATATCCACCCTCCGCGAATGAATAAAGTGGAGAAGTTGCTGCTAGTATGTTCACACCAGGCGCGGCTATATCTGGCTGTCCGACAAAGACACAACAACAAAAAAAGTGTTATAAGAAGAGTCTCAACGGTTTACGGTGAATCTCACAGACTTGTCTCTACCAAAAACTTGTTGATAGCTTTTCCAGGAGAAACATGCATGAGATGATATCTAGAAGAAAGCTTCTGTTCATTGTAATGTGGCGAGTCACAAATTTTCAAGAACTGATGTGAACATGAAATGTACATTAAATTAGATTAGATACCTTGAGAATTGCTGGTGTTATGGAGTTTGGTCCCCTAGAGGAAAAAGAAGCCACCTTGGCAGATAGTGGCTTGCCCACAATTGTTTTAGGAGGGCTCAGCTTTACAAGAGGATATCTGTGCACTCCAAACAAATTTTTGAGGATTACAAACAAACCTAGCAGTACTAATCACACATTTTACAATAAAATTTAAAGTACCTGGTAGACCGGATATAAAATAGAATTCGAGTGCCGATCTCATAGTCAACTTCAATGCATGGAAAGTCTTCATTACATGGATATAAAGCATCATTTGGATTCTTTGCGATGATCAGGCCAGCACCCCCTGCTTCTTTCACAACTGCTGAAGCATTTGTTATCGCCTGACGACCCATTGTAGTGAAGCAGAGAACCACCTTTCCAACTACTATAGTTTTGTTAAGTGAGAGAGATTCACACACACTGAAAACAAGCAACTCGTGAAAACAAATGATAAATATATTGTAAATTAGGCAAACTGTGAGATCTGGCACGAAGTTATTAAGAATGCTACGTACCCTCTGGTGGTAAGCCCTTTAGACTCTGGGTATACCAAGCTTGTAAATCCAATCTCTGTCCCTATAAACATAGCTTGACCCTACAAGAATATCAAATAATGCGTGTATGAGATGCTTCAAACTCCAAAATGCTAATTGCCCCAATCACAAAAATACATACCAGGAAAGTTTTATTATTTCCTAAAGTTATAGAAGTAGGAAATGCTCGATCCATGGTGCTTGCTGCAACAGTTATGATCCACGGTGCTGTCTTCGAAACTGTTTGTGCTGAAGGTCCATTATTTCCAGCTGAGCACACAACAGTAATCCCCTTAGCCACAGCATGAAAGGAACCGGTTGCAATGCCATCACGCTCATCAACATCTGAGAAGAGGGGAATAGGATACCCAATTGACACTGACAGCACATCAACCCCATCATGTATTGCTTCGTCAAAAGCTTTCAACATATCAGCTGTTGAGCATTTGCCTCCAAGCACATTCCAACAAACCTTGTAAATGGCCAACCGAGCATTTGGAGCACCGCCTCTAATTGTACCAAGACCAAGGCCCTTGTAGCTGATATCAGCCACAAAAGAACCAGCTGCAGTGCTTGAGGTATGAGTACCATGTCCATGTGCATCTCTAGGAGAATGGAATTCTTTTTCCAATGGCTTTGCATACTCGGCAAGAAGTCCATTGATAAACCAACGGGCTCCGATGATTTTTCTATTGCAATGTATTGTAGCATTGAAATTGTCCCCAGATTCACAAACACCATTCCAATGAGATGGAACAGGCCCGAGGCCTTTTTCATTGAATGATTCAGACTCCGGCCATATACCTGCCTCGATTCATTCAGTGGTTATGTTAAGGGACCACTACGTGTGTGTACACTGTACATGTGTATGTGTATGTGTGTATGTGTGAGGGAGGGAGGGAGGGAGAGAGAGAGAGAGAGAGAGAGAGAGAGAGAGAGCAACCTGTGTCAAGAACACCTATGATAACTCCATCCCCCATGTTGCTCTTGGGAAAAATATTGGAAGGGGAGTGAGGTGAGAGGCCAAGAAAATCCCAACTCCTAGTTGTTTCCAGCTTATGAAGGCTATTTGGTATGATTCGTACAACACCAGGCAACTCTTGAATTCACAAATGTTATAAGCATAAGAAGCCACAATTATAAGTACACTGCTCTTATTCATTTACATTGAAGAACATTTTATGATTCCATGGCAGTTTGTGTTATCATTGTCAATCATTGAACACTATACATGACTTTATTGAATAATCTATAGCAATGTTTTTAAAAGATACCTGAAAGTTGTTGGGTTTGAGACTCTGTGAGCTTGGCTGCAAACCCAGAGAAACCATGTTTGTAACTGTATACCATCAATTCCGAGGCTAATTCCCTGCTGAAGCATAAGAACCACATAGTTACTTAACAAGCATTTTACTCAAACTTTTGATTATTTAAGCATCGATCCTAGACTAAAATTCACATAATTGGTCTTTAAGGCTTTATTTTTGTACATCCATTTATACTACCTTCCCACGACAGTGGCAAGCAAGTCATGATGTGAATCTGTGATTAACTTGGTGTTGTCATGCTGCCTATCTCCCATGTAAACAATGTGTACCTGTTGGTTGAGAGATGTATTAGAGCACCCAGTTCAAGTTTTTCGAAGAAAAATCAAAGAAAAGGCAAATCGTAAAGAACAAGAAAAGTGTTTGAGATGTTGAAAATATACATGGCTCTTTACTGCCACCTTTGTTATCAACCCCTGACCAGTAAAACAGATAAGGCTGAGTAGAGCGAGTATTGAACTTGATCTGCTCATATTGTCTCTACCACATAAAGAAAGAGAGAAGGGGAGGAGGGTGTGGAAGAGGTTGATCAATTAAGACGGAATAAAGATGAAGAATCTGAGCACTCTCTTTCGAATATATAGATAAAAAAAACTAGAGTCACAAATCACTTGCAACGAACTATACCAAGTGCATGTATATGAACATTTGATGAACTCTGCATAACGTGGTTGTTAGCCGTTATTTTTATAACAGCAGTAGGCTGGTGCATGCTAGCTTGGAGGGTAGGTCAAGTCAATAAAAGTTAGGGGAAATTAGAGAATAAATAATGGGAAAAGTTAAATTTTAAAGTCCTCGATCACTTCAGGCTTTATTTTTCAGGAAAACTAACGAAAAGTTCAAAAAAATCTTTAGTTTTAATGAAAAATGACAAATAAAGGTGTAGTAAATAGTAGCCAAAAAAAGGTAAAAATGTATAAGTTTTTCATTAAAAGTAAACAGTACCGAAAATGTTTCGTTAAAACTCCCTTATTTTTATACAAGCAATATTAGCCGGACCGGGGATATCCTGCTTGAAACATCAGGTACAAGAATGACTGCTCTTAGCAGTAGGCTCCTATTAATATATTTTATTTTCTATTTCTTTTGAAAGCTACAAAATACTAATCCTTTTTGCTTAGTAATATCTTGACCCCGAGAGAGAGAGAGAGAGAGAGAGAGAGTGTGTGTGTGTGTGTGTGTGTGTGTGTGTGTGAAGGAAATAAGGGATGATAATACAGAAGGTGACGGAGACAGATTGAATGGAAACTTCTCTGCTAATACTAATCTAAATCTTTGATCCATAACCTTCCAATGTTGACTATTTACGTTCTAGAAACAAAAATCGTAGGTTGGAAAATAACCTCTCTGTCTAAATCTCAAACCTTAAATGAAGGCAAAAGGGACAAAAAAGTTGGCGGTGAATACTTTTTTAGACATTGGAAGTTAAACTCCCTTCCTGCTGTCATGAAGTTTTGAAAATATTCGACAAATCAGTTCATCTAAACAGGGTAATTGTTGCAGACATGAAATTAATTATATTAATTGGACTCGATGTGCTTTTTTATGTATTTGAAGACAATTGTATTGATTAATTTGAAGTAAAATATCAATCGTATTAAAAAAATAAAGGGTATGCTTGTTGATCAAATTGTACTAATTCAAATATAAAGACCAGGTCTTCTGCGATATTTATAAAATAAAGTGACAGGTGAGTAACGAGCATCACAATTCACAAGTGGTAGACATTTCGCATAATTCTAGAAGGCTTGACATAGTTCTCCAAATCAGGTGGCATATATTGTTTACACAAATGGATTAATTAAATACCACCAAGTTTTATTAGGAGAGTCAAATGCATTCCTATATCAAAGACGACTTTGGAGCCTTTTTAGTATGGATGGAATATGATATATATCTCAGGTGGTAATGTAATTAATCTCTAACCCATACAATGGATATTCTAGTCACGCTGCCCCTCTAACGTGCAGAAGTCTTGACAGAATAATACATTACCAAATTATGACATAATTATGTGGTCCTATCCATTACTTTTTACGGTTATTTTATCCGGGTGTTTTTTACTACAATATATATCATATTTCGCATCTATTCAAAGTTGTGAAATGCTGGTAATTATCTATTCTAAAATTGAGGAGCAATTGACTGTTCATTGGGCTACAGTCAATTGTTTGCCTCTTGATTTCAACTTATTTACAATAAAATCATGAGAATTGGGCTGGGTTTGAAGGGTATTATTTGAACTGATAAGGGTAATTTTGTCTGGAGGGTTTAGGACAAATTACCCTTTCATTTCACCTTATTTGCAAGAAACCCATTATATGTGAACTAGGTTGGAAGGGCAATTTTGTCCTCTCGGTTTTGAGTGAATTAAGGGGTTGTCGTGTAGGGTTGCATTTGCTGTCCTTCACTGATGGTTTCGGAGAATTGAAGCTCTCACAGAGAGCGGAAGAAACAGAGAGAGAGAGAGAGAGAGACAAAGAGAGACAGAGAGATGCCGAGGGGAAGACAGCGCAGGGGAGAGGTATGGGTGATGGATTTCAAAAGTGGGAAAGTGGGTTTTGTCTTCTCGGTTTTGACTGAATTCGAGGGTTGTTGTGTACAGTTTCATTTGATGTCCTTCAATGAGGGTTTCGGGGGGATGGAGACTCTGACAAAGAGCGGAAGAAAGAGAGAGAGAGAGAGAGAGATGACGATGGAAAGAGAGCGAAGGGGAGAAGTATGAGTCATGGATTTCAGAAGTGGGAGAGTAGGGATGGTCAGAGAAAACCATATGGGTTATCCGGATCTACCGCTGCATGCCTGGATTTCGAAAGATAAGTGCTTTTAAATTTTTTTTTTTTCTATCAGCTTAGATTGTCACGTTTCTGCCTTTTTGTTGTGGATTATTTTCGAATTTTTTAGTGTGTTAGGTCAGATTTTGGGGGAATCATCAGAGATATTTATTTCCCTTATTAGTTTTCTTTTCTCTTATTTTGCACATTGATCTCTATGTCTGCCTGTTTGTTCTCTGTCTTAGGGTCCGTAATTTTATTTATTTATTTTTTTTTTTTGGGGTTTTTTGTATGGCTTTTTTTTTTCTTTTTGTTTTCCAGGTTATAGATCTAATGCTCTTTTGTATACCAATCTTGGTTTAGTTTTCTTTTCTCTCATTTTGCACATTCATCTCTCTGTCTGCCTGTTTGTTCTCTGTCTTAAGGTCGATTATTATTATTTTTTTTTTTTTGGGAACCGCTTGGTAAGTGTTAAATACATCCTATAACATGACTGACTAACAAGCATGGTCGTTCAGATATACATGCAATTGAGATCACTCATTAAATCAGATTTCTTTTAAATGGAAGCAAATCTTGCCTATTAAGTGTTTGTGAAAATTCCCCAGAGAGTTAGAAACAAGGATATGATGCAAATCTGAATGTAGGCTGTTTTGGTATGTGTGTGTACATATAGGGGTGTTATATTGATATGACATGCTGCCTAATTTATCTATTTTTCGATTTTTCGATTGTTCGATCAAAGAAGGAAGTTCAATTTATCAAGGATCAAGGTTTGGACTACTAGACAGCATGCCGACTTCGGTTTGAGGTATGGAAGTCTCGAGCTTGCAATCTTAAATTTCTGGTTCCCGAATAAGAAATATGCTCTATTTGATCCCGAATAAGAAATGACATGGGTTTGTGGCTTCCATTGTTATTAAGTTGTATCCTTTTCTACTTGGGTTCCAAGAAACCATTATAATGAATTAATCAATTTTTTTATTCTAAGGAAGTATGTATTCATCATTGTTTTTTTTTTTTGAACAATTTCAATTCATATAATTATGACCATTTGTCTACTATTTTATATCTTCTGTTCTTTTTCCTTTTTGTAGACTCCCATTGTCATGTTGTTCTCTTGCTGTTAACTGATTTAGTTGGGGTATCTTAACAAGAGTGTTGTCTTTACGAAGTCTTTTTTGTTTTTTGTTTTTTTTTTTTTTTTTGTGGTGTTACTTTTTATGGTGGGGATATTCCTTAATTTTTTTCTTTAAAGTGAGGAAGATTTAACAACGCGTTTTTTTGTTTGTTTTGGTGGTGTTACTTTATGAATTTTTAGTTAGGAAGATTTAACAATGCCTTGTTTTGTTTGCTTTACTTTATTATGTCTTGATAAACGCAGGTTCAGCAACAGGTTGTTGAAATGATCACTTATATAGCCTCTACTGCAAAACAATTTCCTAAGAAATGTGTATTACTTTGTCTTCTGGGTGAGCGTTCTCTAATTTAGATTAGACATCGGGACTTGAAGCTTGGTTTGTTTTCTGTGTCTCCTTCACTGTATCCATTCTGTGGATGAACAGGTAGATGTTAACTCTAGCATTTAATGGTGTTGTGCACTTTGACAGGTATATGTGAATGGCTCACAGAGTTTTTCTGAATCTGTAGATCCAGTGGGCCCTCATGACACTGTTATATCCAAACCAAAGTTTGGCGAATTTGATATATGTTGGATACAATGGCAATCCTACTTCAACTATCCATGTTACTAGAAGAAGATCAGAAGATCATAAAAGGCAAAAAACAGAAAGAAATGTTAGCTGCTTCGTTTTTTGTCCTAAAAATGCAGAAAAATCCCCTCTTTTAAATTCATTCATAGGAAGATATGGCTTTCCCCCTTCACTATACTCAACATAGTTATTGCTCCTGAAACTACCCAATTTTCTTTTCTTTTTTCTTTTCAAACTGAGACAAAGCTCACCGTGTCTGCTATCCCTTTCCTGTTTGACTCTGGTCTATCTTCTGTTTTAGAAAATATTTGTGGTGACTATAGATTTAATCTTTCATTTTGCTTTGTTAATTTGTTGTTGCCAATTTTGACCTCAGGCCTTTCTCAAAGAGCGAGACTATACCTACTGGTGAGTGTTATGCAGTGAATGTCATTAACCAGATTGGGGTAAGTACTATCATATATAACACTTTTTGCTTTGAGAAAGGTAATGGGTAAGGGAGGTATGGGTATGGGTTTTTAGGGCCGGTTTCTAGGGAGGTGGTCTGGTGTCAGTGCCTTCACGAGATGGGGATGTGTGATATGAGGGAGAGAGGAGAGGGTGTTGGTTCTGAAAAAACAAAGCGACATGTGGATTTCTGTCTTTCTATATCATGCTTATGTTGAAATGTTATACCTGCCAAAACCATTATGTTGAAATGTTGGATAGCTAAACGTTTTTTGTTGTTCTGTTTTTAGGACTTCATTAATCGTTTAGAAGCGCAGCCAATGATGTGAGAGCATAAGGGGAGCAAGCATGTGAGGTAATTTTTTTGTGTTGAATTAAGTGGTTCTGAATTCAGTCGAACATTTGTGTGCAAGTTTGGTTTCTATATCTATCGCAATTCATGCTTGCAGTGATATTATTGTAACATCAAATCCTAAAATGTATTGTGTCAAGAACCAATAAAAGGAATGTAATGTGTAAGTGAGTTTGATTATTCAAATGCAAAATTTTTAATTTTTAGAATGAGAGTTGCAATTAAAATTAACAGAGTGCTGAGCAGAAGTTTAATTGATTCAGTTTTGACAAATGATTGAAGGTTGCTCTATGATTCTTTTGCTGTTTTGATAATTATAAGTTTAGATAACGAAGGGGATAGAACGAAAATGAAAGCTTAGAATCTGGTGAATAATATGTTGGCATGTGTGTGTCTTCTCTTCAGGAGGATCGGTTGATGTTTTTAATTGTATAATTTATTTTCATTGGTCTAAATGCACGTCCGATTGCTTGCCTTCCCATAGATGGGTTAAGTTGGACATCCAGAAGAATTTGTTTGCATAGGAACTTTTTTTCTTCTTTTCGCTGTGATCTGTTTTGTTAAAGGTGATGATAAAGATTTATCAACATTGTTTGTTCGGAGTTAGGTGAAAATTGGGAGGGAGTAAATTGTGATTCTAAACAGGACCATCGTGAGATATTCTTTTAAACTATGATTTATATTCTTTGCTATAGTGCGGAAGACTTAGCTGCTTGAACAAGAACGACTGCTGCAGGGCGTTCTACATGTTTTTGGCTTTCAACATTTTTGCTTCAAGACTTAGCTGCTTGAACAAGAACGAAACACCATCTTAACTGCAAGGCAAAATATGTGTGGACTGGATGTTACTTCTGTTTCTTACTGAAACAGGCGTCCTGCATGTTTTTAGCTTTGCACGTTTGTGCTTGAAAACTTTGATGCTAGAATAAGAACGAAACAGTTTTTATGTTGCCTAACCTATAGGATATATATTTTGCCACATTGACTACAGAGGCAAGATTTGTGTGAACTGTATGTTTACTTCTGTTTATTAGGGAACCAAAACGTTCAGTTTCGTCTTGTTCATTGTACAAAGTCTTTTTATGTCAGCTCAGTTGAATGTATATAAAAACGAAGCTGCATATCGTACTGACCTCAATCACTCATCTATCCCTTTATTCATTTATGATTGTGTTGAATTTATTCAGGTAAAATGTATCTTATTCATGTAGTTCAAGGTGATGCATTCAAGTTTCGCAACAACGCGCGGGCACATTTTCTAGTTTATTACTATAGTCGAGAGGTATTCTTCAATACTTAAAAGTGAGATTTTAAATTTGAATTTGAAGAATAACAAGTTCACAATTAACTTATTCTCTCATTCTTTTACGGTAAATGTATCATTGATAAAAAAAAAAAAAAATGTGAAATACCAAGTGAAGAATGAACATCTTTTTAGAGGGAACCTTGACCCTACTTCTGAGGGAGGATTTTATTAATCAAGTAAAAAAATAATAACAATGATATTTGTAACACATAAAATTGACATACTCTTATTCATTTTTATTTGTAAGTAAGATGTCTTATGTTCAATTCTCACCAAATGCAAAGTTGAATCATATTATTGCTAGCCTATTGTGAGACTTAACCCGCTCTTTCATCCTGTTAATGTAGATAATATCGTTTGTTCAAAATAAAAAACTGACATACTCTTTAATATAGGTGAATTTATAAAATAATAGGGATTTACTTCTATCCAATAGAAGATGGGAAATGTCCATGCAAAATGCATTGGAAAACATTCTCTGTAAGGAGTATGATGATCTTTCCTCTTCTTCTTTTTTTCCTCTTCTTCTTTTTTTCCTCTTTTTCTCTTTCCTCCTATTTGAACGGTCACATTTAAGCCACGTTAACATTTTATATTAATTTTTTATAAAAAAAAAAAAAGCAAAATAAAAAATATGAGAGAAGGGAATGGAAAGAGGAAGGGAAATAATCATAAACCTTTCTATAAAGCAATAGATCTGTCCATCAAGAGATGCGAAATGTCCAGTCAAAATGCATTGGAATGAACATTTACAAATATTTGTTGGCCGAGCATACAGACTATAAATTTTTCATCTTTTTCGAAAAATAAAAATAAAAATATGCATCTTTTGATGGAGGGCCTGTCAATAAAAGAGAGCCATTAGAGTAGCTATTTAACAATTGACACATAAGTTTAGCGGGGCAAATCCTTAAAAGAGATTTTACCAGAACACGTGTTACGTTGAATATGGGCTTGGGGCAATCATGGTCTGAGCAGGTCTTGTAAAAGCCCACAATGAATGGGGTCGGGTTTGGGTAAATCTACATATCTATTAGGGTTTAATACGTATTAGGATGATGATGATCATTAAGAAGCTGCACGTTAGCAATTACTGCAACTTTTATTATTTGTGATATCTCGTATGTTGGATGATAAATAAGCAAATAGGGCATCTCATAGGAATTACTTTGTAACTTGAGCATCTCAGAGATGCGCTCTTTTATTTGTTTAAGTAATCAATCAGAGTTAGAGCTAGGACGTTGGGTGCAAATGATAAACACTCTTAATTATTTAAGTTTGAGCTTTATGTTAGTACTTATCAGCTGCTTATCTCAATGAGCATATGAAATGAAAGTGTGATATTTTGTTCTATTAAGAGAAGAGCCCTTGTAAACTTTTTTCTCCACTTTTTCCAATTTTACGCTCACTTTTGAATACACAATATTAAAATAAGGAGGGCAAAATAGTAATTTTGTACCTTTTGACAAAATGACAATCATATCCATATTTGTCCTATTTTACCCTCACTTTTGATACACAATATTTACATAAGGAGGGTAAAATAGTAATTTTGTATCTTTGGAAAAAATAACAATCATATCCTTATTTTCCCTATTTTACCCTCACTTTTGATACACAGTATTTACATAAAATAAAAAAAATATGCATTTATTAAAAGAAATTGTCCCACCATTATTTTTTCATACAAGTAAGTGAGATGATGATGTTTTTTGAATAGTTTGAATGAACTGAAGCGGTTCCGCTTGATGAGAACGTGGGAGGAGGTAGGCAGTTGAAGAGACTTTAATTTTGTACCTTTTGACAAAATGACAATCATATCCCTATTTTTCCTATTTTACCCTCTTTTTTTTTAGAAAATAATCATATACCTATTTTTCCTATGGCAAAAAAATATGCCCTTATTAAGATAAAATGTCTTATCATCATTGTCTCATTCTCTTTTTTTTTTTTAATTTTAAAAACTAATCACACTCCTTAATAAAAAAACAAAAAATAATTTGAAATTGTTTACACAGAGTATGTGCTCATCTTCTAGTATAATTTATGTACAGAGCTGCCTAATAAAATAATTTGATTGTGTGATATATAATCTATGGACAGAGCTTCCAAATAAAATAATTTGATTGTGTGATATCATATATACTAAAACCCGTAAGGGTTGAGTACTGTGGATGACCAGTGGGGGGACGGTTTTGCCCCTGGATTTTTTCTTGTATAATCTATCTACAGAGTTGCCTAATAAAATAATTTGGTAGTGTGATATATAATCCATGAACAGAACTATATAATAAAATAATCTAATTGGTAGCCACCATCAAGTTTGCATCACCAGTTTCAGTTTTCAAATAGCTTATTTCAAAACTGAATAAAACTAAGAGTAGCATTCACCCAAAGCTACTGACAAGTTTAACTATAGTACCCAACTTTTTAGAAGCCTATTAATATATTTTCTTCTGCAACATTTGAATGTGTATGATAGTGAAGAAGTTGAGATTTTATTATAAAATTAATTGTTAATACGAGAAGTAACTTAACTTATTTATAAGCTAATGTAAGATTCCTTCTCCCATTAATATGTGATTCATTCTCAATACGTCTTCTTACGTGTAGCGAAAATTTTCAAGCCTAACACATGGAACAGACATGGAGCAATGTGATTGCTGGGCTTCGCACATGAGACAACCTATTTTGATATCATGAAGAAAGTTAAGGTTTCACCTTAAATTAATTGGTAATATGAGGAATATCTTAGCTTACTGATAAGCTCATGCAAAGGTCCCGCTTCCCATCAATGCGTGATTCATTATCAACACTTATAGTGAAACCTCAACTTCCTTTATGGTATCAAAACAAATTATCCACATGTGAAATCCAACAATTACACATGCTCTACATCACCGCATATGTAATGTCCATGTGTTTAGCTTGAACATAAAAAGAGAAAAACAACACAAAACAGAACAAAAATGAGTCTAACTAGATCTAATGAACTGCTAAATTCCTTCCTATGTAAACTTAAACAAAAGTTTATGGGAAAAACATAGGAAGCACGGGGATAGGTCAAAATGAGTCATGACAATCAAAGGTCTGTCAAGAAGGGAATTATGTGGTTAGTATCAATAGAGGATCTAGGATTTTAACTTAGGGTGGTCCCAATATAAAAGCTCCAAAAAAAAAAACAAGATGAAAAAATCATTGAACAAATAAATGGCAAACTACAATTTTCATGCATAATCTTTGTGCTAAACAAGCTAGAAATATTAAATTTGTCCATGATGAGATCTCATACTTTGAAAACGTGTCATGATAGTTTCATTGTCAATACAAGAAAAAACATATTTCACAATGTAAACAACTAAGCTATCATTTAACCATTGATCCCCCATTCTGTTGCGGAGTGAACTCTTAATGATATTCATGGCGGAAAATGCTCTTTCCATTGATGCAGTTGCAACAGGTAAAACCAAAGCCAATTCAATAAGTAAATACACATATTGAAATACTTGATGCAACCTTTTTTCCACCATTTTCTTAGCAAGATCACTAATGCTCTGCAACTGAGAAAAGTCACTTCTCGAACGCATATAATGAATATAAATATCAAGTTGATCTTCAAGTGCCAATAGGTCTTGCTTCGTAAAATCTTGAGGGTACAATTGAGCAAGGCAAAGTAGCTTTTCTTTATCAAAGGCTGCAAAAGAATCATTCGGACTCAAACTAGCCAAACAAATGAGCAATTCAGTACTTGTTTCATTGAAGCGATCATTTAACTTTGTAAGCTGGGAATCAATGACAACAAAAAAGAGCTCCACTTTGTAACGATGACGGTTGATCTTTTTGTGGGTATTACGGCGCGATCTCCCATGAGCTACATATGTCTCATCCATGTTAATAACCTCAATATGATGTTGGACAAACCAAAAGGTCAAACCCCTCATAATTCCTCATGTAGAGTAGTTGTTCTTCACATGTGTTGACTAAAGCCATTACATTCACAATCTCTTGATCATCATTTTGTAATGCTTGTGATAAATCATTTGTGATTCCCAATATAGATTTCATCAAAAATAGGAGAAACACAAACTCAAAAGATTGTATGTCTTTCAATAACCTATTTGCTTCAACCACAGTCAACAATCATTTCAAGCACATTGACCACGGATGAGAACATAGTAATCAAACTAATCAAAGTACCATAATGTAAATTCCATCTTGTAGCTCCGACACGTTTAAGACTAGTTTCTTGATTTAAACCTAGTCCCGTCATAAGAGAATCATTTTCAAGAGCTTTCATAAGTTATTTTTGTTGCATCTCTCTAAGTGCATCGCGACGCTTACATGAAGCTCCAATATTATTTACCACATTATTAGCCAATAGGAAGAATGTGTTAACATCAACATTATCCTTTGCTACGGCAACAAGAGCTAATTGGAGTTGATGAGCAAAACAATGAACATAGAATGCACAAGGTTGATCATTCAAAATCTTTGTCTTGAGTCCATTGAACTCACCTTTCATATTACTAACACCATCGTAACATTGCCCTCGTAAATTGGAGAAGCTTAACTCATTGAAATGAATGAAGGCATCAATAGACTCTTTTAATGTGTTTGAAGTGGTGTCGGGAACATGTTGAACTTCTACAAACCTTTCAATGACTTTTCCATTTTTGTCGACAGAACGCAAAACCAACGCCATTTGCTCCTTTATAGAAACATTATGTGCCTCATCAACCAATAGAGAAAAGAACATAGCATTCTTCATATCACTTATGATAGTTTTAATGGTTTCAATAGAACATGAATGAACAAGATCTTTTTGAATTGAATGAGCTATTAGCTTCAGATTTTCCAGAGCTTTATCTAACCCAACGGCCTTTATTTTCTCATTATGATTCGCAAGGAATTGCAAAAGCTCCAAATAGTTACCTCTATTGTTTGAAGTGTCACTTTCATCATGACCACGAAATGAAAGACATTGTCACAACAAAAACTTAGTGCAATCAATTGACGCATTCAAGCAAGTGCGATAAGCCATACAAGCTTCTTCTGACTGTTTGACCACAACTGTTTCAATATGTGTCTTTTAATTCATTAGATTACCAGCAGCTTCAACAGCTTTATTGTGAAAGCTACCAACCATTCCCACATGTTTTTCAAAACAGGCTCTTGCGTGCTTCCAATTTTGAAAGCCTATCTCAATAAAGACGTTACTGCTTGATTGTTCAAAGTTGACTTTGAATAGATGGCAATAAAAGCAAAATGTAACATCTTTAGATATACTATATTCCAACCAATGAAATTCCTTCAACCAATTATCAACGAACTGTCGTTTTTTATTCGAATGCAAAGTGAATGGAAAATCATGATCTTTAGCTCTAAAAGGCCCCATCAATATATATGCTCTTCGGACCTCATCTCAAATATCTGGAGGATAATCCTTCATTGAAATTCTCTTTCCAGGGTCTCTCTCAAGATTATCCAAATCAACTTTTAACTCATTTTGTTGTGGAGTGGAATTACCCCAATTGGATTAGAACTACTTGGAATTGGAGGGGAACTGTTCGGAATAGGATTGGAACTATCCAAGTTTGGAGATGAACTATTTAGAATATGATTGTCCGAACTAATTGACGATGATTTTCGCTTGTAATATCATTCCATACTTCTAATTTCTACACATATCAATTAATAAAAAAATCTATATCAATTGATGAAACTACAAAAATATTATATGAAAAACGAGAAATCAGATTCATTTATAAATTTATAATTAGGTTCTTGCCGGTGGGATTCTAATATTATGAATGCCAAAGACAAACATGCCACAAATAGGCTGCCATCACTTCAAAGAAACATTAAAAGTTTAATTCATCACCAAATTCACCACCAAACATTAAAGATAAAAATACTTCTTAAACAAAATATCTAACACCACAAATAAATTAATATCAGATAGTGGATGGTAAAATTATTTAAATATCTAACACCACAAATAATTTAATATCAGATAGTGGATGGCAAAATTATTTAATGGACAGAGTCAAAGAGAGTACAAACCTCTTCGACCAAGAAAAAGAGGACCAGCAGCTAGCCTCCAAACCAAAGCTTTACACGGAGAAAAAAATGCAAAAGGGTTACAGATTTTCACTAGAGATATCGTCACCCCGCCCGTCGGTGCAATGGTGAACAGAAACTAGAGTGCAGTAGAGAGTTGATCGATGACGTAAGGAACAAGAGCAGGCCGAGTAGCAGACGATTAGGTATTATTGGTAAAGTGAAGATTCTAATTGCTCTATCGTGTGAAGGAGTTGAGTGCTCTATCGTGTGAGGGTTCTCACGTGAGTGAGGTTTTAAATTTTTTTTAATGACTTGGCTCAAAACGACATCATTTTGGCCAAGTCATTGTGCAACATCACTTGCGCAGCATCACTGGTGCAGCATCACTAACATGGGTGGTCCTTGAAAATCCTCAAAGCCATTTTTCCGAGCTTCGGGTGATCCCTTTTAAGTTAAAATTTAAATGTAAGATACATCAAAACTATTAATTTATTTTTAAATTATAACAACACGTGACGGTATTTCTTCCTAATACATGCAAAAATTTCCTTGGAGTGTCGGAGAATTTGGGAGTATGATATGGTAATGGACCTAATGAATTAAATTTGTCGTTGGAAACTAAGGAAGAAAGTGCATTCACTTGAAACTCCTGTGTCCAGTGAGGAATAAATTTTACAGGAAAAAAAATATTCACTTAATTCATAAGTTCGTGGAGAAGATGAAGCATACATATAAGAAGCCTATACAATAAATTGTTTTTATAATAATAGGCTATAGTTTGTAACAAAGAAGCATCCATATAAGTCCATTTGAGTTGTCCTAACTTTGTGGAAGTGTTTAACTTGTTTTGCAGGTTTTTGACCTTTTAGTTTTGGTTTTAGAGGACTCAGGTTTCATGTCTCTTTTTTTCATGTACTTTTATAAGGAGTAAGGTTTATGTCTCTTTTGACTAAGTGTAATTTCTTTTTTAGGTATCAATAAAATTTCCCTCATACTGACCAGGTTTTTCAAAGAAAAAAAAAACAAAAAGTCTATTTGAGTTATTTTCTTTTCAGGTTAAATTTATCTTTGTAGAAAAGAAAGTGTGTTAATAATGTTTATTCACAAACCACTGTACACAATATACTTACAAAATTTATGCACTGCACAGAAAGACACCAAACCGTACAAAGAACCTTTCCAAGAAAAAGCTGAGGGGAAAAAATATACAACGGACTTCGATCATTCACTTTTCATTTATTTGAAACAAGGATTGGTATTTAAGAGTTTTATTATGCACAAAAACTTCATGCGGAGTGATTTGAAAAAAGAGAGAGAACCAGAACATTTTTTTTTTTTTTTTGAACTTTTCATTAATAAATGTCAGATTATGGAGATTTGTTTACCCATATAATTATATATATGGCCAAATGAAAGGTTATGGTTTCCCATATTTTAATTTTATATCATCTAAGTATTGAGAAATATTAAGTGATGCGAATACTATCTTCTTTAATCTTCAATAGGTGATCATGTTGTATGAAACTATGACCCAACTCAAAACTTGTCACCTGCTAATACAAAAAGAAATTAAAATGAAAAACTAAACAATTAAATTATAAATTGCTTTCCTCCATAATTTCCTAGCGAAAATAATGGACATTGAGATTCGGTCAACAAGTTCTTTCTTCTTTGTCCATCTGGTGATACAAGAAAACACATACGATCCACTACTTCTTTTCCCTCTTTTTGCTTCTTATGTTTTCGGGTGTGAGATCATTGGTATCTTATTTTTAGTACATATGGAATGATAATGTTATAGTTATTGGATAACTAAAATGCACTAATTTATTTCAGTATTCAATTTAGTCTTCATCATCATCATGAGGTTGTAAGAACTCAGTTTTCACAGACAAGGGGATCCTCACGGCATGCACTCCGTCAACCCAAGTAAGGCTTCCAAAATAGTAACCAGTGTTCATCTCGTGGATTGCGGAGATTGTGATTGTGAAAGTGAGTTTTTCAACTGTGGAATTGAAGACCAGAGCAGTAGGGTTCACATATACAATTGTACCGAATGGAGGTTCAATGGTAGCTTTGTAAATGGACTCAGGGGCTCCAACATTTGTTACAGTTCTTTTTACCGTGATTGGATTTCTCAGACTAGGTATGGTCACGGAAGGTAGGTTAACGTCAAGGATAGAGGGCTTCTTGACGGGACATGTTGTGTTTTTCCCTGTAAGTCGAGAGATGGCAGAGTTGTTGTACCCCCTTGCACAAAGATATTCCATGTAGTCTGCTGCACCCATGTCGTATACTAGTCCAGGGTCTGCTGCGCCATTGGGATTCACCAGACCACCCCCGAAGTCAAATGAATTTGCCAACTTTTGAGGAGATCCTTCCGCAAATATCGGTAAACCAGATGGGCCGTTCCTCCATGCTTCATTTAAATTTATAACACTGTTAAGTTTCACATGTATCTTATTGAAACTGGGAACATATCATATAATATGTGATTACCAGTTGTTACTAGTGCTGATTTGATGGCCGCTGGAGACCAATTAGGATGCATTCTCTTGATAAGAGCCACAATGCCTGTGACATGAGGAGTTGACATTGATGTTCCAGACATCATGGCATATCCACCCTCCGCGAATGAATAAAGTGGAGAAGTTGCTGCTAGTATGTTCACACCAGGCGCGGCTATATCTGGCTGTCCGACAAAGACACAACAACAAAAAAAGTGTTATAAGAAGAGTCTCAACAGTTTAAGACTTTAAGGTGAATGTCGAACGACACTAACTTGTCTCTACCTAAAACTTGTTGATAACTTTTCCAGGAGAAAACATGCAAGAGATGATCCCTTGAAAAAAGTTTCAGTTTATTGAACTGTTGAGAGTTACAAATTAATTTTCAAGAATTGATGTCAACATGAAAACTTCAGTCGCCCAGCCCTTTATACATCGAACATCTGCATTAATTTAGAGTAGATACCTTGAGACTTGCTGGTGCAATGGAGTTTGGCCCCCTAGAGGAAAAATAAGCCACCTTGGCAGATAGTGGTTTTCCAACGGTCGTTTTAGGAAGGCTCAGCTTTACAAGAGGATATCTGTGCACTCCAAACAAAGTTTGAGGATTACAAACAAACCTAGCAATACTAATCACACATTTTACAATAAAATTTAACGTTCCGTACCTGGTTGACCGGATATAAAATAGAATTCGAGTGCCAATCTCATAGTCAACTTCAATGCATGGAAAGTCTTCAATACATGGAGATAAAGCACCACTTGGATTCTTTGCGATGATTAGGCCAACACCTCCTGCTTCTTTCACAACTGCTGAAGCATTTGTTATCGCTTGACGACCCATTGTAGTGAAGCAGAGAACCACCTTTCCAACTACTATAGTTTTGTTGAGTGAGAGGGATTCACACACACTGAAAACAAGCAACTCGTGAAGACGAATGATAAATATAATATAGTAAATTAGGCAAATTGTAAGGATCTGGCACAAAGTAATTAAGAATGCAACATACCCTCCAGCGGTAGGCCCTTCAGACTCTGGGTATACCAAGTTTGTAAATCCTATCTCTGTCCCTGTAAACATAGCTTGACCCTACAAGAATATCAAAGCATACGTGTATCAGATGCTTCAAACTTCATAATGCTAATTGCCCCTATCACAAAAACACATACCAGGAAAGTTTTGTTATTTCCTAAAGTTATAGAAGTAGGAAATTCTCGATCCATGGTGCTTGCTGCAACAGTTATGATCCACGGTGCCGTGTTCACAACCGTTTGTGCTGAGGGTCCACTATTTCCAGCTGCGCACACAACAGTAATCCCCTTAGCCACAGCATGAAAGGAACCAGTTGCAATGCCATCACGCTCATCAACATCTGAGAAGAGGGGAACAGAATACACAATTGACAATGACAACACATCAACCCCATCGTGTATTGCTTCGTCAAAAGCTTTCAAAATATCAGCTGTTGAGCATTGGCCTCCAAGCACATTCCAACAAACCTTGTAAATGGCCAACCGAGCATTTGGAGCACCGCCTCTAATTGTACCAAGACCAAGGCCCTTGTAGCTGATATTAGCCACAAAAGAACCAGCTGCAGTGCTTGAAGTATGAGTACCATGTCCATGTGCATCTCTAGGAGAATGGAATTCTTTGTCCAATGGCTTTGCATACTCGGCAAGAAGTCCATTGATAAACCAACGGGCTCCGATGATTTTTCTATTGCAATGTATTGTAGCATTGAAATTGTCCCCAGATTCACAAACACCATTCCAATGAGATGGAACAGGCCCGAGGCCTTTTTCATTGAATGATTCAGACTCCGGCCATATACCTGCCTCGATTCATTGAGTGGTTATGTTAAGGGACCACAACGTGTGTATACATGTTTGTGTGTGTGTGTATACATGTTTGTGTGTGTGTGTGTGTGTGTGGTGTGTGTGTGTGTGTGTGTGTGTGTGTGTGAGAGAGAGAGAGAGAGAGAGAGAGAGAGAGAGAGAGAGAGAGAACAACCTGTGTCAAGAACACCTATGATAACTCCATCCCCCATGTTGCTCTTGGGGAGAATATTGGAAGGGGAGTGAGGAGAGAGGCCAAGAAAATCCCAACTCCTGGTTGTTTCCAACTTATGAAGGCTATTTGGTATGATTCGTACAACACCAGGCAACTCTTGAATTCACAAATGTTATAAGCATTAGAAGCCATAATTATAAGTACAATGCTCTTTTGCATTTACATTTGAAGTACATTCCATGAGACCAATGGCAGTTTGTGTCATCATTGTATTGAACACGAGACATGACCTTATTGAATAATCTATAGCAATGTTTTTAAAAGATACCTAAAAGTTGTTGGGTTTGAGACTCTGTCAGCTTGGCTGCAAACCCAGAGAAACCATGTTTGTAACTGTATACCATCAATTCCGAGGCTAATTTCTTGCTGCAGCATAAGAACCACATAATTACTGAACAAGCATTTTACTAAGATTTGGATATTTAAGCATCGATCCTAGACTAAAATTCACATGATTGGTCTTTAAGGCTTTATTTTTCTACATCCATATTTATATTACCTTCCCACGACTGTGGCAAGCAAGTCATGATGTGAATCTGTGATTAACTTGGTGTTGTCATGCTGCCTATCTCCCATATAAACAATGTGTACCTGTTGGTTGAGAGATGTATTAGAGCACCCCAGTTCAAGTTTTTTCGAAGAAAAATCAAAGAAAATGCAAATCGTAAAGAACAGGGAAAGTGTTTGAGATGTTGGAAACATACATGGCTCTTTGCTGCCACCTTTGTTATCAATCCCTGACCAGTAAAGCAGATAAGGCAAAGTAGAGCGAGTATTGAACTTGAGCTGCTCATATTGTTTCTATCACATAGAGAAAGAGAGAAGGGGAGGAGGTGTGGAAGAGGTTGATCAAATTAAGACCGATTAAAGATGAAGAATCTGAGCACTCTCTTTTGAATATATAGATAAAAAACTAGAGTCACAAATCACTTGCAATGAACTATACCAAGTGCGTGTATATGAACATTTGATGAATTCTACATAACGTTGTTGTTAGCCGCTATTTTTATAACAGCATTAGGCTGGTGCATGCTAGCTTGGAGGGTAGGTCAAGTCAATAAACGTTACGGGAATTTAGAGAATAAATAATGGAAAAAGTTAAATTTTAAAGTCTTCGATCACTTTAGATTTTTATTTTTATACAAGCAATATTAGCCGAACGGGGGATATCCTACTCGAAACACCGGGTGCAAGAATGATTGCTCTAAGCAGTAGGCTCCCATTAATATATTTTATTTTCTATTTCTTTTGAAAGCTACAAAATACTAATCCTTTTTGTTAATAATATCTTGACGCGAGAGAGAGAGAGAGAAGGGAATAAGGGATGATAATACAGAAGGTGACCGAGACAGATTGAATGGAAATTTTTCTGCTAATACTAATCTAAATTTTCGATCCATAACCTTTCAATGTTGACTATTTACGTTCTAGAAACAAAATTCGTAGCTTGGAAAATAACCTCTCTCTAAACCTTAAACCCTAAAAGAAGACAAAAGGGACAAAAAGGTTGGCGGTGATTACTTTTTTAGACATTGGAAGTTAAACTCCCTTCCTGCTTGTCATGAAGTTTCGAAAATATTCGACAAATCAATACATCCAAACAGCGTAATTGTTGCAGACATGAAATTAATTGCATTAGTTAGACTAGATGTGCTCTTTTATGTATTCGAATACAATTGTATTGATTAATTTGATGTAAAATACCAATCGTATTAAAAAAAAAAAAAAGGGTGTGCTTGTTAATCAGATTGTACTAATTAATTCAAATATAAAGACCAAGTCTTTTGCAATATTTATAAAATAAAGTGACAGGTGAATAACGAGCATCACAATTCACAAGTGGTAGACATTTCACATAAGGGATGATAATACAGAAGGTGACCGAAACAGATTGAATGGAAACTTTTCTGCTAATACTAATCTAAATTTTCGATCCATAACCTTTCAATGTTGACTATTTACGTTGTAGAAACAAAATTCGTAGCTTGGAAAATAACCTCTCTCTAAATCTTAAACCCTAAAAGAAGACAAAAGGGACAAAAAGGTTGGCGGTGATTACTTTTTTAGACATTGGAAGTTAAACTCCCTTCCTGCTTGTCATGAAGTTTCGAAAATATTCGACAAATCAATTCATCGAAACAGCGTAATTGTTGCAGACATGAAATTAATTGCATTAGTTAGACTGGATGTGCTCTTCTATGTATTTGAATACAATTGTATTGATTAATTTGACGTAAAATACCAATCGTATTAAAAAAAAGGGTGTGCTTGATAATCAGATTGTACTAATTCAAATATAAAGACCAAGTCTTTTGCAATATTTATAAAATAAAGTGACAGGTGAGTAACGAGCATCACAATTCACAAGTGGTAGACATTTCACATCATTCTAGAGGGCCTGACATAGTTTTCCAAATCAGGTGGCATATATTGTTTACACAAATGGATTAATTAAATACCACCAAGTTTTATTAGGAGAGTCAAATGCATTCGTATATCAAAGACGACTTTGGAGCCTTTTTAGTACGAATGGAATATGATATATATCTCAGGTGGTAATGTAATTAATCTCTAACCCATGCAATGGATATTCTAGTCAGGCTGCCACTCTAACGTGCAGAAGTCTTGACATAAATAATACATTACCAAATTATGACATATAATTATGTGGTCCTATCCATTACATTTTAGGAAAACTAATGAAAAAGATTTGAAAACTTTGAGTTTTAATGATAAGGACAAAATAAAAGGTAAAGTGAATAGTACCATAATCGACTTTTTAGTGTAAAAATGTGGTTTTTCGTTAAAGTAAACAGTACCGGAACCTTTTCGTTAAAATTCCCTTACCTTTTTCGCTTATTTTATTGGCGTGTTTTTTACTACAATATATATTATATTTCGCATCTATTCAAAATTGTAAAATACCAGTCATTTATTATTAAGGTCGAGAATTATTCATCTTTACTTAAAAGTAAGAAATCTTAAATTCGAATTTCGAAAATGACGAGTTTGCAATCAACTTATTTTCTCATCCTTTTATTGTAAATATATCATTGATAAAAAAGAAATTGTGAAATACCAAGTGAAGAATGAACATCCTTTTAAAGGGAACCTCGACTGTACTTTTGAGAGAGGATTTTATCAATCAACCAAAAAATAGTAATAATGTTATTTGGAACACACAAAACTGACATACTCTTATTCATTTTCATTTGTAAATGAGAGGTCTTATGTTCGATTCTCCCTAAATGCAAAGTTAAAACACATTATTGCTAGTCAATTGTGATGCTTAACCCACTCTTCTATTATGTTAATGTAAATAATATTGTTTGTTCAAAATATAAAACTGATATACTCTTTAATATAGGTGAATTTATAAAATAATAGGGATTTACTTCTATCCAATAGGTGGGAAATGTCCATGCAAAATGCATTGGAATATATTTTCTGTAAGGCATATAGGATTATCTCCCTTCTTTTTTTCCTCCCCTCCTATTTGAATGGTTACGGTTAAACCATGTCAACATCTTATATCAATTTATTATAGAAAAAAAAAAGATAAAATAGAGAATGTGAGAGGAGAAAATGGAAGGGAATAGAAAGAGGAAGGAAGAGAATCCTAATCATTTCTATAAAATAATAGGCACCACTTCTATCCTTCAAGAGATGCGAAATGTCCGATCAAAATGCAGTGGAATGAACATTTACAAATACTAGCAAAGATACCTGCGCTCTACTGCGGGTTTGAAACCGTGACCACAATTTAGCACACCCATCCTTAAGTAATGGGACTAATTAACCTTTCCAACAATGATTAGCAACTAAAATTGATCCACAAATTAATAAAAAGAAAAGACCAAGTAAAAAACTGAACACTACTAGCAGATTCATTCATATGTATACATAATGGCAGGTCCATAAATTTATCATGAGTTCAGGTGTAAACAACTTGATAGTGCTCATGTAAAAACATTTAACTCGTTATAATTAAAACGTCGGAAAAATTAAAGAAAATTTGCTAAATGACCGAAAAAATATCCGTTATTAGATTTGATATCAAATTTATAGTCAGTTATGGGACTCTATTATTTACCACGGCACCTCAATTACCAGTCATTTCCTCCACTTCTGCATCCACTGTTGCCGTCAGCAGGCTGTCAAGCATATCAATATTTGCATAAGATGAACCAACATTTGAAAAGTATAAGCAGATGGACCAACACAGAGAGAAAACACCTAAATTTACAGCAAGATGAAAGCTTAACAAACAAAAAAAATTTGGGTAAAAAATACCTAAATTTACAGACATGCGAAAATAGGGTGCAAACATAATGTGCCTCTTTTTTACTATGGGTCAGTGAGGGTAAGAGAGTGTGTCCTTGGTGTTCTCACTCTCAGTACGACCTTGCTTGACAGAGATATGACCTTAGAAGCTGGTAAAACAGCATTGGTACTTACATTGGATATATGCAACCTGCTCTGGAAGCCATGTATCCAAAGTGGCAGATCTCACCTACGAAAGCATCCAAATCATCAGAATAATGCAGGAAAAAATAGAACCGAAACTCATTAGCATAACACATAAAATGTAGAATTGAGTACCATACAAATAATAAAACGAATTTAAAGTTTTTGCATAACCGAAAATTATACCTTTGATATATGTACCCCAAGACTCCTGTGGATCCCTGAACATTGCATGCATACGAAGATACCAAGATTCACGCTAACCAATCGTGGAGCTCTGCACCAAAAAATGGAAACACTACAACAATTTAGAAAAAAAAAAAAATGTTTGACATATCTGTTTACAGGAACGGAGCTAGAAATTTCTTCTAGTGGGGGCAACCCGAAAATCAACTAAGAAAACCTTATTATAGTATGGCTTATACCTAATATGATAATAAGGATGATTTTAAATGATGACGCATCACAATTCCAATGTTACAAAAATTTCAGTATAGTAATGGAAAGTGACAAAGTGATAAGAAAAATATTAATACATATTAAGAAAAATATTAATATGGAGTATATGCAATATGAAGGTATGTTAGATATTAGATACATATATTTTCTTCAAAGATAACATGTGTGTATTATATAATTGTAGTCTACAACTTAACAAACGAATCACTTGAGTGGGGGCATATGCCCCCAGTGAGTCTTCATTGGCTCCGTCCATGTCTGTTTGAGGTTACCCACACGACATGCAGTATGAAAATATATAGGATGTTATTTAAATTGAAAATATATCTAGTATTGCTGCAATGACATATCTACAAATCGAAGTAATATTACAAAAAAAATTATATTTCACCCATCTTACATAAAAATAAAACTCTGTAAAAAATTTAATTTATAAAAAATAAAAAATGAAAGCTAAAATTATATTTAAGACCTAATATCAATTGATAACTGTTAATTGACTACTCTCTTTGATGAATGCTTCAACTGAAACAAAGGTTCTAGGCAATTACATCTTTTATAGGCATGCCTCTGTTTCTCGAAAGACCAGTGACGAAAAGTTTTCATCATCATTTGTAGATCTGTAACAGAAACAAACAATGAGAAACATGTCACTCAATTCTTGATTGTTACTAAGACAATTAATGAGGATGGAATTAGAAGTATGTCATTGCATTTCTCTTTTGTTCCATTTTTAATACCTATACATATATGTAGAAAATGCAGCACATGGTTACAGACCAGAAGTTAAATCCAAACGATACATATTTACATATGCAATTATTGTAATGTTGTAATTATGTAAACACCAATTAACTAATTAGATACCTTTTGCAATTTGAGAAGCAAAGAGTTGGCACATAGACTCCAGTATAAGACTCCCGAAACATACAACGGGTTTCGTTGAAACTCTGGGAATTGCTGAAACCACTGTGGTTAGATAAACAACATAGATTTCTTAGCAACAAAATAGAAGAAGAAAACGAAAAAGAAAAAGAAAACATATAGCAGCAAAAATACACAACATTTTTTTTTTGTAAATTAGTTACTTAGGCGTTAATCTCCTTTATAATTGATAATCATATGATCCGTACTGTCACAACCTGAACCATTTGAACAGGAGGGAATGAATTGGCTAAAGAGCTTCCGCCTTCGGAGAGCTCGAGCCAGAGGTTGTGGACGTTCTTGGTCCCGGGCTTGACCCTCCAAGAGGCCAGAGAGTCGGAGAGCAATCGAGGCTTGAGCCACTCAGAGAGGGACTGTGGGGTGGGGAATTTCACATAGAGCCTAACCATTCAGCCGGAAACAAAGAAAGCATAAAATCCCAGGCCAAGTTAGCCTAAGAAATGCCAAAAGATCCTAAGGCAGAACATACAAAAATAACTTGCTAAAAGGAACACAAATACAGGATCTCAAAAAAAAAGGGTGGTGCATAGACATTTAATGGGATGAAATATAATTCCAACAACAGATTTGATTGAAAGCAAAGTTAATCACAAAAAATATAATCAACAAACATTCAAGTTCATGGAAAATGAAAAAACTGCAAAGCTCAAACCATTTCACCCTTCGTTTTCGCTTTTTTGAGCTTAAGATATGGTGGTACGAAATGGTTATCAACCGAGAGTGCGCTTAACTACTTATTCTTAGCTGCCACCATTGTTAACGAAATGATATGCATCATATTTCTATTGAACTATTGTTTTCCTGTTTATATAACTCAGATTAATATGTGGTAGATAAGTTAAAAAATGTAAGTAACCACATTGTGTAAGAGCATTTTCTTTTGTGTTGGATATAAAATTGAAAACAGTGCGTTAATTTAATAAAAAACAACAGATACATCAGTATTGTAATATGTGTTTTTTGAGTAAGAATTTATGTTTTCATGTGTGGAGGATTTTGGTACACAATGGGAAGATTTTCTATGCCAACTTTACTGAACACAGAGTATTTAACCAAGAACTAATCTGTATTTGTGGAGGCATGTCCATGTATTTAACTGTAGTAAAAAATGAAGATCTACTTATACCGAACTTGATGAAATATGGTAACAAGCTGACCTTTGGAGGACCTGTAGTCATTTAATACTGTGTGACCTTGTGCCAACACAAAAAAACATAGAAGACAAAAAATATAACAAAAAGCGAGGGGCAAAACAACCATTCGACTTTACAAATGTGAAAACAGCAAGGGAAACAGAGGAAAAAGCGAGGTGCAAATGGGTTCGGCCCCTGGTCATCAATAGTACTCAAAACTGAGTTTTAGTATACAGGATGATGATACATGTAAGTCCTAAATCAATTTTAAAAAAAAAAAAAAAAAAAAAAAAAAAAATCTCAATGAGGTGAACCCTATCCCTCTCTTATACTCTTATACTCTTCTATCTTCCCTTTGTTTTCCTCCCCCAATTCTAAATCATTCTTCCACCCTTGGCATGTCGATTTTATCTCACCTTAACATTTTATATCCAACTTGCAACCCAGCTCTCTTCAAATTGTATTTAAAACAATGAAGTGGTTGCATAAGAATGGTGCAAGAAGGCATAATGCAATCCAATTGCAAATCGGTCCAATAAAAAATTCAAACCAAAAAAACTCCTCATCTCTCTCATCAAACAAAAATTCCCAAATCCAACAGAATTCCTGATCACAACACATAACATAAACTAATAAAACATTACTCAAATAACGATTTAATTTTTAAAATTAAAAATTAAAGAGAACCAAATACGCATATTTGGAAAGAGAAAAAAAAAAAAAAAAAGAGGGAATGATTCCATATGTAAATCTCACCCTCAACAGTTTTACAATACTACCCAACTTTTCAAAGGCTTGTTAGGCTTCTTAATGTATTTTCTTCTACAACATTTGAGCATGCATGATAGTGGAGAAGTTGAGGTTCTATTGTAAATTCAATTGTTAATATGATAAGTAGCATAACTTATTTATAAGATCAATGCAAGGTTCTTTCTTTCATTAACGTGTAATTCATTCTCAACACGCGCCTCTCACGTGTGATGAATTTTTTAAAGTCTAACACATAGACAACACGAACAGACGTGGAGCACGTTTGGCAATTGGCTTTACACTTGGGACAGCTTGTTCTGATACCAAGAAGAAAGTTGACATTCCACTATAAATTCATCGGTAATATGGAGAGTAGATCAACTTATAAGTCTCTGCAAGGTTCATATTACCATCAATGTGATATTCATTCTCAACACACTTTATGGTGGAACTTCAACTTCTTTCGTTGTATTAAAGACAATTATCTCACGTGTGAAATCTAACGGGTCACACGGACTTGACATCATCTCATAAATGTTGTCTACATATTTAGTTTGAACATAAAAAAACATAAAAGGAGAAAAACAGCACAGAATAGAACAGAACGAAACAAAAAGGAATGTAGCACTAGATCTGATGAACTGCTAAATTCACTCCTACGTAAACTTAAAACAAATCTTATGGGAAAAACATAGGAAGCGTCGTGACAAGTCAAAATTGGTCATGGCAATCAAGGGCTCGTGAAGAAGGGACTGGTGTAAGAGAGCCTAGGGGTTAGTATAGTAGTAGTACGGTTTAAATACCCAAATCACCGTCACAAAAACTTTATTTTATTTAAATTATAACATGTTCTTATTTTTCATAATAAATTTTAAATGTAAGATTCCGACTGTGAGATATCAAAAATCCTGTGCAAAATTTGAAAAAGAACCCCTCCTTAAAATAGTTTTAAAAAAAAATAATGTATTGATGCTACAAAACAATCATTTAAATCAAAATAAATTTTAGCACTCACTAGTTGCAAATTTCCAAATGTCATTAATTATAAATAAAAAGACAAACATAACATTCAATAAATAATTGAAAGCAGTTCATTCTGAAACAACCAAATATTAAAAACAAAAAACTTCAAATCTATAACTTTGAAGTTTCACTTGAACATATAGCATTATTATATAAACAAAATTGAAAAAAAATATTTTTTTAGGGTGTTATTACTTGCACACAAAATATCTCATTTTATGCTGAATTTTTATATTTAGAAAGAAAACAATTACTCTTATAAGAAGTAGACAATGAGATTTTAAAGTGCTTACAAAAAAAACAATTTTTTTTTAAATATAGAACATTATTACATAATATTATATGGCAAATGTCACATCTGGCCCGGGTCCCCGCCACATCCCGGGCTCGACTCTACCGTAACACGATATTGTCCGTTTTGGGCCCTTACCACGCCCTCACGGTTTTGTTTCTGGGAACTCACTAGCAACTTCCCAATGGGTCACCCATCATGAGATTGCTCTAGCCCAAACCCACTTAACTTCGGAGTTCCGATGGTACCCTAAGCTAATGAGTTCCCAAAATGCCTCGTGCTAGGTAGAGATGGGAATATACATATAAAGCTTACAGGATCCACTCCCCTGGGAGATGTGGGATATAACAATAAAATTGTCACATCGCGGCCTGGGCCTCCACCACATCCCAGGCTCGACTCCACCGTAGCATGATATTGTCCGCTTCAGGCCCCTACCACACCCTCACTGTGACATCCCACATTGCCCAGGGGAATGATCCTTATATGTATATTCTCATCTCTACCTAGCACGAGGCCTTTTGGGAGCTCACTGGCTTCGGGTTCCATGGGAACTCTGAAGTTAAGCGAGTAGCGCGCGAGAGCATTCCCAAGATGGGTGACCTATCGGGAAGTTCTCGTGTGAGTTCCCAGAAACAAAACCGTGAGGGCGTAGTCGGGGCCCAAAACGGACAATATCGTGCTACAGTAGTGGAGCGGGTCTGGGTTGTGATGGGGGCCCGAGCTGGAATGTGACAATTTGGTATCAGAGCCTAACCTTGGCCGTGGTGTGCCGACGAGGACGTCGAGCCCCTAAGGGGGGTGGATTTTGACATCCCACATCGCCCAGGGGAGTGATCCTTATATGTATATTCCCATCTCTACCTAGCACGAGGCCTTTTGGGAGCTCACTGGCTTTAGGTTCCATAGGAACTCCAAAGTTAAGCGAGTAACGTGCGAGAGCATTCTCAGGATGGGTGACCCATCGGGAAGTTCTCGTGTGAGTTTCCAGAAACAAAACCGTGAGTGTCACATTCTGGCTCGGGCCCCCATCACAACCTAGGCCGCTCCACTACTGTAGCACGATATTGTTCGCTTTGGGCCCCGACTACACCCTCACGGTTTTGTTTCTGGGAACTCACACGAGAACTTCCCGATGGGTCACCCATCCAGAGAATGCTATCGCGCGTTACTTGCTTAACTTCGGAGTTCCCATGGAACCCGAAGCGAGTGAGCTCCCAAAAGGCCTTGTGCTAGGTAAAGATGAGAATATACATATAAAGCTTACAGGATACACTCCCTTGTGTGATGTGGGATGTAACAGCAAAAATTTTGAGGCCTTTCAAATTTGGGGCACTCTACGATTGCATTATTCACTCCCCCTCAACGCCCCATTTGATAAGATATATCAAATCTATTAACTTGTTTTAGAATTATAACTGCACATAACTATGTTTCGTTCTAATACATGCAAAAATTTCCATGGAGTGTAGGAGAATTTGGGAGTATGATATGGTAATGGACCTAAGAGCAACTCCAGCATATCAAGGCCCCCTAGGGCAACTTCTTATTGAATAGCCTTTAGTGAACAATAACTTCCTTTAATAAACAGTAATTGTCTTTTGCATCTTCACTCCTAAACTGAATAGTCATGGCAATATGCAATAAAATATTAGTATTTTTAATTTTATAAAATCATAAAAAATAATTTTATTTCAAATTTTTAATCGGTCTCATTGTACCACGTTTCATTAAATAAGAAATTACAACCCAAAGTATTTGAGAAAATATAAAATTGTGGTGTAAGGTGGAAGGTAATGATAAGATATTTATAGAAAAATTAAATCTTTTTTTTATTTTTAAATTTTTTCGGATTTTTTATTAATTTTTTTATTAATTTCATAATGTGGTTGACGTAACGTCAGCCAAGTATCATGTGGCCTTAGGCTCTCGGGCCACCAATTCGAGTTAGGCCTCTCACTCGGACCCCCTTGCCCAATCACTCGCATGGGCTGGATAAGGTAGCTGGGGCTATTGAGTCATCAAAATTGCCGGTCCATCAAGCTCCAGCTCCCGCTGGAGTTGCTCTAATGGTGATCTACTTCTCTACAATACCACTTAAAGTACTATTCTTTTCCTTGGTTTAACATCGATGGCTTCATCATGCATTCACGTCGTCTTGTCTCTCTCCATCTCTGATTCGACACCCTGGCATCAAATGGACTATATTACCCTCGACTTTAGGTCACATTTACTATAACCATTCACCAACCAACCTTTTTCAGCTTTTATGTTTTGAATTCTACTACAGAAAAAGGTACAGTATATGGCCAACTTCGCATCACTGTTTTTGCATGCGGACCAGACTGCCCTCTTGGCTTCATTGATTGTTTATGTCTCTGCTCCAAAACTAAAGGACAGAAAAGTTAGATTTATGCAGTTCCAAAATTAAAGTTAGATGTCACTTAGTACTACGGTTTAATGATATTCTTCTTCACTTGTAAGTATGAGATTTTAGGTTCGATTCTCACTAATGAAAAATTTGAACCATATTATTATTAGCTCATTATGAGACTAATGCATCTCATTCCCCCTTAATGTAGATAATATCGTTTATTCAAAAAAAACATTAAAGTTAGATTTAGGCATTATTTCAGTTTACAAATCTGTATTTGTTTTATGTTGAGCTCCTTCAAAGTAAAGTTTTCTTTCTTTATTTAGATCGATGGAAATGTTATTAAAACCTCAACTTTGAATTTGGTTACACAAACATGATCTCTGTCCCTATGGGGCAAAACTAAAACAACCTCCCATACAAGGGGAAAAGACTTGGCTACTTACCAACTACTAAGTACCTCTAACGTGCGATAACTAACAATCGTCACGTAATTAGGTCATCGTCACTTGATAAGTGTGCTATTCATATAATGTGTTGGTGATATGTTAAAATCTCTTTACTATAACACACACATAAAGGTCTCATATCACACATTTAGATAAGCTTTTGTTTTTCTACATGGGGACTAGTACTCAGAATTGGGGGTGCTAAATAACTCGACAAATTGCTCAACATCAACAATACTAGAGTCAACATAAACAATACATACATTTATGAGGTTTTATGTTTTTTTTATTAGTAGATACCAAGGTTTTAAAAGGTGGTAGACGTTAAAATCGAACGGCGAATAGGAGTCAAGTGTCTAGGAGTCTGGACCTAAGTGAAGGACTATGCGGTTTTTTTTTTTTTTTTTTAATTTTAATTAAACTTTTATATAACATATAAATAAATATTAATTAAAAAATACATATGGTGCAAAATAAAATGACATATAAATAATAAAATATTAGAATATATTGAAAACATGAAGAATAAGCATATAATGAGTGTTCGCTCAAGTATCCAACAAGTATTTTACAATTTATTAAAAAATAAAGTACAAAAAGGAAGTTATGTGCAAATGAGAGTCGCGACTTAAGTGATCTAGGTGGGTGCTTACATGGGTCTAGGCAGACTAGACGGACGTCTAAGCAAGTGTGGATGTCATTTCTTATTTTTAAATGTTAGAAATTAAACGTGGTGGTAACCAGCTGCCTAACACCTAAAGACTTTTGGAAAATTGGCAGATGCACACTACTTTTCCATTTTTCTTGAACATTTATGTTTATTTGGACTGTTTAGATCTAACTGATAAACAAACAAGATTGTGCAGAAAAATATGTACTCATTTCTTTTAAACTAAACTGGAAATCTGTAATAAGATGAGCATTTTGGAAAATATACAGAGAAAAATAAAAAATAAAAATAGAAAAACAGAGGGGCAAAGGCGCAGAAAGTATAGCCAGTGCCATTTGCCAATGCATCCCATTGCTTAAGAATAAAGGGGCATTATTGGCAGTTAATGACTTAAAGCTGCCATGGCTTTTGTCATTTTCAAAAACATTTTGAATAAATATTATTTCCCCATCATGATTCATGATGACAGAACAACGGAATAGATGAGACATTATAATTACTGGGTGTATCTTTGCCTTCACCAGTCACCACCTTTAATTAATTGTAATATTTACCCCTTAATTATTTTCATGAAATAAGTTTAAATTTTAAATTTGTGTATACTCATTAGATAGATTTCAAAATTTAAACTAATTTAACAATAATAAAACAATCAAAAATATATAATTACCAGGGAAGAGGGAACCCATCTCCCCTCCCTTCAGAGCGTTTGATAGGTTTAAGAAAGGCCCCTTCCTTGACTCCATCAAATTTCAATTTCCTTTCCTTTTCCTTTTCCTTTTCAAATTTATATGTCACTGTTTCATGACATGATTTTGTTGCTGTCTGTACGAAAAGCTGTGCGCTTTCTCTAGGTTGCTGCTGCTCATATTCTTCCTAAAGCTTCCTCTCATAAACCAAAAGGGCGGTTCCTTAAAGCTGAGGACATTTTTGCAACCAGATGGGTCTCAGCAGACCTCACAAGGTCGGCAATGGAGTGCCCGCCAGATGGGTTTCTCTCTTCTGCATCGCCAGCTTCTTCCTCGGTGTTCTTGTTGTCAACAGGTTCTCTCTCTCTCTCTCTCTCTCTCTCTAAGATCTTGTGCTGAGGTGGTTCTCTCAGCTTCTAGATTTGCTTCTCAGTCTAATGGGGATTGTGAATTTTCATTCTTTTAATGTTGTTTGCTGCCAATGAGCTTTCTTTTTTTCGACCATTTTGCTTTTGCAAATGATGCTCTGGTTTCTGGATTCAAGTTCTATTTGCACCATTGTTTGAAATTTAGGATGTTTGCTATCTATTTGGTAATTTTGAAATGTACTTAAGTTGCCAATTGGACTAATAGGTGCTAAATCTTGGTCGTAATTTGAAGTTACATGAATTGGCGTAATGAATATGTTGTGATCTATTGGCTTTTTAGTGAGGAAAGTAGTAGATTCAGTGGTGTTTAGCGCTGGAATCTGAGAGGTTAACTCTGATTGGCCGGAAAGCAGATTTTTCGAGTTTCGTAGAAATTTGGGGAGCTGGTTGATCGATTTTAAGTTGGAGGCCAGGCACTAGGAAAATGGTTTCGAGTTAACTCCTTTGGATGGTAAATAATGGCAGCCGGTTGACAAAGTTCAGTGGTGCTGAAAGAGATTTCTAGCCAGTGGAATCGGTGAGAAGCCGGCAACTTGAAGACGAATGTGCACCCAATAGAGTTACTCTTGGTTGGCTTAGCTTTGCGCTGAATGTGCACCCAAATCTCCTATATCTCTGATATTTCATAGAAATATAAGGCGAGTGTTGATCAATCTCCACGAAAGTCCAATTCCCTCGAGACACTTGGCTGGTGAAGCCCAACTATGGTACCCAAATCACATGAATGTGACGAGAGGATTTAACGTAACTATACTACCATACTGTAAAGTATGAGAGTTGAACTGTAAATTGCAAGGAAACAAAATTGTTTTAATCTATCCAACTCATGTGATATGAGATTATATTGTCTGGTTCATAGTGTTCATTTCTAAGTACACATGCATCGGTCAGTTGCTGATGTTTATCTTGCAGGTTTTGGGGTGATCCCGATCCAGAGAAAATTGATGAGGAGGGTTCACCACTGGAGAAAGATCAATCAAGAAGAGTTCTGCATCCCATAGCTAATTGTGAGAACAAGGCAAGTTACAAGATTCAAATATTTATTAGCTCCATTTCTGTGGTAACTCGTTAATAATTTATCCGTTCTACTGCAGGAGGCCGCTAATGGCGTAGGAGACATCCTTTCTCAAGTCTCGCAAACACATGATGTGATCATGTAACTTCCCTTATCCTTCTATTATTTGTTGAAGAAATCTCATAAGAGCTCACAATCATTTTACGTATTTCAAATGTATACACATTAATATTGGTATGTTATTGAAATTTATGTTGCATTTTTTTTCCAGGGCATTGGATAAGACAATTTCCACATTGGAGGTCCAGCTAGCGACAGCTAGATCTTCCAAATCTGGAAATGATGAAGGATCTCCTATGGTGATAAAACCAGGAGGTGAGCCATTGAAAGAGCGCCAGAAGGTTTTCTTTGTGATGGGAATCATGACTGCCTTTAGCAGCCGGAAACGAAGGGAGTCAATCAGGGAAACATGGATGCCACAAGGTTCAAATCCAAATTTTCAATATTCATTTCTCTCACTAAAAGATTGGTTGCCGGCATTGCTGTTATAAGAAATACGCATATACATATGCACACACACATAACTTATTAGTTTATCACTTTTCCAGGTGATGAGTTAAAGAAGTTAGAGGAAGAAAAGGGAATTATAATGCGGTTTGTTATTGGACACAGGTAGGCTTTATATTGCAAGTGACTAGCTTAATAAACTGCTTGCTTCAGAAAGAAAATTTTAACAAAACTTGCTGGTTCTTTTTTTGCCGTCAGTGCAACTCCAGGGGGTGTTTTGGATCGTGCCATTGAGGCAGAAGAGGAGAAACATAAGGATTTTTTCCGACTAGTAAGTAACTGAGTGCCTGGGACCAAATTACCTGTTATCTCCAGTTAGTTGTTTGGAGACTCGTGCAATGCATGATGCATATATATTGTCTTGGGACCAATCAGGGGAACAAAATTCTGAAACTTTTTGGTCGGCTTTTGTTAGTTAGTTGTTTTAAGATCTAGATTGTCCTTTGGTTCAAACTTCATATCACTTCGGTAGACCTTATGTATTGTTTACCAATGTATGTATGCAGAATCACATAGAAGGATATCGCGAATTGTCGTCAAAAACCCAAATATATTTTACGGCAGCTGTCTCTAAGTGGGATGCTAACTTTTATATCAAGGTTGATGATGATGTGCACATAAATCTTGGTTAGTGTGTATATATTTTAATTCAGCTGTTTCTGCTATGGAAATAAGGGGACGAAACAATTGATAGAGAATCTGCGACACTAAATTAATTTCAATATTTGACAGGAATGGTTGGTTCTACTTTGGCCCGTCATAGATCAAAACCTCGTACATATATCGGTTGCATGAAGTCTGGACCTATCCTGGCGAATAAGTAAGCAGCCAAAAGTTGTGCATCTCTCTTGTTTAATTTATGTTCGTCATTCATCATCTGTACCTATTTTGATAGGGGGGTCAAGTACCATGAACCGGAATATTGGAAATTCGGAGAGGAGGGAAATAAGTATTTTCGCCACGCAACAGGTCAAATATACGCAATTTCCAAAGATTTAGCAACTTACATCTCAGTGCATCAGTAAGTGCTCTTGTGCAGTCTCATTTTGCTCTGGTTTTTTTCTTGTACGCACAAAAAATATTCTACATTTTTTTCTTCCCATATAACTTCGAAAAGTTCTGTTTTTCACTTTAGCCACATACTTCACAAATATGCAAATGAGGATGTCTCTTTGGGTTCTTGGTTTATTGGTCTTGATGTTGAGCACATTGACGAGCGAAGCCTTTGCTGTGGAACTCCTCCTGGTAAGTTCTTGGGAATGTGATTTATCTCCACTTCAAGACATTAACCAGTTTGTTTATTTATGCATATGCCATCCAGATTGTGCTTTTTGCTTTTCTACATAATTAGATGATTCGTCCATTGAGAATACAACTCTCCATAGCTATTAAAACTCATCTTATTGATTGTCAAAAGCTCTTATTAAAATAAGTACTTTTCTTGAAAGCCACACAAAAAGATCACATTATAATCAGTTCGTTTTCGATACTATTAAAGCTCGATCTCAACTCAAAACTGTCTTATCTTTCTCAGAGTGTGAGTGGAAAGCTCAAGCAGGAAACCCCTGTGCTGCATCGTTCGACTGGAGCTGCAGCGGCATATGCAAATCGGTGGAGAGAATGGAGGAGGTGCACGAGCGATGTGGGGAAGGTGATGAAGCTATTTGGCACACTAGTTTCTGAAACTTGGCACGTTTGATTGTGATGTAAATGTGTATGAGCTGACAGAAAATTGGTTAAACAAAAACCTGCTGCCCCATTTTTGCTATTATTTATGCCCCTGGGACAGTTGGTATATGATTAATTTAATCATTGCACAGAGAATCTTGAGTCAGAAAATATGGAGAAAATTCTTTCTTTCCAACTTTGAACCGTTTGATGCCCTTTGGATGGAAACTAGTTGGCGAGTTGGGTATTTTTTTTCTTTCCATTTTTATGAGTCGGGAGGACTTACATTAAACATGTTGAGGATCGTGTCGTGTCTTGGACAGTTATGTATTGACATATGTAAGTATATCGCAAGCATATTAATGAATTGAGACCTCAAAATGACAGTGTACATATTTCTTGTAAATTGCTCTCCTTGATCGGAGATTTAAGAATACAAGGAAAACTCAAATCCGCTTCATCCTACCAAATCTAGATTTGAGATTGCTTTTAATTAAAGAGCTCAAATTGTGGGCCTAAGGGTTAGAGGGAAGAGAATGTCAAAGGAGTGAGTTTGGGTCAAAAGATCCGTAATGGGAACTTATACTCTGTAGAGTCTATACTCAAATAATGTGAAGGAAAATTTACACATGTTATTGTATTAGTAGATCAAGACACTATTTGACCGTGAAATTATTTAATGTAAGTCTTTCTTTACTTTTAGACCCAGATACAAAAATACGAATATAAAATAAGTTTTTGGACTCGAGAAGCACTAACAAAGGCAAATCTGTATTGTAATGAAGCCACCATCTTAGTGGCACAGCCACTCCACAGCCTTTCTTTAGCATCTACTTTATTACCGATATATTGCGCTTTTAAGGACCTCCTATCACAATAAAACTTTTTATCTTCATATTTTGAACTGGCAATACGCACTCATCGAATAAATGCGCCATTAGAGTTGGTCTTGGTGATAGAATTTATCGCCAAGAAGCCTAAAACAGTTATTGGATGTGCAGCAGATACACTTAGGGGAATTTTTTTTTTTGGAGCAAAGAAAACATACATTACCAACAAACAGAACAACCACTACAACACATAGGCCCAAAATTTACAACACAAACGACCAACAGAGGCCCAACCAAAAGTTGAGCCCAAAACATAGCACACACAGACACAACCACATCTACTACAACATCCGCTAAAATCGCCACTGCAACCACCAAAATAGTAGCCGTGCATGTCAATCCAGTCAAATTCGATCCCCAAACAAAGCCACGCCTCACCGACACCAGCATCCAAGTCCAATCTTCACACCCAACACAGCTACAGACCCCAGAGAACTTGCAGCCAAGTGAAAGAAGCTCATGGCAGTCCACAAGCAACACTGCTAATAGGGACAGACAGCAAATCAAAGCACACCAACTCGAAACACCGCAACCAATCGCTGTAAAGGTTGACGGAAGCTGGGAAATTGGATGAGAGACAGCAGAGGGGAGAGAAAATGGCAGATCGACCAAGAAACCCTGGGAAGAAAACAGCAGAGAGAAAAGGAAAAAAAAAGGGAGAAAGCTAGGATCGGCGGCACTGGAAATGGACTCGATCGAGAACCACTCACACAGATCGGTGAGATTAACCCTCACACAGAGGGAAGGTCTCTCACGAAGAGAGAGTTTTTACAAATTAGATACACTTAGGGTTTGTAAGGCCATCTCCAACCGAAGGGTCCAGAGGGTTGAAAATAACCCGAAAACCGTCTCCAACCGAAGGCTAGGCCAGAGGGCTGTGGAATCTGAGAGGGCCCCACGGAATCAGAGAGGGCTGGCCATAAAAATTAGCTTTCTTGTTGGTTACAATCGACAGGAATACATTTATATTAAATAATATAAACGTATTCTTGTCGGTTATAACTGACAAGAATGCTTAAGAAAAAAATTCAAAGGAAAATTAATGAAAAAGGGCTTGAAAACTTTAAGTTTTAATGATAAAGATAAAATAAAGGGTAAAGTGAATAGTTTCAGGATTGACTTTTTAGTGTAAATATGTGATTTTTCGTTTAAGTGAACAGTACCGTGGGCTTTTCGTTAAAACTCCCAAAATTCAAATGCAACGGCTAGCTGACTAGGTGTTGCATTTGAATTTTTTTTTCTTTTTTTTAGGTTTTTTGGGCCTTTTTTTTCTAATTCTTAAAAATTCTAATTTTTTTTTCCTATAAATACATAAACCATTCATTCACCATTCCTTTAAATTTAATTTGTGGTTTTTAAATTTAATTTTTAGTTTTTAAATTTAATTCGTCGTTTTTAAATATAAGTTATAGTTTTTAAATTTAAATTGTTGGTGGATTTGAATTTAAGTTGTTGTAATTTTTTAATTTAAATAATAAATTATGTTTGACCCTTTGACCCTCGATTGGAAACGAAAACAAATATAACCTTATATTATTAATTAAAATATTAATATTTTGAAAAATCAGAGAACTAAAACCAATCATTTGTTGAAGATGGCCTAAGTAGTAACTTTTCCATTTGCAGAGAGCCAAGTACAGTTCCGGTAAGTTGTTCTTTCTTTTAGGAAAATATTTATCATGTGAAGAATTCTTTCAAGCAAGTCCTGACAGACAGGCTCCGTGCATACTGTCCAACTTCTTTGTACATCTCTGCTTTGGTAACTAGTCAAATCGAAAGAGCTGAAATGAGATGACATTCACACCCTACACCTGTTAAGCACTAATCAGATTCTTCATTCTTCTGTGTGTTCAGTTCTTCGGGCAATGTGTTGTCTTATCACAGGTAAACCTAACATTAGGTGGTTGGATTGTGGATTTAGAATAAAATCATCAATATATTATCAAGTGTACATGCATATGCATGTTGAGAGTAATTCTCACGTTAGAAAAAAAAGAGGGATTCTTGATGTGCTTGAAAGAGATTAAATTACATCTTATATTATCAATTAGTTTTATGGTTGAATCTCAATTTTCTTTATAATACCAAAGCATGTTGTCTCATGTGTTGAACTTAACGGTCACACGTGTTCTAAGTCACCCGATTGTGTTTTTCGTACATTAAACTTTAAAATTCGTCACACATGAAATGACGTATTGAGAATAAATCCCATATCAGGAAAGGAATGATCAATTATTAATTGATTTTATGGTAGAACTCAACTTTCTTTTGTCCCTATGGGCATGTCGAGTGATGGTATTTGAACACACAAAATTAATATGCTCTCCAATGTATATGAGTTATACATGCTCACTCTGAATATTTTTCATTACATCGATATTCTAAATTATTTATATTAAGGAAAAGAGAGATGGTTTGTACTCAAGACGCACGCAGTTGAAAAAAAAAAATCCCAACCATTAAGACAATTCATCGTTTACAGAGTATCAGTTACCTATTTAATTTGCAGTTGTTCGAATTTGTAATCAACTGCTTGAGGAATTCTCTGTGGTCGGTGGTACAGCCGAAATGCAAATTCTTGACAGGTGAAGTGGGCACATCAGATGGGATTTTCCAAAATTGAAGTCTACACTGAAGTAGAAAGTACACCGTCCATGCCCAGTGAGCTTCCTTCTCAAGGATGTCAATTCTTGAAGTATAAAGTGACCTAATTTTGGGTTCAACATCAGACACTAACAGTTTGGCCGGTGTAACTGGGTCAATGGAAATTTTATTTGTGCGGCTGCACACTCACATGAGATAGGTTCGGGATTTGTGGGTCTTGGCTTCGTCCCTCTATTTGTATCCCTTTGTTTGTTTCTTTAAATAAAATTTTAGAGATGGGTGATAGAGGAATCATTCTATCAGAAAGTTAATCATTTCTAATAGCTCTGAGCAAGAATGAAGTAGTTTACTTTTGTAGTTGATGGCTAAATCCCACATCTTGGTTCTTTCTGACCGCTCTGTGCGTGTTGGAAAATAAGGCTATTTTTATAGTTTGATGACTAGTTTGACTTACCTAATCCTTCATCATTCTCAGTAAAAAAAAAATGAAAAAGAAAAAGAAAAAGACCTATATGCAGAAAAGTTTGATCTCATACGAGTGTGTTGCCGTGTACAAATAACTCGATAGAATATATTCTTTCAGTAATAGATGTTGAGTGAGTTATGGATATAATCATATCAGTTCAAGTTACAAACTCCTTTTTTTGTCCCATGAATTTGAGAAATTTGTAAGTCTCCAGTAATTACGTTATTCTTTCGTGTTATAGACATAAAAAAAATCTCTATGGTACTTTAGAGTATATGATATATTTCAAACTTTTTAACCGTTACTTTTTAATTTTTGTATTTTGAAAATAGTGATCTAACGTTACAAAAATTAATATCCTATACTTCAGAGCATTGTAAAAAATTCCGTTACTCAACCCGCTCTATGTTGTTAGTGATAGTTAAAGGTGGTAAAGGGGATCATTACTTTTCATAGACCACGCCCGTCGCCCTTATTATATTAAAATTTTATTAGAAAATAATTAACCATAATTTTATCAGAAAAAAATTAACCACAAAGCTAAATGACATAATGTATTCTATGTTGTAACGCGTGTGTAGATAGTTTTGGTGTACAAGTATATTAGCCCCCTTCACTAATCTAATATCAGTTCCCTTAACTAATCTATATCCTAAGGTTCATAAAATATCAATATTGTCATATATTAATATTATAACATGCAGATTATTAACTATACATAAAAGTTGTACAGAACTCAAAACTATAATTATATAAAAAAACATTGTAACTATACAGGATTTGGATGTATATACAATAAATATAGCTATAATGTTGGGGACCAAATTAATTTTAGGCCTAATCGGATGAATGGTTCGTGATGACAAGGTAATCAGAAGATAACCTCCGTGGTAAAAAAAAATTAGAATTTAAATTTTCGTGGTGTAATCCGTTAGCAAATTTAATCCAAAAGTAATTTTTCCGTTAAATGTCCATTAAATGCAAGGATAAAAATATACTTTAACATGTGTACACCTTCTTCTTCCTCGTCTCTCTGCTCTGTTTGTAATTTGCATTTTCAGTGTCCCATTTCTGGATGCTGTACTTTGCATTATACACCTTCTTCCCCATAACAAAATATCCTGCAAACCCACAACTATCAACACAAAACCCACTTCAGAATTTCAATCAAAACCCATAATTTAAACAAAAATCAACTAAAGTACCATTTTGTAAGTGGATCTGAAGAGCCTTTTTAACAAAAGCAACCACAAACAAGTCAAAGAGCCATGGAGTCATGCCGAGGGCGGCCCAGAAATACGACAGGGCGCCCAAAACCAGAACAGCACCGGGGCCGTGAGCGTCAAGTCATCGGATTTGGGGACTAGTGCTTCTACTATGACGTCGCCGCACTTCATCACCATGCATAGCAGCCCCAATCCCACACCCAGAAACATGTCATGGACGGCGTGGATCAACTCGCCGTCGCCAGACGCAAACACCAGCAGCGTTTTGGAGTTTGAAATTGTGATTCTTGATGAACTAGGTAGCTGGGATTCGACTGAGGGTTTGATTTTGAGTTTTCTGCTGAGAAATGGGTAGATGGGTTTTGATTGGTGAGGACGGAGCTTGGCCGCTCCGATGAAGGGATCCATGTGCGGGTCTAATTGAAGAAATCCATGTGCTTGCTGAAATGCAAGATGCAAAATACAGCATCCCGATATGGAAGAAAGTGAAATTACAGAGAGAGGGAAGAGGATGGTGTACGGGTCAAATTACATTTTTATCCTGTATTTAACAGACATTTAATGAAAAATTACTTTTTGACTAAATTTATTAACAGAGTATCACCACGAGGGTTTAAATCCTAATTTTTTAATCACATGATTTATTTTCCAATTACCTTATCACCACGAGGATTGTTTATCCGATTAGGCCTTAATTTTATTACTATACAAACGTTATTATTTAATAGAAGTGTAGTTAAAAAAATATTCTTTTTTTGTATCCTTAATATATACAAGAACTACATTAGTGGAGCATGCAAATTTCTAAAATGTAATATTGAGAAAAGAAAAAGTTTTAAGCCAAGAAGTTGTAAACATACTGGAAAAGCTATAAACATATTGGCTTCAACAAGAAGATATCCATGTTGAAGTGAACTGTGTACCCACAAGCTCAAAGATGTGGCATAAACCCTAAAAAATAATGTAATGTTTTCAAACAACCTTAGCGAGATATTTTTGTTCATCTTAAACTTTTATTTGGCATTGCATGTTTTTGGACTTATTGTTAATTATTACTATGTGTAGGCAAGTTTCCTTAAGATGGACCCAATAAATTTATAACTTATTACAATGTGGAGTTTATTCCTACATAGCTGACCCAAGTTGGGACCAAAATCTTTTATGACTAAAGCAATGGCGGATGCATCAAGGGACCATCCGGAAGCCCGGATAAGTGGTTGTGAGGACTTCCGAGGACCACCAATGTTTTGGGTACGTGGTGGAGGAGAAGAGTGCAGCGTTGGTTCCAACGGCTGGTGCAGGTTCTGCAAATGATTAGCGAAAGAAAATGTGATTATTCAGTTTTTAAAATGATTTGAGTAAAACAACGTCGTTTTGAGTCAAAGCCATTTAAAACAAAATAATTAAAAGCAAATCTTCTTATTAAGCCACGTAAGGAAGACACTTTTTAATTAAAAAAAAAAAAAAATAGAGTATGCCCTTTCCTCTTTCCCGGGATCTATTTTGCATTCACTTTCTCCAATTAGATAATTCCCAATTCTCAATTCTCTTTTTCCTCTAACCCCACCCAACCGATCTCAGGCCACCACCATCTGCTCCAATTAGGTAATTCTCAATTCCAATGCCCTTTTTCTTCTAACCCCATCCAACCGGGCCACCATCAACTACTCCATCTCCATGCCTCCACCTGTCTCCATGACCACCGTTTAATCTCGTAATTTCTGAATTTAAGTAAGTTTACTATTATAGTCTAAATTAATTATATAGGATGTTAAAATTGATGTGTATTGAATGGAAAATTTAAATTCATAATAGATTATAGTTGTTGATTTGTTATGATTTTTTGATATTGTTTGGATCATGTGTTGGTTAATTCATATATATTTTTTTTTCACTTCATCAATTGATATGGTTTTTATTTTTATTAATTGATATGTTTAGAAATTAGAAGTATGGAATGATATAACAAGCAAAAATCATCATAATTAGTCTGGACAATCCTATTCCAAATAGTTCAACTCCAAGTTTGGATAGTTCCAATCTTATTCCAAATAGTACAACTCCAATTTTGGATAGTTCATAATCATCATCGATCTATTATTTCTTGTTTTGACAATGAAACTATCATGACATGTTTTCGGATTATGAAACCTCGTCGTGGCCATATTTTGTCTTTGTAGTTTGTAATGTTGTATAAAAATTAAGAATGAAAAGTCAGTAGTTTATTGTTTAATTTTCAATGTTATTTTCTTCTTCATATTTTTTTTAGACATTTATATTGGAACCACCTTACAGTAGAATTCTGTACCTACAAGGAGGCTACTATAAAATATGAGCGTTTTCTGTATTATTAATCTTATGGTTCGTCCAATATGAATATAATTGTAATAATTGATTAGAAAACGGTTGCATGTGTAAAGCCTGATAAAGTTTAGACTCGTCTATTTTTCAAACATAACCATCATGTAGTTCATGTATCCATATGTATAAGGTCGGAGGTCAAAAAGGTGAAGCACTACACAGCTTGGAGTGTGACTGCGAACTCGTTTACCATATAACATAATTTACACGACGAAAGCATGCAAGTATTTCAACCATTATATGGTCGGTTTCACTGCCATATTGTATTTCTGTCATCGACTGGTTTCTTTTAAGCAGTTACCCAATGTTGTGGTGCTCGTTCTTCTCACTCATGATTAGTTTGGAATTGTTGTATTTAAAAAAAAATACTGTTTCAGCTGTGCTAGCTGTGCTGTGAGAATAAGTAGATATAAAATAAAGAGTGATTGGTAAATTTTTTTGTAAAAGTGTTTTTGGAAAAAAGAAAAGGAAAAAGCAATGCTATAATGTTTGATAAATTTTTACATAAAACAGCTGTGACTGTGTAAAATAACCAAAAATGACATAATACTAAATATGCTATTAATTTAATTGTTTGATCAATAAAGGTCAATTACTTAATATACTTTGTTCTTTTGGATTTCGACCCAACCTTAATTCTTAACAGGATGTTTGGAATTTCACAAGTCATCATTTAATCATGTGTGTTCATGCAGCAATTTGTATGAAGATTTGTAGAAAGGAAATCGAAGGGAAAGTAAATTGCAGTAGATAAGTAAACAAGGTGCAATACTTTAGGAGAAAGACGCATCATTGCAATTTGTATTAGTATGTACAATCATCATTTCTTCTTATCAGAAAACTATACATACATAATCATGTTTGTATCAAATGTTTCTTTGTGTCGTATCTTACATGAACAACATTTTGACACAAATAATTGTATCTGCTCAACACGAAATTGTGTATCTGCTGGACTGCGAGGGTGCAAACATTTCCAGTAGCACGATGCTTGTCTATGACTCCATATATACCACTCTCCGAGTGGGACTTCAAACTTCGTATTTAGGGCTGACGGAGAAGAGGAGCGAAACTACTCCTCCTTTTTATTTGCAAGTTTGGAAATGAGACTCACAAACGACTGCTTGGAAGAGAAGGCTAAAGGAGGAGAAGGAGAAAACATATAGTGGTTCATGAATCACGACCTGGAGGCGCTCTGTGCTCTCCACGATGGATGCTCGCTGTCCAACTAATTTCAGATTTGAACGATGAAAGAGAGAAATGAGGGTATGTTAGGAATTTCGAAAAATTCATTAAACAACACTGTTCACCCTCCTCTTGAAGAAAAAAAGCCGGTTTTTTAATGCTTCTTTTTGTTACTTCGAGTTTTCAATTTTTTTAATCCAAAATTTTGAAAAAAACCTGCTTACAAGGTGTTTACCAAACAAAAAATTTCCCCAGCCTTTTTTTTATGAGAATTGTTATTGGAATTCCAAAATTCTCATTCTACACTCCAAACTTTTTATATTTAAAAAAAAATATATACTTATAAGAAATATAAAATAAAATTTTTGAAATATCAATAACACTTCATTCTTTTATTGTTGTTTTAAAAAAAAGTTAAACTGTACCAAACCTGTACTCAATGTCTCGGTTAGAGTCACATCGCTAGGCATTCGGTGGTGCTAAACCCACGAGTCGCTTGCACGGTTAGGAGCACAGTTGCTTGCGTGTTACGCATGTGTAGTATGCTCATTTAACGAGTTTGGTGATTAAAGAAAATTAATCATCTATATTGACCAAGATCCAGCTGGCTGCAGACTGTTCACATTCTTAATTATTGTAATTTTTATAATTTGACTAGGCTATGGTTTGATTTTGCACTGTTGAATTCCAATTAATTGGCAAATAAACCAGTAAATTAACACGATCAAGTAGTTGCATGTCCATGCAAAAGGGTCAATGAGTCAACGAGTTTGGCCAATTCAGAGGCGTACGGGGAATAAATGTTGGGGCAGACCAAGCAATATATATATATATATATATATATATATATATATATATATATATTTGACCAAATATTATGGTATATGAATTGATCATCTTAACCTTCATTTCACTCCGTGTATACCCTAGTACTTTTAGGTGTGTTTGTTACACCTCCTTAGAAGGGATTAGCTTGGACTAGTTTAAATAGGATTATAATCCTATGTTTGGTAAGGTTCTGGACTAGAATAAGTAGGACTCGCCTCGACTACGAGACACTCTGCCCTGCGCTAAACCTCGTTAGCTAATCCCCTGCTTTCGCTTGGTATTAAGTAGGATTACAGAAAAGAGGCGAACATCCAGTTCCAGTTCACGGGATCGGCTTCTTTTTCTATAGCACTGTCATCGTGGCCAGGTCATCGGTGGTGCTTGGAATCAGGAAGTTGGCTTTTTGAAAATTGGAGGAGTTCTCGGGAAGGTTGGCTCTTGGAATCGAGAGGGCTGAGATTTTTTTTTTATTATTTGATTTGGGGATTTTGAAAATTGGAGGGCTGAGACCTCCAAACCACGAACTCACCCCATCTTCCAAATATGTTGACTTAGTCCTTGAAGCTAGTCCAGTCTGAGATAATACGGTGCAACAAACGCACCCTTATAACCTTGGAGGTTTTGGAGAAATTTCTCCATCATTTTTTGGTTGAAGTTTATACAATATAGATAAATTATTACTGTCATGTTTTTTGTCAATAATACAACAGACAGTGAAAAAAAAAATAAAAAACTTGCAAATGTCATTGTATCATTGATATATGTGTTATTATATCATTAATATGAGATATTACTGTCATGAAGTAATTATGTTATACAAGTCTTATTTCAGCGTCGGACCATCTCAATTAAAATGTAAGGTCAATTCTCAATTGCTAGTCTTAAGTGGTGGGAACATCAAGCCGCGTCCTCCCTTTGATAAATGAAAGAATGCACGCACGACCAGTCAAATGCTGGAATGCTGTTCATTTGACATCTAACGGTGTTGAACCATCCTATATTCCAATAGGATATGGCGGCTGATACAGTAGCCCCCCTTATACGTTTCATTTTTATTTTATTTTTGTTTAATTTTGAATAACCATCTTATTATATGTTTAATTTTCTTTTCATTAAATGAATAATAAACTGGCCTCATTCTATCTACCACAACAAATGATTAGTGTTCCTAACTAGACCCCAAACAATGAAAATTAGTGTTTCTAATTAAAAAAAATTGTTTTACATCCCTTGTCCCCTTGTCGGTGGCATTTTTCCCTAAATAATTGGGGTATTACTTCTCCGATAAGTAGAAGTAATTGGAGTACTACTCCTCTGAGAAGTGAGAAAATTAACTTCTACTGTTTATATTTAATTTGAATTTCACGACTAATAAAAAATACGTAATCGTTGCTTAATATTATGGTCTAGTGATATTCCTCTTTACTTATAAATGAAAGGTCTTAGGTTCAATTATCGTCAAAGGTGAATTTGAACCATATTATTACTAGATCATTGTGAGATTAAGCCGACCCCTTCCTCTTAATATAGATAATATCGTTTATTAAAAAAAAACAATTAATCATAAACTCAAAATAAAGTCACATAACAATAAAAATAAGAATAATCATGATATTATTTTAAAAAAGAGTTGTTATTAACACTTAAAAAAAAAAGCTAATACCTCAAATGCTATTTTATAAGTTAATAGCTCATCATTTTTGTTTTATTAATGACAAATTTTGTTATTTAAGGATATTTTACAAGATGGGGTGTAAAAATAAATTTTTATCAAACTCATTATCTATGACTAGAACTTCTCACTTACTAGTAAAAATAAATACCATTGTAAGAGCTAGTAAGAGTTTCAATAAACATTAACTTAAGCAAACCAGCAACCGATACAATCATCATCTAGAAAAGCTTTTTAGATATTCAACTGGTGGCAAGTCACAATTATCCACCTATTTCAACTTAAATATTTAAAATACAGTAGACATAACTTAAGTTGATTAGAGCATCACGCACTTCACTCTGTATTTTTATTTTCTACATAATTAAGTGAATTAGAGCATTACACAATCACCTACTTTGCACTCAAGTACGAGTTTTCGTTTTCATTTTCATTATTCAGATGAGTTAGTGAATTTGACCTCCCTCCCCTTCCCCCCCCCCCCCACCCAAAACGCCTAAAAAAAAAAAGACGAGTTAGTGAAAAACTTTTAGGCTTTTTAGCCAAAATGATTCTGGAAATTGACATAACTCATCATTTTGGTTTCTGAGATTTGAAATTAATAAAAGTGGTTATTGAGTTTGCCCACTATCAATAATTTTAGTTGTTCATGGAAAAATCTGTTAAATAAGTAACAAAATGACAAAAATATCCTCAATTTAATAAACAATTAGCTAAAACAATTCAACAAAATTTGAAGGTATTTTTGTCGTTTTATTTTTTTAATAATTTTTTTTTACAAAATAATAGACACACTTATGGATCTCTTTCATTGATTTCAAATCTCAGAGATAAAAATGAGGAGTTATGATAATCTCAGAAACTATTCATAGAGGAAAAAGAATAAAACCAATCAAATCAAACATATGTTTTATATTGGCCAACATTTTACATAGTAAAAGATAGAAAAAGGAAATCTATAAAAGTCCAAGTCAGAGAACGTGAAAAACGGGAAACGCGGCCACCATAGAAAGAGCCAAACCATTACCATGGTATAAAAAGAGGACCAAATCACCAATTCAACTCATCATCCCAAGGTCCATTCATAAATTCCACACCCACAGATTTCTGAGATCTTCTCAGAAAATTCACATTCACTCAAACAACTCACTCACTTTTTCTCATCTTTTTTTTTTTTTTTTATCAAAAATTATATAATAATTAGGGAACCAAAAAAGTAAAAAAATTGAACATTTAGGTTGAGCCATTGGCCAAAAACAAAGGGCAATACTTGCAATAGCAGCACAAGAAAACAACAAAGACCCTGCTCTGCGAGGCTGTGGTAATCTCCCCAACGCAACTCTGTACCGCTTATCTCAGAAATCTTATCCAAAGCTCTCACCTTTCCTCTGTCTTCTTCCTCCTCTCTCTCTGCAAATAAACCATATCTATATCCCTTCATTCTCTGCTTCCTCCTCCTCCTCTCCCTTTTTTTTTGGTTTTTTCTCTCTGTATTTATATATCTAATAAGTAATATCCCCCGTCTCTCTGTTGGGTATTGGGGTTTTGCTATCTTCTTATCTCCTTCCTCTCTGAAACCCTCGAGCAATCGCTGTGCTTATTGCATACCAGTATCCGATTCAATCGAGGGTTTTTCTCTTTTTTTTTTTTTCTTTCGGTTTTTTAACTTCTGGGGTTTTCTGGGTTTTTGCTTTTCTGCTCGACGATGGCGTTGGCGTCGGCTTTTCTGGAAATTCTTAGACGACCCACGATTGTGGAGGTGCTCGGTGAGTTGATGATGTTCATAACCCCTCTCTGGATTGCCGTGGTTGTTGGGGTTTTTGTTGGGTGGGCGTGGAAGCCCAAATGGGCGAACTTGGTTGGCCGAGAGCTGTTGGATTGCCCAATCACAAAACAAAAAGAATCCTCCTCTTCCTCGTCGTCCTCGCAGAGTTCGTCCACGTGTATCGGTTTGATTCCGGGACTGAGCTCGTTGAAGTTTCAGCTGCCCAGTTGCATTCCATGGCCTGCCGACGATAGGAATCCGAAAGAGGCGCCTGATTTCAGGTTTGTTGACTTTCTTGAGTGCTTTGGCTAATTTTACAACTCGGGTTTGCTTTTATTTTTCGTGTTTTGGTGTTTAATGTGTTGAATTTCGGAACTTTGATTAGTATGTAATGTGTTGAATTGGGGATTTTGGTCAGTTTAACTTGTAAGACTTCAGAGCTTTAGTTTAATTAGTGAATTTTATGATATGGCATGGCAGCTCCTCAAAGATTGAAAGAGAAAGTTCCGGTCATGTGAACAATGATGATTTACGGCACATATGCCAGCTTGTTGAGGAGAAAGATGGAGGGCCTACTTGGATTCATATGATGGATCGGTCTACCTCAACTATGCGCTATCAAGCTTGGCGAAGAGACCCCGAGGTAGCTATTTTACATTTCGTTGTATTCGATCCTCAATTCGTTTTTCAATAGATATATTGGTGGCTCTCAGATGTATAACCGTGTTTTGCTCATGTGTATTATGTTGGTGAGGTTAACTAACCGGATTTCATCTATACGTTCTAGACTGGACCTCCGCAATACCGCAGTAGTACTATATATGAGGACTGTACACCTGAGTTACTGAGGGATTTCTTTTGGGATGATGAGTTTCGAGTGAAGTGGGATGACATGCTTGTACATGCATCTACTTTGGAAGAATGTCCAACCACCGGAACCATGTTGGTGCACTGGGTGCGCAAGGTAAGAACAATGATACTGTCTCCTTTGATTCTTGAGTTGTCGTTGCTGCATTGGCTTATTACTTACATTGTTTCTTTGTTTTGGACACAGTTCCCATTTTTTTGTAGCGACAGAGAATACTTGATAGGTCGTCGCATTTGGGAATCAGGACGGACATACTACTGCGTAACGAAGGTATGTTAACCGGAAGATCTAGCTATCTATATAACCTCTCAGATCAATGCACTATCTAGTCTAGTCACATAGGCAAGCTGCTGTAACTTATTTTGCAGAAGAAAATTAATGTCAAAAGGATTCCTTTAGGGTCCAAATTTCATTATTTTTCTTGGCAAGGCTGGATGTCTTGTGTGAAATAATGACAGTTAATGCACTAGTATTGGTTATATTTAGCATGTTAAAAGATTGTAGCTGTGAATAGTTGAAGTGCTAAGCTAATTTAGGGTTTTGAACATTTGAAGCTACTGGTCGGTTTATTGTACTGAGTTCATATCTAAAGTAATTTGAAGTCCTTTGGTGTGCTAATAAGTGGAGAGTCCTAAATGAAAGTAGTTTTTCGAGTTATACTCCAGATTGTACATATTAGTAATTGTTGCAAGTGTTTGTTTTGAGCTGATTGTGCTTAGTTTGGGAATAAAATAAGCGATAGTGCTCGTCATGTAGAACGGTTCTGTTTTTAAGGTTATTAACTCGTGATGCATAACCTAATGGTGTGATTTAACATGTTTCAGGGCGTACCCTCCTCTGCTGTACCAAGGCGTGACAAACCTAGACGTGTTGACTTGTACTATTCAAGTTGGTGCATTCGAGCAGGTAACGGAAGTCTTATAACATCTTTATGCTTTCTGAAATGTGAAAAAAATCTGTCAATCTTCCTAAATGAAAGATATCCTTCTTTATTTACCTATTAAAAAATGGGATATCTCTTTGTTATGGTGTGCAATTTGCAGATTAATTTTTATTGATTCAAACTTTGAAAGTTCATATTGCTTTCTTTTCGTAATTGTGCTCTTGGGAACCATCACTAAGACTTGTATTTGTTGGGTATGAACCAGTTGAATCAAAGAGAGGGGATGGCCAGCTTACTGCATGTGAAATTTTACTCTATCATCACGAAGATATGGGTATCCCTTGGGAACTTGCAAAACTTGGAGTCCGGCAAGGTATGTGGGGAGCTGTTAAAAAGATCGAACCTGGCTTGCGTGCGTATCAGAAGGAGAGAGCCTCTGAAGCCCCACTTTCACGGTGTGCTTACATGGCTCAGATCAACACCAAAGTCAGTGCAGACTACTTGAGATCTATTGAAAACAGCACGGGCGATTCCATGGTGGTTGAAAAGTCAGAAAAGTTGGATTCATCGGACAAACCAGAAGGGAAGAGCATACCTAAGCTTCTAGTTGTCGGTGGGGCTATTGCCCTTGCCTGTAGTCTTGACCGAGGGCTCTTAACAAAGGCAGTCATATTCGGAGTAGCCCGAAGATTTGCAAAAATCGGTAGGAGGTTCTGATCGTCAAGTGAAGTGAGGAGCTGCGAAACGGTGGATCTCCACGCTTTGCCCCATTTCAAGAGGATTCCATTCGAGGTCTTATTCTTTGTCCTTTTTGTTTGAGCCGTGAATACAACTTAATTGTAGAGGCCCAGCCAGAGAGAGAAGTAAAAGAAATGTCTGGTAAGAAAGGAGAGTGATTGTATAGCCGTATTTGTCAAAGTTGGAAATGTGATTAAAGGATATCTTGTGCTGCAAGAATAACAGTAACCTTCAGCTTCTTTTGATGTTGCATTTTCATTCTTTCAGTAGTAATGATCTTTCTTTGCTTCATACTTTCTTTGCATACAAACTTCAGAAACAATTGAACTTGACAGGGTTATGAAAAACACAAGTTTAATCTGAGATTGACTTCATGGAAAAACAACAAATCAATCACAACCTGTCACATGTCTACACTGGTTGGAGCGTGAACCGTGTAAAGTTAGTGGTCTTTGGGTGCAATGGGAAATTTCTGGGAGAAAAAAATGTGTGGAAATGTAAGTGCACGTGGTCCAGCAGTGAGCACCCCAAAAAGTCATGGAAGTTCGAAGTCACACTTCACACAAGCACAACCACCTCTGACTTCCACAAAGTCGGCTGAATCCATTTCTTTTGTACTGATCTGTGTTCTAATTAATATTGTCAAAGCAATCGATTATTGAGCAATTGGCCCCCTTCATCTAGGTTTCTATCTTAGTGGTCCTAGCGTCCTAGAACGGTAAAAAATTTACTTGTGTTCTGACGTCACATGATGAGTGATATAGAAATATAGACACCATTCTGTATCCAATTCGTGGAAGGGGTTTCCCGTGTAGCTCGCATTTGCCATGGAAAAAGGTAAAGTGGAAACCTGGAGGCTGTTGTGATTCATTTTTTACGTTGTTGGTTGCGGTGAGATGCAATTGCAAAAGTTGATGTTCCCAGCGAGTGGGAAGCACAAAGTTGAATCATAAGATTTGAGTCAATCAGAAACTAGACATGCGCGTTTGGGATCTGCAAAAACATTCTCTAAACAGCTGGTTTTCTGTGGAAGAGTCGCTACCATATGCAAATTCTGGAACAGACTCCGACTACAACAGTACTACTTGATCCATTTCTTTTCTTTCAACTTGGCCTTGCTAGCCAGATTTTCGTCAATCATGGATGTTCATCGAGCAGGGATTCTTGGGTGTATCCATTTCACTATTTTTGCTCGCTCTATCTCTCTCATCACATGACATGAACTCATGGAGCGATGCATACATTGTGTTGACGAAGTGATTCATGAATGTTGTTGGGGATATTTTCTGTCGATATTTTGTGTGGTTATATTATATGTGTGTCCAAATTCCCAAGGATGCCGTAGGATTCTCTGCTGATATTTTTTTAGTGTTAGTATCCTGCATGCGTCCGAAACGATGTCGTTCCGGTTTGTCGTTGTCTTCTTCCAGAAAGAGACTCTGAGCTCGTACACTTTGAGAGTGTAAGTGATAATAGTGCTCCTGAAATCTCAGTCTGCAAATCATAAACTTGAGGCCTTGTCTTCAGATCGATGTAATCCGAAATGCATTTAGGCACACCAAGCACCGGTCAAGACTCTTGTCCGGTTCAATGGATTTATTTAGTACTTCAAGCCGATCTGCCTATCTGTGTTTTTGCTATGCTTCCTATGCTTCCTATGTTTTTATGGAAGTTTTGTTATCCGTGCGAATCGGCGTGGCTACGTTCTTTAAAAATAGTAAAATATTCAATTTAGAGTGTATAGTGCATACCGATAAATGAGGAATGCCAAAACCGCTATGGATAGTCGACTTAGACCTACATGACATAATTGATCAATACACATATTCTAACATTTCACCTTCCCCATATATTCAATACATCGCTATGAAAAGATCATATTTATGACATACGATTCACTTTTAAGATGCCTTGGTAGCGAAATGGTAGACACGTGAGACTCAAAATCTCATGCTAAAGAGTGTGGAGATTCAAGTCCTCTTTAAGGCATAATATTGAATATTGAGAATGCTCATTGACTTGAAATAAATTTGATAGCGGATCACGTATGTTCATGAAGTTTTCATTTGCTTTTCGCTTGCAAGTGATGTAAAGATAAAGTATGTCCCAAAAACCTATATTTGAAAATGGTTGACCTCTTGCTCTGGTTTAGGATCGGCGGCAACCCTATTGTCTACCTTGTCTCCTCCAACACACCATGCCACCACTACCACCCTCCATTTGTTTCCCTTGTGTCCTGCATCGCCCCCGTCCCCCCCCCCTCTTTCTTTCTCCCCCTCCATTTCCCTTACCTCGCTTTACTCACCCCTACACTTGTGCCCTACCTCCTTTCCCCCAGCCTCGTCTTTCTTTACCCTCCCTTTTCCCTTACCTCTCTTTGTTTCCCTTACCCTGATGTCCTGCCTCCACTCCCACTGCGTCGTTTTTCTCCCCCTTCCTTTCCCTTACCTCGAGCCTCCTCCTCCCCTTCCTCATCCCTTCCCGCACGGTTATTTACAGGCAACCCACAAATGGCGTTTGATGAAGACCTTCTTCTTTCTTCTATCCCTCTCCATCTCCATCAAGCGTGGCCTTCCTTGTGCCTCTCTCTTGAACAGGAAGAAGTGAGCCTCAATCCTCAAATTTCGGTGGTGGGCCTGAGCTCGATCTTATATTGGGTGCTTTCTCTCTATCCTTTTGATTTTCTGCTCACAACTTGGAGAAATTCAATTTGCTGCACTAGGTTGAAATTAGTCCCTAATTTATCTCGAATCCTTAACCCGAACAACTACTTAAATCTCTTTCATTTGTGCATCACACGAGAGCTCTCCTCTACCCTCCACTCCTCCGCTCACAAATACTTAATTGCCTACTAGATGCTTGCTTTTGATTGAGAAGCTTCTTTAGCCATTGTGTTAGCTACCCACCTCGAGAGTGAATCGTTGCTTACTCAGATGAAGGTGTGCAAAATCACTTTGTAGTTGATTTGAGTCTCCGGGCCGCATTCTACGGTTCTGATGGTACTTTGTCTTCTTGGTTTGTTGGCGTTAAAATCGAAAGTCTTTCCCTGTTAGTTGTTGGTTATGGCTACTGATATCTGTTGCTAAGCTTTTTAGAGGCAAATTTTATGTATTCTTTGTGCATCTTTTTTGTTGTTAATGTAGAGATTAGGTTAATTCACTTGGGACTGTTTTGCTTTTGTGGTTTTGTTTTATGACCCTTGTATTTTAGGCCATCTCACCAATGGTTGGCCAGAGGGCTCGTTTTAGCCTTCTGGCCAGCCAAGATCTTCCAAGATATTAATATTATAATGAACAATACAAGGCCTTATTTGTCTCCGTCTCCAACCGAGGGTCAAAGGGTCATATGGCTCGTTTTAGCTCTGTCACAAAAAACTGTTTCCAATCAAGGGCTAAAGGACCATAAGACCAAACATAATTTATTATTTAAATTTAAAAATTACAACAACTTGAATTCAAATCCAACAACTTAAATTTAAAAACTACAACGATAACTGGCCCAAAAAACCAAAAAAATTAGAACTTAAATTTAATGAATGGTTTAGGTATTTGTAGGGAAAAAAAAATAGAATTTTTAAGAATTAAAAAAAAAAAATTGAATACAATGGCTAGTTGACTAGCCGTTGTATTAAAAATTTTTTTTTTAAGCAATCTTGTCGGTTATAACCAACAGGATTGCTCTATTTTCTAGCCAGCCCTCTAACCCTCTCCGATTCCGTGGTAACCGACAGGATTGCTCTATTTTCTGGCCAGCCTTGTAGCCCTCTTCAATTTCGTGGGATCCTCTCATATTCCACAGCCCTCTGACATAGCTCTCGGTTGAAGACGGTTTTCACATTATTTTCGGCCCTCTAGCCCTCTGGATCTTTCGATTAGAGATGGCCTAATTGGTGTTGACTATGTCACATGACCCGGTTAACAGATTGGTAGGGTACATAATGGTTGTGGCGTTGACTACTTGAGTCAACAACGGAGTCTAATTAGGTAATCACGTACTTTGCTTAGATTTCTTTGTTCACTGGGCCTGCTGGTAGCTTTTCTTTAAGTTTATCACTTGTAACATTTTCTTCTATGAATAAAGACTATGTTTGCCTTATTTTTTTATTTTTTTTGGACAATCAAAATAAATTTTATTGAAATAGAAAGCTAATAAAAGATAAGGACAACTCTAAGAAAGTCCAAAAAAACAAATGCCCAACTCCATAAACGAAAACCTCATTGAGAATGGCCCAAATTGAGTGGCCCATAGCAGCAACCAAACTGAAAAACCCATACAGCCACCTTCACCAAAACAGCCTCACTGCCATCACAGATCCGTCGTCACCACTTGGAAGAAGGGCCAAAGAACCAAATGGATGAACGGAAAATGAGGGTAGACAAGCTACCCGCTTTAGGAGCGCTTCCATAATCTTACCAAATAGTGCAAAATACACTTTAAATGCTACAAACCACCAAAGTGGTAGGAGAAGACACCCAATGAAACGAGCCGCAAAGATAGATGGTAGAAGATTCATGGTTAGGAGCGATGTTTGGAAAGGAACAAGGCAAAGAAGACAAATCTGAGATAAACTCAGAGAAGACTGAGACCACGCTTAGAACAATCTGAGACACAAAATTCTCAAAAAGAAAACAACCGAAAGCTAAATGCAAAAACAGATAATCTAAATCTCTAACCATGGTGGTTTGGAGAAGGGAAAAAATGTGGAGTGGGAGAAAAAGGGAGAGATGGGAAAATCGGGAGGAAAGAGAGGGAGAGAAGGGGAGAAAGTATGGAAACACAGGGTGGAAAAAAGGAGAAGAGGAAGAAGGGGGAAAATCAGGGAGAGATGGGGGATAGGGATGCAATAGAGAGTGGAAGAAAGGGGAAAAGGGAAAAGGGAGGAGGGTGAGGAGGGAAGGGCAGAAGCTGCCACCAATCCCAAGCCGGAGCAAGAGGCCGACGGCAAAGAGGGTTTCGGAGGTTTAAGCGCTTTGGGGGAGAGAGGGCACTAAGAGTTCCAGATTTTTGTTTTACAAGTTACATGTACCCAATTAAAAATCGATGCACGTGCCGTGTTGAGTCCCTAAAATTCGACGTGCTTTAATTGGCTGCAAGCGTAAGCTGAACACTTCACAAACGCAACCCAGGTTCCAGTTCCCTATTTCTTGTTGATTGGAGGGCAAAATTCCACATAGCCAGCCTTTGTAAACTTAGCAACAAAGCATAATAAAATAACAACATAAAAACGAAACAAAATAAAATTTACTTGATGAAAACTCTTCGAAATTTGATTTGTTAAGTCGCCAACATATAAAAAATTCAACTTAAATTAACACAATTTAGGGAAAAAAAGAGATGAAAGAATTGTAATATATCATATTAACATTTACATCAGTACTTTTTCTTTTTCCTTGTATAACAATCTAAATATGATATGGGATTAAACTTCCAGCGGCAGTTGTAGTTAAGAGACGAGGGTCTCAAAGCAGTTGAGGCCGTCCAGTTCCACCGCGAACCTCGGCGGCGACCTCCGGCTCTGCTTCTTAGCCTCCGGCAAAGACTCCATATTTCCCTCTTGCTTTGCTGTACTAATCGTGTTATTTGATGGAACTGCGGCAGTACTCTTCAGCTGCTGTGTGGGGAAGGAGGACTTCACCCTTTGGCCCAAGAACTCAGCACACAAAGCATCAAATGAACTGAAGATGGAATTCATGATTTCTTGAAGGTATTTTTCTGATCAGATGAACCAAAACTGGAAAACCCAATTCTTTTTTCCTTCGATTAAGAAACCCAATTCGCAAAATCGATAATTTGAAAGTGTAGAGAGAGAATTTGAATGTTTGATTGATGAGGGAGTTGAGGAAGAAAGGTGGGTATTTATAGGGAAGGAGAAAGAAAGTTCGAGAGGGAGAGGAAGATGCGTGCGGAGAGAAATAGCGTGGATGCTCTGTTCTGGAGTAGCCGCGTGAAGACTACCCTGGAAGTCCCAAGGAAGAAAGGAGAGGGTAAGAGACCAAATTCTAGGTCTTTCTATAGCCGCCTATGACTTGTCCAACCTTAATCCTGAAGTGAGGATCCTCGGATTTTTTTTGTGAAAATTTCAAAAATCTTTAAATCACATTCGTTTATTATACTTGTGCAGTTAAAAATTATTGTAAATTTTTTTATTTAAAATTAAATATAAACAGTACCTGATAAAAATTAGCCGCGCAATGCATAATGAGCGGATGTGATTAGAGGATCCTCTCTCGGGAAATTGTGCGCACATTGCGCACACTTGCCCAAAAAGGTTATTTTGTGTGTGATTAAGATAGACCCAGCGCGAATTTAGAATTTGAATTTTGAAGGATCTCAGTGTTAAATACAAGTTTTCAAATAGAAATAGAACGCGAAACGCATAAAAAAAATTTAAGTTTATTCAAATAGCCATTTCGTCGAACACTTGGTGAACTTGTTGGGTTAGCCAAAATCAAATTGCGCACATATATCAACATATGTTGAATCAATCTGATGAGCTATGTAAAAGAATTTGTCAAGTATTGTCGATGCAAACTGTCGAGATATGCCTCAAACACTTGGTAGGCACAAAACAAATCCTTACCAAACATTCAGAGAGTTTTTAGAAGACCTTCACATGTATCTTTTCTGGACTATTGGTGGTCTTGGAATGACCTTGGTCCCTAAGTCTATCCGCCCCTAGATACACGTGTCATGTTGGCATGATGTTCAGATTTTTAAATTTATTTGCGTTATGATATGAGCATATTTGATACCATTAGATGGATTATATTAGGACTTGTCCAGAAATGTTTTTAAAATAACTAAAATCAGTTTTGGTGAAATTCATTTTGGGTTCCAAAAGCACTTCAAGTGCTTCCTGCAAGGAGTAGATATCTGGTGTTTCTTCCAAAAAACACTTAAAATGCTTTTCCAGAATCCACTTAGATTTTTCCTAAGGATTTGTTTCAAAAATATTTTCACCATAAGAGTTTTCAATCATTTTAAAATCACTTTCAAACGAGTATTATTGTACACATGAAATAACAAATATAAACTTGAAAAATTAATGATAATTTATAATAACTCAAAACAAGCCTAAATTCCCTCAAACTCTAGGCCACCTTGAGTTTAAGTGGTCTAGAAAATTTTATAATCATTGCGTCGTAACTAAAGGCTACTTACACTCAAGGTGCTCCTTCTCACATATTGTTGGTAAGCGAAAACAGTTTACTTCTCAAATTAAAATATTCTTTGTTTTCAAAAAGTTGTGTTGTAAACCGAAAGAAAAAAGAGAACTGTGCTGCCAAGGTCCCTACATGCAAAGATGAATGGTAATAAACGATAACATTTGGCACTAATTATGTCATTAGTGGATTCTTATGATAAATGGTCCTAAAAGATAGCATTTGGTACTAATTATTTCATTAGTGGATTCTTATGCTAATGCGCTTAATTTTTAACCACTAATTATGTTGCTCCTTAAATAGTTCTTACGGTTAGGTGCGTTGTTTTATATTAATTAAGGACAAAATCAAAGATTATCTGCATATTTAGATGGTTATGATAAGATAAGACAAATATGGGGTATATAATTTTGAATTACGGAAGTTTCATACGAACGATCGTAAGCCATGATTCGTGGCAAATGTTCTAGTCATAAAAAATTAAATTATGGGATCCAACACCTTGACCAGTTAAACCTAATTTGCATACACACTACATGCTGCGTAGAGTACAACCAATTTCTAAGGATCTTTTTCCTCCCTTGGTTTTTGGTGATTAAAATATTTCTGCAAGTTGAAATTTAATCCAGAAATATTAATGAACTTAGCACAAACGATGCATAACGTACAACATGTATAAAATATTGCATCGGATGAGGATTTCTTCGGGTTCTCTTTGTGGACATCTTAGGAATCCTTATCTTCTAACCATTTATTGTACATCATGCGGTCAGTTTTTTGTATCTAATTTTAACAAAAAAAATTTAGATAATTTATGATTGCACGATATATGATAAATAGATAAGATATTAGTTGATTTATGCACGTTAGGTTTTGAAATATCAACCTTGGGTTTCCCATTTCACAGCTGGATCTAATATAATATGATGCAATTGGGCTTGAATATCTATCTAGTTAGGAACGAGTAAAGAACTAAATAGTGTTTGGCATATAAAAGGTCAAACGGTGTTTTATTAACTTGGTTTAGAGTTTATTTTGATATTTTGAATTATATAGTGTTCGATATCTAACGAGCTACGCAGTGTTCTATTGACTCGTCTCATAGCACATTCCGGTGTCGTTGAATATGTGTTTGGAAAGTTAAAAGGGAGAACGCGGACTTGTTGGTTCTTCGATACGAAGAGGAGCTGCAGCCCAAAATTGAATTTGCCAAGACGTATACTGTTGGATGGGATAGCCAACAGTCAAGTATTGGATAAGGATGGAAGGCATAAGACCACTTTCTCAGCTCAGTCAACGATTGGGGAGTTTTGTGACAAGGGAATGATGCGATCTCAAAAGGCTGCATTCATGTTTCGGAGATGGGTAGGTAGACAATGTTCTATGCTATTCAACCTTCCAACTTTTCAAGGCTGGAACTATTTAAAATAGGGCCTAGATTGTCTGTCATTCCCATCTTATACCCTTTCCATCTCCTTTTATATTTTGTGATCACGGTTAAGCCACACGTCAACATTTTATATTGATTTTTTTTTATATAAATAATAAAACAAAAAGCAATGGGAATATAAAATGTTGATGTAGCTTAACCGTGACCACATAAATAGAAGACGATGGAAAGGGTATGGGATGAGAATGACAGACAATCCAGGTCCTATAAAATATTGCTTTATGGATTGACTTCCAATATTTGAAAATGCGAAATTATAATTTTGGTTGGTTTTTTTAATTATGGTGATTTAAGTTTATGGAGTTTACTAATTGTTGTATTTGAAATTTAGGTTTGTATATTGTCACCTTTTTGTGTGCTTATCCTTAACTTGGAATGATTAGAATATAAATACAGAGCAAATAGTCTTCGGTATAAAGATTAGCATAAGGAGATCAAACTAGGAATAATAACCTTAACTTTAATAGATCGCAAAAATATTTTCGTATGTACTCCATAAAACAAAAGGTTTACGTATCATAGAGTACAATTAGTTCATCATTGTTTACCAAGTGGCCAGTAGCAAAGCAAGAATTGAACATTAAGTAGGTTTGTTGGAGGGTTTTACAAAGAAGAACAAGCCATCAAAGGTAGGTTGTAAAGACAGTGCATAGCTCCACATCCTAGGCTTTGGACGACGAGTTTCTGGACTTTCCACGTTCTTGTTCTTGTTCAGAGTAGCTTTATTATTCATGGTTGATGATTCTGAAGAACTCGGAGTGGTATCGTTGGCTTTGGAAGTTTGCTTGCAATTAGGCAGAGTCACACCATATTCGTCACCGAAGAAGTCAGCACAGATGCCTCCACCAAATCCACTGAAAACAGACATTATTTCACAGCTCACCAAGAGAAGGAGAAGGGGTTTGACGTTGATGAACAAAAAGATTATGAGTTGACGGAAGACTCAACAATTGCATTAGCCTTTATATAGACAAAGTATTCAGGATTTTAGAGGAAATCAGTTTCCCTTTTGGATTACGAATCCTAGTGAATATAGGAATTATGGAATTTGGTTAGCTTAAGATAAAATGTAAATAAATTAAAAATATTTATCTTAATTTGATTTCCAGTTCCTTCAAAAAAAAAAAAAAAAAAGTTAAAGTTCAAATAAATTAAAAAAGATTTATCGTAATTTGATTTGCCACTCAGGAGCCCAACCCAATTGGCCGAAGGGCACAAATCAACTGCCCAGCTTCTAAGGTTCTAAGGCTTTGCTTTCAAATAGTTCGTTTCTAAAACTCGAAAACCCAAATCTCAATGCCTCTTCAGAGGGGTTGGATCCTCAGAATTTGTGAAGTGTTCAAAGGAGTATTTATCGTTGTTGAGATCTTAGATCGATAAATCAACTAGCATTCATAACTCATTAAAATAGAGAGTAAAATGTTGCTTACCTCCCCTAAACTATTATGTAAGTGCCAATTTCTCCAATCAATTTACCTTGCGAACTTGTCGACCCTAAACATTACTAGGGGTGGTTCGGTATGGGATACCATACCGAAACTAGTATCCCGAATTCCAAACCGAAAATTTTCGGGACGGGAATTTGAAGACCAATCCCAAACCAAATTTTCGGGAATCCCAAATTTCGGGAATCCCAAAATATTTTCGGGATTTTGGGACAAATCGGGAATCCCAAATTGAAATATGAAATTATGAATTGTTCTTCAAATATATAATTCAAGAACACATTCATGAACTAGGAATTTCATTTCATTCACACTACCATTTAATTGAACACTGGCATGCTTGACTATTTTTATCATAGTCAAAATTCAAATTAATTAAACCCTTTTTGCAATCTGTTGAGAGACAAAAGAATCAAGCATTCTGAAATCATCAGCCCTAGTAGCAGCAATAATAATATCCACATGAATATCAAACAGAATATGAAAAATATGCAAGGTGTAGGGCATTCCAGGTTGCCGAGTATGAATTAGAAACTACTAGCATCAATTATAAAAGAATAATATATATATATATGTATAAATATATATATATAATAATAATAATTAATATTCTATATTTTCGGTTTGGTATGGGATTCCCAAAATATCGAGAAGCCAATCCCGAATCCCATACCGAAATTTTGGGATTGGTTTGGGATAGCATCCCAAAAATTTCGGGAATTTCGGTTTGGGAAATTTTTGGTTTGGGATAGGGATTTTTTCGGTTCGGTTCGGGATTTTCGGGAATTTTTTCCACCCCTAAACATTACTCAGCCTCACATGCCAAATAACTAATGAGGTAACTACATCATTCTGGTGAATATGGGTGTGCTAACTCAACCACCGAACTCAATCAGTGAGTAGAATGAATGTGGTGCTAGTGTCGAATGCGCTACTAACTCTGGTTATCCGAGCGATCAGGCCAAGGAAGGAACTCGGCTTGGCCTCTGGGTTCTAGAACCTGAAGACAAGGTTGCTTAATTCACTGCGAAATTCAGGATCTCTTGCACCAGGTTTGGCTGCCTGAACTATATTCTTGAGAATATGGGTGCGCCGAACCAATATCAAAATGTAAGGACACAAATACTCACAAGAGATAAGTGTGTTGATGGTAAATGTTGTTCGACAGTTCGAATGCCGAACTCTGAAATTGAAAATATCCGATCATATAAAGATGGTAACTTGGTGACACCTCATCTTGCAAATAGTCTAATGAGATGAACTCTTCCAACAAGGACTCAATGACTCCTTGTTAACAGAGACTTGGATAAATAATCAGCCAAACTCGAAGCAGTGCTGTTACTCTAAACTAAAGGTGCTCCTCGATCGCTTGATTCTGCAACTTCAATGCTATTAACAACACTGAAAATAATGACCTTAGCACGAAAAATGCATAACGTACAACATGTATATAATATTGCATGATACATGTGAGCTGATTTATGCATGTTAGGTTTGTGAATATCAACCTTTGAGTTTCACAGTTCACAGCTGGATCTAATGCTATATGATGCAATTCGGCATGAAAACCTATCTAGTAAAAAAATTCAACTTTGAGTATAGAACTAAACAGAGTGTTATATATAAAGAGTCAAACAATATTCTATTGATTTGATTTAGAGTATATTTTGATATTATCAATTGAACTAAACATCGTTTGATATGTAAAGAGTTACGTAGTGTTCTGTTGACTCGACTCATAGCACATTCCGGTATCATTGACTTTGTCTTGGAGACAGTTAGAAGGGAGAATGTAGACTTGTTGGTTGTCCAATATGAAGCGGAGCTGCAGCCCAAAATTGAATCTCCCAAGATTAATACTGTTGTATTATTGGATAGTCGCCTGTCAAGTATTGGACAAGGAATCAAAGATGGAAGGATGGAAAAAGACCACTTCCTCGGTCGGCGATTCGGGAGTTTGTGATAAGGGAATAACGCGACCTGAAAAGGCCGGATTCATGTTTTGAAATTAGAAGAAGAGAGGAAGAGAGTGGTAGAGAATGTGAGAGTATGAATTTTTTTTTTTTTTTTTAAATTAGAGATATGTTATGATTACATGTAAATGAAGTTTTGGAAGAAAAAAAAAACAGCAAAATTTGGTTGCGTAAAATTATATTTCTATCTCATATTTCTTATTTATGTTTTGTTTTAATTAGAGAGTTAAACTGGTAATTTCATAGAATTTTTGTTGACAATTAATGTTTTATTAATTAGTAGAGATGAAAGAAAAAGGATTTATCTTCGATTCGCAACCCACCTGACCAAATTAGAGGGGCCGAGAATCACATCTAGTGCTTCATCTTTATATCCTTTTTTCCGTTGGTGAACCCCCTGGTGCTTGAAGGGGCAGGGAATCCACTTACACCCGTAGCATTATCACAAGAAAGACCAAATATGAGTTGAAGATTCTTTGACCACATTCATAAATCTCCCTCATCATAATATTATATGTTTCCAACTACTTTGTAAACCAGGATGATGATTCTCTCCCCTCCTCCATCTCTTTCCCTCTCTTCCTCTCACATGCTTTTATCTTATTGTTTTTATATAAAAAAAATTAATATTAAATATTGACGTGTCTTAATTGTAATCGTTCAAGTAGAAGGGGAGAAAAAGAAAAAAAGATGTTATGAGAAGAGATAATCCTTATGACGCGCTTCTCACAATTTTTGATACAACTAAAAAGATCAATCTTTCTTGTGTTTGATTGATAATTAAGCGTATTTAAATAATCAAAAAAATCTCAAATTCTTTATAAAAACGTAATTTATCATAAACAATTATTTGAACTAGTAACATTCAATTCTCAAATTATTAGAAAAAAAAAATTAACGTTCATTAACCAAAGTGAAAGTTGTTGATTGATATAAAGAAACAAGAATGTTAAAAAAAGGATTATCGTACGCTAGGCGTTCAAGAATAAAAGTCAAAAGTTGAATATTCCAAAAGATGATAGCATGCGTGAGCAGGCTGACAGACTGACCAAAACGGCGTCGAGCTTAAGCAAATGAATGTTAACGCAACCAGTAACCACCCTCCCCCCCAAGAACTCGCAATTCCCCAAGCTAATGGGACCCACCCTCCTTGGTATCTAACGGCTCAAATCAAGGCATCTTCCTTTCTGCACCAAAAGAAAAAACCACTCTAACCTACTCTCCCCCTCACCCTACCTAATGGTGCACCTACCCCTATCAACGGGACCAGCCTACACCCCTCACACCCACCCTTCATTTCACGTCAACAAGTTTTTAAATAAGGGACCAATTGAGCCTTAGGCTCTATAGAAGACTGAAAAATGATTTAGAAGGTCCTCTAGAGACCTCGGAATGGACAGTGTTAGAAGAAACGTCAGTTTGGTAGGTTCGACAAGTGATGCTTGACAAGCCTAGACGCATGGCTCGACATGTCTCAACAAACGTCAACATGCCAACAAATGCTTGACAAAATGCCTTGGTAACAAAACTTAATGGAAATCGATAGGAATTTAGAAAAAAAAAAAATTTGACACATTATTTGTATCCAAAATAGTTTTGATCTGTACACTAGATTCCCTATGAAGTATGAATCATGGATCAACCACTAAAACATGCCCTGAAATGCTTACTTGTTCAGTTGTTCGATCCAAGTTAAGGAGTTCTTCATCTTACATTTAACGGTTTAATTACGTCGTCCAAACTAGAGCGTATACCTTTCAATGTCAGATTTTTTCGAATCAAACACCAGGCAATCACAACCATCCATCCATCCGACCAACCAAAAAAGCCAGCGTGGCAAAGAATCTCCACACGAAGCCGGATCTAAATTTAAAATTAAATCCCGTTAAATGCGGTTCGATGAAAGTCGCCCGCACCAGCGAACGCGTATAAATAACGGCCCGGCAGAGGCGCCAGCCAATGCCTCTCACCGCAACAGAAAATTAAGAAAAAAGAGAGAGAAGGAAATCGCAAAGTTCGGGTTCGAGATCCGGCGAGCCTCGTCGGGTTTCGACCACCTGAATTCGAATCATTAGTTTTCGGAGCTCCGAAACGCACCGTTTCTCTCCTCTCGTCGACTTCGAGTTCTCTGAAAATGAAGGGCTCGGGTCCTCTGGTCGCATCGGTAGTCGCCGCCTCCACCATGGCTCTGACGACGTCGTCCTCGTCCAACCAGGTACGCACAAAATTACAAAATGCTGCAAAGTTTGGATTTTGCTTTGAATTTCGTGAAATTGATTAATGGATCTGTTAATATATCGGAACTTTAATCTAATTACGGCATTAATTGCTTTTGATTAGGGTTTTTCTTCCCCGGCGACGAAGAAGGGCGGGAAAAATTCGCATACGGCGTCCGACAAGGATAAGTTCGAGCCGAGATTCGACGGCTTGAGGTTCATTGAGACGCTGGTGACGGCGCACAGATGATTAATTTGACGGCGAAGCTCTAGAGTTAGTTGTAATTCCCGCCATTAGAATTCAGAGGAAAAAAAAAACTTGTACTTTCCTTTTTCTTTCCCCTTTATTTTTTCTTAATTTTCCAAAGTTGAAGACTTTGGCGTTGATTTGTGATTGGGCCCCTTTTGGGTGTTTAATTTGGGTTCTCCAATCTCATAATTCACTTCAATTAGCATTTAATCTTATATTAATTAAATGAGAAGGTTTTTTTCTTATCTAATTTATTTATTTGTTTTTAATTTGGGGGTTGTATTGGGAATTTTCGTGATTTTCAGAAGTACATGTGTCATGGTTTGTACTTTCGTTTTAAATTGTCGGTAGGGAGTTGGGGTTTCTTGCTCGGATGGGGAATGGAATCCTTATCTGTGGACGAAATTATTTGGAATGCATAAACATAAGCTTCCAGTTCCAATTGGTGGGTTTTCAGAGTTGGAAATTACAGTTTTTTGGACGTTTTGTTAATTGTTAATTGTGTGTTTAATTTGCTTAATTAGAACTGATTTGCTGGGTTTGATTTTTGTTTCACAATTTCTTATAACCCAACGTGCTGGGTTTGCTTTGTTTGCCCTGTATTAGTTTTAAATTGGAATTAAAGAATAAAACCAGAGGCGACAGACTTGAACAAAATGTTTAAAATCGTACAGGTTAACGGAAGTTGAATACTTCGAGGAATATGGTCATTTGTTATGTAAAAGTTGTTTCTAGATGTTAATGCGGTTGTTATGAGGCAAAAATAAAAACGTTGCGTGATTTATTTTATTTATTTAATTTTTTTAAAAAGGAGATAGAGTTTCCAGCCGAGCTGGTGACGTGAGCTCGTGCTAGGTGGGTAAAGGTGTTTGAAATTTGTTCACAAACCATCGTTTACAGGATGTGAGGTTGTATTAAGCATGCCTTATGCTACTCGGATTAGTAAGGCACCCCACTCTGTACGGGTTGGGTAGCAAGCCAACAAAGATAGATCTTCCATACATCGTGGTAAAACGAGGACAGCATATGATTCAACAACCACCAGCAATTTGAGGAAGGGGTGCCATTCATATTCGTGGGTGCTTAAAGTCAGATTAAACATGATGAATTTAGCAGTCCATTTTTTCTCAAACCTTGAATTGTTTGCTTTCTATTTTTTATTCTGCGATGACTGGGCACCACATAAGTTTGTTTACAAAAATCATGTGTGGTCCAACGACTGTGATATTTACCTTATAAAATTACCTTTGTAATCCAATAGTTTTGATGACTTTGATCTGTAAAATGCTATAAAAAGCTTGTGATTAAGATTTAATTAAAAACATATAGGCCACACCTTGGACTGACACACCAATTAACTCCAGGAAAGTGCATATCATTTGTTGAAAACTTGAGGTGAACGTGAGTCATGAGTGATGATTGCATGCGCTGCTGCTCCCACATCGTTTTCATGCAACTGACGAATGCAGTGCCTTGTGTTGTAATTCTCCTGTTTCTTAATTTGCTTTTGTAAAATTAAAGAACACAAAAAACATAGCCACAAATCGAACAAATGGCCTACAATCGCAAGCAATACAAGTGGATGGTACGAGACTATGAGTATTAATGCGACTTTACAGCATGAGTTTCATTATCTTTCTAGTGTTCTTCACTAGGTTACTTGGTATTGGAATACAGTCGTGGTTTAATTAATTCATATTGTATAGACGCTCTTTTAAGGTTGTTGATAGAGTGGAAAACAGTGAATTTATATGTAATCAACATGATATGATTTTGTATTGGAATACGGTCATTGGTTTAATTAATTCATGTTGTATGCATGCCATTTTAAGGTTGTTGATAGAGTGGAAAACAATAATTTTATATGTAATCAACACGAGATTATTTGGTATTAATTGGAATACAGTCATAGTTTAATTAATTCATGTTGTATATATGCCGTTCTAAGGATTTTGTTGTCGATGGAGTATGATGACTACGCACGCAATCAACCTCAAGGAAATAAACAACCACATGCAAAAGCAACAATTTATAGTGGTTCAGCTACTGATTTTGCTTACATTCACTATGTGATCCCTTCAGAAACTTCATTAACAAAGAATGACAACTTTTGTTTACAGTTGAAACCCCATTAGGTTTGGTTGTTGAGAGTATATCCAAAATTGAGGAAGATCGTCACATAAGGAGTTCAGTTACTCCCTATATTGCTATTTGGTTTTGTAGCAGAATTTCAATTTCCTTCATCGACCCTAATAAAACCTAGGTCTTGTGTTCATCCATATTATAACACGTCGTGAAATGATTATACCACACAATTGTGTTCCAACGCGAGCCAATAATTTTTCAACAATTACAACAGTTGTAGGCAATTCACCTTATTAAGATGCCATGAATTCAACGTTAGGTTTTTCTTAAATTTGAACTTCCCCAATACTAAGTAAAAGGGTAAAGTGCAAGTAGTAATTTTATTGGCATTAGTAATTTTAAAGGGAGACTTTGGATGCGGTTCCTATTTATCAATATTGTTTTACTAAAACCTTGTTGGTTCTCCCTGAAATTAATGTGATATATGTTACTATATATTTTAAATTAAAAATTAAAGTTTATAGTTGTTTATGTTAATGAGATTTTAAATAAAACCCCATAATTTGTGGGATTAAATTAAAATATAAAATTAAAGTATACTATTGTGTGTGGGCGTGTATTAAAAAAAAAATTATTATACCAAAACATGGGTACATTCTTCAAAACAACACAAATAATAATAATAATAATAGATATTAGGCTTAATAACATTAGTACACTTCTTCGATAAAACTTGACATGATTACATTCTCAAAATCAAAGAAAAATAATGTATCCATAGAAGTTTAAAAATGGATTAGAAAAAAATTGAATAGATTATGTATATAACAAATTGGTACATTTAAGAATGGGTACATTTTAAGATTAAAAATTTGAAAAAATTTACATGAATGTGTGATAGCCCGTCCCTAGTTCTACGATTTTATAAATTTTAAAAGAATGAATTTATGCCCAATGCCCTAGAGGTAAAGGTTTTGACTTTCTTTGACCAACGTGTAGAGAAACGTTTGACTTATTCGCTTAGCGCATTTGTGTAGTACTCATTGGTACGAACGCGTAGGCGAAAGTCGTTTGCGAGTCCGAATTATATCGGTATAGTTACGGACGTTTGAAGTTGTAAAACTATAGATTGTGGGAATTATTTAATTTCCACATGTGGGTTAAAGGTTAAATTAGTTAAAATAAAGGGGACCAATCAGATTTTTAGAGAGAGGAAAAGGACCTTAAGAAGGGAGAGAGAAGCTGAAACTTTTCCCTTCATTTCGTCAACTCGTGCACCACTAACCCGATTTCGACCCGGGTTAATGCTGGCCAATTCCACCATTTTTTTTCAGGCGAGTTTCATCCATCCTTCACCTGTAACTTCTTGCACCACCTTCCATCTACCATTTATGCCCAAAAATCAAGGGTTTTATGGCCTATTTCAGGTAGAACTCCACAGGAGAACTCGGGGGTTCTCGTCGGTGTTTCGTCATTCCAGTGAGTATCACCATTCACCATCACTCTTATCAACTCCCCTTGGACCTAGAAACAAGACCCAATTAGTTGCAGGGGCGTTGGAACATCGAGGAAGTCGAATCGAAGAACACCCATCTAAGGGTTTCTGGCGGGTTTGAGTGAATTTAGGGCTTTTCCCAGCCGAATTGGACTTAGCCACAGGCAACATTGGTTCGTGATGTCTTGATATGCGTGCTAGGGAGTCATAGTGCGGACCTCAGGTGAGTGGATCTTTTCCTTTCTATCGTGTGTATATAAATTGATTATTGCTTATGATTACTATGAATGCTTTGAAGTACTAATGTGAACTATGAATGACTTGATCCCTGTTTAGGGTACATATGCAGTCTAACGAGACATTAGATGCAGCCATATAAGAAGTGAGATTAAATAATTAAGACAATAGCCTTATTTAGGGAATTGAGTAATGTGAGGGACAATGGTGGAAAATGTGAGATTTAACCTTATGATTTGGTGGTTAAATGTTGGTCATAAATCAATGTTTGAAGAATCAAGAATTTGAAGTAAGGAAACGTAAGTAATGATAGTTAATTAAACTAGTGTCTAGTTGGGCTTATCACCGATAATTATTTCTGAAAATAAATAGTTCAGGAGTAGGGCGTTACGGCTTATGCATTTTTATGCCATATTATATATATATATAATTGAAAATGCGATGTCATGGTTGAGTATTCGATTGCATCATGGTATATCCATATGTATATTACTTGCACATAATTATTGTGAACGCTTTGAAGTGCAAAGGTGAACGCAGGATACCCAGGTAAGTTTAGGTGAGTTTATGGTATTAGTTGAAATGATGGAGTTATGGCATGACTACATGTATGTTTTATGCAACTCCGACCTTGTCATATAGGTTGCAATGATAGGTAACTCCGACACTGTCGTACATGTTGCCCATAAGTCGTATATGTTACAATAGATACAGTTAGAGCTCATAAACCTGCACCCCAGTGTTAGTACTCCCGCCCGTGGCCAGGGTACAGTCCTTCACTTGATGTTCACCTCTTGCACCTTACGCACACCTTGGATCCAAGGTAGGTGCACAGTCCTGTCGTACAGACCATTATAGGTGATTCCAACTTGTAGGTCACCCGCGATTATTCGCACAGTCTTCACGTGATTGTAGCACTGAGCGTACTTATTTACACCTAGTCCTGTTGTACAGACCACTAGAGGTGGTTCCGACCCGTGTGCATAGATATGTGATGAGCTATGGGTTCATCCGTACAGGCCACAAGAGGTGAATCCGGCTGACATATTACTTTTCATGGATAAGTCGTACATGTCACTATAGGTGATTCCGACTTATGTGCTAGAATTGATTGATGAGATATGGATAAGTCGTACAGATCACTATAGGTGACTCTGACTTATGTGCTAGCACTGATTGATCAGATATGGATAAGTCGTACAGGTCACTATAGGTGACTCCGACTTATGTGCTAGCATTGGTTGATAAGATATGGGTGCAGTCGTACAAGTCACCATAGGTGATTCCGGCTTGCGTGCTAGTATGGGTTATTAAGCACATGATTATTTATATTGCGAATGAGATGCTGAGTAGTGGTATACTTCTGGATTTACTATTAGTAGACATTTGATTTCATACTTTTACGTGGTATGATTTTCTGGAAACTATAGGTTTTACGGCGAGGGGTTACTACCTTTGATAATTGAAATGATTTTGAAAATCTTTGTTTGCCAGCTCACACTTTCTATTTTGCACCCCTCCAGGTTCTAGTAGCAAAGTTCCGTATCGACGAGGACTTGTGGCACTCCCAATTCAGGTGGTTCCTTATGATGGTATAATTATTATCTTACCTCACAGTACTTTTCTTATGCTTTGTATCACGTGTGAAATGGGTTTATACCCACTCACCGTGCACTTGTGTATATAGGCACTTTTAGTTTCAAATTTATTCACATTTTAAACATTATCACATTCTATGGCTTCGTCACCTTCCAGGTGTCGGTCAGCACAGCTTGATTTGGAGTTCTAGAGGACATTCCGGGTCGAGGTGTGTCAAATGGGTACATATAAGATTAAAAAATTGAAAACATTTTTTAAAAAGCTAATGCGTACAAACTTATTCTAATTTTCTATTTATTTGGGAAATGTTTTGGATTAAAAATTAGTTAGGAGTTTAATAAAGGTGTGAGTATTAAAATCCTAAATCAATTATTAATTTTTATTTTAAAAAATTATGTAATTAACATGTAAATTCATTATTACATTAATGCTAGGGACTTAGATCAAAAAATGGTATAAAACCAACTCTTCCCTCAAATTTGAAAAAATATGGGTTCAAAGAATTTTTCCAACCTAAATTAGTGTAGCAATACATGTAGCAGATCGTAGTGATTAAGATTGCTACTTCAACAATGTTCGTGCATAATATAATACAAAATTGCAACTTGATTACATTATTTTTAAGGTTTCCAACAAGTGTCGGAGTCTCCATTTCTCTCTAAAACCAGACACCGTTAATTATCAGCAACTGAGTCAGCAAAATATGGAAGAAAGAATTTCGAGATGTGGTTTGGTACTTTGTTTGCATCCTATGTGGGAACCATCAACCTCAAAATCCCCACTAGCACCAAGCCATGCACTCTCAGCCGCAGACTACTCCGCTCGATGTCGTTCTCGCACTTGATTCAAGAAAAAGATCTTCCAGCTAGTTGCCCAATCTCTTCCAAACTTCCAATCAACATAAGTATGTGGGAACCATCAACATCAAAATCCCCACCACCACCAAGCCATGCACTCTCAGCCGCATACTACTCCTCATGGTGTCGTTCTCGCACTTGATTCAAGAAAAAGATCTTCCAGCTAGTTGCCCGATCTCTTCCAAACTTCCAATCAACATGAGGTGCAATGGGGTATGTTGGAACGTGAGTATTCAACCGAAATCTAATTGGTAATAAGGGGGGTGTTCGGGCAAGGACTTATGGGTCCGGCCCCTTGCACAGCTCCCTGAGGGAATGGTAGTTTGTTGCTTGTCGGGCAATTTCTTGTTGCTTTGTGTGCTGCAAGATAAGTTTACAATTAATTTGAAAAATGCCTTTATGGGGCCTTTGGTGTAGGCCTTGAAGTTTGCAATCAAAACTAACAAAAGTCTGAGCGTGCCACTGTTATTTTTGTATAACAGATTGTTGAGTTAAAGTGATTTAAATTGGTTGCATAAACACAAGCTTCCAGTTCCAATCGGTGGTTTTTCAGAGTTGGAAATTATGGTTTTTTGGACATTTTGTTAATTGTTAATTGTGTGTTTAATTTGCTTGATTAGAACTGACTAGCAAGCTTGCCCGCACGGTGCTGCGGGTTTTGAAACTGTATAAAACATGTAGAAAGAGGCATAGAGGCAGGTGTTATTCATTTGATCTCACAAAGACTGATATTATTGCAACACATTCCAACAGGAATTTAAAAAAAACATAAACCTTCACTTCCTATGAACTATCACCAGAATTCTTCTCTGAACAATCATCAAGGGAACATCCTTTCTACTTTTTTCATAACTTCCTAACCATGCTCAGAAAGATTAGGATTCAACAATCATCAAAGGAACATCCTTCAGGTGATACAAATATTTAAGCATGAGCACACACCTCATCTTCAGATTCAGAGCTCTTTTCAGATCCATAGCTGCTAGTGTCTGCCTTTTTAACAGCCACTGATGAGCCTTTCTTTGCAATTGAGCAGGCTTTTTGCGCAGTAACCTTTGCAGGGGTTTCCTGTGAACACAAAGGTTGAGGATCACTATCGACCAAAAGGTATCTTTCTCAATCTAACAAAGAATAAATACACAACACAATGTATCCCAAATATACAGATATGAGTGACTCAATCTTCAGGTGAATGTCCCATGCAACAACCCCAACGGAAAAAAAAATTATGGCACCAGGTTGGAAAACCAAAAACTCAAATCATCATCTTCCGAATCATCGCTACTCTCATCTGAGCTTTCAGCTGAGACTTCTTTCTTCTTTGTAGCAGCAGTTGGGCCATTCTCAGCAGCTACCTTAGATTTAGAAGCCTTAAACCAAACAGTAACACACACTTAGAAATAACCACTATTTTCAAAATCACAAATCAAACACAAAAAATTAGCGATAGCATATGGCATCAGTAGCTTTCTTAGCTTCAGCAATCCCATTTTTATCAAAATGGACCCATCAAAATAGATAAAATGATTGTGTCGTCAATTTTCCTCAAAATAGATGAATAACAGAAGTAAATTTCTCCACCATTTAAGCGTGATAGACAGAGAGGCTAACAGAAACAAACAGAACAGAGAAAGACTAACAGAAACCACAGTGTAGCAAGGCCGGACATCAATTTCTCCACCATCATGCATTCAAGAAGTAATTCATGGTAAAAGTATATTAAAGGTAATGATATGATCCTTGTACATATATGTCCTCAAACTATAGAACCACACAAAGGAATGTGACATCTAACCTGAAACCGCCGCTTGGAAGTTTCATTTGCTGCAAAAATTTGTAGAGTTTGCCTCACCACCAAGGAGTTATAAGTGCATTAATTGCAGCATAAGTCGTTGCAAGATGTGGCATCTGGGAAATCAAAGAACGCGCTGTCAATTGTAAATCAAAGAACACGCTATCAATTGTAAGGAAAAGAATGCAAAGCACTATAGAATAGAGTAGATAAGTAATGTTGTATAAGCCTAGTCAAGCTATCACAACTAACATTAACTGAGTTAAACAAAGATATATGGACACTGGCTAAGCCAAAATGGCAGATAGTGAGACCAATTTACTTGCCTGTCCTTGTCCGCTGCCATATCCACCCTCTGAGTCATGGAAGCAAAACACAACTTCATGAAAATCTAAAGATACCATTTCACACTAACAAAACAATAAAGATCACTTTTTTTTTGTTGTTCTTAGTGGTTAAAGGAAAATATATAAATGACTGACAATCCGGATCTTTTTTTTTTCATTGACAGGCCAACTTTATTTTTCAAAGAGAAAAAAAGAGAAAAAAACTCAATGGTCATTGTTTGTTATAAGAAAAGGAAAAGAGCAAAAGTGGTGTAGTCGTCATCTTTGTTAATCGCATCCTCTTCTAAATTGTCTTTAGAAGGATTAACTTTAATACAATTCTGCAAAACTACAAATGGATGGACACAGCCTGATCCCTTTTCTTCCACTGTGCTTTTAAGATAACAGAGAAAAGCCTCTGAAAACTTAAGTCCATAGGGCCCACTTTGTAAGTCGGCTTTGCAGGGGCATTTCAGTGCCTTGTGAGCCTTGGCAAGAAACTCATTTCCATCAGTATATCATCAATATAGAAAGGCAGACGCTTGATGCAGGCCCATAAATCAAAAGAAAGCAGAAATCTTTCATTGCACAGAAAAAAAATGCTAAAAAACAATGTGAGTCACAAAATATATGAAACCTAGATCAAACTTCTTGATAAAACCTAAGAATAACTCCACAAATTTCTGAGTTGTAAAAAAAAAAATTCAGAATCCCAGATCAAATTTCTTGATAAACTTTAAAAGCCCCAATTCAGATGAGGAAAATACATGAGGGACTAATTTTAGCCATATTAGTTGTTTGCATTAGGTTTTGAGAAACTCAAGTAAGGAACAGAAAATGAAATCAGATAAGTAATGTTATATTCAAAAGATGAACACTAAACATATGATAAAGATGTCAATGAAATTGAATTATGGGTTCCTACCGTGCCCTTTGTGAAGTGTCCTTAGTTGAGCAAAATATTCAGATATTTTCCTGATAGGCTTCCACCTACAAAGGTAAAAGCAGAACATCAAAAATCATGCAAGCGTCCCTGTAGAACCTTTCCAACTGATGAAAAATAAGGGAAGAGATCAAGACTGACCTGCTCAGCCAAAAACTCGATTTCAACAAAATCTATTAATTGCACATCTTTGTTCTTCTCAGCAACCTGTTAGTCGTAAATTCAAGGATGAACATAGTATAGTAAGATTGTTAATTCGCAACAAGAACCCATCGATGGTACAAATTATAATCACCTAAGCCTAATCATCTTATATTAAAAAGACATCATACAATAACAATGAATGTTTTACAGTGTGCAAGTGAAGCAGCTTTCATTTGCTAATTTCTCAAGTGATAATGCAAGCTCGATTGCTGGATAAAAAAAATAAGTACCAAGAAGACATCAAATCCAATGCAGACAGCAGATAAAATTGAACCCAAAAGGCAAAAGCTTTCTCTAACAAATGGATACATATAAAGAGTCGTTTGGGATATAGATATTGGTGGACCCGAAAGAATAGAGACGCACTGAATAGGAGAGAGCAAAGAGAGATAGTGGAATTTTGGAGGAATACTGGACGACGACGAACTGCGCAGCCATAGCTGTTGATGGCGGTGATTCCGCTGAGAGAGACAGTTCGAAAAAAAGTAATCAATAAATCTTACAGAACTGTAATAATTCAGTCATGAGCTTCGAATCATTGACATTTCAATTATAAGGATTCATAATTTAAATTTTAAGATAGTATTAACGGTTTACAAAATTAGAAAGGTACAAAGCCATTAACAATTATGTAACTCAGACTCTTCATACCTAGACTTTGCTCACTACAATCTCTATTTTAATCTTAGCGGCAAAGTTCTCTTCATATCTCATTACTTCACTCTTCTTTCTTCTTTGTTACCAAAATGATTTTCTTCATGTCCTATCTGATCTATTCAGCTATTCTCCTCAGACAACAAATTGATAGCTGGGAAGAAAGAAGAAAACATGCATCAATAAAATTTCGAATTTTTAACCACCTCTAATTTTTAATTAATCTACGTAAAGACACAGCAACCACAACAATAAGAACTTTCAAATAGAAAAGTTATCTATTAACTACCATACAGAGGATCTTCCTAGATCCAACTTCCCACAGCCCTATGTCCCCCATATTGGTACCAACTGAAGTATATACAGAGAACAATCAACAGTCAATTATGAGCAGCAAGCACCTAGGGAAAAACTGTAGAGCCGAAGGTACACAAATAAATATAAGGAGCTACTTAAAAAATACAACCCAAGAAGCAGAGTCTGCTGTGAAGGATGAAAATCCATGCTCATGGGAATTGAGCCCTGATTCAATGTCCATGTGACATTCTTAGGCAAGTCATTAGGTGCATTCAAAGCTTGCCCTGGACATGTTACTGGCCACATGTTAACAGGGAGATTAATCCTAATCCCTGATTTCCTGGTATTCCTGTACAAACTGATTATGGCCTGATTTTTTAAAAATCATTCCATAAGCTGCAACCACAACACAACCACAGCAATAAGAACTTTCATGAGCTGAATCTAAGCTTGCAAAGAGCATTCCATGAGCTGCAAAACACAAATGCAACTGACTACTATGCATACCTTTGAATTTTTCAGATGTTTCTTCAGATACAGCTCATTGGAATCCAATCTAGGTGGTGGTGCTAAAAGCATACATGTTCTTTACTTCTCCCAATTACAATACGTAGCATGAAATAACAAAAACAGCCAATATAATCTGGTGTGTTAAATGCTTTGCCCTCCCTCATTTTATACATCGTGGGGAAATATCAAACCCAAACAGAAGTCCTCTGAAACTCTGATTTCAATATAATCAAACACAAACAAAATACCAACTCAACTCTGATTATAAAAAAACTAAACTAAACTATAAATTGAAACTTTCAATAGAATAACCCCAGAATTTTAAATTACTTACCTTGAGAACAGAGGGTTTTGCAACCTACAAACATCCAAATTTTGAAAAACCTACGAACCCAAAATCACAAAAACACCAAAACTAAAACACGGAATCACATTTTCTCAGCTACCGAGCAAAAAATTACGATCCAAAACTAAAATATAAAAAAAATCCCAAAAACTTAGTGCTGCATGAAGTCCGTACCTTGGATTTTGAGGAAAGGAATATGGGTTTCAATGGATCGGCAACGTTTGAGAGCGAGAGAGACTGAACGCTTGAGAGTGAGAGAGGCGAGTTTGAGAACGGCGGAAGCAGAAATTTGAGAAAGAGAGAGGGAACGGATGGAAAAACCATGAAGATGCACTAGAAGTGGAAGGTCCAGCGATATGATGAACGGTCGCAGGACTGGAGAGTTCCAGAGGCATCCACAAAGCGGAATCGAAATCGTCAATCGTGTTGCAGAGCACAGTTTTTCCTTTTTGGATTTCGTTTCTGATGAAGGAGTCGAGAGACTTCTATTGGCAATCCAGGGTCAAAACCGTCATTTTACTGTGTAATTGACAAAAAAGTAAGACTTAAGGAACAGCTGAAGGGCAAAATTGGAACAACACTGGTGAAGGAACAGTGAAAAGGACACAAAGGGAATTAAATAGAAAGTTAGGCGTTTAGTATATACTAGATAATAATGCCCGTTCGTTGCTGCGGGATTATAAATTGCAGGAATAATTATGTTTGAACGACTGCCAAAGTTTAATCTAATATAATCAGCTGATTTTTTATTTTCAGCTATATTAACACATGATGGAAAAAAAAATAATTAGAGTATGTCTAAACATAATTACTTAGTGAATTACTAAATCATGAGAAAATGAAGGGTTTGCTATTAGATGCAACCAAACCCATTAGGCCAAAATGCTAAAACAATATTAAAAAATACAAACCAGAGTTTTTAAATTTGATAAAAAAAAAACGATTAACATCAGAAACAATGAACAACACATTCGAGTATATTTTGTAAATATGATGTTCTCCTTAAGTCTTAACTAAGACAACATTTTCAACTGCAAACAAACTCAATCAATGAATACCAAAGGATAGAAAAAACCTTGCAATCCTTGTCTGCAACTTTGGAGGTGATGTAGTTGTGTCAGGTACAAAGACTGGAAATGCATCAAACAAAATAAATAGCAAACTTAGTTATAAGCCTTGAGCTTTATCCAAGTTAAACAACAGTCAAAATTTAAGCACTCTAAAAAATGACAGAAAAAATAATGAGTAACATAATTTACACCAATAAACTACCATTGAATTTTAAGTTTGGAATGACTTTTCTCCATATTCTCCAAATCATTAAAACAATCTTATTTACATCATGTGAAAATCTATTTACAACCTTAAAAAGTGTTTTAACTACAGCATAACAAAAGCGTTTTGCAAGAATCTTAGTAGGAATTAATTAATTGAACTAATAAATGTATCTCTAAGTTTCCAAAAGTGTTTAAATTGAAACTAACAGATCGATGACTTAGGTTTCAAAGTGCACTATAAAATTGATTAATTTAAACAGAACAATCTCAGCAAAGCAAACATTTTTATATCCTCCAGAAATTTATCTGTTCTGTTACCTACCAAAGCTAATTTGTTCCAAAAGATTGAAAGCAAATGGTTTTCAACTTTGAAATCCCACAGCATAAGTAGATTAAAGAAAGAGTTTCTCCAAAAGCACAATAACAAAATTTGAACAAAAAATCTATTTATAAATCCAAATTACACTTTTAAAAACTTGGGCAGTTGTTGTTTGTTTCATTTTGGTTTTGGTTTCGGTTTCGGTTTCGATCCACATCGAATATTTCATTCATTTAATTGGAGGTTCGCACATAATTAGGTCAATTAATTTCATCTTATGAGAACTCCATTGCTCAAATAAGAATATAAATTACGTACTTATCGGTTTCAAACAATTATAGTCATATAAATTCTTTTTCTTGGTCAATGTAGTTTTTTTTTTTTTTTTTTAACTTCAAAAAACTTGAAAATGAAGGGCAATCATGCCTGTAAAGCAACTATCTGAATGTTCATATGATTTTCTATCTTTATGCAATAGGATTTCCACGTATTATCATGAGTGTCTTGGGTGAACCACCATTCTAGACCAACCAAAGCATCAATTTATTATATTAACGTTTCATAACCATCAATTATCATGATATTATCAAATTGACTTAACCTCTATTTGGATAAATATTATCATGATTTAGCAACATCCGTAAACTTTCAAAAACCCAAATAGAAACAAAAGCATTGGTGTAAAATAACTATCTAACTGAAGAAATCAAAACAAAAGTATATACCTCAAAATGTCAAGCAGCCAAATTCTTCCTCCAACGACCCAAAATTCTGAAAATTCCATGAAAAAGGTAAACCCATTAGCAATTCATAGATTTTATAATAGCTAAAAAATGGGACAATGGTAAAGACATGGTGAGAACCATCCCTCTTTTTGCTTATGTATTTGAAAAGATATTTTATAAGCAATTTATAGAGTCATTTTGATCATGTTGCATGTCAATTCCTTTCCACAGAGTTTAAAAAATATGGCAGTTTATGGTATCAGTTGAATAACATGGTTGAAAGATTTAAAACGGATACATTCAATTTTTATGTCAAACTATAACATATAGCTAAAGATGTTGGGTCTATATACCCATATCAATCATGTGCTAATTAAAAGTTTATCGATGTAAATAGATGATTTCAATCATGTGATAACATAGTTTGCTTCAACCTAAATGCATGTGCGTGCAGACGTTTGTTAATGCATCTTTAAGTAGATGGTTAATCAATTCAAAAGACTATTCTGTCAATTTGCCACTGAACTTCATGATCACTAAAGAAGAAAGTGTAAAGAAGAAAGTCAATTGGCAGATCCGTTAAATAGCATGGTCAAAATCAGCAAAATTGTTAAAGTTATTGGCTGAGTTAAGTGTAATTGTACATGTAAAGTGAATGATTTCATGTGCAACTGTTTTTCAGCAAGGTTTAAGTAATCAGGCTTTAGAAAAATATTATTCCAAAAATTTCAACAAACATAATTCATTTGGTGATTAGCAATAGCCTGCATTGATAGAAACAGAAACTTGAATTCCAATGTCATGATGATTCAGTTCCCATATGCAATTGTGATTCTTATATCATCTATACTGCAAAATTTGATCAAAATAAGATGATTAATCCAGCCGGTTTCTTCACTTCTATAACGGAAGATCAAAATACCCACATCAGCACTACATAAGTCCTCTAATTCGTATGGAAAACTTGTATTTAACCAACCTACTCTTTTCAAATGGAATTTGGTGTATAAAAAAAATGAGAAAATCAAAAACTTTGCAGTAGAAATATAAAAAAAAATAAAAAATAAAAACTTACCATGTATTAAGACTTTAATTCCAATTGCCAATTCAAGATCCCTAGCTTTTGATCCATCATGGTCATACTCATAAAACCTTGACCATGAAACCAAAATCATTACTTTGACAAATAAATATAACCAGCAACAAAAACAACTAAATTTTCAAATGCCAAAACTTACCAGCTGAGTTACTGAACACCACGATATCGGGTCTACCTCATCTCTCTTCCTCTTATGCTCCAACGCAGTTGAAATCCTGACCATTTCCACCCATCAAAACATAGAAATAATTAGATTTCATTTTTGGGTTTACGGAATCAATCAGATATCAATCAAACTAAAAAGGATACAACAAAACAAAGATTCTTTGGTTCTCACACATTTTCCCTGTCGAATCTTCCCACGAAAAGCCGGCTTTTGTGGCGATGGTGCTCTTTTCTTCCACACTATTGGAATATCATCTCATACTTGGCTTGCAAATTATTCTTCTCCATCTCCTTTGCATGTATCTTTTCCTCCAGTTTAGTATAGAACCGCCCAAAGTAATTGTAAACGTTACTTCACTAACAGAGTTAGCACACAGCAAAGGAAAAAATCAAAAAGATGCAAATGCAGAAACAACCACCCAAAAATTCAATATCCATTTTCCCTTCTGATGCTATTTTTAAGAAAACTATCATCTCCCTCAACAGATTTATTCATGAGATAATTTAAAAAATAAAATAACTTTCACCATTAACTGTGAATACCCTCATAAGGTAACGATTCTCAAAATTAATCCCTACCTACCTCCCATCCAGGATTAAACTTAGTTTTCCAAAAACAAATTATAATGATTGATTAGTATTTAGGAGCAATATGGGCATATATTACACACTCATAATTTGTGAGTTTTAAGTAAATGATCCATTAATTTTCTATCTTAACAGTTAAAACGTAAGAAAAGCTAAAATATATTTACTCAGATTGATCAAATTGCTTAGTCTAATTCCCAAACTATGTAATGTACAACATGTTCATCTTTATACAATTATCATGGAACAAACCACAACCAAATTGGTGGATTTTAATTTAAAAACAAAGGTCAAACATATGGTAAAAATTACAATATGTATGGACATTGCATTAAAAACAAAAAACAAAAAGAATGGATCACTTACCGTCCAGTTGATATTGGACTCTCTCATTACACTAATAAGGCCTTCTTCGTACTGCATAGATAATAAACAAAGCTTAAGTAAACTAAACTTGAGGCAAAATAAGAAATAAATCATAATTATAAAAATAAAAAAATAAAAAAAAAGTCGATAAATATTTGATCAAAGTGAGTAGAAAATGATCTTACAATGCCATACCCTATGATCAATAATAATTTGATACAGTGCTGCATGTGGAAATTCCTCAGCCATCTACTGAAGACTGAATCTGTGAAAAATTAAGCTGCAGAAGAATAGTAAACCGAGCATAAGTTGAAAAAGAAAACTTGGTTGCAAATTACCAGATAGTTAAAAGTAAACTCATAACCAGGCAGTCTGCAAATGAACTGACTTTTCTCAATTGACTGAAGGCATAGTCTAGTGTCTGATTGATAGTAGACAGTCTGCATTGACATCATAATCAGACTACAAATTCAAATGCAAAACACAAAAGGCAAATTAAACACAGAATTCAGAATTCGCAACGTAAAATGAAGCTTTCCAAAACCGATGTGTTATAACCCTACAATATTGACATAAATCTGTATTTGTGTGTAACCACAACATACCGTAAGGAGTGAATACTAAAGAAAATCTCCACAAACATATCCAAGAAAAGCTGATTTTTTTTTTCTTTCTCAATTTCCTTCCCCAGTTATTTTTATTATCTATTCAATAGAAAACAAATCTTCTCAAAAGAAAAGAAGGTGGACAGTGCAGTGGATAAGATATCAACTCAGCTAAGAAAACTATAATTGAATTCACTTACCGAGTCCAACAACTGATATCGCAAAACTACTTATCCATGAGTTCTAAAGAAATTGACACCCGTAATGATGCCCAGAAGTGTACCTGATGCAGAATAAACCAGACTTGGAAAATCAGAAACCCGATCAGTTTCTTATTTTTTAAGATGTAAAAGAATTCACATGTTTATAACTATTGTTGTATGAAAAATAAACATGTTCAAAATATAATTAATGGGATTAAAAACTAATGAATGATACTAATATGGCAGACTCAGATATCAAAGCTTGTGATTTTAATGAAAAATTAAGCTGGTTCACTGTCTGTTTAGGAAGCAGTCCAACTCATAGAGTTTGCTAACAAACAGCGACTAACATTTTTCTAAATTATAATGCTTTTGTATTGTATAAAACTACGATTGAAGGGAGCATGACTGAGACCTGAATTGGTTCCTCTGCTTAGCCCAAATTATTTTCAAGATTTACGGACAAAACCACAAATTCTAGCAAACCAAATAACAAACAGAGACAGAATCAGGAAGCAGCAGAGGCAGGAAACCATACCCAAAACAACTCATAATTTCTAGTGCCTAAAATCCAACCGAAACAGAAGATAGCAAACTAAACATATAAAGATGCTTCCAAATTCGTTGATTAAAAATAAAGCTAAGATCTCATTACAGCTTTGCAATCCACCACCTCACCAGCTAAATCTTACCCTCAAGTGCCGATAAATGGTGCAGTGGCCAAGTTGTCCTTGTCTCTGTATAAACGAACCTGCAAAACAAACGAATCAACCAAAAAAAACCAAATCATAAATCTCAAAAAGGCCAATGAACAAAAACCATAACACGATCTCGGTTAAAAAATTTACACAAACAAAGATTTAACATTTGATATTCTTATATATAACAAAATCAAACACTTTAACTTTTGACATTTTTATATGTAACAAAATCAAACCCGCAGTTTTGAACCAAAGAAAACTGAAAAGTTGAACAACCTTACACTGATTCGGTGCTTTCTGAGCAAACCAAGAGCCGAGAACGATAAAAAGCGGGATTTGAGAGCGACAGAACACAAATTCGCGACCAACGGAAGCAAGGGTTTGAAAGGGAAAGAAAGTGAGGTGTAATAGTGACCGAAAAGCAGTGACTCATATGGGAAGCAAAAGTAAAAGTGGGAAGAGTATAGGGGAAACGCAAAAGCCTACGATGATCAACACGTGGGTTGGGCAAATGAATTGGAGTCACGCGTGGCCTAGAAGGGCAATTCCGTCATTTAACTGTGCAACAAAGAGAAAAAAGCCTGCTAAAAAACCAACGGGAGGGCATTTTCGTCACTCCACTGTCCGTGAACAGTACACCGGCGTTTGGGTTTTAGTATAGAAATAATATAATATAATTTGCTGGGTTCGATTTTTGTTTCACAATTTCTTATAACCCAATGTGCTGGGTTTGCTTTGCTTGCCCTGTATTAGTTTTAAATTGGAATTAAAGAATCAAACCAGAGGCGACAAACTTGAACAAAATGTTTAAAATCGTACAGGTTAACGGAAGTTGAATACTTCGAGGAAGATGGTCATTTGTTATGTAAAAGGTGTTTCAGGATGTTAATACGATTGTTATGTGGCAAAAATAAAAACGTTGCGTGATTTATTTATTTATTTTTTTTTTTAAAGGAGATTAGATGGTGACTTCACCACAATATTTGACCGTTCTGGAAGAGCCGAAAAGATTCACAAAGGCATTTCAGTCTTCCTCTGGACACCATTGTTCGATTCACCAGCATCGAAAATAGAACTTAGGATGTGCAGTGTCAAATACAAGTTTGAAATTCGTCCCAAACAACTAAATAATCCCGTAGCTATTGTTGCGTGATTTATTTGAGAATATGAAAGACCGTCTTAGTGATACCTTTCACTTGTTGAGATATGTGGTTTTTATTGTGTGACATAAAATTTTGATTATCTTATTTAATAATCTACCATTCTCTGAAATATCATAGTCATTTAATTTTTTTCACCACAAAAAATATCTGGCTATGAATTTGTGTGGGGTGTGTGGCTATTTCTTCGCTGGTTGTTTGGTCACAAGAGGAAAGCACATACATACAGAATTAGAGTTCTTTGCAAGTAAAGGGGTGGTACAACCACTCCACCATTTATGAATTAGACTAATAAAGTTTCCGACTCCTTTTCTTTTGAAAAAAATAGTTTCCATCTTCAAATATGTTGATGGCCATTCATATTTTTGTGGGGAAACATAGGCATCCCGGGCGAATACATTCATACATTTACAAGATTGATCACGTGACTAGATTTTTTTTTCTTTTCTTCTGTAAGACTTATTATTTGATTAGATTTTTTTCTCTAACATTCATTACGTAATTAAATTATCTTATGATGAGTTACGTAAAAAGTGTTATCGAAACATGAGCGTGTTCCCCGCGATAACAAGATAGTGTCTCCAGCCGAGCTGGTAGTGTGAGCTTATGCTAGGTGGGTAAAGGTGTTTGAAATTTGTTCACAAACCACCGTTTACAAGATGTGAGGTCGTATTAAGCACGCCTTATGCTACTTGGATTAGTAAGGCACCCTCGGGTTGGGTCGCAAACCAACAAAGACAGAGCCTCCATACATCGTAGTAAAACGAGGACAGCATATGATTCAACCACCACCAGCAATTTGAGGAAGGGGTGCCATTCATATTCATGGGTGCTTAAAGTCAGATTAAACATGTTGAATTTAGCAGTCCATTTTTTCTCAAACCTTGAATTGTTTGCTTTCGATTTTTTATTCCGCGATGACTGGGTACCACATAAGTTTGCTTACAAAAATCATGTGTGGTCCAACAACGACTGTGATATTTACCTTATAAAATTACCTTTGAAATCCAACAGTTTTAATGATTTTGATTTGTAAAATGCTATAAAAGCTTGTGATTAAGATTTAATTAAAAACATATAGGCCACACCTTGGACTGACACACCAATTAACTCCAGGAAAGTGCATATCATTTGTTGAAAACTTGAAGTGCACATGATTCATGAGTCATGACTGCAAGCGCTGCTGCTCCCACATTGTTTTCATGCAACTGACGAATGCAGTGCCTTGTGTTGTAATTCTTCTGTTTCTTAATTTGCTTTTGTAAAATTAAAGAACACAAAAACACAGCCACAAATCGAACAAATGGCCTACAATCGCAAACAATACAATTGGATGGTACAAGACTATGAGTATTAATGCGACTTTACAGCATGAGTTTCATTGATCTTTCTAGTGTTCTTCATTAGGTTACTTGGTATTGGAATATTGTCGTGGTTTAATTAATTCATGTTGTACACACGCTCTTTTAAGGTTGTTCATAGAGTGGAAAACAATGAATTTATATGTAATCAACGTGAGATGATTTGGTATTGGAATACGGTCATTGGTTTAATTAATTCATGTTGTATGCATGCCATTTTAAGGTTGTTGATAGAGTGGAAAACATTGATTTTATATGTAACCAACACGAGATTTGGTATTAATTGGAATACAGTCATAGTTTAATTAATTCATGTTGTATACATACCGTTCTAAGGATTTTGTTGTCGATGGAGTATGATGACTACGCACGCAATCAACCTCAAGGAAATAAACAACCAAATGCAAAAGCAACATTTTATAGTGGTTCAGCTGCTGATTTTGCTTACATTCACTCCGTGATCCCTTCAGAAATTTCATTAACAAAGAATGACAACTTTTGTTTACAGTTGAAACCCCATTAGGTTTGGTTGTTGAGAGTATATCTAAAATTGAGGAAGACCGTCACATAAGGAGTTCAATTACTTCCCATATTGCTAATTGGTTTTGCAGCAGAATTTCAATTTCCTTCATCGACCCTAATAAAACCTAGGTCTTGTGTTCATCCATGTTATAACACGTCATGGAATGATTATACCACACGATTGTGTTCCAACGCCAGCCAATAATTTTTCAACAATTACAATAGTTGTAGGCAATTCACCTTATTAAGATGCCATGAATTCAACGTCAGGTTTTTCTGCAATTTGAACTTCCCCATTACTAAGTAAAAGGGTAAAGTGCAAGTAGTAATTTTGTTGGCATTAGTAATTTTAAAAGGAGACTTTGGATGCGGTCTCTATTTATCAATATTTTTTTACTATAACCTTGTTGGTTTTCCCTGAAATTAATGTAATAATTTATTTCTATTTATGTTACTATATATTTTAAATTAAAAATTGAAATTTATAGTTGTTTATGTTAATGAGATTTTAAATAAAAACCCATAATTTGTGAGATTAAATTAAATTATACTATTGTGTGTGCGTGTAATAAAAAAAAAATTATTGTACCAAAACATGGGTACATTCTTCAAAATCACACAAAAAATAATAATAATGGATATTAGACTTAATAACATTGGTAAATTTCTTCGATAAAACTTGACATGGATACATTCTCAAAATAAAAGAAAAATAATGCGTACATTTTAAGAATGCGTACATTTTAAGAATATTTAAGAATGCGTACATTTTAAGAATGCATATATTTTAAATATTTAAGAATGCGTACATTTTAAGAATAAAAATTTGAAAAAAATTTACATGAATGGATACATATAAGATTAAAAAATTGAAATCATTTTTTAAAAAGCTAAGGGTACAAACTTATTCTAATTTTTTATTTATTTGGAAATGTTTTGGATTAAAATTTAGTTAGGAGTTTAATAAAGGTGTGAGTATTAAAATCCTAAATCAATTATTAATTTTTATTTTAAAAAATTATGTAACTAACATGTAATTTCATTATTACATTAATGATATGGACTTAGATCAAAAAATGGTATAGAGCCAACTCTTCCCTCAAATTTGAAAAAATAAGGGTTCACAGAATTTTTCCAACCTAAACATGCAGCAGATCGTAGTGATTAAGATTGCTACTTCAACAATGTCCGTGCATAATATAATACAAAATTGCAACTTGATTACATTATTTTTAAGGTTTCCAAGCAAGTGTCGGAGTCTCCATTTCTTTCTAAAACCAGACACCGTCGATTATCAGCAACTGAGTTAGCAAAATATGGAAGAAAGAATTTCGAGATGTGGTTTGGTACTTTGTTTGTATCCTATGTGGGAACCATCAACCTCAAAATCCCCACCAGCACCAAGCCATGCACTCTCAGCCGCAGATTACTCCGCACGGTGTCGTTTTCGCACTTGATTCAAGAAAAAGATCTTCCAGCTAGTTGCCCGATCTCTTCCAAACTTCCAATCAACATAAGTATGTGGGAACCATCAACATCAAAATCCTATCACCACCAAGCCATGCACTCTCAGCATATTACTGCTCATGGTGTTGTTCTCGCACTTGATTCAAGAAAAAGATCTTCTAGCTAGGTGCCCGATCTCTTCCAAACTTCCAATCAACATGAGGTGCAATGGGGTCTGTTGGAATGTGAGTATTCAACCGAAATCTAATTGGTAATAAAGGGGGTGTTCGGGCAAGGATTTATGGGTCCGGCCCCTCACACAGCTCCCCGAGGGAATGTCAGTTTGTTGCTTGTCGGGCAATTTCTTGTTGATTTGTGTGCTGCAAGATAAGTTTACAGTTAGTTTGAAAAGTGCCATTGTGGGGCTTTTGGTGTAGGCCTTGAGGCTCGCAAACAAAACTAACAAGGGTCTGAGCGTGCCACTGTTATCTTTGTATAACAGATTGTTGAGTTAAAATGATTTAAATTGGTTGCATAAACATAAGCTTCCAGTTCCAATCAGTGGTTTTTTAGAGTTGGAAATTATGGTTTTTTGGACGTTTTGTTAATTGTTAATTGTGTATTTAATTTGCTTGATTAGAACTGATTTGCTGGGTTTAATTTTTGTTTCACAATTTCTTATAACCCAACATGCTGGGTTTGCTTTGCTTGCCCTGTATTAGTTTTAAATTGGAATTAAAGAATAAAACCAGAGGCGATAGACTTGAACAAAATGTTTAAAATCGTATAGGTTAACGGAAGTTGAATACTTCGAGGAAGATGGTCATTTGTGATGTAAAAGGTGTTTCAGGATGTTAATCCGGTTGTTATGTGGCAAAGATAAAAACGTTGCGTGATTTATTTTATTTATTTATTTAAAAAAAAAAAAAAAGAGATTAGATGGTGACTTCGCCACAACATTTGACCGTTCTGGAAGGACCGGAAAGACTCACAGAGGCATTTCAGTCTTCCTCTGGACACCATTGTTCGATTCACCAGCGTCGAAAATCGAACTCAAGATGTGCAGTGTCAAATACAAGTCTGAAATTCGTCCCAAACAACTAAATAATCCCGTAATTATTGTTGCGTGATTTATTTGAGAATATGAAAGACTGTCATAGTGATAACTTTCACTTGTTGAGATAAATGGTTTTTATTGTGTGACTTAAAATTTTGATTATTTTATTTAATAATCTACCATTCTCTTAAATATCATAGTCATTTAATTTTTTCACCACAGAAAATATTTGGCTATGAATCTGTGTGGGGTGTGTGGCTATTTCTTCGCTGGTTGTTTGGTCACAAGAGGAAAACACATATATACAGAATTAGAGATCTTTGCAAGTAAAGGGTGGTACAACCACTCCACCATTTATGAATTAGACTAACAAAGTTTCCGACTCCTTTTCTTTTGAAAAAAGTAGTTTCCATCTTCAAATGTGTTGATGGCCATTCATATTTTTGTGGGGAAACATAGGCATCCCGGGTGAATACATTCATACATATGCAAGATTGATCACGTGACTAGATTTTTTTTTTCTTCTTCTGTAAGACTTATTATTGGATTAGATTTTTTTCTCTAACATTCATTACGTAATTAAATTATCTTATGATGAGTTACGTAAAAAGTGCCATATAAACATGAGCGTGTTCCCCGCGATAACAAGATAGAGTCTCCAGCCGAGCTGGTAACGTGAGCTTGTGCTAGGTGGGTAAAGGTGTTTGAAATTTGTTCACAAACCACCGTTTACATGATGTGAGGTCGTATTAAGCACACCTTATGCTACTTGGATTAGTATGGCACCTCACTTTCTACAGGTTGGGCAGCAAACCAACAAAGACAGAGCCTCCATACATCGTAGTAAAACGAGAACAGCATATGATTCAACCATCACCAGCAATTTGAGGAAAGGGTGCCATTGATATTCGTGGGTGCTTAAAGTCAGATTAAACATGATGAATTTAGTAGTCCATTTGTTCTCAAACCTTGAAGTGGTTGCTTTCTATTTTTTATTCCGCGATGACTGGGTGCCACATAAGTTTGTTTACAAAAATCATGTGTGGTCCAACAGCGACTGCGATATTTACCTTATAAAATTACCTTTGTAATCCAACAGTTTTAATGACTTTGATCTGTAAAATGCTATAAAAGCATGTGATTAAGATTTAATTAAAAACATATAGGCCACACCTTGGACTGACACACCAATTAACTCCAGGAAAGTGCATATCATTTGTTGAAAACTTGAAGTGCTCATGATTCATGAGTTATGACTGCAAGCGCTGCTGCTCCCACATCGTTTTCATGCAACTGACGAATGCAATGCCTTGTCTTGTAATTCTCCTGTTTCTTAATTTGCTTTTGTAAAATTAAAGAACACAGAAAACATAGCCACAAAGCGAACAAATGGCCTACAATCGCAAACAATACAAGTGGATGGTACGAGACTATGAGTATTAATGCGACTTTACAGCATGAGTTTCATTGATCTTTCTAGTGTTCTTCATCAGGTTACTTGGTATTGAAATACAGTCGTGGTTTAATTAATTCATGTTGTATACACGCTCTTTTAAGGTTGTTCATAGAGTGGAAAACAGTGAATTTATATGTAATCAACATGAGATGATTTGGTATTGGAATACGGTCATTGGTTTAATTAATTCATGTTATATGCATGCCATTTTAAGGTTGTTGATAGAGTGGAAAACATTGATTTTATATGTAACCAACACGAGATTATTTGGTATTAATTGGAATACAGTCATAGTTTAATTAATTCATGTTGTATACATGCCGTTCTAAGGATTTTGTTGTCGATGGAGTATGATGACTACACACGTAATCAACCTCAAGGAAATAAACAACCACATGCAAAAGCAACAATTTATAGTGGTTCAGCTGTTGATTTTGCTTACATTCACTCCGTGATCCCTTTAGAAATTTCATTAACAAATAATGACAACTTTTGTTTACAGTTGAAACCCCATTAGGTTTGGTTGTTGAGAGTATATCCAAAATTGACAAAGACCGTCACATAAGGAGTTCAATTACTCCCCATATTACTAATTGGTTTTGTAGCAGAATTTCAATTTCCTTCATCGACCCTAATAAAACCTAGGTCTTGTGTTCATCCATATTATAACACGTCATGAAATGATTATACCACGCGATTGTGTTCCAACGCCAGCCAATAATTTTTCAACAATTACAACAGTTGTAGGCAATTCACCTTATTAAGATGCCATGAATTCAACGTCAGGTTTTTCTGAAATTTGAACTTCCCCATTACTAAGTAAAAGGGTAAAGTGCAAGTAGCAATTTTATCAGCATTAGTAATTTTAAAAGGAGACTTTGGATGAGGTCTCTATTTATCAATATTTTTTTACTAAAACCTTGTTGGTTTTCCTTGAAATTAATGTGATAATTTATTTCTATTTATGTTACTATATATTTTAAGTTAAAAAATGAAATTTATAGTTGTTTATGTTAATGAGATTTTAAATAAAAACCCATAATTTGTGGAATTAAATTAAATTATACTATTGTGTGTGTGTGTGTATTAAAAAAAAAAATTATTGTACCAAAACATGGGTACATTCTTCAAAACCACACAAATAATAATAATAATAATAATGGATATTAGGCTTAATAATATTACTAAATTTTTTCGATAAAACTTGACATGGATACATTCTCAAAATCAAAGAAAAATAATGTATCCATAGATGTTTAAAAAATGGATTAGAAAAAATTTGATCAGGTTAAAAAAATTAGTGCATTTTACATATAACAAATTAGCATATTTAAGAATGGGTACATTTTAAGATTAAAAATTTGAAAAAATTTACATGGATAGGTATATATAACATTAAAAAATTGAAAACATCTTTTAAAAAGCTAAGGGTACAAACTTATTCTAATTTTTTATTTATTTTGGAACTGTTTTGGATTAATTATAGTTAGGAGTTTAATAAAGGTTTGAGTATTAAAATCCTAAATCATTTATTAATTTTTATTTTAAAAAATTATGTAACTAACATGTAAATTCATTATTACATTAATACTAGAGACTTAGATCAAAAAATGGTATAGAACCAACTTTTCCCTCAAATTATAAAAAATATGGGTTCAAAGAATTTTTCCAACCTAAACATGCAGCAGATCGTAGTGATTAAGATTGCTACTTCAACAATGTCCGTGCATAATATAATAAAATTGCAACTTGATTACATTATTTTTAAGGTTTCCAAGCAAGTGTCGGAGTCTCCATTTCTCTCTAAAACCAGACACCGTCGATTATCAGCAACTAAGTCAGCAAAATATGGAAGAAAGTATTTCGGGATGTGGTTTGGTACTTTGTTTGCATCCTATGTGGGAACCGTCAACCTCAAAACCCCCACCAGCACCAAGCACCAAGCCATGCACTCTTAGCCGCAGACTACTCTGCACGGTGTCGTTCTCGCACTTGATTCAAGAAAAAGATCTTCCAGCTAGTTGCTCGATCTCTTCCAAACTTCCAATTCACATGAGGTGCAATGGGGTCTGTTGAAATGTGAGTATTCAACCGAAATCTAATTGGTAATAAGGGGGTGTTCAGGCAAAGATTTCAGGGTCTGGTTCCTCGCACAGCTCCCTGAGGGAATGGCAGTTTGTTGTTTGTCGGGCAATTCTTATTGCTTTGTGTGCTGCAAGATAAGTTTACAGTTAGTTTGAAAGGTGCCTTTGTGGGGCCTTTGGTATACGTCTTGAGGCTCACAATCAAAACTAACAAGGGTTTGAATGTGCCACTATTATCTTTGTATAACAGATTGTTGAGTTAAAGTGATTTAAATTGGTTGCTTGCGCCCCAAGTTACTTAAACTTCTTCTTTATCAAATGATTGTTACAGATGGGTTAAGTATGCATTAAGTTCTTTTCTTGCCTTGTAAACAAGGACTTTTAATTCATAGTCTTGTATGTTCAAAAAGGGGATTCAAGGCTTTCCAAACCATTTCCACGATCATAGTTTGTTTTAATGAAACCAACTCTTAACTTAATCAGATTCGAATGTACATTAAATTCTTAAGTAGAAAACAGTTGAAAATAACTTGAATATATGAAGGAAAGTAATTAAACGACATATCTACTACATATAAGTTTAAACAAAAATGTCACATCCCAGCCCGTGCCCCCACCACATCTCGGGCTCGACTCTACCGTAGCACGATATTGTCCGCTTTGGGCCCCGACCACGCCCTCATGGTTTTGTTTCTGGGAACTCACACGAGAACTTCTTAGTGGGTCACTCATTATTGGATTGCTCTCGCGCGCTACTCGCTTAACTTCGGAGTTCCTATGGAACCCGAAGCCAGTGAGCTCCCAAAAGGCCTCGTGCTAGGTAGAGATGGGAATATACATATAAGGCTTACAAGATCCACTCTTCCGGGCGATGTGGGATCTTACAATCCACCTTCCTTAGGGGCCCGACGTCCTTGTTGGCACACATCCAGCCAAGGATTGGCTCTAATACCAAATTGTCACATTCCGGCTCGAGCCCCTACCACATCCCGGGCTCGACTCCACCGTAGCACGATATTGTCTGCTTTAGGCCTCGACCACGCCCTCACGGTTTTGTTTCTAGGAACTCATACGAGAACTTCTCAGTAGGTCACTCATCATGGGATTGCTCTCGTGCGCTACTCGCTTAACTTTGGAGTTCCTACGGAACCCGAAGCCAGTGAGCTCCCAAAAAGCCTCGTGCTAGGTAGAGATGAGAATATACATATAAGGCTTACATGATCCACTTCCCTAGGCGATGTGGGATCTTACAAAAAGACTCGGGTAATATTAAACCTTATCGGGCAAGGTACAACTTCTTGCAGCCATTTATCTTTTGAGTTTACAGAGGTTTATATGTGGTGTAGGATGAAAAATGAATAGGTTTCACACGAGAGAATCGATACTACAATACTAAGGGAAGGTAGCAGAGCTTTTACACTAGACAATATTAAGGGAAGGTAGTAGAGCTTTTACACTAGACAAAAGATGGATTTTCCTAAGGGAACTATAGCTAAAAAGGACTGGATATGGATAAGATTTAGATTTCTGGGTACGAACTGGCTTGAAAGCAGAGTTTGTATGCTTTTTGATTAGTTGGTTAAGTGTCCTTGTCTTTGGTGTCCCTTTCTCCTTTTATAGACAATTTGGCCTAACCCTTCTTGGCCCTGTTTCTAGCTGATGGCTTTTGGAGGGCAATGAGTCATCCCTTATTTACTTGTCATGCCCTTAAAAAGTGATTTTTGGCTGGTGGTGAGTTAGTCTCTATCATCCATTATTTCAATCATAAGCACATGGCCTATGCCTTAGCTGAAATGGTTTCAATTTGTTTCAGGCCTATAGACTGGGCTTCGGGTGAGTCCTTATTTTCTTTGGCACCTTTGGGCCTTCATTACCATAAAACTCAACGTTAAATATTAACCCAAACAGGGAGTATTCTAAGTTATCATTCAGCTTCGAAGAAAGTTGAGATTTCATTCTAAAATTATTTAGACATGGACTAATATACTCTGGTGCTACGAATAAAGTTGCGAGTTTACTCTATAAATTCAATTGGCAACATGAAAAGTAGCTCAGTTCTTTATAAGCTCATGCATTGACTACTAAATTTTTGGGTGATCATCACAAAACCATGTGGTATTATCAATTTACTCGTGATGCATCAAACTTTTGACGCTATACAATGTATCCAAAAAATATTAACCATGTGGTCGAATTATAACAAACTAACAATTCTAAGGGGGATTTCTTTGTAGCGGCGAGATATGCCATTACGGCTCCAAGTGTTGCATCGGCGGAGGCCTTTGTGTTGCTTCGGGGTTGCAAGGTGGGCTCCTCTTTGGGTCTTACATCTATTGTTTTCGAGTCTGACTCCCTTGAATCTATTGTTGGATTTAACCAATATAAATCAACATTTAAGTGGTCTACTACATGTAATAGGAATGTAATATTGGAGAATAATGTTGTTGTGATTTAATCTCTTAAAGATATCAATCCTATATAAGGTGTCTTATATTGGAAATAGGATTGATGGAATCCTTAATTGAATATGATTATGATATTTGACTTGGAGGCTAATAAAGTAGGTATAAGTTTCCTTTATGGATGGAAACCATAACTTTTAGCCTATATAAAACACCGGTCCCTATAAGCCCTAGAACACACAACATAACGCTTCCCATAGAGTAGTTGTATTCGGCTAGGTGTTTATAGAAGACATTGATGTTGCTGTGGAATCAGGTTTGTCACTCATTCGTTTGTGTTTTAATTGTATAACCTTATACGACTAACAGTTGGTATTAGAGCCATTGGTTATATAATTAAAACCTATTAAGATTGAAGTTTGATTAAAGTTGTCGAGAAAATTGATGAACTGAGCTTTAAATTTTATTTATTTATTTTTTTTAAGCAACATGTTGAGAGTACATACAATTGTCTTGAAATTTTGTGCAATTTGTCAACTCACATCCGATCAATTGCCGTGAGTAAAGCATAACTGCAGTGATACTTCTTGAGCAATTGTATAATTAATATATTGTCGTTATGACCTATTTCCTGGGACCGCATGCCTCTTGCAACCAATTGCATTTAGCTCTGATGTGACATCCCACATCGCCCAGGGGAGTGATTCTTAAATGTATATTCTCATCTCTACCTAGCACGAGGCCTTTTGGGAGCTCACTGGCTTCGAGTTCCATTGGAACTCCGAAGTTAAGCGAGAAGGGGGCTAGAGCAATCCCATGATGGGTGACCCACTGGGAAGTTGCTCTAGCCCCCTTCTCGCTTAACTTCGGAGTTTCAATGGAACCCGAAGCCAGTGACCCACTGGGAAGTTGCTCTAGCCCCCTTCTCGCTTAACTTTGGAGTTCCAATGGAACCCGAAGCCAGTGAGCTCCCAAAAGGCCTCGTGCTAGGTAGAGATGGAAATATACATTTAAGGATCACTCCCCTGGGCGATGTGGGATGTCACAATCCACCCCCCTTAGGGGCCCGACGTCCTCGTCGGCAGACACGCGGCCAGGGTTAGGCTCTGATACCAATTTGTCACATCCCGGCTCGGGGCGGATCATTTCCAGGGCCCGCTCCACCACCATAGCACGATATTGTCCGCTTTGGGCTTACTATTCCCTCACGGTTTTATTTTTGGCAACTCACGAGCAACTTCCCAGTGGGTCACCTATCATGGGATTGCTCTAGCCCCCTTCTCGCTTAACTTCGGAGTTCCAATGGAACCCGAAGCCAGTGAGCTCCCAAAAGGCCTCGTGCTAGGTAGAGATGGGAATATACATTTAAGGATCACTCCCCTGGACGATGTGGGATGTCACATCTGATCATTCATGATTGTTTCAATTAAAACCATTATGTATGAGGTTTTGGCATATTAATAATTAAGAATTATACATTGCTATTGATTTGTGACATGATTTAGACTTGTATATATGCACTTGTAGAGTGCATCAAATCAGTTATAGTCCTATAATATTCTACGGAATTGGGATCTCTTTTGCATGCAACAATTCCTAACTGCTTATTCCTAGAAATTATGCAGTGTTGAGTCATTCAATTTTAAAGAAGGAAAGTGGGTTATGCTCATGCGTATTGCTTGTGCACTAAAAGAGGTTTGGAGCCCATTGCAAGTATGCAATGAATTTATTGTAAAAGTTGGTCTTTCTGCATATGGGGCGTAAAGTTTATAAAATCTGAGCCTGCATCGTGAACCTGTGATTACATGTTGGTTTGATTGCCATATCACTTTTAACTATTCTACATGAATATTCATGTCAATTGCTTCAAGTCGTAATACAACTGTGGCCTAATTAATTTACTTAGAGACTGAATGCAAATTGCTTAATCAATTAGATTTGGATTTTAAATGTGGCAAGCTTGCTACTGTTAAAGCTCTTATCGTATTCGGTTATGATAAAGGGATGTAAAGAAAAGTTTGATTAGAATGTTTTACCATATACTGCCGATGTGTTCTCAAGTTGTGTGAGCATGTGTACAAATTTACATTTGTTCTAACCTTGCATTGGAGAATTTCTTGAGATCCCTCAGTCGAACGAGCCCAATGAAGAGGTTCATATACACATTAGTATATGAAATTTAGGTATGATTTTACTTTTGGTCTTCATGATAAATTATGTAAGGAATGGTTGTGTTGGATTCATGAAGTGTTAAATTGTTCCCGCAAATTTTAGCCATGTCGTGACGTCTTTCTAATTGTAGGAGATGGAATTAGTCATATCCTATAATTTATCAATACTATTGGGATATGTTGTGCCTATGATTGTAATAACATATATTACAGTTGTGTTGCAGGGAAGCATATGCTAAGTTTTATGCATGTCAACTATATACATGTCTATTAATGAATTTTAATAAAATTCCTATACATGAAAGTAAGTCATACATATTTTGGCAACATTTGTTAAGCAAATGGCATGTATAGTGTTGCTTGTATGGCTAATTTGGTTCAAGCATGAGATGACATATTTTTAATATTGCCGTGGGTTTTGGACTATAATGAATTGGAGTTTTGTTTCCCCTAATATTCACGAGATGTGAATGAACTTTTATGCCATTAATAGAACAAGAAATATGTGTGACTAATCAATCAGGTTTGTCTACAATTTTGCTTTCCTATCTCAATATAGTCATTTAATTGTACATGACTAGTTAACTATGAAATTGATGCATAATTTATAGATTGACTGAGAATGACATAAAGCATTCAGTGACAAGAACAAGGGTATTATACAAATGAATAAGGTTTGTAGTAATGTGACAATTCTCATTTGTATTTTTATCTATTCTTATATAAGAATTATGGTTGGTCATGTGATTATATATATGTTTACAAAGAAGTGGTGAACTTATGAAGGCATGAGATATGTAATCCATTCAAAATATGTGACTTAATTGATAAGCATGAATTTCAAACATGTATTATTGTTTGTGGTTTTTCCTATGCCTAAAGAATTTAAACAATGCTTTGATTACTAAATTTTTATGTGTCATAAGGGGAGAAGAAAAGAAACTTTTCAAGGCTAATGTATGGCAAATATTGGAGATGTTTTCTATGGAAGAAAATAATTTTGGTTGTTCCTTTTATTTAATTTGGTATTTACAAAGCTAATGCATGATTTTAATGCTACGTTTAGTAGTTTTGAGTTACGGAAAGAAATATATAAAAGGAAAGGAACATGTTTGACTTAAGAAAACATTTGAGTGATTTAGCTTTTAAATTAAAGGAATGTATTGTTCTTTCCCATTACATAAAGTATTTCTATTAAGTAATTGACTCCATAATGATAAGTATTGACATTCTTTTGGTGGAATAAAACTTGTTCTATATGTGATTAATCTCTTTCAAGTATGTTGTCATGTTTCTTGAGATTAATTTAATGTCAAAGGGAGTCATGAAGGAATTAGTGCCATTTGTTGGCAAGACTCGACGCTTGAATCAGGTTATCATAATTTTGTCGCTTACAATTAATTAATCCACGTGACTTTTGTATTGTTTCAGGATGGAGTTAAACAATGTCTTTTCAACCAAAGCAAGCCACAACGGCTTAATTGATGATGGGACTGTGTTTTTGAGTTACGTTGGTCAACTTTGCATCTTAATTAGAATAAAAGGGATAATCTTCTTGCCTACAGGTGTGGATTACATCTTTTAGTTTAATTAAGATGGCATAGTATGAGTTTTTCACAAAAGTTGTGAAAATCTTCATCTTGCCTACATGTCTTGAAGTTTTTCTTCAAGGTGCTTTTGTGACATAAAATCTAGTACTAGAAACTAGTTAATTTTCTTGCCTACAGCGTAATTTAATTTAGTTTCATGAAGTTTGTTGGGATAAAGTTCCATGCCATCAGTTACAAATATCTCCACTATGAGCCCTGTAATAGGTTGTGGTTTTAAGGCATGGAAACCGTTTGCATCATGATGTATCTTTGTGTCTCTTTATGAGACTTGTTGATGCAAAGTATTGGACCCAAGAAGGTTAATCAAGGATTGCTAAGGTACGTATTGTTTAAGTCTTATGCTTGTAAATTTTTTCAATTTGAACTATGATGTCAATTTAGAGGATGATATTTGACTACTAGAGTTTCCTTTGGACATCGAAATTGAATTTGTTATGGATGCATAAATTCATGGTAGATGCACATAATTGTTTCTGGAAGAATTAGGGTCTTGATTTAAATTGGATGAATGACATGTCCAATAGTCACCATTTGACCTGAATTTTGGATATGTTTAACATATAGATGTCTACTATGTGTCGGCAATTTTCGTAATTTTCTGCCATATATTTTAATTATGGTGAATTTATTAGTAACCCATGCTCGTATAGACAGTTTTACTAGCAGATTGTGTTGGCCTTTTTGAGACATGACTTTAATCTCCAATTGGATTCTTTAAGTCACATTTTTCGTGTGCTAGTCAATCATTTGATGAAATATATATCAGATATGAAGTTGTTATCAAATTGCATATTAAATTGCATGACATGGTTTGTGCACTGCCTCAGTTGTGAGGATTTCCATCTTGCCCGCAGATGTTGGAAATCACTATGAAAGTAACTGGTATAGTGCATAGATCAGTGTCAAAAACATATTAATTCATCTTGCTCACAAGTGTTGAATTAATTTATTTTATGAAGTTTTTGGGATATTTTACTTGGACATGTGCCTATTTGGTATTTTCAGTTGTGTCCGTTGGCTACAAACATCGTTTGTATTGTTACTGATCTAATGAAAGTGATGTGTGATTGTTTTGGAGATGTATTCACACCTGCAAGTGATGGTGGTTTCATTAGATGAAGGATATTTGCATTGGCAGATTTAAGGCTTCGAAGAAGCATAAAGTGTAACTTGTGAGTTACAATAAGGTGGACCAGAGATGATATAAAGTAAGACATTTTGGTTAATTTAAAGTTTCATCTCTTGATCATAATTTGTGTTTCATGTGAATGAGGATCTTAGCATGTGTGATTATGAAGGTTCTGGGTTGTGTCAATCCTACAACCTTATTAGTTCCATGTTAAGAAATGCATTTGACAGAAATTGCATTAAGGACGAGATGTAATCACTGTTACATGGCCACTAAAGTAACATTAGTCTCCAATCTCAAAGTATAAACATGAATATTACATTTTGTAAACCAAGTGGGAGAATGTTGTATTTATCCAATATAAATCAACCTTTAAGTGATCTACTACATGTAATAGGAATGTAATATTGGAGAATAGTGTTGATTGTGATTTAATCTCTTAAAGATATCAATCCTATATAGAGTGTCTTATATTGGAAATAGGATTGATGAAATCCTTAATTGAATATGATTTTGATACTTGACTTGGAGGTTAATAAAGTAGGTTTAGGTTTCCTTTGTGGATGGAAACCCTAACTTTTAGCCTATATAAAGCACTGATCCCTATAAGCCCTAGAACACACAACATAGTGCTTCCTATGAGTAGTTGTATCCGGCTAGGTGTTTATAGAAGATCTTGGTGTTCCCGTGCTCCGCTACTTTTATGTTCGACTTCCATGACCGCCGTCGGAATCAGGTTAGTCACTCCTTCATTTATGTTTTAATTGTATAATCTTATAAGGCTAACATCTATCTCATGCCTTTCTGATTCGATGGAGGATGGTTGCTAGGAGGCCTTTCTGATCTTGATGAGAGTCAAGGAGTTGGAGAAGTCTTTTCAGAATTGTCGTTGGTCTTGGGTTCCAAGATCAGCCAATGCTGCGCCAGACTCTCTTGCGTCAGCAAACAATCCGGAGATGTGTGATGTTATTTGGGTTGATCGACCCCCATCTTCTTTGGTGCATGTGCTGAACAATGATGGTTTACCTTGTCCTCAATTAATTTATTTTGACAGTGTAGGGGCGACGTTTTGCATGGTTGCAGCGTCCGGGAATATAATTCTCAGTTATCAAAAAAAAAAATTAACGGTGTGACATCATACTAAAAGGAATTTCTCGAACTTGGATGTGATCGTACTTGAGGGCCAGAAAGCCCAACAGTTGCCATGTCGACACGTGTCATGCGACAGTAACGTAGGCAGCAAGTACATAATCCCCACTTCCCCATGACCATTTCGCACGAGCATTCTGAGCTAGCTGTTGAGTGAGACTCGGAGACTGATAGTGAGAGAGGTCTTTTGTGATCTGGTAAGTAGCTTCATCTAAAGATCAAATCAAACAATTTTTTTACAACTGATTTAAAATTTTAACTTCTCACATAATTTGGTATGATCCGTTCCTGTTTTCGCAATATTTTGATCACTGCATGAACAAATATTAAGAGATTTTCTCAATTTGTTGTAATTTCAATTTTTAGTATTAAGGTAATCACTTTTGTGTCTGATTTAATGATCCTTTCATTGGGTCTCTTTTGTTTGAGTAATCTAAGGACCCCATGATCTTCAGAGTCTTCAAATTTGCATGATCATAATTTTTGGGTCTATATTTTTTTTTATTAGTCTGTCAACCGTATGAGCCCGAAAGTCTACGATTTTGCTCGATCATCTTGTTCTGCATTTCATGTTAATTTTTATTTTGTTGATTTTGGACTTGGGATTAGCCAAGTTGGTTACCAATCCCCCTCCACGTAGATTAGATTAAATTAATTAGAATATCGAACAAAAATTAATTTTTAGATTTGATTAATTTTTATTTTTTGAAATATTGGTTTGGTTAATGTGTTTCAGAATAAGGACATCAGAGATGGCAACTGTGGCATCCTCGCACTTTGTGTCAAAGACTTCCCATGTCAATGGAGCTTCGGGGTTAGATACCAGAACAAACTTGGGGCAGATGGGTATGTGGAACCAACCCATGACTCACAACGGGCTAAGATCTTTGAGCAATTTGGATATGCTTAGGATGAAGATCCGTTCCAATGCGGTTGCTAGGCAAGCCATGAGGAAATCTGAGAAGACCGAGAGTGATCGGTGTGTGGGGAAGATTGTATGTGGGAATGGCATGAACTTGGTGTTCGTGGGGGCAGAAGTTGGTCCATGGAGCAAAACTGGTGGTCTTGGTGATGTTCTTGGAGGACTCCCACCGGCAATGGCGGTTAGTCAATTTCATAAGTTTTCTGTAATTTTCACATTTCATCTCAATGGGTTTAATTGAACTGATTTTTATTCCTGATTCATGTCTAGGCTAACGGGCACCGTGTTATGACGGTGTCTCCACGCTACGATCAGTACAAAGATGCATGGGACACTGGTGTACCAGTTGAGGTAAGATTTGCAGATATTATATATGCTTCTTATACTTGTTAAGTCTCGCATTATTTTGAAAATGTTTTCGTAGTTTCATGTTTCGGTGAGTAATGTATGCCCTGGCGGATATTTTCCTTGAATGATCAGAAGTTTTGTGTATATGCAGATAGAAGTTGGTGGTAGGGTTGAAACTGTTCGCTTCTTCCACTGCTACAAACGCGGAGTTGATCGTGTCTTTGTGGATCACCCGTCATTCCTTGAGAGAGTATGAATTTTCTTTCTGTTGTCTAAGGTTGAAAACTGCTAGATTATTGTATGCATGAGGGTTCAGTTAGATCCCTGACTGATGCTTGTTTTTCTGGATACGAAGGTATGGGGCAAAACTGGATCCAAAATCTATGGCCCGAGTGCAGGAGAGGATTACAAGGACAACCAGTTTCGCTTCAGCTTGTTGTGCCAGGCAAGTATTGTTCTTTTGTTTGATTTATTTTTCTCTAACTTGAGCAATTATCCACTTGAAGGAATAGAAATCAAACTATACCGGTCTTATTCATAGGAGTATTTCTCTGCGAATAGAAAAGATGAATCTTACAAACATGCATGAAGTTCAATTACGATTTTTATGAACTTTCAGGCTGCTTTGGAGGCACCAAGGGTTCTTAACTTGAACAGCAACAAATACTTCTCCGGAACGTATGGTGTGCATCTTTCTGTTTTTCTCGGAAGCTTTTGCTTAACGAAAAGTGTAATTTCATGAAGAAATAGAAATACTAATGATGTATCCATGGGTACCACAATGCAGGTGATGAAGTTGTATTCATTGCTAATGACTGGCACACTGCCCTTCTTCCCTGCTACTTAAAAGCGATCTACAAACCGAAGGGGATTTACGAAAATGCGAAGGTAAGGCATCTCTTGGGTTTGAAGGGCATTTTTTACATGAGAAATTGATCAATGAATTGCAGGTTGTATTTTGCATCCACAACATAGCTTACCAGGGCAGATTTCCCATTTCGGATTTCTCAGTTCTTAATTTGCCCGAAAACCTTAAGGGTTCTTTCGACTTCATTGACGGGTATTGATCTTACATTTGATATAGAAACTCTATTAAGGACTCAACACCTTACTCGTCGAAGTGAGAAATTATTCCTCTTTCTTAATGTTCGGTTTGCAGGTATAACAAGCCTGTGAAAGGAAGAAAAATCAATTGGATGAAGGCCGGAATACTAGAGTCGGACAGAGTTGTAACTGTAAGCCCATTCTATGCACAAGAACTTGTTTCTGGAGAAGACAAAGGTGTGGAATTGGATAACATTATTCGCAAGACCGGCATCACTGGTATCGTGAATGGAATGGACGTACAAGAGTGGAATCCGGCCACAGACAAATACTTAGATACCAAATATGATAGCACAACTGTGAGTAACTCCTAAGGATTTTTAATTCCTTGAAGAATGGGGCAGGAAAAGAAACCATTTTACTGATCAGAATTGTATGTTTAGGTACTGGATGCAAAGCCTCTGGTGAAGGAGGCTCTTCAAGCAGAAGTTGGGTTGCCAGTTGACAGGAACATCCCTGTGATCGGATTCATTGGTAGGCTAGAGGAGCAGAAAGGGTCGGATATTCTAGTAGAAGCTATCTCGAAATTTGTCGGGGAGGAGGACGTGCAGATAATAGTCCTTGTAAGTATCTGTTGAGTTTGCTTCCTTTGGCACTTTTCTGTTGGCAGTAGGCATAGTTTGATCGAAGGATATGTTCTTTCTTTTAGGGGACCGGCAAAAAGTACATGGAGACGCAGATAGAACAACTAGAGATCAAATATCCGGGCAAGGCTGTAGGAGTTGCAAAATTCAATGTCTCGCTAGCCCATATGATCATTGGCGGTTCTGATTTTATGTTGGTCCCAAGTAGATTCGAACCCTGCGGTCTCATTCAGTTGCATGCTATGAGATATGGAACGGTAAGGAGCTAGATCACTCCCACTTTGTTCTCATTTGATATTTGCACCGCCAATGTCTTAAACTGATGAATGCAATAACTTCAGGTGCCTATTGTTGCCTCAACTGGTGGACTTGTCGACACTGTCAAAGAAGGTTTTACTGGATTTCAAATGGGAGCTTTCAACGTCGAAGTAAGTCAACGCTTGGCTTGCATCTAAGATGCACAATTTTACTTCTTTTCTATGCCCTACTTATATAACATCATAATAATGAATTGTCTCGTTTGATTTTTTTTTTTTTAGTGTGACGAAGTTGATCCAGCAGATGTAACTGCAATTGCTACTACTGTCAAAAGAGCTGTTGCAACTTACGGTACTCCTGCGTTGAATGAGATGATCCAGAACTGCATGGCCCAAGATCTTTCGTGGAAGGTTAGTTTAACACGGAGTTGCTAAGCAGCTCGTCGAGACAAATAAGTTGAGTTTAATTTTTGGTTCTGCAATCAGAACATTAATTGAAAAGTGTTGTGTTTCGTTCAGGGACCTTCGAAACAATGGGAAAAGTTGCTGTTGAGCCTGGAAGTTGGTGGCAACGAACAAGGCCTTGAAGGAGAAGAGATTGCTCCTCTTGCCAAGGAAAATATTGCCACTCCCTAGAGCATTAGGTTTCGGATATTAACGTATAAGCTAGCATGCTAACTTCCACCTGTGGCAACGGCTGGTGGTTGGTGTAACCTTCAGCTGCAAGAGAGAGCCATATGCTTGGTGGTGGAAATCCAAGAGATTTTATTCTGTCAATTAAGTTCGCGGAGTTGAATAACATAATGAATCTGCCACGGCTTTGCTGCGGTCGTAAAGAGTTGGACAACAAGTTTTTTCTGTTCTTGCCTTGTTCTTGTACGTTTTATACGTCTTGCAGGCAAATAAAAAATGCAGATCACTTGTAGGGTTCTTATTCTCTTCCTATTGTATGCTTGCAGTACATGTCATCTGAATACAAGATTTTGATGCATTCGTGTAATTTTCGGCATTAATTCCCGAACAAGAGAGGGTACCTCGTTGCTTCTTGTAAAGAGATTACAACCGATTGTTGAATAACAACTCAGTATGTACAAATGTAACAAAAGATTAAGAACCAAACAAACTTAGAGCTGCTTAGACCACACAAATTTAAGCCAAAACTGGTCATCCTGCCATGTCATTACAGACATTAGAACACAATGACGATGTTTTTGTGGAATCTTAGCTACTAATAGCGTGGTCTCTGATAAGCTGTGTAGAGATTGTACTGTGTCACAACGGCATATAAACCCATGTGTTATTATCTCGCATCACATATAAATCCGGTAACACTTGAGATTTTCCTCTTTCATAAAGGTGTATGTCTACTTTTGAAGTAAGACATGCGAGTGAGTCAGAGAAAGTCTCTCAACAAGGCCTATTACTGAGAGATCAGATTCCTCTGGTGGATCCAACAGTCCAAATTCAATCACAGCTAAGTTGTTTGATCATCCAAGTGTTTCGAATCCATTTTATACATTGAGCACCCGAAAAGCACACAAAAAACAGAATCAAGAGAACATTTTTGCAATGGAAACAAAATCAAAGCACTAACAAAAGGGTATATATGATGGTGGAAGGTAAAATAATAGTAAATTAGGACTCAAGTAATCAATCCAATTGCTCCAGGTAATAATTTCAGTAACAAGCATGATGATGCTCTAGGGGAAGTGAACATATAGACCAAACAGAAAAATTTGTACAGGGCATTTTGATCACATCATTCGTATGACAACTCTGACAAAAGTATAGGGTTTCTTGAATTTCATCACACACGATTTCACACTAGCTTCTCTCTGTGTTAGAATTATCTTAGTCAGACAATCGTCGCTAATAGATTAGATAGATACCCCAAAGTATTTAAATGGAACTAATTGTGAAAAGTGCATGGACATGGTGGAGAAAAGACATTAGACTTACGTAGCAGTGAGACATGTGGATCAGCAAACATCTCATGTTTGTTTGCGGCCGTTGAATTGTTAAATCATGCGTATGAAAGCAAAGCAAAGCAAAGCAAAGCAAAGCAAAACAAAGAGTGGAAGAAGATAAAGGAGATAAGATTATTATTCCCCGCAAGCAGCCAGAACCGGCCGCTTTTGCTTTGCTTGGCATGCATGCCACGCATCTTTGTCCCCTTCGGCAATTCTCTTTGCCGTTTTTCTTCGACCCTGAAAGAAATCCCAACGGCAACAGCCTAACAGTAACATCTCCTTTATTAAAAAGAAGCGAGGAGAAGAAAAGGTCAATCGAAAATTATAGTAAGGGATGCTACCGATCTTTTCTCCTGGACTTTCTTGCTCTACCTTCTCGACTTGTTTCTCATTTTGCAATGTTGCACGGTGATCAGAATTGTCCGCTTGCTATACAGTTATTGTTGTCAAAATTTCAATATATAATTGGAAACATAGTTGTCTATTTATTGAGTACGTATTAAATGACTAAACAATTTCAAATTTGATTGATTTTTAACAAACTTAAATAGACAGTTTCAATTATCGAGCAATAGCATAACGAGAAGAAAGCCGAAACAAATCCTCTTAAAGTAAAATCTGTGATTTGCCCACTCTTACCTTTCACGCAACAATGAGTTGAACTCGAATGTTTGAGGTCTGAGACCTCCCACATTGAGTGGATTGGGAATGGGATCATGTGAAGCTTGTCGGACAACAGTTATTTGGTCCCCACCAAAAACCTCATCGCCATCGCAAAACGCCAACACCATTGCATGAATCATAGCATGGATGTGAAGGAAGAATCAAAGTAGCTCACACAAATCACACACCCACATACATTTTCTTCATCAGAAACGGCAAAAGTAGATAGCCTTTTATTCTTTTGGTCCCCATTGTAATTTCAACCCCTCCTATTACTAAAACTTAAGGATTTGTCTATCCGTCTAATACTGTTGGGGTAATTTGAACTAATAATGCATGTCACGTAAGAAAATTAAACACATAATAATACTTTAGTGACGTGAATTGGTTTCGCATTGATTATCAATCGTGTAATACAAATTTTAAAAATTAAAACGCATGACAAATGACAAATTGGAACGGGGTTAAAGTTGGATCACATCCTCAGTTTCTTTCACTTTTTACTCTAGTGCTTGTTGCCCCTATAAGCCCTAAGGTCATCTCCAATCGAAGGGTCCAGAGGGTTAAAGGATCGAAAATAGCCCAAAAGTCGTCTCCAACTGAGGGATAGGCCAAAGGGCTCGTGGGCCCCATTGGATAAAAAAGGGCCAAAGGGCCAACTGGCTAGCCCAAAGCAGCCAACCAGCCAGTCTCGGGTCGAGCCAGAATTTTCATTATTCATGTTGGTTATATCCGATAGCATTGTACTTATTCCTATCAGTTATATCATACGGGAATGGTGGGACAAAATTTCAAATACAACGTCTAGTTACCTTTGGATTCTTTTTTTTTTTTTTTTTGGGCCAAATTATTATTTTTTTTTTTATGAATTTAATTTGTAGTTTTTAAATTTAAGTTGTTGTTTTTAAATTTAAGTTGTTATATTTAAATTTAAGTTGTTGTAGTTTTTAAATTTAAATAATAAAATTTTGTTTGGCCCTTTGGCCCTTGGAGACGTTTTTTTTGTGACAGGGCTTAAACGAGCCCTATGGTCCTTTGACACTCGGTTGGAAATGGAGGAAAATATGATCATGTATTGTTCATTAAAATATTAATATCTTGGAGGGTTAAAGGGCTAAACGAGCCTTCTGGCCAACCTTCGGTTGGAGACTGAATGGTCTAAAGAGCCGAAAATAACTTGAAAACCGTCTCCAACCGAGGGCTAAGCCAAATGGCTTGTGTGCCCCGCGAGACCAAAAAAAAGCCAAAGGGTCAACCGGCTAGCCATCTTCAACTAGCTCGCTGGCTAGCCCCCCTTTTTTATTTTTTTTTTTGGACCTTTTTTTTTTATTTCTAATTTTTTCCTACATCATTTCTCATATATTTTTTACCATTCCATATTATCTTACCTCATTTTATTTCAATTCTTCACATTCCATACTATAGCTTTTTGGTCCTTGGTTGGAGATGATTTTTTGTCACAAGACTCTGTTTGGCCTATAGTCCTCTAATGCTTCGGTTGAAGATGATAAGAAATATAGTCATATATTGTTCATTAAAATATTAAATTCTTAGTGAACTAAAAGGCTAAAACGAGTCATCTATCTCTCATTCGGTTAGAGATGATCTTAATATCTAACCGTCTACGAACTGAAATCTAATCTTCTCTCTCTCTCTCTCTCTCTCTCTCTCTCTCTCTCTCTCTCAACTTCACAGTTGCGTGTCTACATTGGACATTGTGCCCTTTCAGTGCCCAGCTCATTTCTGAATTTCTGACAGTGAGTGTCAGAGAGTGAACTCACAGCTCTATATATCACTCCTCTCTCTCTCCCCTCACTGCTGCCCCGCTCTCTCTCTCTCTCTCTCTCTCTCCATTGTTGCCCAATTTGGAGCTGCTGCAGCTGCTACATTCTTCCCTTTTCAGTCTCCAAGCTGTGCAGTGTGCTCCAAAATGGCGGCCACCACCAGCTTCCCCTACCCCTCTGCAATTTTCCTGTCAGTCCTCATCATTTCAGGTAAAACCCAGCTCCCAATTTTCCCATTTACTTCCAAAGTTCCAATCTTTTTTGAAAATTTTGAATTTTGGTCAGCGAATTTACAACATTTTATCACTGTTTTGTTTTTGTTTTTGAAAAGGGTTCATGTTTCCAGAAACGGTAAATTCAATGGGAATAAACTACGGCCAAATCGCCAACAACTTACCGTCACCGGACGACGTCGTTCCGCTGGTGAAGTCCATCGGCATCTCCAAGATCAAGCTGTACGACGCCGATCCCAAAGTCCTCAAAGCCTTCGCCAACACTGGCGTCGAGTTCATAGTGGGCCTCCCCAACGAGTACCTCTCCAAGGTCCAGGCCCCGGCCCAGGCCCAATCCTGGGTCAAGTCCAACGTCCAGGCCCACCTCCCCGCCACCAACATCACAAGCATCTTCGTCGGCAACGAGGTCCTCACCCTCAACGACACGTCGTTGAGCAACAACCTCCTTCCGGCAATGCAGAGCGTCCACTCCGCCCTCGTTGGTCTAGGCCTCGATAAGCAAGTCGCCGTCACCACCGCCCACTCCCTCTCCATTCTCGAGACCTCGTTTCCGCCCTCCGCCGGCGCTTTCCGCCGAGATCTGACTAGCTGCATCACTCCGATCCTCAATTTCCACGCCAAAACCGGATCGCCATTCCTGATCAATGCCTACCCTTACTTCGCCTACAAGTCGAATCCAAAGCAGGTGCCGCTCGACTACGTCCTCTTCCAGCCGAACTCTGGCTCCGTCGATCCCGCCACCAATCTCCACTATGACAACATGCTCATCGCCCAGATCGACGCCGTGTACTCCGCCCTGGGCTCCCTCGGTTTCAAGAAGCTCCCGGTCCACATCTCCGAGACCGGGTGGCCGTCGAAGGGAGACGAGGACGAGGCCGGAGCGACGCCGGAGAACGCGAAGAAGTACAACGGGAATCTGATCAAGCTCATTTTCCAGAAGAAGGGAACGCCGCTCAGGCCCGGGTCGGATCTCAACATCTACGTCTTCGCTCTGTTCAACGAGAACATGAAACCCGGCCCGAGTTCAGAGAGGAATTTCGGGCTTTTTAAACCCGACGGGTCGCCTGCGTACTCAATCGGCCTCGCGGCGGGCAACATTTCCTTTGGTAACTCCAGTTCGAGTTCGGGTTCGGGTTCGGGTTCGAGTTCGGGCCAGGGACAGGTGAACCCGATTAGTAACGGTAGATCCCCGTCGGATTTTTCCGGCACGCCATACTTGTCCATTTCCTCCGCCCCGGCCACAGTAAGTCCTCCCAACTTTACCTTACTGTGAAGAGTGTGATAGTTGTAAACTGGACAGGTGTCGATTCGTTAGTGGTCGTTCATTCGTTGATAAGATTTAGAAGTGATTTTATAATTGGATTTGGATCCTCTCGTGAGTCCAAAGAGAGGATCATCCTGATCAAGATATGTGAACGGTTAAATAAAAATTCAACGGTTATAATTATTATAATTTTAAAGAGACTCTTTGTTTGTAACCGGTAAATAAAAATTCAACAATCTATGTGTCTTGATCTCCTTGGGCTCAGGAGAGATTCAAATCTTTTATAATTAACAATCCATGTCTCTTGATCAGGAAGATTCTCACCTTGGCTCAGGAGAGATCCAAATCCTTTATAATCACCGGAGACGGTGGTCTCGTTGAATTTGATTGAGGTCGATTTAATAGTGACGTGGCGGTGAATACGACGTCATCCGGCATGTGATAAAAATGGAATTATGTTTTTTAATTTTTGGTATTTTTTGTTTTCAGGAGAGATGGGATGTGATTGGGGGGATTCCGATGACGTGGTTAGTGGTCTCGTTGTTGATGAAACACGTCATTTGAGGTTGGACAAAAGCTGATTGCAAAATATCTAAAGTTGCTCAAATGGACGGTGGAAAAGAGAAAAAGAAAAAGGAAAATAGAAGAGGTTACTTGGAAATTTAGGAAAGAGGTAAAACTAACTCACCCTTTTACTAATTACTCTACTCCACTATCATCATCATTGGCAATTACCACTTTCACATAGACGGTTCATATGTATCACCGGTTAGAAATCGTCCAACTTATAATGAGTGATTGACTGTAGCGTACCACTTCAAATTTGACTATAACACAAATTAGTGATTCCTAACACTTAATGCATTGTAAACTCTACCTGCAAGCTAACGATCAAGAATTGGCACTTGTTGATGAGCGACCGATGCTAGCGTAGCTCATAAAATTCGTTTGTAACACAAAATTCCCAATGATCCCCAGACCCCTAGATGCAATTAGGTGAGATTTTCTTGATGGTCATCAAATCGGTCTTGATAATTTGAGATAGTGTGGGGCTCCACTTAGTGAAAGTGATGATGTGGTGATGATGGTGGTGGGTGGCTATTAATCTTTTTAGTTGGGAAAGTGGCACTCAATGAGTCAATTGGTACCAAACCTTATTTAATAAGTCTTTTCCTAACTTTTCTCTCTTTTCGGCTTTTGCAGGACAATTATTATTTATTTACATTCAGTGTCTTAATAATTCTAGTTGATTAGGGAGGATTGTGATTAGGGTTTAATCATGTTGCTGAGGATCGTTTTAGAAGGCAGAGGCTAGAGGGGAGGGCACCCCACTTTTGTATTTGTTGTAGTAAATCATATTACCTTTCCGATGTACTTGGAGTATTTTTTTACTGTGTGGACTGTATTTTACCTTATCTATTATATATTCTTGCAGTAAAATATAAGAAAAAGAAAAAATAAACCATATGATCTGACGGTTCATAATCCATTTGAATATTAAATGGAAAAGGGATAGACAAACACACAATTTATATGGACAATTTTGCTAGTTTTCTTCCCAATGGTAACTTAAGTCTCTCTTCCGGCTTTTGGGGTTTCTTTTACTTGGACTAACGGCCACAAGGACGACCTATAATGGTGGTTGAAGTCCTTGTAGATGCTCTTAAGCTTGCAAAGTAGAGGGGTTTTCCTTGAATTTCGGTGGAGGGATACTCTAAGCTAGTTATAGATAATATCGAAGGAAGGTGTGGTGTGTCCCTTGGACCTTTGGGTATCGTTTGGTATGCAGACGGGACAGGACGGGACAGGACAGAACGGAACGGAGCGGGAGCAAAGATACCCTCGGATGGAAACAAGGAGGAAGAAGGAGACGGAGAGGTTATAGTTTTGTGTTCCACGGATGTGGAACGAGTCGTTCCAGGGGTGAGGTGGAACGAAAATTCACCAAAAACTCATCCCGTGGAACAGCTCGTTCCACCCGTTTTAGGCGCACCAAATGTGGGACGGAACGTCTTGTCCCATTCTGTTCTGTCCCGTCCCAGGTACCAAACGGTACCTTGGAGAACTCGAGACACGATTGCGGACATTTATTGGTTGGCATCCTCCTTTTATTGCATGACTTGGAAGCATATTTATCGAGAAGCAAATTTTGTGGCTGATGTTGTGACTAATGTAGGTTGATCCCTTTCTAATATGCATATTTAGAATTGTACCCTTCCTTCGAGGGCTATACCTGCTCTTATGTTTGATTGTATAGGTAGACTGGCAGCAGTTGTTCGTGAGGTTTCTCACTTTAAGTAATTTCTTTATTTAAAAAACAAAAACAATCCACTTGGATACTTTGAGATAAAATAACCAAAAGAAAAGATACCTCCAGCTATTAATAAAGTTAACAGAATAAAAGGAAAAATTTGTAAGCCAGAGGCAAATGCAACATAGGTGAAAACTTTAGATTATTTCGTTTTTAATTTTTTAAAAATTGAAAACTTAAATAGTAATATTTTTTATTCTTTATTTTAAAAATAAAAGTTGAAAATCAAAAGGTGAAAATTCAAGGCCAAATTTTGAATACTCAATAAAGTAGTTCTCAGTTATTTTTATTACTTTTAAATGGAAAAATTTGCCACACAAGATTTTGGTTTTCAAATAAATGAACGGAAAATGAAATGGTATCCAACGGCCCCAAGAAAGCAGTACTACCCAACAGGATTTCAGTTTTCAAATTTCGAAACAATGAAAACAAGAACTGAAATCGAAGCCACTCAGTACTGCAATCTGGTAGTATTCCTCTTCACTTGGAACTGAGAGGTCTTAATTCGAATCTTGTGGATGACGATTTCGATACTAAATTTGGCTACCCATTGTGTGGCTTTGCTGAACTCCCCCTCCCCTTAATGTAAAAAAATCGATGTACTTAAAAAAAGAACTGAAATCAAAATGATTATCAAACGGCACCCCTAAGAATTCACCCTATCGTTATCTTGCATATGTAGTTATGCGGTGTATGTTATGAAATTAACCAAGAATCGTGACAAAAATGACGTCTGGGGGACAAGGCATCGATTGAAATTATTGAGGGGAAAAAGTGGAATAAGGGCCAACGTACAAGGGGCATCGGGAATGCAACGATTAAGTAAAACACGAGGCTCTTTCAAACTTCGTTCAGCGTATTACAGTGTTCCAGTACAAAAAATTTTCTGTCTACAATTGCACTGCCCTATCATGGCAGACGTAATAACAAGAACATCTTACGGAAGTTCTGAAAATAATTTGCTACCCTTCCCAACAAGTTAATGGCTATTTTTCTTAAAAAAATATTGTATGAGATGGAGTTCTTAGTGCCAACAGCCATGTCGTGCAGCAACGTCCCCTCGTAATAGGCTCTGGTACACGCCCAGTGTCGTGCAATCTGTATGTTCAACCAGCCATAGTGCTCACCATTCTTGCACCAAGTCTGCTTAACTTGGTGGGAAGCTTCAAAACTCTGCAATATAGCAAGATGCACTAGATCCACGCTCAAGATTCCATATGAGTCCCTGATGACTCCGCCTCTCCGTTGTTCTGTCCACTTTTAACTCTCCGATAAAATAACACATAGGCGGCCGAAGTCTTGATATCAGTTTCATTGACTGGAGATACATGACTGTCATCAAAATGGTACCATCTGTTCTCATCAATCAACTGCAAAATTGAGAGAGTAAAAGTACCTTAGATCTCAAACAGATAACCATATCGTCTTAACGGCATATGCCAAATTTATAGTTTGAAAGAAGCATGATGCACGATAGATTAGAGAACTTTTTTGGTAGAAGATAAAACTAGTGAAGAATGTGAATACTTGGCCGATATGTGGTGTAAAAACCATTCAAATAAAAAATTATCAGATGTGCTAGAGTTGTCTTACCTTTGCATATGCAGTATAGTGCCCACCACCTAGACCGCCGTAATGGTTGCTAATGGCGTATAGCTCATACAGATGAGCTTTTCCATCCTTGCTTTTCACATATTGACTCAAATCAAGATTATGAATTGGAAAAGTCACCAGAGTATCAAGTTTATTCTTCGAGTATCTGCTGTATGAGAACCGTTTCAGGTGAAAAACAAGAACCTCTGGCAACATCCACAAATCTAGTTTCTTTGTAGCTTGTCTATGTTCCTTGCACTTAGGGCAGTACCTGTATTGCAAAAGTCAAGAACATATGTCAAGAATGATACCGACTTGCCTGAAAATCGTAAATAATGCCATACAGAAACCATTAGAATGGGTATAAGTACAATACCACATATCATCGGGACCTAGAGGTTCTTCCTTCAAAAATGCCTCCAAGCATGTAAATAAGGAAATAGCTTCTTGCCTAGTTTTCTTCGCCGTGAACACATTCTTGTATACCTCAGGTAGATCCATGAGATAGCTAGCATCATATACTTCGTTTTCTTGGTCAGTCCAGTCCACAAATATCTTTATGAGTTTACCAGAACTTAGGGATGAAGACTTTTCAATTGGTTTGCAGGTCATACCCCTCTCATCAGCTAAAAATAGCTGGAAGGATATCTCATCAATTGATGTTTCCCCTAGTTCTATGTTCTCCGTGGGCCTCAAAAAGTGGTTGTTTGATGGTTCAGCAACGGCTTCTGAAACTAATCCATTTTCTTTCGTGCTATGAAGCTTAACCGCTCTCTTCAAAGGTGAAAGAATTCTAGAAACAGCTCTATCAACATCAACACCACGTATTTGGTCTTCTCCTAGATAGGCAACCAAAGGTGTTCCAAAAGGCTTTCTCTGACCCTTCAGAGGATCTAATGCACATCTGCAAATTGACAATGACTTTTGTTAATAATTCAGCCAAAAAGGAAAAAACAATAATGAAAAAGCGCCCATCCAATGGATACACGCAGAACCTAGGTGATTAAGCAATTATACTTAATGACCTATCTAACAGGGTTTACAAATATAAAATAATTCCATGGGCCTTAGATTTTTCAATGAAATTGGCATTCTTTGCTCGTATAAATTAAACCTCAGAAGTACAGGGCCAAAACAGAGTTCACATTTGTAAGTTTACCAACATGCAAACTCAACTGGTAGAGATAAAGGAAGCAGACTCACTTTTCCTGCCGTCGATGAATTATTTCAAGTCTGGTACCGGAAGCTACTTTTTCTTTAGAATACCGATAGGCCACAATCCGATCATCATTCTTAATTGAAGACAATGGTTCAGAAAGGTTGTCCAGATATCGATAAATTCGATGTTCATATACCTGAAATGGAAGTGTTAGACTAATATTTTACCCAAAAACTTAAGTTGTTAGGTGCCACGATAATATATATCAAGTTAACACCCCTTCAACTTGCAGTCCCTATATAATATATTGCATGTGGTTGACAGAGAAACGTATGCATGGAGCCTCAATCTATAGTGCATGTAGTTAATTGGGGAATGGGGATGAGAAGTTGGAATGAGACCATAAATTTGATAACATAATAGGCTACATCTGTAGCTCAAAAACTTAAACTTGAGGGAATGGTGAAATGAGCCAACAAATCATTACGAGCTAACAAAAAGGTTTGATGCTATAGAAAAAACGAAGAAAAAAAAAAAAAACAAAAGGAACTCTAAGTCAGTGAACTCCATATTACCTCAGCAAGCAGAAGGGTTTCATCAGTCTTCAAGCAGCATGCGGTAGCCAATGCCTCAATAAGATTCTTACAACATTGATCTTTTATCATGGTTACAGTGTACGGCTTGGGAAGTCCACGCCCATCACCATAAAGCACAGTTACCATCATTGGCCGGGTGACAGTTGAAGGTAGTGGCAATGATAAGTACATAAACGGATCAAATGTAATTGAAACCTTGCTACAAACTGGGCATACCAACGTTGATTTATATTGACCCTGGACATTAGTTAAACCAGAATGTGAGTCGATAACAAAAAGAAAAACCTTGTACATTTAACCAAAATTCCTACATTAAGAAAGAGATTCCTTGTATGACAAAAAGGGAACATCCAACAACACATAGAAGCAAAAATTACTTTTGAAAAAAAAAAAAAAAAAAAAAAAGAAAAAAAAAGACAGCTAAATACAAAAGAGCAAGTCCATTTCGATATAAATGGATCAAAATTGGTCAAAAGAATCAAATTGAAACACTCCCAAAGTTCAGAATGTTTGAAATGTATTAGCATAATAAACATAGGATTACTGAAGAGAGAAAAGGAACAGACATTTAAGGTCTAGCAGTCACAATATGCACACATTGTATGATATGGCACTAACAGTCACAAAAGAATTCTTACTTGGCAAACATCAACAATCAATGAATCATTTCGGGCTCTGTGATTTTTCCAACACTCAATTGCAACTTCGTAATCTGGACGACCATCTGAATCTTTTGTTTCAATGTATGGCTTATTCTTGACACGATTCAAATCTTCATGTAGTCCATCAAGTAAGAAAGCAAGGAGTTCCTGAAAAAAGAACTCACCATTCAGAAAAATACAATAAAATGTAGCTTGTTATAAATACCCTAGACAATCACCCTCGGTGGCTTTTCAAGATCAAGTGACTTTTTGTTTAAAAAAGAGACAAGTTTGCACATTCAACATTAGACAATAGCATACTATTATATTGAAAAGCCTTAAACAGAAGACATTCAGAAAACAAATAGTACTAACTTGAGAATCATGTTGATTATAGCCACTAAACTGGGGAGCAAATCGAGAAAGTTTTCCCTTGAAAGCACGTGGTACAATTGTCGTTCGTCCTGATGACCACAAATTTCTCAACAACTCACCGAAGGCAAGAGCAAGCTCACCCTGCAAAATTACCACATGTCAGATTTTAAAGAAAAAAAGGAGAATATTCAACAATATCCACACAGAGAAGGCGTGAGGAAAATATGAAAAAGATAACCACTTACACGCATTCCTAAGGGATTGTCAGTGTTGATCTCATCAGAGTATTCTTGCAAGAAATACTCAACAAGCGGAGGTGTGTGGACTAAGCACTGAAGTGAACTATTCATAAAACAAGTGTTTCCAAGATTTTGCAATCCAGCCAAACCTCCCCTATCTACTTTTTTCATTGGATTATAAGCATAATATTTATCATCTGTATCTGTTGACGTTGAGCTGCTTAAGGCACTTCCCTGGTGCAAATTAAAACTTTTATAATCCATTGAATGACCATTTGACAAGGAAGGACCCCCTGCAATTGTGATAGATGACCTTGAGGGTTCTAGGGGTACCAATGCTAACTCATTTCCTGTTGAATCCATGGAGAATTGAGAAGAAAAGTTTGCAACAGTTTGCACCTCAAGAAGAATCTGCAGGAAAAGTATCCAGAGAGTCATTAGAGATGAATCAAAATAATCGTCACAACTGACAAATCTGAAGCTCCTCCAGAAAGAATTTAGAAGTCGAAGCAAAGTGCTAATACACATAATTCCCAACCCCAAGCTGGAAATAAGAAAGGCGTGTATGAATAACGACCACACAGCAAATTTCTACTTAAAAATGCAGCTTAATCAGTAATAAGTAGACTACAAAACCAACTTAGTACATCTCATGTCGATCTATACCCATTCTATTTGTTCTTTCGTGTAATAATTTATGATAAGCAATCATTCATTTCAAGTAACAAAGAATATCCTAAAGAATGATAAATACAGCACTCACATCTTGATCCATCTGCAAGTTCAGCTGCTCTAGGGTTTGGTTTGAAACCACCAATAATGAATTCTTCTCCATGTTGAAGTAGTCCCAAATACGAGCCTGTGATAAAAAATTAAGAACGAAACAAAAACCAATGTGAATTAACTTCATAGTAAATGAAGTAGAAAATTCCCAAAAGGCAGCAAGTGGAGAAACAACAATTGTATAAATGTACCTTTTGTTGCTCTATTCCTCTAATTCTGCACACCTTGTTGTAAAGCTCCTGTACAGAAGCCTGCAAAAGACTCAATTTGTTAGAACCTTCATTATATACCTATGGTCAAAGTCATCACAACCACGACAGCCATAAGTTTACATATTTCCAAGAATTTCTACAAGTTAAAGAATTTCCAAAACGTATGTGTATGAAGGAAAAGCAAAAGGAAGATTGGTTTACCTTTTTGCTCAACCTTATAACTGTCTGGCTGTTGTCTCTTGAATCGATAATCTTAAGACATAATGGGTAGACTTCCACCATCAAATTCTTGATAAGATCACCCTGAGAAATCATCTTTCTTGGTAATGCTGGGCCTCCTTTGTACCTGTAACAGTTGATTCTTTAAGAATAATTTTTTTATAAAAAAAATATGGAGAACAAAAGATGAAAAAGGTGTCCTTGCACCTAATTTCTATTGCACTCTACTATTAAAAACATGCTGTGTATTTTTAAAAAGAAAATAGAAGCGGAAAGTTCGTGCAAGTGAAAGTGGTTTGATGAGCGAAATAATTACTTACCAGTCAAACAGCTTTTCCCAAACTTCTTGAGAAACTAAGACATAGTCAAGGTCTTCCAGCAGTGTTCTATGAAGCTGTAAATCGTCTCCCTCAGATTCACTTACAACTATATCAGAATTATCAATAGGTCCAGGCCTAGCTATAATTTTAGATGAGAAAAGATCCAAATTTTGAGACACAGAATCCTGCTTGTCATATAGATGTTCTCCAGCGCCTTGCTCAACATACCTCTTCCAGCTTGAGTACCACCTGGACAAACAGTAGAATGAAGCTAGTTACAAACATGCAAGCATCTTTATTATTGAAACAACAGCCAGTTACCCCAAAGTACAGTCGAGAAGTCTTCAAAGTAGTGTCACTCCTATAGTAGTATAGGTGTTTACAGTGCAAGTAAGGTTAAATCTGTTCTACAAAGTGTACTGAAAATTTTACCTAACTAAAAACTGAACCAGATATTGCCATACTGAACAATGTCAAACAAATTTTCTAAAAACACCAGACTAAAACCCCGTTTGGTAATGCTTCTGTAAAAGTAGTTGGGAGGTGCTCCTCTGGAACACTAAAAAGAACTTTTAGAATTCTGAAGTACTATTTAAGATTTTATGTCAAACAATACCCAAAACAACTCAGGTTTTCAGATTGTGGTTTAAGCCATCCTGAAAGCAGTTGCAAACAGGCCCTAATGAATGCTTGGGAGACTTGGGGGAATCCTGTTTGTATGGTTTTCCACACCCATTTGCACCAGCCTTGGTCCACGAAGGAGGCCCACAAGTTAAAACGGTTCTAGCCCTTAGCCTATTTAAAAGGTTCCCCCTCTCATAGTAACTATCTCCAAGTACCTTCACTCTCACTCTGAAAAAAGGCTCTCAAGCCTTGTAAGCAAATGCAACACTTTCAGTTAAAAACCTATCCAAATCAATGTGGACTTGGTGCGAGTTGGGTGAACCACGACAAATCGCTTCCCACATGTTTTTGGTGTGATTTTGCGATTTCACGGACTTAATTCCTTGAGCTAAAGTTTATACTCAATGTAAAAAGCAACCATATGACTGACACAAAAGAAAGAGAAACAAACTTAATCAAAATACCCAACTGCCCAATGCAGAAGCATAGCATAAATGCATAATTTAGGCTTAGAAAGCACGTAAAGCCCAGAAGAAGCTAAAAACCCCAGAATTAACCAAACAATTACGATGCGAAAGCACTTCTTAATAAAGATTCAAAACAAAGGCAACACAAACATGCAATAAGATGGCAGCCAATGCAAAGATAAAATCTTTAGCATTAAATTCAAAGAAATAGGAGCACACACCTATTGGAAACGGCATAAAACAAGTTGCCTTCTTTGACATTGGCCTCCGATTTTCGGGCCAATTCATCGACGATCCGCTTCTCCTCCTCCGGCGTGTTGGGTAAGCAACTAGCTCCGTTTTCCATCATGAAACCCAAATCCGGAATCGTCATGGCTGGTGATTCACACAAGCTAACCAATCAACAAACCAAATTAGAAACAAACAAAGATCCCAAATTCGAATCCGACCCAATTCAATCCATACCGCAATTAAACAAAATCCACAAGCAACAAATTAAACATACAAGTATCGAGCAAATTTGAGAAATTGGACGAACCAGATCGCGGCGGAGAGAGAATGTGAGGAAGCAGCAGCAGCCGCTGGACGGCGAAGGAAGTGTGGAGGGATTGCAGTTGGTAGTTGGTGGAGGTAAAGGTAATGGGTAATGATCCGGGAGGGGGAGAGAGAAAATCCAGAGAAATCTCTTACCGTCCTTTTCAACGATTTCTCCCTTTTTTTGTTTGAACCCGTTTGAGAATGAGAGTCCCCCTTTTATATCTAGACAGAGAGAGAGGGGAGAGAGAGAGATGATAAAGGGCCCAACTTCACAAGAAAACCTGAATTCTTCAAGACTCCATGGTTTTGGTGGACGCGACGGTCTTACACCAATGAAAGGTTAAAAATGTCGATCAAATATACAACAATTTTTTGTGAAAGTTGTGGGAATGAATGTCCACATGCTTTTAGTTAAATGTGAAGAAGACTTGAGAATAGTAGTGTAATGGTTGTTGTATGTAGGAGTGGACGCGGTGTGGTTTGGTGCGGTTTCGAGTGAAACCGCAACCGAAATTGAAACTTTTTGCGTGCGGTTTTGAAGCCAAAACTGAAATAAAACCAAACCGTTTGGTTCGGTTCAGTGCGGTTTTAAACGGTTTCGTTTTGGTTTTTGAGAAAAAAAATATACAATTTAAAATATACACATATTTATGCATAAGACGGTCTTATTTTTTTTGTATATTAATTAATGAATATGCACCAAAATTGCACCAAAAACAGCAACAACAATGAGCAAAAAACAGCAGCAAAACAGCCAAAAAAAATGCAGCCAAACTGCATAAAAAACGCAGAAAAACAACAAAAAAACATCAGCAAAACAACACCAAAAATGCAGCGAAAAACTGCATTGAAACTGCAGCAAAAAACTGTACAAAACTGCACAAAAAACAGCAGCTAAACTGCACCAAAATTGCAGCAAAAAACTGCACAAAAACGCATCACATCTACTAAATTTCAACTTGATCACCAATCACAATACTTTACTACAACCCAAATGAAAAGTTAAGTTTGTCATAATACAACTAAAGTTCAAACTTCAAAGTTTCAAACAAAGTTCAATGTCAAATGCCTTATGGCATTAGTGTAAGAATATCCTAAGGATCTAACAGCATGGTATTAGGATCACAAAAGAAACAATATGCAGACCATATTCACATATGCAGGTTGCATGGCATTAATGACATGCATATATATGATCGTAAAATACTTACATGTCGCCATGAGTGCTTCTGGTGCAAAGCTGAAGAAGTCTTCTACTTCCAATACCTCTTTATGAATTATACCAGCGAAATAGGTTTGTGGCTTTTGTAATTCGAACGGTATGGAAGCAAGGACTGCTTCTTGGTTATGTATCTAGGGTTTCTATCGATTCCACCCTATTAACGGAAAGGATATCCACCCCAATATTCTCTAATCAAATCAGAGTCCTCTCATGACTCTCATTCCTTGTATTCTCCTAATAAAAGGCCCTAAATTGATTGCAAGTAATTAGGACTCCAATATGTTTATTCCTTTAAGGTTCCGAGAATCATGAAAGATTTCATTAACTTGATTGCCAAGTCAACTAATCTCTCAAAGATCCTCGGCATAATTCATTGTCATTCACAAATGATTTTACAATTAATACAACCAAAAAAATAAATGGGTCATGGAATTCAACAAAGTCTTGGTTTTCAACTTACTTTGCATCGTTCAAGTTTCAAACTTTTGCCTTTCCTTTTCTTTTTGGACACTTATTCTTTGAAGGTTTAGGAGGCCCTTGAGCTTGTGAACACCTTGCACCTTGTAAACGCATAAGGGGAGGCTCTTGTGAATTAGAACCTTGAGATTGCTTTGGAGCTTGTTGTGGTTGTTGATCAAGAGTAAGAGAGGCAATGCTTGAAGTCAATTTGGCCAACTCTACACAATACAAAACATAATAAATATAATTGATGTTTAGTTGAAAAAAAAAAAAGAAAACGAAGAAAATTCTTTTACTTCAAATGATATACTTACCTGATTCAATACTTTCATAGAACTCAATGTGGTCAATTGAAGGTGCATCATCCTCCAAAGTAATAATATTATCACCCATCAACCAATTTTGCATGCATTTCAAGGTCTTCACCGATTTAGGAGTTAAAGAACTCCTAAAATTCGAAATCACTTGACCATCGGTGCTAAAAGCACTCTCTGATGCCACGGTCGAAACTTGAATTGCAAGAATATCTTTTGCAATTGCGGCCAAGATATGATACTTGTTACCATTCACCTTCCACCATAGGAGAATATTAAAATACTTTGTGGACTCCTCTTTTGTAATTTGTACCAAGGGATCAAACAAATAAGAATCCACCTCATCTCCCACCACTTTCTCATCACTATCTTCAACAAAATGCATCCATTCATCAATTAGATCATCTTCCGTAATAGACACATTAGATGAGGTAGAAGAAGGTTGTGATTGTAAATTTTCCGATTTCTTTATGTATCTTCCACCTTCAACATTAGGAACATATTCATCATAAAGGGCACGCAATATATTTTTTATTTCTTCAGTTTTCAATTGTGCCTCAATGTTCGAAAGTTTCTTTCTAAAGTGTTGTGTGACATGCCTCAACTTGAACCTCAGATCTAAAACAAGTCTAATCACAATAAGAGGGTTCAATTCATGGTATGAGTCAAAATATTTTTCATATTTTGATCTCATATCGAATGCCATTGCCTTCAATAATTGCTCTGACAGTAAACTCACTTGCATGTTGGCTCAGGATTCCAAGTTATTGGTGGCGGTCTCCACTTTTATGACATCATGAGGCCAGTATGAACCGTGGGATGTGTAGAAGCACTCACCCTCAAAGTCACATCATAAAACACCCGTAAAAACTTGACAAAAACCTCCGCCTTGGACCAATCTTCTTCCGTTGGTGGTCCAACCCTTTTACTCCCCTTGGTTTGGCAAACAATAATCACTTCATCTTCATCTTTTTCATCTTCAACTTCCTTAAAGTAAGCCAAGAATGGACTTGCTTCATCCTCCACCATTGTAGCAAAGGCCTTCTTAAATTTCAAGGCTACATCCAACATAACAAATGTAGAATTCCACTGAGTAGGGCAATTAAGGCAAACAGTTGCGTTGCACATCAATTTCACCCTATTCACGGCTTGCCTAAAAAGCTCCAATCTTTGTGGAGAGCTCCTCACGAACCTCACACAATTTCTTATAGTTAATAGACCATTGCCTCTTCATCCCATGACTCACAATTATGTTGGTTATGTGAGCGATGCATCTCACATGTAAATACTTGCCACCTAGAATAGCTTGTGAATTTTCCTACCTATTCATTTTTGTCATAAGTTGATCCAAAGTAACTTTATTTGCGGAAGCATTGTCCACTGTGATTATCATAACTTTGTCTATCCCCCATTCCAACTAGCAACTTTCAATCAACTTTGCAATTGTGGTTCCATAGTGGTTAGGAATAACACAAAAGTTTATGATCCTCTTATGCATATTCCATTCATGATCAATAAAATGTGTAGTAAGAACCATATAATTGGTGTTTTGTGTGCTTGTCCAAGTGTCAGTAGTGAGATAAATTCTATGGGCACTTAAGGTTTTCTTCAAATAAGCTTTTGAATCATTAGACATGTTGAGAAAAGTTCTCACAAGAGTTCTTCTAGAAGGCACTTTAAACAATGATCCCCATCTTATCAACTATACTAAATGGCATCTCATCTATGACTACCATCTTGACACATGCTTCTAACACACTTTCTTGTGAAAATCCAACAACAACCAAATTGTTACCTTTACTTTTATCCCCAACCAAAACTTTTTGCTTTTTACTTCTATTCCCTTGGTAAAATTTACAATATCTTTCAATGTGGTGTCTCATGTTTGTGATGCCATTAACTCTTGGTTCAGCTGCATAAGCACCTACACTGCTCTGTTTTGGGCAATAATTACATTTAGCTCTCTTAATTTTTACTTCGGCCAAATATTTCTCCCCATTTTCATTGATTTTCAACTGTTTTTTCATCACATAATATGTTGTAAAATGATCCCAAACCAGCTACATTTTCTTGAATTAGAGTTACTTACTTTTTCATCTTCGCCCTCAGATTCTTCGCTGTCATTTTCAAGGTCACCTTCAACATTTATTTCATTTTCCGAGTCAATTTCTATTGCCTCATCCTCTGGCTTCTCAGGGGAGTCCCCCGTAGAAGAGTAAACAATCCCACAATGCTTGCTGGATTCTTCATATCTTGACTGAAATAAAATACGAAATGCTCATTATCTTAAATGAATGGAATGCACATAATCTACAACACACAACACAAGCATTTAGGGTCTAAGGCTTATATTTTCGGCTTTTGGCCTACCACTGGACATGGTCTTAAAGCCACTGTCATTCATATGAAAAGCTTGACCGAAGCAGACCATGGGCTTTCTATAATCCCGAAGTAAAAAGTCACAAATTGACACCGAACCAATAAAACAAAAGAAACAAGATAAAAGACCAACCAAGAAGAATCATACGTCAAAAATCCCCAAATGGGAATTTGAGATAAGTATCAGCTTTCCAACTTCAAAGAAGGAAAAAAAAACAACAATCATACATCCAAAGCAAATCAGTTATCAGACCGTTTAAAAAACTAAGTGCTCCCTCCTCAGATGTTCTATAAGCAGCCAAATCAAGCAAGCTCGAGCAAATAAAAAGATAACCAGAAACAATAAGATGTTCACAGAAGACAAAGAAAAGAACACATCCATGACAAACCAAATAAAAGGACTACATGGTTTCTCATTAATTTTCTTTGAGTTGAGAAAGAATTACCATTCCCCGGCAAACCAAATCATTATAACCTTAATGGAAATTGAAACAGAAACTCGAGGTATCACTGTATTAAAGAATGACAAAGAAAAAAAAAAGCCTAAATTTGATCTAAATTATAACGTCTAACCAGCACTCTGAATTGAAAATTTTATTTCAAAAATGGAAGCAATAAATTCAGAAATTATCTTTCAAGACCCAAACTTCTTTTTGAGGCAAATAACTAAGAAAGAAATGGGGATACGATATAGATATATTTGATTTAACAAATTTGGCTTATACGAATTGAAAGGGGTTTCAGTTTCTAACTACTCGAATGCTCCCATAACAAATTCAAACACATCAAACCCGAAATAACCTGGTTCAACAAGTAACTCTAATCATAAAATTGACACAAAGCATATTCTATTCCATTCTAAAACACAAAAAGAACTATTGTCTTTCACAAGCGACCGTGGTTGCAAACGAAAACATTAACAGAGATCTAAAGAACATTACATCAAAATTTTAGCATAATTTGCATATGAAAATCCACAAAAAATAATCCATGAGAGAGGAATCACCTGAAAACAAATTGAAAGGTCCAAAACTGATAAAATAGATTGAAACAAAACAAAAAATAAAATGCAAACCATAAGGAGATTATGCAAATGTAATACTAAATACAACGCCCTCAGCTAAATAGTTGCTTAATCTATTGTCTCAAAACTAGCTATATATATAGATCAACATAAAAAACAGATTAAATTGATGAATGATACAAGCTCTAAGTAATACAAGTTCTAAGTTCTAACTAATACAAATTCTAAGTTCTTACCATATTAGCTGGAATGAAGAGCAGGTGAATGATTTGCCAAGTTTGTTTTGCAAAGCTTTTGATTTGCAAAGATGAGGGCTTGCAGATGAAGGGGATCTGGGGATGCAAGGCAAATAGTGACTCAGTGAGGTCGCAGTCGTAGAGGCAGAGATGCAAGCAGGCAGTCGCAGAGGCAGTGATTTGTAGAGTTGAGGTCGCAGTCGCAGTCGCAGAGACTGAGGTAAAGGCGGAGGTAGAGATGCAAACAGAAATAGCCAGGTCGCACCGTCGCAGAGGCAGTGGCAGCAGCCAGGTCGTAGGGGCAGAGGCAGAGATGCAAGCAGAAACAACCAGGTCTCAAAGGTAGAGGCAGAGATGCAAGTAGAAGTAGTCAGGACTCAGGAGTTGAAGTGCAAACCTAAAACTGCAAAACCAAACCTATAACCTAGTTGAAGTAATTAAAAGTTTAAAATATAACATTTATTTATTATATGGTGCGGTTTCAGTTTCGATTTCGGTTTCAATGCGGTTTTGAAAACCCAAAACCGAAACCAAACCGTTTTCTTTGCTGTGGTTCGGTTTTGAAACCAAAACCGTTTCAAAACCACAAAACCAAACCGTTCGGTGCGGTTTGATTCGATTCGTGTTTCAGTTTTAGTTTTCGGTTCCAAGTGCCCACCCCTAGTTGTATGATGTTTTTCAAAAAGGAAATTATTTCTTTTTTTTGGTTTTTCATAGATATGACTATATATAAAGAGCACTTCATGTGTAATCACAACACACTGCAAATAAAAGAAGTGAAAGCAATAATATCAATATCTCTCCCTTTTTCTCTTTACCTGCTATCCTTTCGTGTTATAGTTACGAAACTACACAGTGTGACACATTGCACCCGCTTCGCTTATGTCTCTAGCAAAGGTTATCTCTCTAACTTTTGCCTATTTATAACACATTATCAACACAAATCTTTAACCCTAACTAGTTCTCATTTTCCTTCACCGAAAAATGCTTCCTCCAAGGATCTTACTGTTCTTCTTCCTCCTCTGCCTCACCTGCTTGATGTACATTCGCCAAGATCTGCTAGCACCATGCCTTATCCTAATTCTCAATATAACAATTACTTATATTTTTTTATTTCTTGTTTGGTGTAACTCTTAATTACTAACCCATTGCTTATATTGCAATCAAAGATGGTGCAGTACAATCACCCATCTTGAACTACGGATTTAATTTTACTGCAATTTTAGGTGTTGCGTTATAATCGTCCAACCTGCTCTGCATATTTAAATTTCTTGCTGCTTGAGTGATGTTGTATAATTGTTCATCCTACACTATATTGTTTCAATGAGAGTGGTGCGGTACAATCGTCTTCCTCATTAATTATGTAAATCTTGAGCCTGAAGTTTCGAGTGCTTATCATTTTGGCATGAAGATCAAAATGAAAAAATCTGTAAGAACCAGAAGTTCTAACACTACATTCATCCATAATATATATTATTGCAAGTTCTTACATATCTCATTTTTCTTTCAGAAAAAGAAAATGGCGAACTTGGCAAAACTTGATTTTGTTGCCCTGGATATTACTGGGAAGAACTACCTTACTTAGGTAGTGGATACCTAGACCCATCTGGAGGTAGGAAATCTTGGAGAAACCATCAAGGAGGGAAACAGTGCATCCTCTCAAGATTGGACGAAGACCATGATCTTTATCCGTCACCACCTTGATAAAGGATTGAAGAGCGAGTACCTAATGGTTGAAGATCCATTAGCCCTTGGAAGGCATTTGAGAAATAGATACAATCACCAGAAAATGGTGATTTTCCCAATGGCTCATTATGAATGGACACACCTAAGGATCCAGGATTTCAAGTCGGTTGCTGAGTAAAACTCTGCAATGTTCAGAATTAGCTTCCAGATGAAGCTTTGTGGGGAGACCATCACTTAGGAAGATATGATGGAAAAGACTTTCAACACCTTTCATGCCTTAATTGTGCTCCTACAACATCAGTATAGAGAACGAGGCTTTACTGAGTACAACTAACAGATATCGGTGCTTTTTGTGGCTAAACAAAACAATGAACTCATGATGAAAAATTATTAGTCCAGACCTACTAGACAGCGCCATTCCCATAAATGAACACCACATCCTCTCGAGGTAATAATTACAAATGATGACGTGGTCACAAATAGGGTCGGTGGAGCGGGAAAGTCAAGAATCATGGTGTCAAGTTTTACAACCAGGGTCTAAGGCATAATTCAAGCTCGAACTTCAAAAATGTAAACCGCCACACAAAGGTAAAACTTATATGAATAACACTCCTAGAAATCCTAAAGGAGTATGTCATAGGTGTGGTGGCAATGGGCACTGTAGGTATACCTATTGTACCACAAAACTGAAGGAAGATTTGTGAAAAACATGTTCATTTAAGCAACATCAATAGCATGCAATTAACAATTAAAGGCGGAATCATGCTTGTATGTACTTAAAAACAAAACATTTACCCATGAAATTCAAAGCCTAGTAGATAGGTGAACCAAGACTCAACTCAAAACAAAATGAGTTGAGAAATCAATACCTTTGTAGATTCCTCTTTGCATAAGCAAAGGCTAATCACCCAAAGAGAGGGCCTTCATTCCTTGCATCTTAGATCCATGGATTTGGATGGATGAAAAGGTTTCTCCAAGTTCCCAAAATTGAGAACCTCTAATTATTCATCACCAAGGCATAATGAAGAGGAAAATGAGTGACCTTGGAGGAGTTTGATTGCTAGATGATCCCTCCAAGGTTGGCCGAAATTTTTAGAGAGAAAGGAGAGCTTGTGTTCTCATCCTTTCCCCCAAAAATAACCCTTAATGAATTTTGGCTATTAAGTCATACTTATTCCTTAATTCATTTGAGTGGCAAACTTGTAAATAAGTCCAAAACCACTCATTTGCTTCAATGGCCGGCCTTGGGGATTTATTGGGCTATTTGGGCCTTTGTGAATCATTATTCAATAAGTTGTCATACAACTTAAGTCAATGGACTTGACGTTCGAAGCCCATTGAGCCTTAAGGTCCAAAACTATCCCGAGGTCTTTTAACGAACTTATTCGTTTGATTAATTAACATATTAATTAATCCTAGCCTTAGATAAATAATTAAACCATTTAATTATTCTTACTCATCTCCGTTGTTTCTTCAAACTCTACCTTACTCGGTGAACGATCCATTAGGTTCCTTTTAGCGAGGCAGTGGGCGATTAAAACTCTTTCTAATCGATTGTGAATTGAAACTTACTTTCAATTCTCCCGTTAGTGATAATATACTTTTAGGGCTTCCACAAACCATGGTTGACGCCTAGCAGCATGTCATGGTTACCCAAGCTAATCAGAAGAGGTGGAGAACCTATTCAGTTTTAGGATTACCAATGCAATACGGTCTTTCTCTAATACAATACTCTTGACCACATTGTTTGGTTTGATAGTTTATTCATGTCTACCATCCAATATGAGTCTTGTGCTTATATGATTACCTTGAATGAGATTTGGAACACATTCCTAAATCTTATTCATACTTTGGCCAAAGATTCTTAATCATATCATAGAGTATTCTCCCTCAAACAGTTTGAAGGTTAGAGATCCCTTGTTACGCATTCACTTGCCTTCATGGCTAAGTGGCTTAACCCCAACGATGCCTTAGACACCCTCCTGATGGAGTGACTTTGACATAATCAAAGATTAAGGACCTAACCACAAGACAACTGTGATGCCTCAGGTCAAAAGACTAATTTGCATTTTCCCAACCATGAGTTCTCATGTGACATGAATATGAGAACTCTTCGTTGGTCGTGTTCAGTGAACTCATTTTCTATTGAGCACCTACGTACTTGTCTTGATGTTATACACACCAATGACTCGAGACTAGTCACTCTCCCTGAGAGAAGACATAGCACGTACTGATCTTAACGGACTGTCAATGCCCAATTGACAATCCTATGATCAGGAACGTTTAGGATGTGTCAACGAAAGAATGGTCTCATGGATCTAACTTCTTTAGATCGCATTCTTCCAATCACATATTCCTTGGACTTATCGTTTAAGCATATAACATTTATATGAGACGGCTCAAACAATAATCTTTGCCCTTTACATTTAAACTACATTAGTTTAACTTTCTGAAATGTCCGTAAAGTATCATCATATGATTGGTTTTAGGGCACATTTCCAACAATCTCCCACTTGCACTAGAGCCAATCAGCTTAGTCATCAGTGATGATACCTCTTCTGTAGTCATTTCATAAATGGCTGAGAAGTAAGCCTAGACAATGGATATCTATATGTTATCCATAGAAGCAACCTTGAGAATAACGACGTCACCATTATACATGATTCTCAATCATGTGGTTCAGTCTCTCATTTGAGTTCGGACCTTGATGAGACCTTGATTCCCTGGCTTGAGCTATCGCCCCATTAGTGTCATACACTTTCTGGTTGGAACCGAATGGAGAGTTCATGAATGAACTTTCCCATCCAAACAACAATGTTGTAAGCTTCTATATGGCAATATATTTTGCATACATGATGGAGCACATTAAAGTCATTTACTTTTAACGTTTCCACCCAAATATCTCTTTAGTCATAATAAAGAGATATCTCATTATCACTTCATTCATAATGAAGAGATATTCTATGATGGATTAGATTCATAATCTAATACATTTACGCTTCCATTACGTTACTCTAATTCTTCCTCATTCTTGAGGAATCCATCCTTAGTATTTCTTAAATACCTAAGGATTCACTTGACAGTTGCCATGGTTCTGATCCTGGGCTTGCACTGATATCATCTTGTACCGTTCTAGGTACAACTTATATCAATGTTTCCATACAATATGAAATACATAAATCACCTTTCTGCGTATGCATAAAGGATTCTATTTACGCATTATTTCTTTGGGAGTCAAAGGGTACATTCCCTTTGAGAAGAACAACTTCCTAGTCTCACTAGAATTGTCATTCTAATTGAAGTTTATCATCATATGACAAACTTCCTAGCATCTCATTGTCTATTTTAGGGATTGATATAATCCAATTATATCTTGAAATCTATCATTATAGATTTCCATCCCATGTATATAGACTATGTCTCCCATATACATTCTATCATTATAGAATGTTTAAAGTCATAACTTTAACTATGAAGAATTCCTTTCATTTTCAAAATTAATATATATCATGTATATATATTCAAATTTAGGAATACGATTAACTCCCACTAATCTTTTGTAAACCTAGTAAACAAAAGATTCATTTACATCTTTATGAGAAATCAAACAATTGATCTTTTCTCATAACACGCTTATAGCTCCCACTAGCTTGCTAAGATTCATGATGGATGGATCTCTACAACTTATATGTCTTGTGATTCTTAGTTTTAGACATGTATTATCAAGACTATCTTGATAATGGTTTCGGAAACCCATATTATGTCCAAACATTGAATCACCATTCAGTTGTTTCTAGCAATCTTTGAATTAATTGAAACTAAGACTATGTCAAAGACGGTTTCTTCAAAGTCAACCATTTTCTTTGAGTATAGTCACCTTAAGCTACCGTTTAGCCTTTTAAGGTTTCATTATTTCGATTCAAATGGTACTTTACCATTTCATTGAGTATATGTCATATATATACACTCAGTGTAGTCATAAGGATTTTCATTCTTATTTCTTTCGAATTAAGAGGTGTAACTCTATGACATAGTCATAAAGTTCAAACCATTCAACTGAGACGATTTATAAATCCTTCTGGACTACCTTGGAGCTTGTGGTATAGGAACTAGGTTGTCTTAGAAGTATATATCATATATATATATATGGGTAATTGATAATGTCCAACAAACTAAATCTTATTCATGTTCATTCTTCTCCTAATGGAGAAATTCATTATCTTACGATGCTACTTTCCTTGATATTTTTCAAGGAAATTAATCTAAAGTGTTACTTTTTCCTTGGATCAAATCTAAGGAGGTAAATACTTTAGACGTCTTACTCATCTACTTACATTTCTTGAATTCTTTGAAACCTTTTGCAAAGTATTCGAACTTGTGTTTATTCAAAATAAACTATAGTCCAACCGAGAGTGATCTTCGGTGAATGTCATACAACATGAGTAGTATTATGTTGTGGACAAGTGCCACTAACATCTAAGTGAATCAACCTCAACAACTTTGTGATTCTTTCTTCTTTCCAAAAGAATAAAGATTCGAACATTTCGCCTCTATACAATTTTAACAAGAAGGTATTGGATCCGGATCTAACGATCCAAAGCATCCATCTATGACCAACTCGTAACTTATGTTTTAGAGGTATCACAACTCAGTTGGGATTAGTCACTACCTTGCAACCTTTTGGGTTTTAAGCATCATCGTATTCTAAACAGTTAAACTACCACATCATCTCTACTATAGAGACAATTAATTAGATTACCATAATCTAATCATTCATTAATAAAGAACAATATTTTGTCAAACAAAACATTCATCCATCTCTACAACTGTGACGGAATTATGTTCCTTTAAAATTGGGACGTAAAGACAATCTTTGGTTTTTCCAATTTCTTTGGTAGTTCATATGAGGAAGTAAGTACAATCCGCTTTCGCAGAGATCTATATTCGATTCACGTTTGGAATGTGAAGTACTTTCTCTTCTCTCATTTATCTTCTACTTCTTATTAGCCACACTTTTACAACGATTGTAAAACATAGTTGCTAATACAGAATCATGTATTCAAGTAGAAGAACCAACTGTTTTGAATTATTCAAGAACATTTTACAACACCTTCGAAAGGTGTGTTCTTGACACTTGCAAGACATTTCTTGCAAATACCCCTTCCAATGTCCATCCTTTCATAAAGAAAGTTTGTTCCCTTGGAGTTATTTTGCCTTCTTCATTTGACTTCCCTTTTGATTACAATAGTCATGGTCCCTAAACTCCCACTATCTCTCTTGAAACTTATTTCAAATGTGTTATACACATCAAACGATTTGGAGAGCGTGCGGTTATTGTTCACTATATAGTTTACAATAAACTTAGTGAACCATTAGGATAGGGACACAAAGGTGAAGTCCTTGCCTAGTTTCCATCTCGTTAAGTGGTTTAACACTTCAACACTCAATGATTCAAATGAAGGAAGATTTGTGAAAAACATGTTCATTTAAGCAACATCAATAGCATGCAATTAACAATTAAAGGCGGAATCATGCTTGTATGCACTTAAAAACAAAACATTTACCCATGAAATTCAAAGCCTAGTAGATAGGTGAACCAAGACTCAACTCAAAACAAAGTGAGTTGAGAAATCAATACCTTTGTAGATTCCTTTTTGCATAAGCAAAGGCTAATCGCCCAAAGAGAGGGCCTTCATTCCTTGCATCTTAGATCCATGGATTTGGATGGATGAAAAGGTTTCTCCAAGTTCCCAAAATTGAGAACCTCTAATTATTCATCACCAAGGCATAATGAAGAAGAAATGAGTGACCTTGGAGGAGTTTGATTGCTAGATGATCCCTTCAAGGTGGCCGAAATTTTTGAGAGAAAGGAGAGCTTGTGTTCTCATCCTTTCCCCAAAAATAACCCTTAGTAAATTTTAGGCTATAAAGTCCTTTATATAGTCCCTTCAAATAAGTGACCTAATGGACCAAAAGCCCTATTCTTTTACACATGGCCGGCCTATAGGTTTATTGGGCTTTCAAGCCCTTTGTTTTATTCAAGTTGTCATACAACTTGAGTTAATGGGCTTGACATTCAAATCCCATTGGGCCTTGCGGCCCAAAACTAACTCGAGGTCTTTAACGAACTTATTCGTTTGATTAATTAACATATTAATTAATTCTAACCTTAGATAAATAATTAAACCGTTTAATTATTCTTACTCATCTCCGTTGTTTCTTCAAACTCTACCTTACTCGGTGAACGATCCATTAGGTTCCTTTTAGCGAGGCAGTGGGCGATTAAAACTCTTTCTAATCGATTGTGAATTGAAACTTACTTTCAATTTTCCCGTTAGTGATAAAACACTTTTAGGGCTTCCACAAACCATGGTTGACGCCTAGCAGCATGTCATGGTTACCCAAGCTAATCAGAAGAGGTGGAGAACCTATTCAGTTTAGGATTACAAATGCAATACGGTATTTCTCTAATACAATACTCTTGACCACATTGTTTGGTTTGATAGTTTATTCATGTCTACTATCCAATGTGAATCTTGTACTTATATGATTACCTTGAATGTGATCTGGAACGCATTCCAACATCTCATTCATACTCTGGCCAGAGATTCTAAATCATATCATAGAGTATTCTCCCTCAAACAGTTTGAAGGTTAGAGATCCCTTGTTGCGCATTCACTTGCCTCCATGGCTAAGTGGCTTAACCCCAAGGATGCCATGGACACCCTCATGATGGAGTGACTTTGACATAATCAAAGATTAAGGACCTAACCACAAGACAACTGTGATGCCTCAGGTCAAAAGACTAATTTGCATTATCCCAACCATGAGTTCTCATGTGACATGAATATGAAAACTCTTCGTTGATCGTGTTCAGTGAACTCATTCTCTATTGAGCACCTACGTACTTGTCTTGATGTCACACACACCAATGACTCAAGACTAGTCACTCTCCCTGAGAGAAGACATAGCACGTACTGATCTTAACGGACTGTTAATGCCCAATTGACAATCCTATGATCAGGAACGTTTAAGATGTGTCAACGAAAGAATGGTCTCATGAATCTAACTTCTTTAGATCGCATTCTTCCAATCACATATTCCTTGGACTTATCATTTAAGCATATATTATTTATATGATACGGCTCAAACAATAATGTTTGCCCTTAATATTAAACTAGATTAGTTTAACATGTGAAATGTCCATAAAGTATCATCATATGATTGGTTTTAGGGCACATTTCCAACAATCTCCCACTTGCACTAAAGCCAATCAGCTTAGTCATCAGTGATGATACCTCTTCTGTAGTCATTTCATAAATGGCTGAGTAGTAGGCCTAGACAATGGATATCTATACGTTATCCATAGAAGCAACCTTGAGAATAACGACGTCACCATTATACATGATTCTCAATCATGTGGTTCAGTCTCTCATTTGAGTTCGGACCTTGATGAGACCTTGATTCCCTGGCTTGAGCTATCGCCCCATTAGTGTCATACACTTTCTGGTTGGAACCGAATGGAGAGTTCATGAATGAACTTTCCCATCCAAACAATAATGTTGTAAGCTTTTATATGGCAATATATTTTGCATACATGATGGAACACATTAAAGTCATTTACTTTTAACGTTTCCACCCAAATATCTCTTTAGTCATAATAAAGAGATATCTCATTATCACTTCATTCATAATGAAGAGATATTCTATGATGGATTAGATTTATAATCTAATACATTTACAGTTCCATTACGTTACTCTAATTCTTCCTCATTATTGAGGAATCCATCCTTAGTATTTCTTAAATACCTAAGGATTCACTTGACAGTTGCCATGGTTCTGATCCTGGGCTTGCACTGATATCATCTTGTACCGTTCTAGGTACAACTTATATCAATGTTTTCATAAAATATGAAATACATAAATCACCTTTCTGCGTATGCATAAAGGATTCTATTTACGCATTATTTCTTTGGGAGTCAAAGGGTACATTCCCTTTGAGAAGAACAACTTCCTAGTCTCATTAGAATTGTCATTCTAATTGAAGTTTATCATCATATGACAAACTTCCTAGCATCTCATTGTCCATTTTAGGGATTGATATAATCCAATTATATCTTGAAATCTATCATTATAGATTTCCATCCCATGTATATAGACTATGTCTCCCATATACATTCTATCATTATAGAATGTTTAAAGTCATAACTTTAACGATGAAGAATTCCTTTCATTTTCAAAATTAATATATATCATGTATATATATTCAAATTTAGGAATATAATCAACTCCCACTAATCTTTTGTAAACCTAGTAAACAAAAGATTCATTTACATCTTTATGAGAAATCAAACAATTGATCTTTTCTCATAAGACGCTTATAGCTCCCACTAGCTTGCTAAGATCCATGATGGATGGATCTCTACAACTAACCTATCTTGTGATTTATAGTTTTAGACATATATTATCAAGACTATCTTAATAATGGTTTCGGAAACCCATATTATGTCCAAACCTTTCAACTGAGACGGTTTATAAATCCTTCTGGACTACCTTGGAGCTAGGTTGTTATTTTTTGTTGATCATGTCAAACAAATATTGCTTATTAGCACACAACCCCAAATCTTAACATGTTTAAGATTTGTCTTTCTTTCCAACTACATCTTATGGAGTTATGAAAATTTTGGAAGATCTTCTAATTGACAATCATATTGTTTTAGAAGTATATATATCCTATATATGGGTAATAGATTACATCCAACGAACTAAATTTTATTCAAGTTCGTTCTTCTCCTAATGGAGAAATTGATTATCTTATGATGCTATTTTCCTTGATATCTTTCAAGGAAACTCATCTAAAGTGTTATCTTTCCTTGGATCAAATCCAAGGAGATAAATACTTTAGACGTCTTACTCATCAACTTACATTTCTTGAATTCTTTGAAACCTTTTGTAAAGTATTCGGACTTGTGTTTATTCAAAATAAACTATAGTCCAACCGAGAGTGATCTTCGGTGAATGTCATACAACATGAGTAGTATGATGTTGTGGATAAGTGCCACTAACATCTAAGTGAATTAATCTCGACAACTTTGTGATTCTTTCTTCTTTCCAAAAGAATAAAGATTCGAACATTTCGCCTCTATACAATTTTAACAAGAAGGTATTGGATCCGGATCTAACGATCCAAAGCATCCATCTATGACCAACTCATAACTTATGTTTTAGAGGTATCACAACTCAGTTGGGATTAGTCACTACCTTGCAACCTTTTGGGTTTTAAGCATCATCGTATTCTAAACAGTTAAACTACCACATCATCTCTATTATAGAGACAACCAATTAAATTACAATAATCTAATTATTGATTAATAAAGAACAATGTTTTGTCAAACAAAACATTTATCCATCTCTACTATAGTGACGGATTTAAGTTCCTTAAAATTGGAATGTAAAGACAATCTTTAGTATTTTCCAATTTCTTTGGTAGTTCATATGAGGAAGTAAGTACAATCCGCTTTCGTAGAGATCTATATTTTATTCACTTTCCGAATGTGAAGTACTTTCTCTTCTCTCATTAATCTTCTACTTCTTATTAGCACACTTTTACAACAATTGTAAAACATAGTTACTAATACAGAATCATGCATTCAAGTAGAAGAACCAACTGTTATGAACTTTTCAAGAACATTTTACAACACCTTCAAAAGGTGTGTTCTTGACACTTGCAAGACATTTCTTGCAAATACCCCTTCCAATGTCCATCCTTTCATAAAGAAAGTTTGTTCCCTTGGAGTTATTTTGCCTTCTTCATTTGACTTCCCTTTTGACTACAATAGTCATGGTCCCTAAACTCCCATTATCTCTCTTGAAACTTATTTCAAATGTGTTATACACATCAAACGATTTGGAGAGCGTGCGGTTATTGTTCACTATATAGTTTACAATAAACTTTAGTGAACCATTAGGATAGGGACACAAAGGTGAAGTCCTTGCCTAGTTTCCGTCTCGTTAAGTGGTTTAACACTTCAACACTAAATGATTCAAAATCATCATAAGTCCATATAAATGGACTATTTTTTTTGTCAACCAACCATTATGTTCTAAACATAATAACAAACTTTCAAGAGTTGTTCAAGGCAACTCTCATTTCTTCATACAACAATTTGTAAGTGAAGAATCATGGCACATAAAGTGTCCATGCCCTTGTGCTTACTTCTCAAGTTCCTTGTTCGTGTAACAAAGAGACAAGCACTAGAGTTTGCATTGTCCTCTTCATGGTAGACTTATCTAACATGTTCTTCCATTGATACATTATCAATAGGAAGATTGTGAGGATGAGACTACTTAGGTACTTTTACAATCCATTCAAGACAATCTATGGGATTGTGGTACCAAGTTCGGAAACTAAAGCGTTCGGTTTTTCTTTGTCAAGTTTTGGATAGCGTTTGCAAATATATTGGTAAACAAATACATAACGAATATAAATTGATTGATTTTAAGCCATTTGATTCGGGTCTTTAAATCAAATAGCACCACCCACTATTTTTGGCAAATTCCATATCCCTCATCGGAATTCGAGAGTTTTGTTGAACTCTTAGCAGGGTATGGGAGACTCACTATTACCAAGCCCACCTCACGATGATACGATGTCGGTTAGCAATAATAATAATGAGAAAGTACGCTTACTCATTTGCATCTCTTGCAAGTACCCATCTTATTTGGCCTCTAGAGAATGTTGCCTCATAATGATATGATGTCGGCGCCATTGCACTTAGTTAAGTTATTCCCACCATGCTTAGTTCATGAAGGGGTTCAAGAATAGCCTCACAATGATATGATGTTGGCCATCCTCGTTGCCTACACTCACCTCATCATATGCGTATAGACTCCTCCTGAATGTAAGCATGCACTTTGTACTCCCCCATGATAGGGTGAAGCCGGTGTACAAGTCACAAACGATTGGAACCTACCACGGTGGAAGGCCACGAAGAGATATTCAAAGCATCTCTCGCTTATCAACTTAATATTGATTTGGTTGAGGGTTTTTAGGTCTCATCACATATAAACATACATTTTAATTCAATTAAAACATTTTGGTCCTATTACAACTATTGGTCCATTTGATTGATTTAGTTGTATATAATACTCCCACCAAGCTTTTAAAACGGTTTTTAAAGCAAGAGTATATGATACTACTAACATAAGATTTGCATTCATTGATGGACTATATAGTTGCCTTAGGGCCTTAGGGCCTTAGGATGACTATGAACCTTTGATTCGATTCAACATGAGCCTAGTGTTGAATCTCGGTCTAGGGATGGTGATTGATTTTAGTTACGCGTTTAATCACATTAAGGCGTGTTGTCTTATTGGGCGCTGGACCCAACTACTCCAGTTTCATGCATATCGAATAAAACAAGAAAGGAGTACTTCAAAGTAAATAAGAGCTTATGCTCTTTTACAACAATTGATCAAATCAAATTACAACCAAAATTTAATCTACACATTCCCATGGTTCAAACAAATTTGAAACGGCCTTTCACATAGCTCAATTATAGTAGGCTTAGGTTCATAATCACCCTTTCTTTAATTAATTAACGCTTTAACTAATTAAACTTGAATGCAACATTTTCATTTGGTTTTTGTATCCATAGAATTGATTTAAATGGAGCTAAATGAAATGAAAATCCAATTCTCATTTAAAGAGACAAAACAATTTTGTTCTCTACCTAATTTGGGCCAAAATGCTATGACCTCAACTTGTTTGGGCCATAGTGCAATTAACCTCAACTTTTGGGCTATTTTGCAAAAACTTAAACTTTTGGGGTCACTTTGTAAAAACACAAAAGTCCACTACTTCATGTAATTACAACTAGAACCCAAAAATTTCCATAAAAAATAAAACTTCATCAAAGGAGCAAAACAATTTGTCCTTTTAGTGATTTTGGACCTTTACGTAAAAACGTAAACTTTTGGGTCAAAATGCAAATATACAAAAGTATCAAAACTTTATATAATTGCATAAAAGCCCCACAAGGACCCTAATTGAGTAGGGTTGCCGGCCACTTGAAACAAAGTGTATAAAAATTTCAAAGTTTTTTGTAAGTGGGGTGTGTGTAATGGAATAAATCATTACACACCAACCCACTAAAATTTCTTTAATTTTTCAAAATAAATATCTAATATGTTTAAACATAAGAAATATTTCAAAACAAAAACTTTATGAAATAAATCAAAACTTTGAATCAAAACACCAAACCTTTTGTTCTTGGCAAGAACATATCAAGAACAATGAAGAACATCCATGAAAACCCATAAGAGCTCCATGAACATTCTTCACCCAAAAACATACCAAAACCACTCAAACTTAAGGGAAATAACATACAACCATACTAGGGTACATAGGGGTTCCAAAAGTCACTTTAAAACACTTTTAACAAGTCAAACAAGAACCCAAAAATCCACCTTTTGGATTTGGCCGAATTTCCCCAAAAATATGGCACCAAATTTTAGCTCCAAAATTCATGCTCATATGAACTACATCTACAACATTTGAGATGGCAAATTTTCTAACAAAATTTACCTTCAAAGAAGCAAGAATAAAGCTTGTAACAATTACAACATTCAAATCACAAACTATGAACTACAAAACCCAAAAGGATTCACCAACTACTAGACTTAGGCTCTGATACCACTTGAAGAAAGATTTGTGAAAAACATGTTCATTTAAGCAACATCAATAGCATGCAATTAACAATTAAAGGCGGAATCATGCTTGTATGCACTTAAAAACAAAACATTTACCCATGAAATTCAAAGCCTAGTAGATAGGTGAACCAAGACTCAACTCAAAACAAAGTGAGTTGAGAAATCAATACCTTTGTAGATTCCTCTTTGCATAAGCAAAGGCTAATCACCCAAAGAGAGGGCCTTCATTCCTTGCATCTTAGATCCATGGATTTGGATGGATGAAAAGGTTTCTCCAAGTTCCCAAAATTGAGAACCTCTAATTATTCATCACCAAGGCATAATGAAGAAGAAATGAGTGACCTTGGAGGAGTTTGATTGCTAGATGATCCCTCCAAGGTGGCCGAAATTTTTGAGAGAAAGGAGAGCTTGTGTTCTCATCCTTTCCCCAAAAATAACCCTTAGTAAATTTTAGGCTATAAAGTACTTTATATAGTCCCTTCAAATAAGTGACCTAATGGACCAAAAGCCCTATTCTTTTACACATGGCCGGCCTATAGGTTTATTGGGCTTTCAAGCCCTTTGTTTTATTCAAGTTGTCATACAACTTGAGTTAATGGGCTTGACATTCAAATCCCATTGGGCCTTGCGGCCCAAAACTAACCCGAGGTCTTTAACGAACTTATTCGTTCGATTAATTAACATATTAATTAATTCTAACCTTAGATAAATAATTAAACCATTTAATTATTCTTACTCATCTCCGTTGTTTCTTCAAACTCTACCTTACTCGGTGAACGATCCATTAGGTTCCTTTTAGCGAGGCAGTGGGCGATTAAAACTCTTTCTAATCGATTGTGAATTGAAACTTACTTTCAATTCTCCCGTTAGTGATAAAACACTTTTAGGGCTTCCACAAACCATGGTTGACGCCTAGCAGCATGTCATGGTTACCCAAGCTAATCAGAAGAGGTGGAGAACCTATTCAGTTTAGGATTACAAATGCAATACGGTATTTCTCTAATACAATACTCTTGACCACATTGTTTGGTTTGATAGTTTATTCATGTCTACTATCCAATGTGAATCTTGTACTTATATGATTACCTTGAATGTGATCTGGAATGCATTCCAACATCTCATTCATACTCTGGCCAGAGATTCTAAATCATATCATAGAATATTCTCCCTCAAACAGTTTGAAGGTTAGAGATCCCTTGTTGCGCATTCACTTGCCTCCATGGCTAAGTGGCTTAACCCCAAGGATGCCATGGACACCCTCATGATGGAGTGACTTTGACATAATCAAAGATTAAGGACCTAACCACAAGACAACTATGATGCCTCAGGTCAAAAGACTAATTTGCATTATCCCAACCATGAGTTCTCATGTGACATGAATATGAAAACTCTTCGTTGATCGTGTTCAGTGAACTCATTCTCTATTGAGCACCTACGTACTTGTCTTGATGTCACACACACCAATGACTCGAGACTAGTCACTCTCCCTGAGAGAAGACATAGCACGTACTGATCTTAACGGACTGTTAATACCCAATTGACAATCCTATGATCAGGAACGTTTAGGATGTGTCAACGAAAGAATGGTCTCATGAATCTAACTTCTTTAGATCGCATTCTTCCAATCTCATATTCCTTGGACTTATCGTTTAAGCATATAACATTTATATGAGACGGCTCAAACAATAATGTTTGCCTTTAATATTAAACTAGATTAGTTTAACATGTGAAATGTCCATAAAGTATCATCATATGATTGGTTTTAGGGCACATTTCCAACATCAAAATCATCATAAGTCCATATAAATGGACTATTTTTGTCAACCAACCATTATGTTCTAAACATAATAACAAACTTTCAAGAGTTGTTCAAGGCAACTCTCATTTCTTCATACAACAATTTGTAAGTAAAGAATCATGGCACATAAAGCGTCCATGCCCTTGTGCTTACTTCAAAAGTTCCTTGTTTATGTAACAAAGAAACAAGCACTTAAGTTTGTGTTGATTAAGGGTTGTTCAAAGCAACTCTTATTTCTTCATACAACAATTTGTATTTGAAGAATTATAACGTTAAAAGTGTTGTCCTTCTCATGTTTAGACTTATCTATCATATTCTTCCAATGATACATTATCAATAGGAAGATTGTGAGGATGATACTACTTAGTTACATCTACAAGCCATTAAAGACAATCTATGGGATTGTAGAACTAAGTCCGGAAATTAAAGCATTCGGCTTTTCTTTGTCAAGTTTTGGATAGCGTTTGCAAATATATTGGTAAACAAATACATAACGAATATAAATTGATTGATTTTAAGCCATTTGATTCGGGTCTTTAAATCAAATAGCACCACCCACTATTTTTGGCAAATTTCATATCCCTCATTGGAATTCGAGAGTTTTGTTGAACTCTTAGCGGGGTATGGGAGACTCACCATTACCAAGCCCACCTCAGAATTATATCATTTTGGTTAGCAAAAATAATGATGAGAGAATAACACTTTAGTCATTTACAACTCTTGTAATTACCCATCTAGTTTGGCCTCTAGAGAATGAATGCCTCAGAATTATATCATGTTGGCACCATTGCACTTAGTTAAGTTATTCCCACCATGCTTAGTTTATGTAGAGGTTCAAGCACAACCTCAGAATTATATCATGTTGGTCATACTCGTTGTCTACACTCACCTCATCATATGCGTATAGACTCCTCCTGAATGTAAGCATGCACTTTGTACTCCCCCATTATAGGGTGAAGCCGGTGTACAAGTCACAAACGATTGGAGCCTACCACGGTGGAAGGCCACGAAGAGATATTCAAAGCATCTCTCGCTTATCAACTTAATATTGATTTGGTTGAGGGTTTTTAGGTCTCATCACATATAAACATACATTTTAATCCAATTAAAACATTTTGGTCCTATTACAACTATTGGTCCATATGATTGATTTAGTAATATATAATACTCCCACTATGCTTTTAAAACGGGTTTTAAAGTAAGACTATATGGTACTACTAACATAAGATTTGCATTCATTGATGGACTATATACTTGCCTTAGGGCCTTAGGATGACTATGAACCTTTGATTCGATTCAACACGAGCCTAGTGTTGAATCTCGGTCTAGGGATGGTGATTGATTTTAGTTACGCGTTTAATCACATTAAGGCGTGTTGTCTTATTGGGCGTTGGACCCAACTACTCCAATTTCATGCATATCGAATAAAACAAGAAAGGAGTACTTCAAAGTAAATAAGAGCTTATGCTCTTTTACAACAATTGATCAAATCAAATTACTTTAAAGTAAAGAAGAGCTTATACTCTTTTACAACAATTGATCATATCAAATTACAACCAAAATTTAATCTACACATTCCCATGGTTCAAACAAATTTGAAACGGCCTTTCACATAGCTCAATTATCGTAGGCTAAGGTTCATAATCACCCTTTCTTTAATTAATTAACGCTTTAACTAATTAAACTTGAATGCAACATTTTCATTTGGTTTTTGTATCCATAGAATTGATTTAAATGGAGCTAAATGAAATGAAAATCCAATTCTCATTTAAAGAGACAAAACAATTTTGTTCTCTACCTAATTTGGGCCAAAATGCTATGACCTCAACTTGTTTGGGCCATAGTGCAATTAACCTCAACTTTTGGGCTATTTTGCAAAAACTTAAACTTTTGGGGTCACTTTGTAAAAACACAAAAGTCCACTACTTCATGTAATTACAACTAGAACCCAAAAATTTCCACAAAAAATAAAACTTCATTAAAGGAGCAAAACAATTTGTCCTTTTAGTGATTTTGGACCTTTACGTAAAAACGTAAACTTTTGGGTCAAAATGCAAATACACAAAAGTATCAAAACTTTATATAATTGCATAAAAGCCCCACAAGGACCCTAATTGAGTAGGGTGGCCGGCCATTTGAAACAAAATGTATAAAAATTTCAAAGTTTTTGTAAGTGGGGTGTGTGTAATGGAATAAATCATTACACACCAACCCACTAAAATTTCTTTTAATTATTCAAAATAAATATCTAATATATTTAAAATAAGAAATATTTCAAAACAAAAACTTTATGAAATAAATCAAAACTTTGAATCAAAACACCAAACCTTTTGTTCTTGGCAAGAACATATCAAGAACAATGAAGAACATCCATGAAAACCCATAAGAGCTCCATGAACATTCTTCACCCAAAAACATACCAAAACCACTCAAACTTAAGGGAAATAACATACAACCATACTAGGGTACATAGGGGTTCCAAAAGTCACTTTAAAACACTTTTAACAAGTCAAACAAGAACCCAAAATTCCACCCTTTGGATTTGGCCGAATTTCCCCAAAAACATGGCACCAAATTTTAGCTCCAAAATTCATGCTCATATGAACTACATCTACAACAATTGAGATGGCAAATTTTCTAACAAAATTTACATTCAAAGAAGCAAGAATAAAGCTTGTAACAATTACAACATTCAAATCACAAACTATGAACTACAAAACCCAAAAGGATTCACCAACTACTAGACTTAGGCTTTTGATACCAATTGAAGGAAGATTTGTGAAAAACATGTTCATTTAAGCAACATCAATAGCATGCAATTAACAATTAAAGGCGGAATCATGCTTGTATGTACTTAAAAACAAAACATTTACCCATGAAATTCAAAGCCTAGTAGATAGGTGAACCAAGACTCAACTCAAAACAAAATGAGTTGAGAAATCAATACCTTTGTAGATTCCTCTTTGCATAAGCAAAGGCTAATCACCCAAAGAGAGGGCCTTCATTCCTTGCATCTTAGATCCATGGATTTGGATGGATGAAAAGGTTTCTCCAAGTTCCCAAAATTGAGAACCTCTAATTATTCATCACCAAGGCATAATGAAGAGGAAAATGAGTGACCTTGGAGGAGTTTGATTGCTAGATGATCCCTCCAAGGTTGGCCGAAATTTTTAGAGAGAAAGGAGAGCTTGTGTTCTCATCCTTTCCCCCAAAAATAACCCTTAATGAATTTTGGCTATTAAGTCATACTTATTTCTTAATTCATTTGAGTGGCAAACTTGTAAATAAGTCCAAAACCACTCCTTTGCTTCAATGGCCGGCCTTGGGGATTTATTGGGTTATTTGGGCCTTTGTGAATCATTATTCATTAAGTTGTCATACAACTTAAGTCAATGGACTTGACGTTCGAAGCCCATTGGGCCTTAAGGTCCAAAACTATCCCGAGGTCTTTTAACGAACTTATTCGTTTGATTAATTAACATATTAATTAATCCTAGCCTTAGATAAATAATTAAACCATTTAATTATTCTTACTCATCTCCGTTGTTTCTTCAAACTCTACCTTACTCGGTGAACGATCCATTAGGTTCCTTTTAGCGAGGCAATGGGCGATTAAAACTTTTTCTAATCGATTGTGAATTGAAACTTACTTTCAATTCTCCCGTTAGTGATAATACACTTTTAGGGCTTTCACAAACCATGGTTGACGCCTAGCAGCATGTCATGGTTACCCAAGCTAATCAGAAGAGGTGGAGAACCTATTCAGTTTTAGGATTACCAATGCAATACGATCTTTCTCTAATACAATACTCTTGACCACATTGTTTGGTTTGATAGTTTATTCATGTCTACTATCCAATGTGAGTCTTGTGCTTATATGATTACCTTGAATGAGATTTGGAACACATTCCTAAATCTTATTCATACTTTGGCCAAAGATTCTTAATCATATCATAGAATATTCTCCCTCAAACAGTTTGAAGGTTAGAGATCCATTGTTGCGCATTCACTTGCCTTCATGGCTAAGTGGCTTAACCCCAACGATGCCTTGGACACCCTCCTGATGGAGTGACTTTGACATAATCAAAGATTAAGGACCTAACCACAAGACAACTGTGATGCCTCAGGTCAAAAGACTAATTTGCATTATCCCAACCATGAGTTCTCATGTGACATGAATATGAGAACTCTTCGTTGATCGTGTTCAGTGAACTCATTCTCTATTGAGCACCTACGTACTTGTCTTGATGTCATACACACCAATGACTCGAGACTAGTCACTCTCCCTGAGAGAAGACATAGCACGTACTGATCTTAACGGACTGTCAATGCCCAATTGACAATCCTATGATCAGGAACGTTTAGGATGTGTCAACGAAAGAATGGTCTCATGGATCTAACTTCTTTAGATCGCATTCTTCCAATCACATATTCCTTGGAATTATCGTTTAAGCATATAACATTTATATGAGACGGCTCAAACAATAATCTTTGCCCTTTACATTTAAACTACATTAGTTTAACTTTCTGAAATGTCCGTAAAGTATCATCATATGATTGGTTTTAGGGCACATTTCTCGAGGTAATAATTACAAATGATGACGTGGTCACAAATGGGGTCGGTGGAGCGGGAAAGTCAAGAATCATGGTGTCAAGTTTTACAACCAGGGTCTAAGGCATAATTCAAGCTCGAACTTCAAAAATGTAAACCGCCACACAAAGGTAAAACTTATATGAATAACACTCCTAGAAATCCTAAAGGAGTATGTCATAGGTGTGGTGGCAATGGGCACTGTAGGTATACCTATTGTACCACAAAACATCTGGTGGACATGTATTAAGCCTCCCTTAAAGAGAAAGGTGTCGAAACCAATTTCATCGACCAGGCTAAACCAATGGATATACCTGATCCAATGTTGGATTTATCAAGACAATTGAACACAACTCACCTAGATGTCTCATACTTTATTGTGGAAAGAGAGAATGAAGTGTATTAGTTCGATTTAATCATTTTTGTTTGATGTACTCTTATTATCTGAACTTGTAGTTTAAAGCTGGATTTCAATTCAATAAAAGTGGCATTTCAATTTCATTTTATTATGAATAAATTGCTTTTAACTATGATTCCCTTACTCAGAGAATATGGATAAAAACTATGGTTATTCTCAAAACAAGAGCAATGGCGAAGATATTTGTCTTGCAAATAGCACAACCACGCATACAATACTTCGAGATCGAAAATATTTCTCAAGGTTGATGCTTACAAAAGTAAAGGTAACAACAATATCAAGCTAATCAAATGTAATTAAAGGCTCAGGAAAAGCCCAGATTATGTTACCAAATGGAATAATATTGTCCATACAAAATACATTGTACACTACTTGATTTACTCGAAATTTGTTGAGTTTTAAAGACATACGTTTAAATGGATACCACATTGAAATGAAAAGTGCAGAAAATGTGGAATATCTATGCATTACCTCTAATGATACCTAGAAGCGTACATTGGATAAGTTGTGTGATTTATCAAGTGCATTGTATTATACATACATAAAGACAATTGAAACACATACTGTCATGAACCAAAAGTTTATTATCAAAAAATTTACATGCTTTGGCATAACCGTCTGAGTTTTCTAGGATCCACCATGATGCGTAAGATCTACCAACTCTAATGGACATCCATTATTGGGTAGTCACATTGTTACATCAAATAATAACCCTTACAAGGATTGTTCTCAAGGGAAGTTGGTAATTAGACTATCAAAATTAAAGATTGATGTTGAATCCCCATCATTTTTGCGAAGAATTCAAAGGGATAGTTATGGGCCTATTCAACCACCTTGTGGACCGTGTCGATATTTTATGGTTTTGGTTTATGCATATACTTGATGGTCACATGTTTGCCTCTTGTCTACTTGAAATATAACTTTTACTAAAGTTTTTGCTTAGATAATAAAGTTGCGAGCACAGTTCCCAAATTACCCTATTATGTCAATCCGACTTGATAACGCTGGTGAATTTACGTCTTAAACCTTTGATGATTACTGCATGACACTAGACATTGATGTTGAACACTATGTTCTTCATGTCTATACTTAAAATGCTTTAGTAGAAGCATTTATTAAGCGACTTCAATTAATAGCTCACACTCTGCTCTTGAAATTAAAACTGCCAGTTTCGGCATAGGGACATGCCATCTTACATGCTGCATCATTGATTCGATTAAGACCTAGAGTCAACCACCAATACTCCTCAATACAACTTGTGTTTGGGCATCAACCAAACATTTCACATTGATGAGTTTTTGGTTGTGCTGTTTATGTGTCTATTGCACCACCACAATGCACTAAAATAGGACCTCAGTGCATATTGGGAATTTATGTGGGTTTTAATTCACCATCTATTATTAGATATTTAGAAACTTTGATAGGTGATATGTTTACAACTCGTTTTGCAGATTGTCACTTTGATGAGATAATCTTCCCGTCGTTAGGGGGGAGAAAAGACCGTTCCAGAATAATGGCAAAAACTGACATGGGTTGTACCCACCTTATCTCATTTTGATCCACAAAGCACTTAATGTGAAAATGAAGTGAAAATGATCATTCATCTTCAAAGTATTGCTAATCAAATGCCAGATGCACTTAATGATGCTATGAAAGTGACAAAATCACATATACCAATTGCGAATACACCTACAAGAATTGATGTCCTTATTGGATAATAAAGTGGTAGTGAAATATTCATCTAGTGCACACCTGAAGCGTGGTAAACCCCCAGGTTCAAAAGATTCAGCCCCTCGAAAGAGAAAGATGAAGCATAGCTGAATCTAAATGAAATCATTCAGGAAAAGAAAATGAATGACGAATCCACAATTCATGATTCTGTACTTTCAGAAGAAAAAAAAATGTTCTTGATGAGACACATGTCCCTGAAGAGATAAAATTACATGAAAACAAATAAATCTCATAAATTATGCATGTACTAATGAATTGTGGGATCAAAATGAAATAATGATTGACAACATGTTCGTATTCGCAATAGCCTCTAAAATCATATTAAGCGATGATATTAAGCCTCGCTATGTTGGTTAATGCAAACAGAGAAAATATTGGCCTAAGTGGAAAGATGCAATCCATGCAGAATTAAATTCCTTGGAAAGACGAAGTGTTTTTGGACCGGTAGTCCAAACCCCACCTGGTGTAAACCCCGTGGGTTACGAATGGGTATTCACAAGAAAGTGAAATGAGAAAACGAGATTGCAAGATATAAAGCATGACTCGTTGCACAAGGTTTTTCACAGACCTGGAATTGATTATAAGGAGACATACTTTCTTGTAATGGATGCAATTACATTTTGTTACTTAATAAGTTTGGTGGTTTTCAGAAAAACTTGACATGCAACTTATAGATGTCATCATCGCGTATCTATATGGAGAATTAGATAATGACATATATATATATATATATAAAGGTCCCAAAAGGACTTAAGTTGCCTGAGACGACTAACAAACCACAAGGTATACTCTCAATCAAATTAAGACGATCATTATAAGGGCTGAAACAGTCTAGACAAATGTGGTATAATCATCTTAATGAGTATTTGATCAAAGAAGGATATACCAACAATGTCATTTGCCCTTGTGTGTTCATTAAGAAATTAAATTCTGAATTTGCTATAGTGGCAGTATATGTCGATGATATGAACTTAGTTGGAACCCCTGAAGAACTCAATAAATAAAGGTATTGTCTTTTCTAATGGACCCGTCGATGCCACTGCCAGAACATGCAGAAATCCCAGAACACGACTAGGCTTAATTTCAAGCTCAATTTCGACGGATTTTAACTGTAAACTGAACTAAAAATTATTCCAAAGGATTAGTAAACTCACCCAAACTCAGTTGAAGGCAAATGAGGGTTGAATCCTCACCGGATTCAACAGAAATTCATCAGGTTCCCTCGTCGGCTTTTGGAAATAAGCACAGAGAGCATGCATGGTTAAAACCTTGGGTTTTCCAACTTAAAACCCACATGCAGATAGAGAAATGTTTACCTAGGATTGGTTCTAGTTGGATTCGAGCACCACCAGTCCCAAACTCGATGAAGTTTAGTCGAAGATTGCACAAGGAATTGCAGGGGTTAAACCCCTTGATTTTAAGCTCAATTCAACCATAGATTATCACAAAATCACGCAACATTCACAGATTTAAGGGTTTTTAATCGAGAATCTCACCTAGGTTCGAAGTAGAGCTCAAAGCTCAGATTCAATGGCAGAGCACCTCACGGTGCTTCGATGGTACATACAAGACCACCACTAGTTTCCTTGCATTCCATAGGTCACGAATATGGAGGTTTGAGGTTTGATTTGAAGGAAAAAGGTTGAAGGTGGTGATGGTTCGTCTCAGTGACAGAGAGGGAATAGGAGTTAGAGAGAAAGTGAGAGTTGCAGATATGAGTGAATGGGAAAGAGAAGGTTGGGTTAATCCCACTTCATAATTTTCTCTATTGGAAATTACTAAAATGCTCTCGATCAAATTTTGTTTAGTCAAGCCCTCAATCAATTAAATTGTGTATCTTAACTATCGTAATTCAAATTCTATTTCCATATTCGCCTACACAATTGTGAGTACAAAAACAATTTAAAAAACTAAGAAAATATGAGAGATTGAGATTTAAACTTGAGGTTCAAAAATTACTTAATACACCCAACTGGGGACATCTTGATCATTTTACATGGTTCGAGAATAAAATATAATATTTTAAGGTGTAATAGTATAATTACGAGTAAATTGAAGGAATGATCACTGAACTATGGTTGAATTGTAGTTTTAGTCCCTGAGCTAAAAATCCATTAAATTTGATCCTTAAACTTGATAAAATGTGGAGCATTGGTCCTTTGATGTCAATTTTGTTAGATTTTCCATTAGAGTGTATGAGTGGTTGGTTTATGGGCCCCACACTTAAATAATTCAGTGCTATCTGGATTAGAAATATTAAAATAAAATAAAAGTTAGGAAAGATAAAATTAAAAAAAAAAAAAAATCTATAGACCCACTCGCACTTCACCAACTCTTGTAGTCCACCCCTTTAACTTTGAGTCTTTGACCAACTCCCTAGCCTACCTCCCACCTCCATCTCCCAATCCCCACAGCCTAGTCAATCCCCAACCCGTAGCCCACAAAGTTCCGACCTATGTACGGTGAGGGTTTCAATTGTAGGTGGTGGGGAACTAGAGATTGAGTTGTCAAGGCAGCGTGGACTAAGGTGCTACAGGATGGAGGTCATTGTGTGAAGTCGTTCGGAAAGGAAGATTGTGTTCTAAATTTAACAATGTTCTAAAAAAGGGCCTAGGCAGGCGCTGGGCGGTGGTGAGCCGAGGCGTTTTTTTGCAAATCAATGGGAAAAATCGGATGGGCTCTAGGCGGGGTTAGGCGGTGCTAAGTGGAGCTAGGCGGTTTTTTCTTTTATTTTTTATAATGAAATTAAAAAATAAAATAAAAAATCCTATCTAAGTCTAAGTGGTTTAAAATTGTGAACTTGTTGTACATGTGTCATCCTACAATTCTTCTCACTATGGTTATATGACATATATGCTTAATGTGTTTTTAAATTTTGGACTTGTTGGATACTCTCTTTGCATTTTATCATTCTTTTATTATCTTATCCATAGATTTTATACAAATATAATTTTTTGTAAGTGTCAATACGCACTTATTTACAAGATATACAAAAAATTTACTTAAATCCGCTTAGGCGCCCTTCTAGACCGCCCTAGCCGCCTAAGCGCTAAGCGCCAGCTCGCCGCCCGACTAGCGCCTAGTGTTTTTTAGAACCTTGAAATTTAGATTGGAACTTTTCTATGGTTAGGTTATTGGGAGAGTGCTACAATGGCGGCTGGGTTTGAAGAAGGAGGTGGATGCAAGGAAGATGGGAGAGAGAAAATTAAACCATTTTTATTTTATGTATTCTCCAAAAACATGGTAATGTTTTAATGTCATATTTGATCATGGTCTCACTCACCAAACTCTCATTCAATTTGTCATTTTAATTTCAAGATAAAAGATCAATCTTTCCAACAACATTGCCAAAAATCTCAAATTCTATACACATTTAGCAATAATTAATTGTCGTTTGCTTTACTACTATATTTAATCTTTACTTTGAATCCAACCCCCCGCAATAATGACTCAAAAATCATCCGTCACGCACCATTAGACCAATAACAAGAAATTATTATTTTTTATTTTATGTTCTTCCAATCTAATGGACCGTTTGCCAACTACAAAATAGCAACAAATTAAATTAAAAAATTAAACACAAAAAATGTAGAATTATGTACCAATAATTCATGTCAAGGGAGCATATTCTTATAAAATTCAAAAAACCATCTAATCTAAAGCCCAAAAGTCAAATTAGAAGCCGAATGTCCTTTATTTTTTCACCACCAGCTAAATTTGTTCTATCAATATATTAAATAAAACATTACTAAAAATCCTTAACAATAAACTTTCGCGTGCAATTTAATTTAAATTTTTACAATTTTAATCAATTGAAGGATAGTTCCTCAATTTCGTCAAAAATTCAGTAAAATTGCATGAGATGTGTTCTACATCCGATGTATGACGTTAATGGCTAAAGCTTGAATTTAATAACTAAAGCCCAATTTACCCAACACTAGCCTTTTGCCACACGCGTGCGTCAATTTACTATTTTACATGTTATTTTTATTGTAGTTTTATTCTTTTTATTTTTGTTTGAAATATTTTATCTATTTTTATTTTTAAAAATTAAAGGAATAAACTGTCCACTAAATTTTGATATCATAACTAAGAATGGATATTTTTTTGAGATTATGAATGATTCATTTTTTTTACTTCTAGCTTTTATTTACCTAACATATACCACCTCACGTGATATTTTTATTAAAAAACATTTGACGAATTCCATAAATACCTCCGTAAGTCCTTTTGACCTTCGGAACGATGAACTATTATGGTGGAAGCCTTTTGGTTCTTCTTTTTAAGAAGAAAAAAACTACAACAATTAAAACCCCATAGGCTTATAGGGGTGTGTTTGTTTGGGCTCACTAACTTTCCTTGGACTAGACTGTACTAGCTATTATTGTGGTCCCATGTTTGTTAGGCTGAAGGATTAGGTTTAATGGGATTAAGTCGGACTCGCTCCGACTGACTCCCTCACTAAAAGTTCTTAGCCAAACCCCCCAAATATCCCAGAACTGCTAAGACCCCGCGCTGCTTCGTATGAGTCGTCCAAACCTTGTGCCTCGTTCCAACTTACAAGATCTCAATCCTCGAAAGTAAGGATTTTTTTCATCTAGGTTCATGGATTTGGGGTCTTCCACCATCTGGGTCTTTTGGTATTTCAAATTCACACATACATATATCGTTATCTCTCAGAAATGCCCTTAATTTTCACTTACCAACCACCCCGCTTCCACTAATTCTTCCCCCACCAATCGCGTTCCGTCGCTGGAATTCAATTTTCGACTCTCATTTTCAGCGGACCATGATTTGAATCTGGCATGCTAGACAAGGTGAGCAATTATTTGGAATTGGGGATTTTGAAAGGTGTTTGGTTGGTGAGAAAATTGAAAGAGAAAACAAAAGAAAATGGAATGGCAATTAGTAAGAACTGGGGAATTGCATGAAAGGAAATGAGATTTTGAAAGGTGTTTCGTTGGTTGATTTTTTGCAAACGGGATTCCATGAAAGCAACAGATCTTTAGGCCAAGCTTGCTGAAGGAAACAATCAAGAGACAGAGAGGATTGAGACGGATGGAGAAAAAAGGGGAAGTGGTGAGGCAGAGAAGACAAAGCATTCTAAAAAAAGGGTTTCTAGAAGAAAAAAAGAGGAAGAATAAATATTCTAGATATGCCTTAAAATAATATAATTTTTGAGTTTTGTTAATTATCCTGCATTTTAGCCCGATACTACACCAAACGCTTCACTAAGCTAGTCCAGCTTAGTTTAGTCTAAGCCAGTCCAGCTTAATCCCTAATACTAGTTCAGTTCGAAACAGTCCGGTGCAACAAACGCAAAGTTGAACTTCACCCAAAATACATGGACTAAAATTCAAATTGGTCCCTTGGAATTTCACTAAAATGACGAAAAAACCCTTATACTGACTGGTACTTGGGGTAGAATTTACTGTTATCCGGAGTAGTCAAAAATGAAGGCCTCCAATTAAAATTATTCAACACAATTGATCGCCTGCCCGTCCACCTGAACTCCAGTCGTGACCCGCCACTTGTCCACTTATTACCTATGGGAATGATCTGTGATCATCATCATCACCATCATCATTATGATGGGCGGATGCGCATGCATGTATGTACGCATGACAGACGATCAAACAAAGAGACCGTGCAGTTGGGTTGGGGGGAGAGAGAGAGAGAGAGAGAGAGAGCAGAATCTGAGTTGAAGAGCCATCGCCATTCCTAGGACGATGTCGTATTGGAAGTGAAGACGATCTTCACAACAGAGAGAGAGAGAGGTTGGATCCAAATCCAATCCGAAAAGGAACTCCTTTTTCGGTTCGACTCTCCTTCTTCACTGATAAAAACAACAACAACGCAGGGAGAAAAAACAAAAAACCCCAAAAATCACTACCCGAATTTTCGAATCATTTTTGTAATTTCCGGGTTGTTTTTAAAAATTATTTTCATTTCGTTTTCTCCGTAGTGATCTCGAGGCGCGATTGTTCTTAGGCTTTCTCTGTCTGTTGATCGACCCATCGAAGAGTTAATTTTTAATTAATTATTTAAAACAATCAATTCAGAAGAAGGGAAGAGAGAGAGAGAGAGGAAGAGGGGAGAGAGAGAGCTATGGCAGTGGTTGAGAATGCAGGGGTGGAGCTTGGGAAGAGCGTGGGGTCGAACACGGCGAATCGGAACCCGGAGACTTCGACGACGCCCGAGGACGGCGGTGTTGTTGCCGCATCGAATGATCAGGATCTGTCCAAGCTCAGCAACGCCGGCGCCCCTTTACGGCACCGCATCGATCAGAGCATGTACGTGATGGTCACCCCGCCCCCCAACGGCAACATCAACGGCAACGGCCAGGTGGCGGCGGCTCAGCGGGGGAGCTTTGATCACGTGGCGAATCATCACCATCAGCAGCAGAGATCTAACGGCGGAGATTTTCAGATGAGTAATGGGGATCATCATCACGACGTAGACCGGGACATGAGGGAGCTGAGGGAGCTCTTCTCGAAGCTCAACCCCATGGCGGAGGAGTTCGTGCCGCCGTCACTGGCTAACGGCCATGGACTCAATGCTGGGTTTGTTAACATGGCACTGATGATGCAGAACGGGAACAGAAATGTACAAGCTAATGGCTTTCCTGGTCGACGGGTATGTATTAGACTTGAGCTTTTCAGGGTTCCTTTCCTTTTTTATTGTTTGTTTGGTTGCTGAGAAAATGAATGGGAAAATTCTGTATTGTTTGGTATTTTTGTGTTGGTTTAGTTTTTGGAGAAGAATTAGGGGACAAAATTTAATGGGTGCTTCTATTTTTTCTATTCTGTTTGTTTTTTTTTTTTTTAATCAGAGAAACAATCAAGGGAAACGGAGAATCAATAGCAGGACTAGTCAAGCGCAACGAGAAGATAGAATCCGAAGGACTGTGTACGTGTCTGACATTGATCAACAGGTACAAATGATGCCATTTATCTCCTTTGAATTTTTATTAGCATTTTGGTGCGAGACTAAAAGTTGTATTTTTGGGACATAGGTCACTGAGGAACAGCTTGCAGCTCTCTTTGTTACTTGTGGGCAGGTAATGATCTTCGTTAAGAGGTATGTGATTAGTTAATTGTAAATTCTGGTTTTGAATAATTTCTCTTTTCTGTTGATGAAGGTTGTTGACTGCCGAATTTGCGGTGATCCTAACTCTGTTCTCCGTTTTGCCTTTATCGAGTTCACTGACGAAGGTAATGTAGATGGTGTATGCTGAAATTATGTGGCTGTATAAGCTTGAATGGTTATTTTTCTGTGGTTATGATATGTGATTGTTACTGATTGATTGATCGGCTGGTGGGTTTTCATTATGCAGATGGTGCACGAGCTGCTTTGAGTCTCGCCGGGACAATGCTTGGATTCTACCCTGTTAGGGTGCTGCCCTCAAAGACAGCTATTGCACCGGTTAACCCCACATTCTTGCCTAGGGTGAGTCTACCTCTTTTGTGACAGTTGCAAAATTCTGAACTGAAGGAAGTTTTAGCCGTTTGGAATCTATAATTTCTTGGATAATAACTTGTTTATCCATTTGTATTTATGTTTCAGACTGAAGACGAACGTGAGATGTGTGCAAGAACTATCTATTGTACAAATATTGACAAAAAGGTAATTTTTTTTAATGGTTTGTCATTGATGTGGCTGAAGTTGTGATTTCAGAAACGGCTGTTTTTTGGATTGATTTGTGCAGGTTACTCAAGCTGATGTCAAACTCTTTTTTGAATCTGTCTGTGGAGAGGTTTGTGATTTCACTGGAAGTTTGTATTTTACATTTCATGGCATGGCAACAATGCTATTATGTCGTGTCCACTCCAATGTCTTGGACTATTTATGAGGTTACCTCTTCTAAATCTGATGCAGGTTTATCGTTTGAGGCTGCTAGGGGACTATCACCACTCTACTCGCATTGCCTTTGTTGAGTTTGTGATGGTAATTACTTCTTCCTCTATACTCTGCATGCTGTTTTATTATTTTCCTATATCGTTATTTGGTTTCGCTGTTAAGCCATGATGACAAACTAGGTATATGCATGAAACTCCCTTGTTTTTCGAAATTAGTATTCAACCTTCGAATGCCTCTTTGATTTTCCCTTTACAAGTGTGACTAATGTGTCTCATGATGCAATGCATTTGCTACTTTAAGAAGGCATTTGCTATGAAAAGGGATAAGATGAATGCTTAGATGAATGGGGCTGCGGAACTCTGATAGAGGGATAAAATTCTTTGAAAATCTGTGTTAAGCCTTTAAAGTCCATTCGTCTCTATCCTTTCTGTCATGAAGTGATTGGATAGGATATTTTTAGGGCTTTAGTTTCTCAAAGGCAATTGTATGGTTCATTCATGGTTAGTTGTAGATTGCCAACAATAGTTGACAAATCCCAAGAACTTAAGCCTTATTGGCCTTAATGCTTTTTGGAACAGTGAAAGCAGATTTTATCATGATATCAGTGAGTTAGATACTGAATTTGAAATTTCTTGCAAAGGCTACGTTCTAATAAAGTTAAAATTTACCAGGGTCATCTAGTGGTTGAGACAGGCCACAAATGGGACGTAGAAGTTTAGACTAAAAATATTAATACATTTTAATAATTAAGTTTTCGGGTACTGTGGAGACTAACAAAAGTTTTCAGTTAGGAATTAATATATCTTGGCTTTTCTATATGCCTGGGCATAAAGGGAGATGAATCATGCTAAAAGTGGAAGTGAATTTATTAGATCCGTTTTTTTTTTGGGGGCTGAGAATTTATGGGATCTTGATTTTATTCGAATTGGTCAGACTTGAAATCAGAAACGTCATGTGAGAAACTGCCAGAAGTTTCAAACAGAAAGATTGTCTGAGGAGTGGTTGTCAAGGCCATGTCTCATCTCCTGAGCTTGTATCTTTGTGTCTGAGGTGGTCACTTATTAAGCATGGCTCCTTCTCCTTCCGTGTTTTTTAAACCCCCTTTTTGGTTTTGATAAGGATATCTTACTTTCCTTCTTGCTTTTACTTTCCTTTTTGGCCATAGTTATACAACGTTGTTCTTGCATGCCTCTTCAGCCCATGAGTTTAATATGGAATAAGCTTAGTTTTGCAGTACCTATCTTGTGATATCGCAGATAGTGTCTTGGAGGGAAGATTTTTTAAGGTCTTATCAATTTACTTATGTTTCTTTTTCTTAGAGATTAAATTTCTTAGTGTCTTGGAGTTGAAACGTACTATAATAATCAAGTGTGAACCTTGGTTCCTGCTTAAGAGAGTATATTTGGAGAGTGGCAGTGTTTCCAGCGTCTTCTTTTTGTTGGCTTCTGATTTCAGCCAACGGACCTGGCGAAGATGTAAACAGCTAGTTCAAGTTGGATTTAATGTCCAACTCTGATGTTGAAATGCGTAATGCCTTTCAGCTCCACTGTATGAAACAAGGAATCCCTGGTTTCTGTGTCTCTTCTGTAAAAATCTTTGTCAGGTGATGCTAGACTTAATGGTAACTTTGTTGGGACGGAAGATATAGGGTGGGAGGAATTGTGTTGCTCTAAGTGTTGTTAATATTTTGCATTAGAATATTTAGTGGCTATAAAATTTGGCGACATGAGAAAATGCGATGACCTGGAAACATGCATTTCTTAGGCACACTACCTGATTTGTATAACAACAGATAAGTACAAGTAGAGTTGAAAGATTTGTCAAGTGGCTCGGATCATGTATGTAATCCAAAGCATGCATGTTCTACACAAAGCCTGCCAAGATATGTCTTTGATGAAGTTGGATTGCAAAATGTGTTCGGTTATACTTGATATCTACCTGCACATTAAAAATAGACCTCCAGATTGATTGCTGCAATTCATAAAAGTTTAATCGGAATGTACTTCCATCCTGCAGGCTGAAAGTGCAATCGCTGCTCTCAACTGTAGTGGTGTGGTTTTGGGATCATTGCCAATCAGGTTAGACTGCATGCTGTTTCATTTATCTTCCGACTGGAGTAATCTTTGTTTTTCCCACCCCTTTAAGTGACATAATTTTGAGATAGGCTTCATTTTGGTATATTAATTTATGGCGTCTTGTACAAGCAGGGTAAGTCCATCAAAGACACCTGTTCGTCCGCGCGCTCCTCGCCTTCCAATACATTGAGTCATCTTCGGCATCCCAGACTGAATTACGGTTCCAGCTGAAATATATTTAAATACACATACAACTATGTAAAGATGTTCTCTGTGCCTCTCTGGGCGTTGCGTTTTGTGTTTACTTGCCCTCGGCTTTGATGGCCTTGGATCTTTTGTTCTCGTTAGAGTTTATTATGATGTTCTGGAATATAGAGTCGAACAAAAGGACCTTGAGGCGTAAAAGATGACACATGAAGACCCCCTTTTTAACAGCCTTTTGTAAGTTAAATGGAAATGTGGTTCATTTGTTAACTGGTGGTTGCCTGGATTGGATGTGCTCATATTTTATGGATTACCTCTCGATGTTTCATGCATACACGCGTGTTTGCGCTTGCTAGCTTGCGAACGCACACGAGGCACGCCCGAACTGCTGCATCTTATTGGATGTGTTGAAGAACGAGGATTCTACCTCATATGTTCTGTCTTGAGATAACATAAACAATGCTTCTTTTTTGGTCTTAAAACACTTAGTTTTTATGAATTGTATTACCTTACTGTTCTTTGTATGCAACGGGGTGGACTGAAGTGTAGTTGGAGAGGCAGAGTGGTCTCATGTGCTCACTGTATATGGGATTTACTAAATTCATCAATGAAGATTTTAGAGGAAATTGTAGCAATGATTCCTCAACTTTAACCCAAATGCAGTAATGATTCATCAACTAAAAATTCATGATTATTGGTCATTTAACTCGTCAAAACGTGTAGTTATGATCCATTTGGTGAACTTTGTTAGAACTAGGGGTGGGCATAGGTCGGGCCGGGTCCAAATTTGGAGGAATCGGATTGGACCCGTTAGATAATGCAACGGGGCAGGGTGGGGTGGGGCTGATAGTCATATTTTCAAAACGGGAACTAGACATAACTCAGAAATGGGCCGGTTCCTACGAGTCATACGGTTCCCCGTGTCAAGCTTTTCTGCAATTCGGTATATATAGATGCACACAATCTGCTTCCTAGAAGAAATCCAACAATTTTCAAGGATTTCTCATGCCCCAACCCAAATCCCCAAATAGAACAAATTAATAAAAACAAAAAATCTTCAAATACAATTTCGAATTCATCAAAAAATACAATAAAACCGAATCCCTGATTAAGCTAAATCCCTAACATTTTAATGAAATTTTCAAGCAAATTAACTGAATCCCTAATTCCTAATTTCCCGAATTCGAATTTAGAATAAAACTGAAATTAGATGCTATAAAGAAGAGAAGTAAGAGCCTATGAGGTGGTGAGGTCAAAGGTTCGGTGGAGTACTGAAATTTGAAGCAGCAGAAGGAGGAGAAGAAGAAAACGGTGGTCGAGGACTTACATAAGGAGAAAAGGCAAACGCCGACGAACGCACGAAGCAACAAACGGCAAGATTTGACAATCTAGGGACTTTAGCTAGAGCTCGAGGGCAGCACATCTGCTAGTGCATTCGTCGTCGGAGACTCAAGTTGGGAATTTGTGAGAGGAGAGTCAAATTGGAGTTTGAGTCTTCCAAAAGGAGAAGAGAGTCAGGTCAGCGACTAGATAGAACGATGCAGAATGCAGTAATGAATTATGGAAGGGGGAAATGGGCCGGGTCGAGGACCCTTTTTTCAGAGATTTAGGATCCGCCCCTCCCCGCCCCATTTTGAGTTTACAAAATTTGTACCCGCTCTATATCTGCCCCAAACCGGCTGAACCCGCCTCGCCCCACGGGTCCTAGACCCGTTTGCCCAACCCTAGTTAGAACTTTTGTCAAAATGAGTCATGTGCCATGCACTTGAGGCTGAATCAAGGGGAAGGTATGGAAAACCAAATGAGAAAATTGTAGCAATGGTCCCTCAACTTTAATTCAATTAGAGCAATAGTCCGTCAACTTTAATCTAATTGTAGCAATAGTCCTTCCAACATGACTTATTTTGACGGAATTCTGACAGAATTGATGAAAAGGACCATATCTACATATTTTGATGAGCCAATGGTCAATGATTTTTTGTTGAGGGACTATTGCTCCAATTATGTTAAAGTTAAGAGACCATTGCTATAATTTCCTCGAGATTATATTGGCACATGAAAAGTTATTTTTGCACACAATATTTTTCGTTTCATGCATGTTTATTTTTTTAACTCTGTATTTTTTGACATATTTCTTATATTTTTTTTTGAGCAATCGATATTATCTACACTAAGGGGACGGGGGAGTGGGCTTAGCCTTGCATTAGACTAGCAATAATTAGTTCAAATTTTCCTTTAACGATAATTAAATCTAAAAACTCTTACTTACAAGTGAGAGGAATATCATAGATCTAGTACTAAGTGGCACAAATAAATAGTTAAAAGATAATCAAAAGGCACAAGTATATAGTGTGTAGAAGAGTCGTACAAATACCCAAAAGATAATCAACGTTGTCCTACAAAACGACGAAGATGCCATTAATGAAGTTTCGGATTTAAGTTTCTTTAGTGGAACAAAACATGATATTTTTTAGCTTTGTAGAGTTGTAAACATAAAACACTCCTAGGAATAAAGCCATAACTTTTGAAAAACAATACCTGAGCCATATCAACATCTCCAATTCTTGTTATGTAATATATGAATGCAAACCTCACTCTCTTAACACTTGGATGCAACATATGTATATAAACACCACTCTTTGGTACATATTTTCAAGAGTTTCTACATCTTCAACAATGGTTCAAACCCCGTTGCAACGCGCTGGTATACTAGCTAGTTATTAACTAAATGAATCACATTTTGTAACAAGATTAAAAATCTTTGAGAAAGAAGTTTATATATATATATATATATTACACATCTATTTTCACTTCTCACACACCTCTCTTAATTCAGTCGTTAGATCAAATGAATTGAAAAAGATCAACGACCAAAAATTAACAAGGGTATATAAGAGGTAAAAATAGATGTGCGAATAGCACTTTCCTTGATATATTTTAGTCAGCGGAGGAAGGGCTTAGCCTCATAATGAGCTACCAATAATGTGGTTCAGATTCGCCTTTGACAAGAATCGAACCTATGACCTCACTTACAAATGAAGAAGAATATCATTAGACCGTAATACTAAGTGATGGCTGATATTAAATTTGATGCTCATATTTTAAGACAATTTATAAGCTTATATAATAATTATTTCGTTTTTGATTACTAATTTCATTTTATGTGTGTTTATCTGCGTGAAATTCACAATAAAATGTATCAAAGATAAAATCTGAGAGACAAACTTTTGTTGATACATTTTGGACTCCATATGTAAATATATATATCATCACATTCCAAGCGGCAAAGTGGACTCCACAACATTATTCAAAGTAGACAAAAAGGATATTGAAGTAGAACATTTAAGACTCTGCACACACACAAAATTAAAAAAAAAAAAACAAAAAAAGAAAGTGCCCTAATTGAACACTTAAGACTCTCTCTGAACACTTAAAGACGATGAATGAAATGGGTTGGGAACATGCAGGGACCCTGCTTGATCTCATCCATTAAATATAAAAACCCATGCACTTGCCTTCAACTAGTGTTTGACTCCGTCGCTCTCTCTTCGCAAGGACATGGCAATGGCTGTAGCAACTATTGGAAATATGTTACCATGTTATGTACGCACTTGGACCCTCTTGAACTTAATACTCCAACGACCTCAAATAATAGTATTAGTCCATATATATGCCTAGCTGGTCCCCTTTAGGTATGGTTCGGTATTTTGTTATTGTTAACATTAGTGTATTGCTCTCATTACTCAATCTCTTATATCACCGACTCATAAAGTTTCAGGTGTAATCATTTGCATATAGTTATGCATCATTCTCTCTCAGCACACGGTTAATCATGCATCAAATTAGTTATTGTCTACAATGGTGATATGAAAGTTTTTCTCCCAAAGCTCTCCCTCATTTTCATCATTACAACGCCAATAATATATATATATATATATATATATATATATATATTTTTTTTTTTTTGTCAAAAAATGCCATAATATTTAGGGTTTCGGGTTTCTAGATCTCTAGCTTGTTAAGGATATTGAAGGATCACCTACTAACCATGAGCACAATGCATCATAATAGTACTCAGATACTTAGCTTAATTGTTAAGTTTTGGTTGGTTAGAGTTAGTTGAGTAAGAATGCTTAGTCAGCATTATTGTGTATTTATGCATACATATGCATACACTATGTACCTTGAAATTGATTAATGAGAATCTTTCTTCAACAAACACTATCTATCTCTAGATATTCTCTCTCTAAATTCTCTCTAGAATCTTGATTTTTTTGCAGATCTTTAATCTTCAACATGGTATCCTTTGCCGCTGTCTAACGACTTCGATCGTTTGCTTTCCGTTTGCGTGCATTTTCTTGCTCTTTCATACTTCCCAAACAGCTCTTACCTATTTCTTCTCTGCAAATCGTCTGTTGATTCAATGGCGACAATTACGAATTCCTCTGATTCTCTTTCTCGTGCACCTTCTTCTGGCCCTAATTCTCATGGCGAGGTGTCTCATCCTCTAAACACTCCGATTGCATCAATTACTGTTCAACATTTCGCTGGAATGGTTCTGACTAAACTCAATCGTCAGAATTACATTACTTGGCGTAGTTTGTTCATTCATGTTCTGAAAAGCTTCAAGCTTCAAGCTTTTAGGGCTTATTAATGGCGAAGATCCTTGTCCACCGGAATTTGTTCGTGATCCTTCTAGTTCTCGAATTCTCAACCCAGCTTATGAAGTTTGGTGTGAACGCGATCAGATTCTGACAATTTGGATCAATTCTACACTTGCTCATGATCTTCTTCCGTTAATGATTGGGATGGTAGATTCACGATCTCTTTGGCAGTCTCTTGAGTGTCGTTTTGCTGGTGCTTCGGGCACTCATGTCTAGAGTCTTCGATCCAAGATCTAGACTATCCAAAAAGGTGACTTTTCATTGACCGACTATCTGAATTCCATCAAAGAAATCTTCGATAAATTGGCCGCTGCTAGTGAGCCGATCTCTGAGAATGATCTTGTTGCTTACATTCTTTCTGGCATGCCTGGTGAGTATGAATCATTTGTTGATTCAATTGAGACGTGATCTGAAGATGTGAATGTTAATGAACTTCACGATTTTCTCCTCAGTAAAGAAATTTCTTTCCAGAAACATAAGACTTGATCCTCTTCCTCCTCATCCTCCACACATTTTCATGCTTATACAGCATAACAAAATCCTTCTGGTTCCAATTCTTTTCGAGGAAATTTTAGAGAAAAGTTTCAGAATTGCAATCAATCTAATTAGAATCGCAATCCTGGTGGTGTTCTTGGATCTGTTTCGAATAAGAATCGATCATTATCCTCTGGTTATACTCCTAACAACTATCAAACATGTTCATCATCACTTTTCTCTGGACATCCTAATCCATGTCAACTGTGTAACTAGCATGGTCGTCTTGCCCTATCTTGTGGTCAACTTTCACAGTTTGCATCTCAGCAATCTCAAGGATTCAGCAACACTCCTGTAGGCATGTCTGCCATGATTAGTTCATATTCTCTAAGCTATTAGCTAACTGATAGTGGTTCATCACATCATGTAACTCTTGATCCTGCATCTCTCATCTCAGCAATTCCATACATCGGTACTGAACAACTGTTCGTCGGTGATGGTAAAGATCTCTGCATTTCTCACACTGGATCTACAATTATTCGAACTGCTAATGCTGTGTTTAAACTAAATGATGTTATTTTAGTTACTAAAGCATCTCATAACTTGCTATCAGTATATCGATTTGTTCATGACAATTGGTGTTCTTTGACATTTGATCATTTTGGATTTTATGTCAAGGACCTAAGAACTAGGATGATGCTTTTCCAGGGCCCCAGTGAAGAAGGTCTATATACTTTCTATTGGAATGCATCTAATGACATATTTGGTATTGCCATTTCACCTCATGCACTCATGATAGCTAAAGCAGACATCCATATATGGCACAAAAGGCTTGGACATCATTGTAGTATAGTTTTAAATAAGGTTGTCAATAAAAGTAACCTACCTATTGTTGGTTCAGTACATAAACAATCCTTTTGTTCTGATTATCAATAAGGGAAGGCCTTTAGACTTCCATTTTATTTTGCCTTATACCTCCAGTAGGCCATTTTATATCATTCATGCTAATGTATGGGGTCCTTCCCCCGCTCTTTCATGTACTGGATATAAATACTATCTCATCCTAGTTGATGATTTCACCAAATATAGTTGGTTATATCCTTTGCACTTTAAGTTTGATGTCTGTTCTGTTCTTAAAAATTTTGTTTTGAAAGTTCAGAATTGGTTTGATGGTAAGATTCAGTGCCTAAGATCAGATTCATGGGGTGAGTTTCTAAGTTATGTTTTACAAGATTTTTTTAATGCTCAAGGTATAATACATCAATTGAGCTGTCCTCATACTCCAGAGCAGAATGGGTGTGCAGAAAGGAAACACAGACATCTTGTTGAAATGGGTAGGACTCTGTTATCTCACAGTGGTTTGCCTTCTAAGTTTTGTGTTGAAGCATTTCAAACTTCAATGTATCTCATCAATAGGCCACCATCTCAGTCTTCATCTTGTCCCTGGGAGTTATTGTTCAAAGCCCCACCTAAATATCACACTTTGAAGACCTTTGGTTGTGCTTGTTATCCTTGGTTACAACCCTACAGTCTCTCCTACTACTGCTCATTCTCATCTTCTAGCATCTATTAATCAACCTACAGACAATGTTACTTCAGTTTCTATTCTAGTTAATACTCATCCCATGGTTACAAGGGCTAAGGCTGGTATACACAAGCCTAAAGTGTTCATTGAAACTAAACATCATCTTGATTCCACTGTTAACTTTCTCACTGTTATTCCTCCTACACCAACCACTTATCTTCAAGCTTTAAGAACTCAAACTGGTTGGCAGCAATGAAGGATGAGTATCAACCTTTGCAGTCCACAGGTACTTGGGATCTAGTACCCCCCAATCCTCAATATAATTTGGTAGGCTACAAATGGGTGTTTAAACTCAAACACAAAGCTGATGGTTTTACAGAGAGGTACAAAGCTAGGCTTGTAGCCAAGGATTTTCATCAACAAGAATGTCTTGATTTCTCTGAGACCTTTAGTCCAATAGCTAAACCTACTACAATTTGAATTCTTCTCTGTATTGTAGTTACATATAATTGGTTTGTTCATCAGTTGGATGTGAGCAATGCCTTTCTTCATGGCTATATCAAAGAGGATGAATACATGGTGTAACCTCCTGGATTTATTGATCAAACTAAACCTCATCATGTTTGTAAACTGAAGAGATCACTCTATGGTCTAAAACAGGCACCAGGGCTTGGTATGAAGCATTTTATAGTGCTATTCTCTCATTAGGATTTATCTTTTCCTCCTTTGATACTAGTTTTTCATCAAGAGAGATTCTACTATTACCTTTATCCTAGTTTATGTGGATGATATCATCATAACTGGGAGCTTTCCTACTGTTTGCCAGTCTATAATTTCCAAGTTACAATCTTTGTTTCCTATCAAAGATTTGGGAGATATTCATTATTTTATAGGACTTGAAGTTCACAGATCCTCTGCAGGTCTCTTTCTTAATCAATCCAAATATGCCTTGGATTTTCTTAAGAAAACGGACATGCTAGGGGTCAAACCCTGCTTTAATCCAGTGGGTTCAGCCAAGTTTGATCATTCTGGCTCTATTCTTTTGGATCCTACATCTTATAGGTCAACTGTTGGTGCACTTCAATACTTGACCTGGACAAGACCTGATATATCTTTTGCAATGAATTAGGTTTGCCAGAACATGCATGCTCTTAGAACTATACATCTATAGGCTGTCAAGAGGGTTTTAAGATACTAAAGGGTACAATTGACTTAGGCTTATGGTTTAAACCAGGAAAACAGTGTTTCACAACTTAGTCTGATACTGATTGGGCAGGTTGTCCAGTAGACAGAAGATCTATCAGTGGCTATTGTGTTTTCTTAGGTCTCAATTTGATTTCTTGGAGTGCCAAGAAACAAATCACTGTGGCACTATCGTCTACTGAAGCAGATTATCGATCTTTAGCCAATACTGTTGCAGAAATCACTTAGGTGTGTAAAATATTGCAGGATATATCCTTTCCTCTTCTTTGAACTCCCGTGATTTGTTGTGATAATTAGAGTGCTACTGCATTAGCTAAGAACCCAGTTTTTCATGCTTGCACAAAGCATGTCGAGATTGATTATCATTACATCCAAGAAAAGGTTCTTCAAGGTCATATAAGTGTTCATCATGTTGCTACTCTCTTCCAGATTGTTGATATTTTTACTAAATCCTTACCTGCAGATAGATTTGCTACTCTCAGTCACAAGCTTTCAGTTTGCTGTCCTCCCTTTAGCTTGAAGGGGTGTGTTAAGGATATTGATGGACCACGTACTAACCATGAACTCAATGCATCAGAATAGTACTAAGATACTTAGCTTAATTGTTAAGCTTTGGTTTGCTAGAGTTAGTTGAGTAAGAATGCTTAGTCAGCATTATTGTGTATTTATATACACATACACTCTGTAACTTGAAATCGATTAATGAGAATCTTTCTTCAACAAACACTATCTTTCTCTAGATATTTTCTCTCTCTAAATTCTCTCTAAATTCTCTCTAGAATCTTGATTTCTTTACAGATCTCTAATCGTCAACATAGCTCAGAGCATCATATGTGAACCAACGTTGTATGAAAATTTTGTGGAATTTGTGGTCCTTGATCCTAATCATGCATGTACTACGTACTGAGTGACATATGAAAATTTAGAGATTATACCTAGCTACAAATAAAGAATGATAGATCGATATATCTAACTGGAGAATCTCTAGTGAAAGCTCTCAATCAATGTTAATACAAACAAGCACTTGGACTGTAATTAGGTAGGATTAGCTACCAAAAAACCCCACTAAGGAACCTAGATTTGGAACATGCTGTAGATTATGAGTCCCTTATATTAATGTAATATACAATAGTTACAATATATAGGGTTGAACTAATTCAAATATGGAAGGAATTCTAAGGGGCCTAATTACAGTGATAAATTACTAGATATACAAGAAACGTAAACTAAGGACGAGGAGAATCCGAAGATGAGGATTTACTCAACAATGGAGTTGTTTGCAAATAACGATTGAAAACAGTGGCTGAAAGCAGTTATGCTTATGCACTATGGTGCATGTTTGATCCCTAATAACTAACTATCTAACCTACTAAAAAAACAATGAAGTTGTTTGGTTTTTTATTTGAAAATGATTTATATAGTTGAATTAAATACTAAATTATTAGTTTCAAAAAGAAGAAATTTAGATCCAAATGATATCAAAACATATAAAACCTAAAAAAATTAATCAAACTTTAAACTCGTGTAGCAGCCAGTGCATGCAGGAGCACATGGCATGGCGGCTAAGAGAGGATCGCATTATAGCAACTGGGAACGTGTTAGTTTCTTTTTTCCATCTCAATCTCATGGCTAGTGGCCACTACATGTTTCCGTGGCAAAATGTATTTTGGGTAGTTTGGCTACGGGTCAAAGTTCACTTTTCATCTTCTAAAATTAACGGGATGATTCATCCGAAAGAAAGAAATAAACGAAAAGGACTTTTACCAACGCTGAAAAATCATTCCGGAAATGGAACGACAGTTTATACAATACAAGTTTTCGTGATGCGACTTCTTTTATTTGTTGGTAAATACATCTCCTTAAGTTATTTGGTTTGAAAAAGAAAAAGTCAGAATTAAAACACTTTTCAGAGTTTTGAAATAAGAAAACTACAGGACTTTGGGACAATCACAGTGGCGTGTAAAATGGAGTCAACAGTCACTTTCAAAATGTTTGAGGGCATAACAAGTTAGAGTGTTGAGAATGAATTTTACATTAATAACATAAGAGATCTTGTATTGTACGGATTTATATGTAAAGTAATTAGGTTAATTTCTATATTGCTAATTATTTTTTTGGTACATTGGCGAAGGAGGAATGTCAGAACGTTGGCGAAGGGAGGTGTGAGAATGTGACTTTTACAATGGCTTTGAGATGGTTGGTGGATGTCCTATCTGTCCTATTGTAAGCATTGCATCATGTTACGTAATATGTGTTTGTTACGCATTTTTACTTACAATTAGGCCTGGCAAACGGGTCGTGTCTATCGTGTTCGTGTCGTTTTCGTGTAACACCTGTTATCTTAACGGGTCGTGTCGTGTCACACCCGTTATCTTAACGGGTCCTTAACAGGTCGTGTCACTTTACCCAACGGGTAAAGTGACCCGACCCGTTATGACCCATTATGACCCGTTAAGAAAAATTTTTTTTTTTTTTTAAATTTGCACATACCACACATTGCCACATAAATATTACTTCAAAACATTAAAACATTTCTTGTTCAAGTACTATATCTACACTCGAAAATAAAAGCCTAATAAAAAAAATAATACATACACTACTAATATATTACAAATATTAAATGTGCAACGATAAAGAGTTTTTGTTTTTAAGATTGTAAGTCTTTCTCAAAAGTTTACACCTTCATTTACAAAATCTTCAATTTACATCGATCATCATGAAATTATATTCAATTTACACCTACATCTATATAATTATTATAGTTTTTACTTTTTAGGGATATAAAATTATTAAATTAATGTATATAATTATTAATATTATAGTTGATTCATACTTTTATTAAGTATATAAATTATAACATAAGATTTTGTGATACCACTAGTGTAAATATTTTAAATTGAAGATCAAATTCATTCTTTGTATTCATATAGGGTCAAGGAGTGTAGCTGTCAAAATTTATCAAAATCAGAGTTAAAATAACCGTTAAATCTTGATTTTTCGTTTATAACCGTTGAAAAGCTTTGTCCCGTTACTTGATCTCTGAATGTTTTTTTTTGTGATTTTTTGCTGATGTGATCTCCAAGCATATACAAACAATTTTGACGGTTTGGATCGTTGAAATTAGTTTTGGAGAATTCGTAAAATGATAGATTGACTAACACTTAGAGTTTATTTATACTTTCATTAAGTATAACATAAGATTTTGTGGTATCCACTTGTGTAAATATTTTAAATTGAAGATCGAATTCATTCATTGTATTCATATAGGGTCAAGGAGTGTAGTTATAAAAAATCATCAAAATCGGAGTTAAAGTAACCGTTAAATCGTGATTTTTCGTTTATAACCGTTGAAAAGCTTTGTCCCGTTACTTGATCTCTGAATGTTTTTTTTTTTGTGATTTTTTGCTGATGTGATCTCCAAGCATATACAAACAATTTTGACGGTTTGGATCGTTGAAATTAGTTTTGGAGAATTCGTAAAACGATAGATTGACTAACACTTAGAATTTATTTATACTTTTATTAAGTATAACATAAGATTTTGTGGTATCCACTTGTGTAAATATTTTAAATTGAAGATCGAATTCATTCATTGTATTCATATAGGGTCAAGGAGTGTAGTTATAAAAAATCATCAAAATCGGAGTTAAAATAACCGTTAAATCGTGATTTTTCGTTTATAACCGTTGAAAAGCTTTGTTCCGTTACTTGATTTCTGAATGTTTTTTTTTTGTGATTTTTTGCTGATGTGATCTCCAAGCATATACAAACAATTTTGATGATTTGGATCGTTGAAATTAATTTTGGAGAATTCGTAAAACGATAGATTGACTAACACTTAGAGTTTATTTATACTTTTATTAAGTATAACATAAGATTTTGTGGTATCCACTTGTGTAAATATTTTAAATTGAAGATCGAATTCATTCATTGTATTCATATAGGGTCAAGGAGTGTAGTTATAAAAAATCATCAAAATCGGAGTTAAAATAACCGTTAAATCGTGATTTTTCGTTTATAACCGTTGAAAAGCTTTGTCCCGTTACTTGATCTCTGAATGTTTTTTTGCTAATGTGATCTCCAAGCATATACAAACAATTTTGATGGTTTGGATCGTTGAAATTAGTTTTGGAGAATTCGTAAAACGATAGATTGACTAACACTTAGAGTTTATTTATACTTTTATTAAGTATAACATAAGATTTTGTGGTATCCACTTGTGTAAATATTTTAAATTGAAGATCGAATTCATTCATTGTATTCATATAGGGTCAAGGAGTGTAGTTGTAAAAAATCATCAAAATCGGAGTTAAAATAACCGTTAAATCATGATTTTTTGTTTATAACCGTTGAAAATCTTTGTCCCGTTACTTGATCTCTGAATGTTTTTTTTTTTGTGATTTTTTGCTGATGTGATCTCCAAGCATATACAAACAATTTTGACGGTTTGGATCGTTGAAATTAGTTTTGGAGAATTCGTAAAACGATAGATTGACTAACACTTAGAGTTTATTTATACTTTCATTAAGTATAACATAAGATTTTGTGGTATCCTCTTGTGTAAATATTTTAAATTGAAGATCGAATTCATTCATCGTATTCATATAGGGTCAAGGAGTGTAGTTATAAAAAATCATAAAAATCGGAGTTAAAATAACCATTAAATCGTGATTTTTCGTTTATAACCGTTGAAAAGCTTTGTCCCGTTACTTGATCTCTGAATGTTTTTTTTTTGTGATTTTTTGCTGATGTGATCTCCAAGCATATACAAACAATTTTGATGGTTTGGATCGTTGAAATTAGTTTTGGAGAATTCGTATGCCATCAATCAAGTTTCCCGTGTGTGTGTGTATATATTTATTAAGTAGATTTAAATCTATTTATTTTGTACGTATAAATTATAATTGACTGGTACACAAAATAGTACATACATCACGTGTCACGTGTGTCATTATAAAAATAGTGAGATATGTCATGACAGTCATGTGTGTGATAAAAAGTTAATAACTTAAAAAAAAAAAAAATTCTCACCACTTCTATTAATTTTCATTTTTCCCTCTCTTTTTTGTTTCCTTTTCAACTTTTTCTTATAATTTTCACTTTTCCCTCCAACATCTTTCCCTAATTCCCTCACTTTTTTGTTTCATTTTCAACTTTTCTTAACATTTTTATTTTACCTCCATTTTTTTTTTCAAAAAGGACGGCAAGTTGGCAACGGCAAGAAATTGATTATTGAAATTTGAATGGAAAGAAATCACACCAAATTTCAATGGATGCAAAATCATGCAATGCATCATGCATATTAAATTATTAATTAATAATTATTATAGTTTTTATAAAATTTAATATATATATATATAATTATTATAGATAGACTTAACATTTTGGGGGTATAATTATTATAGTATATATAATTATTATAATTATTATAAATTTTATAGTTAATTTAATATATATATATTTATTATAATTTTTAGGGGTATAAAATTGTAAAATTAATGTATATAATTATTATAGTATTTTTTTAGGGTTATAAAATTATAAAAATAATATTCTGCTTATCGTGTATCGTGTTACCCACGTGTATACCCGAACCAACCCGTTATCTTAACAGGTGCTTATCGGGTTACCCGATAACGACCCGATTCATTATCGTGTCGACCCAAACACCTGTTAATTTCGTGTCGTGTCGTGTCGGGTTATCGGATCGTGTCAGAAATTGCCAGGCCTACTTACAATGCATGATTTGTAAGGAATGAGTTTTTTAGCTGTGTCATATTATAATTGCTATCTACCAATGAATGAATGAATAAGTGCGTCTCATATTAATTTTAGTATGGAATACATGGAAAAATCTAGGTAAGACCGTATGGGATAACTAGGGTTGGGTAGGGGTTTGGGTTGGTTCGGTTTTAGGTTCATATTACGAACCAAGCTGCAGATTTTGATTTGCCTAAATTTCAAACCACAACCAAACCATAATGGCTTAAAATAGATGGTTCGATTTGAAGTTTAACATGCATTTACTATCAAATGAAAAATTCAGAGCTATGTTGTAAATGTTAATAAAGCTTTGTAAATCTATAATTTTATAAAACAATTCATCATCAAACTGTTAACCTCTCACAACTTCAGATAACCTAATCTCATACTCAACTAAAAGTTTTAAACTTCTATATCTCATCAATCTAATATATAGAGTAAAATACTAAAATATATAATTTTATGGTTAACTACGATTTATAAAAATCTAAACTGCAGACTAAACCAATTATTTCGGTTTGGTTAAGTTTTATAAAGTAAATGGATTAAAAAAACAAAAAAAAGAACCAACCCAAACGGTTTGTTTTGATTGGATAACCATATTAATAAATAAGAGTTGTTTATCCCATACCTATTCCTTCTTATCTTAATTCCCTTCTGCTAACTCCAACTAAGTAAGCATGCCCTAAGAGAAATGATAAGAACACTAAAATCATCAAATTAACCCGATTTTCTTTTGGTACCTTTGGCAGTTGAAACTATTAGTGCAAGAGAATCCGGTTAGGATTTTTTTTCTTATTGGGCTAGGTTTTGGTATTGTAATCCCTGTAAGTTTCTTGTAAGTCAAGTCACTGATTTGAATATAAATATATTTTGTGATATCAATACAATTACACAATTTTAATAATTCTACATATTTGGACTTTGATACACCTAAACAATCCCTAATTGAAGATAAAAATATCTTGTACATTGTAGGGATAACATAACGCTCTCTCATGTTGGAGCCTACCATTCTTAGGTATTAATTGTTCAGAGGATTAGTTTTACATGGATTACCATAAGACTATGAGCTCGTTTGAATGTGCTTTTAAAATGACTGAAAGCTCGTTTGGTGAAAATATTTTTGGAAACAATCTTTAGTAAAAATGCTAGCTAATCTTGGAAAAGCACTTAAAGTGCTTCCTAGAAGAAGCACACAACTGGTGCTTCTTGTAGAAAGCACTTCAAGTGCTTTTGAAACCCATAAACATTTTCTCTAAAAGCACTTACAATCATTTTAAAAGTACATCCAAACGAGCCCTATATCAGCTCGTTTAGAAGTGCTTCTAAAATGGCTAAAAGCGCTTTTGGTGAAAATGTTTTTGAAACCAATCCTTAGCAAAAATACAAGTAGATACTGAAAAAGCACTTAAAGTGTTTCCTGAAAGAAGCGCATGACTAATGATTCCTACAAATAACTGATGATACTTTTGAAACCCAAAACAGTTTCTCTAAAAACGCTTTCAGTTATTTTAAAAGTCAAATAAAAATTATCATATAAAATTTGCTTCAACAGAACCGGCTCTTCGTTCACAAAAGCAGGACGGAAAAAAAGTTCATATTGGAGAGCCCAATAGATGCTAGCATATCTGCCCACAATTTTCTGAACCCTCTTGAAATACTTCTCCAATTTAATTAATTTCTCAATCCATTGTATGAAAACTAACTTATGTACCCTTTTGTAACAGAAAGGTAGCACCACTTGTTCATCACATTTTATAACTAACAAACCTTTTCATATACTAAACATTGATGTAGTTCACTTGTTGAAAATCAAAATACGCGTAATGAATAGACTAACAAATTGAAGAACGAATCAACTACATACGAATGCAAGTGAAAAGAAAAGGAACAATACAAAAATTTAACGAGACGACTACATAACCGAAAGAGACTACACTCTGACTAACTACTTCTCAAACTATATTACAAATAATATTTACAAAGGAAAACTAATGAAAAGGTCTTCAAACCTTTAAATTTTAACCAAAAGCCTGTACTAACTTTATTTAATGGTTAGGACAAAACCCAATACCAAACTAGCCTAATAAAATTGGCCCAAGCAAAAGAAATCGAGCTTCTGAATTTACCCCTAACGTCAAGTCTTGGCCTGTTTATTTGGTCTGTTTCCTTTATATCTTCTTCTCCGTCCAAATGCCAAACCTTACCTTAATCATCCTTCAACCAACCATACCCACCTCAAGATGCTCAAACCGGAAACAAACCTTTACCAAATTTGCAACCCCAAAACTTAAGCTGGAGCATCTCCATCCTTTCTTCGATATCGCAAAGGTAAGCATTTGCCATCCTTCATCTCTAATGTTATTGTTCAAAGAATTAGAATGAAAAGCTCAATATATTACTCATGCATGCTGTTGCTGTGTAGGACTTTGATTTTAGGCCATGGCTTCAGATTGGATGAACAAACAAACGGCAGAGATCTCAAGGTTTGCGAATTCATGAATGATAAGGGTAAACAGAAAAACTCCATCCCTTCCTTCTTTTGTCGGTGTTGTAGTTTGGATTCACTTTTGACTTTGTCATGTAATCTTTGTGATGTTTGTGGCTGAAAGAATAAACGCAAAATTATCAGTGCTTCATTGATGTAAATTCATCCATGCTTCTAATGAATTGTTTGTGGTCTGTGTGTATTTGTGCATCCATGTATTTTTTTTTTTTTTGGATAAATGGGGGATTGTATTTTTTTTAACGAATTGAGAGTGTATGATTTCTCTTTTCTTCTTACGATGATTTTTTTTTATGGTGTGAAGGCTTGATGGATCTACCAAATCCAATCAAAACTTGAGGGATGTGGAAAATATGGAAGAGAATGCTTTTTCTCATTATTTTTCTCTACAAGATTACAAGGATCTATATACATGATACAAGTGTGTAGGTAGGACGGCTGTAGGACGGCTAGTGTGTAGGTAGGACAATGTAGGACGGCTTATTCTTCCAATACTCCCCCTCAAGCTGGATCAAGGAGGTTAATTGATCCAAGCTTGGAGAGCAGACTTTGAAACTGAGGAGAAGTAAGAGACTTCGTGAAAATATCAGTAAGTTGATCTTGGCTTCGAGTGAATGTGGTTTGAATTACCTTGGACTGGACTTGTTCCCGAACGTAGTGACAGTCAACTTCAATGTGTTTGGTGCGTTCATGGAACACCAGATTGGAGGCAATATGCATAGCTGCTTGATTGTCACAGAAAAGAGACATAAGTGTGTTGATTGAGAACCCCAAGTCCGAGAGAAGGCCCTAGAGCCAAATGAGTTCACATGCAGTGGAAGCCATGGCTCTATACTCAGCTTCGGCACTTGAGCGAGCAATTACATTTTGTTTTTTGCTCTTCCATGTCACGAGGTTTCCTCCAACCAATGTGCAGTAGCCAGTAGTGGATTTTCTATCAATAGCATTCCCTGCCCAGTCAGCATCGGTGTAGGCAATGATTTGAGTATGACCATTGTTTTTCATGACGATTCCCCGACCAATGGAGCCTTTGAGGTATCTGAGAATTCTTTTAACAACATTTAAATGAGCTTCAGTGGGTGCATGCATGAATTGGCTTACAAGACTGACGGCGTAAGTTATATCCGGTCTGATGATGGTGAGATATATAAGCTTACCCACTAATCGTTGGTAGTAACTGATATCACTGAGAGGTTCTCTTGTCAAGTCCAACTTTAATTTGCTATCAAGAGGAGTACGAGTTGGTTTGCAATCCATCATCTTCACTTCTTGAAGTAAGTCAATCACATATTTCCTTTGACTCAAAAAAAGTCCCTTGGGGGAAGTGGCCAGTTCAATCCCAAGGAAGTATTTTAAAAACCCTAAGTCTTTAATGGCAAATTGTTGATGAAGAGAATGTTTAAGAGTGTGAATCTCATCAATGTTATCACCTGTGATGATGATATCATCAACATAGATTAGTACAACTAATTTGCCAACTGATCCTATTCGAACAAACAGGGAGGAATCAACATGACTTCTCTTGAACCCAAAATTTTCAAGTACCGAGCTCAGTTTGGCATACCAGGCACGAGGAGATTGTTTCAAGCCATAGATTGACTTATGAAGCTTGCAAGCTATACCTGAATTCTGTGCTTGTGGATGACCCGGGGGTAGTTGCATGTAGACTTCCTCTTCGAGGTCTCCATGTAAAAAAGCATTTTTTACATCCATTTGGTACAATGGCCATTCATGGTTCACTGCAATAGATAACAAAACCCTTATTGTGCTCATCTTAGCCACGGGAGCAAATGTCTCCTTATAGTCCACTCCAAAAGTTTGAGTAAAACCGCGAGCCACCAATCTTGCCTTGTGTTGTTCAATTGAGCCATCAGAATTAAACTTGATTTTATAGACCCACCGACTGCCTACCACCTTCTTGCCTTTGGGAAGTTGAACTACACTCCAGGTTTTATTTTCATTCAAGGCTTTGAGTTCTTGTTCCATGGCTAGCCTCCACATAACTTGACAATTGGCTTCTTGAAAGTTCCTTGGTTCACTTTCATAGGACAGTTTACTGAGGAAGGCTGCATGAGAGTGAGAGACTTTGGAGTAATTTACAAACTTGTGAATAGGGTTCCTTGCATGGTAAGTTTCATAGTCTTGCAGCCTTGATGGTGGATGTCGATCTCGAGTCGGATTCCTGCGGGGTTGAGCTGGGATCACAATATGTTCAGCTTCACTCTCTTGTATAGATGTTGTGTTATGGTCATGGGGAACTACTTGTGCTTCTGAGGCTTTAGTGTTGTCTCCAATAAGCAGGTTGTCATTAAGGGTTGCATGAGAGTCCCAGTTGTGAGGTAGTGAATGGACACAGTCACTTGGTTCAACTGGATTTGGCAATGGGAAGAGATCTAGGAAGTGCTCCCCTTGACGATTTTGATCTGATGATTTGTTGAAATATGGTTGGTTTTCATCAAACCGTACATCTTTTGAGACAAACATCTTCCTGGAGCACGGATTGTAGCATTTGTACCATTTTTGGGTGGAAGAGTATCCCATGAAAACACACTTGACAGCTTTGGGATCAAGCTTGTCTCGGTGATGGGATTGAATATGAACATAACAGGTACATCCAAAGATTCTCAGATGGGAAAGATTAATTTTTTTGTTTTGCATAACCTCAGATGGTGATTTTGTATCCAGAACACGACTAGGCAGTCTGTTGATAAGGTAGGTGGCTGCAAGAACTCCTTGAGACCAAAACTTCTTAGGCACATTCATTTGCAACATTAGCGCCCTGGTTTTTTCAAGTAGGTCCCTATTCTTCCTTTCGGCAATTCCATTTTGCTGAGGAGTACCTACACAACTTGTTTGATGTATAATTCCATGGGTGCTCAAATAGTTAGTCATATTTTTGGATGTATATTCAGTGCCATTATCAGACCTTAGTATGTGGATTTGGGACGAAAAATGGTTCATGACAAGATTATGAAAGTCCTTGAAAGCATCCATAACTTCACTTTTGAATTTTAGGAGGTACAACCAAGTGGCTCTTGAGAAATCATCAACAAAGATAACGTAGTACCTATAACCATCAAAAGACTCTAGAGGTGCAGGTCCCCAAACATCGGAGTGCACCATCTCAAAAAACTTGCTAGTCCTAGACATGGAAAAATTGAATGGGAGTCTAGTAGATTTTGACAAATGACAAATTTCACATACAAAGGAGGATTTGCATAAACTAGGGAACAACGTAGACAACACAGATTCTGAGGGATGTGCTAGGCGTTAATGCCACAACCGATGTTCTAGGTTTGAGCTGACTTGGAACCCCTTTGGAACATTGAGGTTCTCTGAAAAATAGTACAGCCCATTTAGGTAGTGACCTTCACCAATCAGCTTCTTGGTGACTAGATCCTGAAAAACAACATTGTGGGGGGAAAAAATTGCACGACAGTTTAGAGAGTTTGTAATCCTTCCTACGGACAATAATTGAAAAGGAAAAGATGGAACATATAACGCTGTGGACTCAACAGTTTCTGAGATCAGTTTAACTTTCCCTCTACCTAGAACTGGCACACATCTACCATTTGCTACAGAAACTAGTGATGGTTTAGTGTAGCTTTCAAAATCGTATAGCTTTGAATATTGATTTGTCATGTGATCTGTGGCACCTGAGTCTATAATCCAAAAATCATGAGAGTGACTAACATTTAGAGCAGTTGAAAGAGCACACATGATACCTGAAATGTCTCCTTGAGGTACATGACCAGATTCAGCTAAGAACCCTGTAAACTGTCCAAGAAGAGCAGTTTGACTTTCCCCAGTCGACGTTTCACCTGTGCTTCCTTTTCTGGTTTGAAGGTAGGTTGAGAACTCATTCAATAAGTCAGCCGGATTGGCTGTAAAGTTCATCGACCCACCGATGGATGTAGCAGCAGTAGCATGGTACTTGTTTGTATGTGGTCTAGCGTGTGAGCCCTTATGATCTCTTAAAGGCTTGTTCTCAAACCTTGGCTTTAACTCAGGGTGCAATATCCAGCATCGATCTATTAGATGTCCAACATTATTACAATGTAGACACTTCAGATCTGGCTTTTTTCCCTTGTATACTTTATCTCCAAATGACTTGTGATTTGTCACAAAAGCTCTAGCCTCAGACACACTAGGTTTTACGTCAACATTCATGACTTTTCTGCGTACTTCTTCTCGCTGAATAGTAGTGCAAACACTTGCAAATGATGGAAGTTCGGGATTCATTAGAATATGGCTTCTAAGATCTTCATATTCAGAACCCAAACTTGCAAGCAAATGAAAGATTTTGTCTTCCTCGGACCTTTTTAACAGTACGACAGCATCGATAGTGTGTGGTCGATACATATCTAGTTCGTTCCACATGTTTTTCATGCAACTGAGATGATGAACAAAGGATTTATCACCTTGTTGAAGACTTGCGAGATTCCTCTTAAGCTGGAACACTCGAGCAGCATTGTTTTGATTTCCATACATGTCCTTGACTGCCTTCCAAAGAGCACTAGAGGATTCTGAAAAACTGAAAATTTCAGACAGCTTAGGATCCATGGAGTTGAGGAGCCACGACATGACCAGCTGGTCTTTGCACAGCCATGCTTCATACTCCGGCGATGCGACGTCAGGTGCTTCAATACTTCTATTGACGAATCCAAGTTTGGACCTTCCTCCAAGGGCAAGAGATATAGATCTGGACCATGGAAGATAGTTAAACTCATTTAACAACACAGAACACAAACGTTGGTTTGGGTTGACTTCAGCTTCTGGAAAACTAGGGTGAGGAGCTGTGAAGCTTTCAGCTTTTGAGCCAAAAAGATTATCTTCTGCCATTATCGAAACGAATGTGCAGAAGAAGAGAAGGGACAACAATGGAGTCAGGCCGGTTAAGGTTCCGGCTCTGATACCATGGGGAAAATATGGAAGAGAATGCTTTTTCTCATTATTTTTCTCTACAAGATTACAAGGATCTATATACATGATACAAGTGTGTAGGTAGGACAAGGTAGGACGGCTAGTGTGTAGGTAAGGCAAGGTAGGACGGCTGTAGGACGGCTTATTCTTCCAATAAGGGATGATTTCCAAAAACAATAAATAAAAAATACAATACTCTTTATGATTTCTTTTTACAAATTTCGGTGAGATGTGGGTTTTTATCTCAAATTTCAGTCCATTGAAGTTGAAATTGATTGCGAAGTTGTCAAATGTATATTTCAGGCTGTTTGACTCCAACATGCTCATCAACAGCATCACGATGGTGATATGCTTGGATGATTACCATTCCCTAGATAGGACAATGAGGAAGAAGAAAGGAGTGACGATGCTAGACCCACGAGCTAACAACTTCGATCTTACACTAGACCCAATAGCCCACATGTTTTCAATTTCATAAATAGTCAGTTTTAGTGTACCCGTTTTCAGTTTCATAAATAGCGTACCCGTTTTCAGTTTCATAAATAGTGTACTCATGTTGAGTTTCATAAATGGTTAGTTTCATAAATAGTGTACCCATTTTCAGTTTCATAAATAGTATATTCATGTTGAGTTTCACAAATGGTCAATTTCATAAATAGTGTACTCGTTTTCAATTTCATAAATAGTGTACTTGTTTTCAATTTCATAAATAATGTACTCGTGTTGAGTTTCATAAATAGTGTAAATGTTTTCAATTTCATAAATACTGTACCCGTGTTGAGTTTCATAAGTAGTGTAAATGTTTTCAATTTCATAAATAGTGTACTCGTGTTGAGTTTCATAAATAATCAGTTTCGTAAATAATGTATTTGTGTTGAGTTTCAGAAATAGTTTAGTACTTGTGTTTAGCTAACTAGATTAAAGCATTTGTGATTTTTGCTCGTCTTTTGTCTTCTTCGGCATTCATTATTTTCATTCTCTTTTACTTTATTCAATCTAAAAATTAAAGTTTTTCTCAAACATTCTATACTTTCATTCTTTTTAAATTTATTCAATCTAAAAGTCAAAGATAAAACCACAAAAGTCATTTTCCGAGAAAACCAAACCATTTTCCTCTCCATATAAACGTGACAAATACGTTATTTTTTGTTACAAGTGTGCATTTTTCATGTTGCACTAATTCATAAAAAAAAAAAAAATCAAACTAGAGAGTTTATGTATATGTATATGTGTGTGTATATATATACACACATATATATGGTGAGAGAGAGAGCTAGAGAGTTTAGAAAGAAAAGAGAGTGGAAAGAAATATGATGATTTAGGAGTGATCAAGGAACTTGTTCAAGTAGGTGGAGCTTAGCTATTGTGGTAGTGACGTTGGAGCTTCGTTTTAGCTTTGAAATTGAGGGCTTTGAAGCCTATTTGATGACTGGACAACAATTTTTGAGACATTAAGGTAAAGATTTACATTTGATCAAATTTCTGGGATTTTGTACAAGTTTCATATGGATGTGATTTAGAGAAATTTGATGTTTGACTCTAAATTCATCAAATTTGGTCTTTAAAGGATGTTTGTATGGAAGAAGAGAGCTGTACAATTGATGGATTGTGTTTTGGCTTGAAAGATAAGTTGAATTTTTGGGAAAACAGACCTCAAAGGCACTAGTTTCATACCAAGGATTGAATTGTGAAAATAGTTTCAGTTTTGGGGTAATTTTGTGAATTATCGAAAGTTCAAGGGCCAAAGTGCAATTATCAAAAGTTTGGGGGACCTATTTGAAATAATAAAAAGTTCAAATACAGAATTTTATTCTAGTTAAGTGAAGGTCCCTTTTGGATATAGTTGTTGTTATGAGAATAAAGTTTAGTCATTATATATGGACATATAGTGACATATTGTAATTGTTAAACTAGGGACTGCAATTACTCGTGGTGTTTGCGTTTAATCGGGGCATTGGTGAGGAATATTGCTTGGCTTGGAGACCAGGTAGGAGAATCCTCACTTACCCTAGTTATGGAATTTTGTGCATGTATGTATATGTAAATATATGAAAGCCTGTGAAAACTGCATATATTTTGCTGTGATAGAACCAATGGTTTTGTTTTATATCATGATATGCATGATTCTTTTACGCTACAAATTAAATTGATGACTTGAGAGTGAAGGGTTTCGATCCCCTAAACCTCCGGAGGGGCTACTACGAAGGGATTAGTACCGCTACCTTTCTAGGAAAGGTACTAGGATATCTAAAGGTAGAGCATTAAAGGACACTCTCACTACACCTTACCATAAGTATATTCGTTCGGAGTTGGTCTAGGTAAGGGGGTAGTTAGTCATTAGACCGGTCATCATGTATGTAGTGATTTATAGGGATCTCTGTTTTCTTTTTAAAGGGAAATTGTGTGAGCATACAATCTATTTTCAAAACTAAACAAAGCTTTTGTTGTGCATCAACCATTTTCCTATAGAATATATAGTGTCATATACTATTTTCAAACCTAGTTGGGGTGGATTCCTTGAGGAGGTGAGATGAACGTTTGTGATGCTCACCTCTACTTTATTATAGGACCGGCACCTACAAATAGACGATTTGGACTAAAGTTGGGACAAGAGTTGTTTGATGCTTCATATGCTTGATTCCCTTACCGTCTTGAAGGAATCTTTTGTAGCCAAACTTAGCGCTTTGTACTTTCGAAATCGTACTAAAGAGTTGGTGTAGTATGATAATTACCTTAAACTCTTTGGTTTTGTTGTAGATTGTGAAGTTCTTTTCCTTCGTGAAAATTTTATCCAAATTCAGTTGCCATTTTATTCTTCATTTTACCAAAATGATTTTCGCTTCCATACTGCTTAAAAATAAATTATTTTATTCCCCTCAAATAGCCTTACGTTCTATTAGGAATGTAGTGCTATAGTGTTGGATTTTAACACTATAGTATTGTGTTACTAATAGAGCGTGGCACTGTTACGTGCCGGTTTTGGGGGTGTGACATGTTATGCTAAAGAGAAAAATTTTAGTGTCATCGGTTGTAAATAATTATATGTTTATTTTTTTATTACATTTATCACGTTACTTGTTCCGTGTAATAAAAAATAAAAGATAATTATATATAACTGACCATGGTGCATTGTGAGTGCATAAGATTCCATGAAACATCAACTTTGTGGTGAAAAATTGGAAATTGTTTTATCCATCTCGCCTAATGATTGCATAATATAAGCATGCCATGCCAATGTTTCCATGGAAAAGCAAATCCAAATGCGACCACTCTCTTCTTTTTTTTTTTTTTGGGGACAAAAATGCGACCAATCTGTCTGCCTGAATTTCCGTAGTTTCCCACTTCTCTTTCTTTCTGTCTTCTTGGGGCAGTAAGAGACAAAAAGAATGGTTGTGACCCTTATTTTAAAGGCATATTCACATAGGGTGGGACTGGTCAAATTGCCACTTTTGCTTTAAACGAGTGAATGATGAGAATCCTAGCTAGGGTTTTGCTCTTTACCTATAATTTTTTTTTTTCTGTAAATATGACATTGGGGTCTTTAGTTTTTCTTGACTATTTTTGATAAAGAGAAAGTGAAAAAGATGGTTAATGGATTTATTGACCGAAAATCAATTTGTTTTCTTCCTACACATTATGCTCATTTTTATTACTGGTTCTTCTCTAACTAATACAATTTAAAACCAGTAATAAACAAGAATTACAAAATAAGAGTGACCAGAATAATCACTTTTCAATCACGAATGCTCCGTTTGTATGTTTGTATTATATGGACCCAAACTACCAACTATTTCCATTTTTCAACCATTTCTTGCATCACCGTACCATATAAAACACATATTATATACACTGTGACCACAGTAGTGGCCTTCTTTTGTCACACTACTTTTCCTTTTTGTATATCCTTTAATTTTCTTGTTTTTAATATTCTCTGTTTGGTTGAGAAAAGCTCCCAAGAAGAATCCCACCGACGAATAGATCTCTCCCTCCATAACTTTCCCTCTCTTTTATACCCTCCAAACAACCGGTCACTAGGCATAAGCTGCCTATAAGTTATAACTACAACAAGAGCAACAAGGTTTTAGTTAGGGATTTTTAATAAATGGGCAATTGCTTGTTTGGAGGTTTGGGAGATGCAGATGGGGTAGTTCAAGTGACAACATCAAATGGTGGGATAATGGAATTTTATGTGCCAATCACTGTAGGCTTGATCACCAAAGAATTTCCAGGCCATGGAATTTTCAGAAGCCATGATCTTTTCTGGAAACCACTCTCTCACCATGATGATCTTCTGGCAGGACAAAATTACTATCTTCTCCCTCTCAACAGCCAAAGTGGTCGTCACTTGGGCAGCGCCCAGATTGTGAGGGAAGGCCATGTTAGGTCAAACAGCATACCAACTTGTTCACTTGCTGCGCCCTACAGAATGTCGCTTGATTACCATGGAATGATGAAGAGGTCTTACACCGAGGCATTTTCGAAGTACAATAACGTCAGTTTTTGGAAGGTGAAGCTGGTGATCAGTCCAGAGCACCTGTTGGAGATTTTGGCTCAAGAGGGTCAGACTCAGGAATTGATTGAGAGTGTCAGGACTGTGGCTAAATGTGGGAGTGGTGGTTCGGTTTCAGGTTTGGGATTTTCCGATCAGTGGAGCCTCTCGAGTAGTAGTAGAAATGCTTCATCTAAGAAAGATGGAATATTGCTAGATATTTAGCTGGAATCGTAGCAACAATATTGTTCTTTATAACTCCGGTTTGTGTTATAAGTTCTTTTTTTTTTTTGGCCAAACATGTAATCTTGTTTTTTTTCTCTTGTATCATGATTTCAAATTGTTAATGAAGATGTTTAGACTTTGAGTTTCTAGCATACAATACGACTCTTTTAATCGCTGGTTTTGGTTTTTGTTGGTACTGTTGATCGAAATCAATTAAATAATGTTCCACCCCGGAATTGAACATATATAGGTGTAGATCGTGGGAATGAGGGTATGCCACAACTAGAGGCCACTAGTAAACAGGTTTCAAGCATTGAAATATCACACCTATTTGACTTTTAAACAAAAGATTGTGTCCTTGAGTGGGGAGGCTCAACTTTGAACTGTTTTGCATTGAATGCTAAGGACTTCACATTTTCTTGTATGTAGGAAACTAACTTAGAGTATGAAACTCATTCGAAGAGAGAAATTGTATTCAAATACTTAGCAGAGGAAATTATTAGTGGAAAGCTACATAACAAATTAACAAGAGAAAGCAAATGTAATCTATTGCTTTGCCAAAGAAGGCTTGCTTTGATTTTGAGAGAGTGAAGAAAGTATGGTACTTCTCCACCGATACTATTTGATTTGAGAGAGATTTAGAGAAGGAATGGACTTCTTCTCTTTGAAATGCTTTATGGAAAGCTTGCTTGCTTTCTTTGAGAGGTTTGCTCCTTGAGAGAGATTGAATAATCTTTGCTTTTTGATTGAAGTTGTTGGGGCCTTCTCTTTTGCCCATGCTTTTCTTTATATAGTGATCCACCAAGCCCTAGGTCTTCTCTTCATTTTGTCGCTATAATGACAACGGTCTCACATCCACATGATTTTTCATCACCCAATGATCATTATGCTTATAGTTATTCTCAAGGCTTTAGGACTACAAACCAATATGAACTATCTCCTAACTTGATAAGTGGGCCTCGTAGAATTCATGTGAATTGTCAAATTATGGTCCAAATGAAGGAAAATTTATGTCATAGCTAAGAACATGTAAGAACATTTGAATACATATGCAAACTAATAACACTTTAAAGTAGGCATGCATTCAAAAACAATTCATAAAACCCATGACTTTCAAAGCCTAGTATATGGTGAACCATAAGACTCTTTAACAATATTAAAGAGAATAAGAATTTAGAGATTCTTTACCCTTGAAGCTCATCCTTGATTGCACAAGGGATTCACCCAAGTGGAGGGCCTTCAAGTCACCTCCTTGCTCCTTGGATCTTCCTTGTGATTTCCTCCCTTTTAGTGCTCCTTTTCTTCTTTGAGGATTTGAGGATTTGTTCTCCAAAACACCAAAGGTTTGGTGTCTCTAAGTCTCCACACCAAAGATGTAGTGTGAAGATGAAATGGATGACTTAGGGAAGAAAAGATTGCTAGATGTTCCTCCCCTAAGTGGCCGGCCTCTATGTAGAAAATGAGAGAATATGTTTCACCCAAATTCAATTAGAAAACCCTAATTAGAAACAAAGCTATAAAGATGACTTTATACTTCATCTCTTAGGTTAGTGGCAAACTTGCAATTAAGCAAGTTCCCACTACCCTTGATATGGCCGGCCCTTCAAGTGTTATTGGGCTTAATTGCCCATTTTGTTTTAGTTGTCATACAACTTAAACATAATGGGCCTTGTGGACCAAAACGTTTTTGTGCCCCGAAGCCCAAAACTAACTTAAACGCCCAATACGAACGTTTCGTATAATTAATTAACTATTTAATTAATCTTGACCATTCTTCAATTAAACCATTTAATCTCTTATCCATTTCATATAATTTCTTCACTTATATCCTTACTCGGTGTACGATCCATTAGGTTCCAATTAGCGAGGTAGTGGGCGATGTTACTCTTAACGATCGATTGTGAATTGAAACCACATTTCAATTCTCCCTTAAAATTAGTGTTTGCTAATCTTTAGGGCTTCCACAAACCATGGGTGACACCTAGCAGCATGTCATGGTTACCCAAGCTAAGTAGAAGTGGTTGGAGAACCTATCCAGTTACAACTACAATGCAATACGGTCATTCTCTAATACAATACTCTTAATCACATTGTTTAAGTGATAGTTTGTTTCATGTCTACTATCCAATGTGATACTTCTCTATATGATTCAATTGAATAAGATTTGGAACAAGCTTCCTAAGTCATATTCATATGCTTTGGCCAAAGACTCTCGAATCATATCTTAGAGTATTCTCCTTCCACCATGGAAGGTTAGAGATCCCTTGTTGTGCATTCATATGCCTACATGACTAGATAGCTTGACCCCAACAATGCCGTGGACACTCCAATGGAATGCCGTTGACATAATCAAAGATCAAGGACCTAACCATTAGACATCAATGATGCCTCAGGTCAAAGGACTACTTTGCATATTGCAACTATTGAGTTCTCACATGACCTGTATGTTCGAACTCTCGTTTGATCGTTGTTCAGTGTACTCGATTACTCTTTCGAGCACCTATGTGTTTGCCTTAGTGTCCAACACCAAATGACTTGAGACTAGTTCATACTCACGCTTGAGTCGACATAACACATACTAACCTTAGCGGATTGTCAATGCCCAATTGGCAATCCTATGGCTAGGAACGTTTTAGGAATGAACATAAGAGAAAGGTCTCGTTAATTTAACTAACTTAAATCACTTGTCTCTTAGATCAAATACATTCCTTGGATTCCCTTATTGCTTAAACACAAGATACAATAAATAGTGATTAACAATAAGTTTTGCCCTTCATTAAACATATAAAAGTTTAATACATTAAGTATTCCAAAAAGCTATTACATCAAATGAGTGGCTTTGTGGGCATACTTCCAACACCAAATTCACTATGTCAGTCATATAATATAGATATATAGTGGATTAGTTCTCTTTGTATTCATAACAACAACAACAACAAAGCCTTATCCCACTAAGTGAGGTTGGTTGTATGAATCCTAGAACGTCATTGCGCTCGGTTATGTGCCATATCTTCCGTTAGATCCAAGTACTCCAAGTCTTTTCTTAGAGTCTCTTTCCAAGTCTTCCTCTACCTCTTCGACCCTGAACTTCTGTCTCGTAATCACATATTCTAATTGGAGTGCCTGGAGGCCTTCGTTTCACATGTCCAAACCACCTTAACCTATTTTCTCTCATCTTTCCTTTAATCTCGGCTACTCCTACTTTGTCTCGGATATCCTCATTCCTAATCCTATCCTTTCTGGTGTGCCCACACATCCAATGAATCATTCTTATCACCGCTACCCTCATTTTATGTACGTGTTGATGCTTCACCGCCAAACATTCCGTGCCATAAAGCATTGTTGGCCTTATTACTGTCCTATAAAATTTTCCCTTGAAATTTAGTGGCATATGATAGTTGCACAACATTGCCGTCCTCTTTGTATTCATGATGATGTTAATTAAATTGTTAATGAAGATGTCAGACTTTGTAGCAGATATCGAAAATGTTGGATGAAAGAGGACATTTGGGACGAGCCGGGCTTAATTTCCTCTTTATAAGCTTTATGACAAGGCATGTATGACTTCTGATGAGTAGATTTTATATTACATATTTAACCCTATTCTTAGTATATTTTAGTTAATATTTTAGAAGAATTTTGATACTTTGAATTGTGTTTTCAATATAGGACTTTCAAATTTCTTTGGAGCAAAACTGACCAAATGGATCAACTTTTGAGTAATTCCACTTGAAGGATGTTCGTGAGTCAATTAGCTTGATCATATCAAAATTTGGAATTTTTCTTCCCAGCGGTGATTTTCTGGCGATAAAATAAAGGAGCGATGCGCGGTGCTGGAATAGTGACGCTTTGGGCTTGAATTGCGTTTTTGGAGCTCAAGATGACCTCGGATGGATTCGTGGTCTTCTAGAGATGTGTTCAGAATGTCTAATATTTAAAACAAGCTATCATGGGCCAGATTTGAAGGATATTTGAGGCTAAAACGTGGCTGGATAGTTCTTTTGCAGATTCTTCTAGTTTAATTATGACTTTATTTTGTAATATATTTTATTATTATTTTTAGTTTCCTAGTTGGAATAAAGAACCTGGTTTTTAGGGATTGTGTGATACCTTTTAGGTGGGATTTAAAAGGTTTCAGCCGGTCCTAGGTTATGCACATTTTCTTTTATGCAATCTTGGAGACGAAGAGAATTGCTAGTGTTCTTGAGGATTTTCTACCTTAGGGTGTTTCAATCATTTTCTTCATAATAATATTTTCTATGATTTTAATTGTGATTATGAGTAACTAATTCATTTTACTAGGGCGAAGCCTTGAGCCTTAACATGAATATGTAATTTTTATTTAATTGCTTATGATTGATTGCATGCACGCTTTGAATTATTAATCACTGTTTTAAACTATCTAATTGTCTTGATGATTGGTCACCATTAGGATCTTTAGAAAAGTAATTTGATACAATTTTGGTCGGAAGGTTCCCTGAAATTGACGCCGGCTTCTTGTGATTAATAATTGTAATTTCACTTAAGATGAACACCATGTCTTAGGGGTTGCATGGTTTTTCAAAGGGTTTTCATATTTGATCCGAACGTCCGGACGGATTGCATGTTAGATATACATTCTATGTTGGAGGTTCCAAGTAGAATATATATTAGAAAAAGCTAACCTTCAAAGTGGCATGCGTAGATCATAAGTAATTGGTAAAAATTCATAGGATTGCTAGGTGATGGTGGAACCCTAGTGCTTTTATAAATTGGTATTTAAAACTCTTTTCTTTTATCGTATTAGTTTCGGAGAATTTACTATTTATTTATTTTTTTATAATTAAAATTCGTTTTTAATATTACCCAAATTCAAAATCACCTTTCTCAATTTTTAGTTTGAAGTAGTTAATTAGGAATTGTTTCTACATAAATTATTAAAATAGTCCTTGAGGAGAACGACCTTGCATGAGCATCTATACTACAATAACCTTGTATTCTTGCAAGTATTTTGTGTGATTTTAACCCTATTTACCAAGGTTCTAAAAAACACTAGGCGCTAGTCGGGCGGCGGGCAGGGGCCTAACGCCTAGGAGGAAGCCTAGGAGGCCTAGGTGGATTTGAGTAAAATAATTATATATATCATATAAATTAGTTAATTTACTATATAATAGATAAATAAACATTGAGTAATACGTTATTTTTGAAAAAGATATACATATATAATGCAAGAGTATAACATACTCGGGTGTTAAAAAGGAAAAAAAAAAATATTATAAGAATATAATATAGTGTTGTTAATAAAATATTATCCGAATCATTTATATAATATATTTATTGGACCAAAGCAATAACAATAGGAAGAAGGATTCACAAGATCTCGTTCCTGCCTCTTTTTGTCCAACTCGACAATGGGTGATTATTCTTTATATATATTTTTTTTAATTTTTAATTTTTTATTATGAGGCTAGTAGAGTTTCACACAAAACTAGGCAATTTTTTTCCACTTTCCCGATTTTCCCTGCTGCCAAATCTTTATCGATCACCTCAACTTCTCCGTTTAACCCTCTATCTTCTTCTCTTCTGAAAATGAACAAATCAAAACAAGTCCCTCCCTCTAACCCTTCATCTCTCCTCCGCACATCTCCCTCTATTACTCCCTCTAAGCCACCATGGTGATTCTCCGTTTTCATGCACAAAAGTTTTGGGAAAGAGGTGGAGCTATGCCGACTTTGAGTTTTGATTCTGTGCAATGCGGTCGTACTCCTCCATCATGTTGTCGACGTCTTCATCTGTGGTGACAGAGATCAATGAGTTGACTAGCACCGACTATGGGTTTGCACTTTGCACACATGTAGAGCAAAGAGACGAGGAACGCCTAGGACCGCCTAGCTTCGCCTAGCACTGCCGAGTTGGCCCCCTAGACCCTCTCCAATTTATTGAACGTTTTGCCCAAAATCGCCACGGAAACCCATCGCCCAACGCATAGGTGGCCGTTTAGGCCGATTTTTAGAACACTGCTATTTACGTGGACGGTAAAAATCATATCAACTTCTTTGTGGTCCACCTTACATTTCAATTTAGAAGCTCCAACTTGACTTGATTATGGGGATGGAATAGGGTGGTTATTAGGTTTTCTTCTCTGTCACCCAAAAAACAATAGCGAAGTTTAATGAGTTAATTATATATATGGACTTACTCAAGTAGGCTTTTGTATTTGTATGAAGGTTTGAATTCTTCTCCCTATATTGGTAACCAAGGTTACCCGCCTATTTAAAACTCACAGTTATGGTTATGGGCAACCGTTTACACAAATAAACTGTTATGTCCATGAAATTTAAATGGGTTGTGGGTATTACCCGCAGTTATAAACAGGTACCCATTTAACCATTTATTTTAATATATATATATATATATATATATATATATATATAACTAAAATAAAATCATTAGTTTCTAGCTTAATTAGTTTAGTATCTCGAGACATAACTGGTTATAAATGGGCCATATATATATATATATATATATATATATATATATATGCCTTACTTGAGAGAAAAATATAGGTGATTGAATGGGCCTATGTTTAATATATGTGATTCAACATGCTAAAGTATTAGAGTGTTCAAAAGTTTAGTTTGAGAATATTTTTGAGTTTTGAATCACCTAGTATTCAAAATAATGATTACCTTGAGTTGTTAGAAGCTTTACTTTATATGGAGTTTGGTTTATTTTACTCTTAGTCTAGATGTTATAATTGAAGACTTGTTTGGGTGCAGTAGAAAAATATGTTGAAAATGCATGAATTTTCTTTCCAATATGCTTGCTCAAGTAATGAGAGGCATTTTGTTAGAAAACAAATGAATTCTTAGCAAATACATTAAATTACCTTTATTGAGAACAGTTAAAAATATCGTCCGCAAAAATATTATTTCAATTTTCGGAATGATATGAGGACTTAAAAGATTGAAATACGTATATGCATGTTAATTGAACCTATAATGTTTAATTGTCAGGAATGGTATGAGGACTCAAAATCTTATTTTAGTAGCTACAGGAAACTCATTAAAATAACTGCAGGAAACTCATTAAAATAATTCTAACTTCTATTCCCCATAAGTAAACATGCCATTAAACTATTAAAATTTCCTGTTACTCTTAAACTTACTCATACGAGGATAGTTGTTTTGTTTACTTGTTTAGCATATCCCAAACCTTAAATCTTCCGTAGAAAAGTAGTCAAGATCTCAACCCAAAATTGTTTTTGCTTTAACTTTAGTTGTAAGTCCAAATAAAGGACCAATTTAAATTCAAAATCCAATCAAGTCTTAGAACTCTTCAACCCATTGCAATTGATCGTTGAAGTTTCTGATGTCCATGTCCACCGCCAAGCAAAGTCGGTCGCTCATAGGCTTGCTAGATATTTGTCCTCTATTCAGGAGTTGATTATACTTGGTTTGATGAACCTCCTTTTATTATTAGTGATCTTCTTGAGGAAAACCGCTCCATCCCTTGTACTATTTAGCATGTCTGGCTTTGAAATGAAATATCGCATTTTCTTCGAAAAAAAAAGAGGAGGAAGAACATTGCAAATCAAGTTACTATGGGTTCTAGCTACATGTATTTCTCTTATATGCAGTGGCGAGTCTAGGAAAAATAATTCGGAGCGTCACATATGAAAGTTTACAAACATTAAGACATGTAATAACCTTAAAATTATTCGGAGCGTCACATATGAAAGTTTACAAATATTAAGACATGTAATAACCTTAAAATTAATCATAATTCCGTTATTCATAAATTATAGAACAAATAACAATGAAAGTCACAATTGTGCACAATGCGTTTTCATATTTTAAAAACGCTGCATTATAGCTTCATTATTAATGGAAGAAAAAACATTTCTCTCAATATAAATCACATGCTATCACTCAACCATTTATCTCCCATTCAATTACGCAATGGACTTTTCACAATATTAATAGCAGAAAAGGCTCTCTCCACTGAAGCAGTAGCATCCAATATAACCAATGGAATTAGCAAATACACATAATTATATACATTATTTCTCATCATCTCCACCATGTTTCTTGCAAGACTACCAATTCCTTTCAATTGAGAAATTCACTACTTGAACGCATATCAAGAATATAATACCCAAGTTGATATTTAGAAAAAATAATAAGAATGACAACATCTCTTTGAGGCATTTTATCAAGTAGTTGGAAGGCATGCATGAAAGATAGCTCTGACCTTCAGAGGGGTAACACCTAAGTCATCTATGGAGGTTCACTGAAATTCAAAAGGTTAGCTGACCCCTTTTGTAACAACCCGTCCCGGAATTTACGGAACGAAGGAGTATTTTTGTATTTTCACTAAGTTTGGGATATTTATTTTAAAAATTATTTTTGGTTCTTAATTTGTGTGCCCGTGGGGCCCATTTGTTTTGGTTTTGTCCCTTGGGTCCCAAGTTTCTCTCTCTTTCTCTGGGTTCCATTTCTATCTTTCTCCCTCGTCTTTGTTTTTCTTTCTTCCCCATGAGCAACCACCGAGACCACCATTGTTATACCCACTCTGACGACCACCACCCATACCATCATTCTTCTCTCCCCCGTGAGCTCCATGAAATTTGTAGTTGATGAGAAGCACACAAGCTCTCCGTGTCTCGTGGCATCGTGGGTGGTCACTGTACACCTCTTCCTCCGGCAAAACCTTAACCATGGTAAGCTCCTTGAACCCTGTAGATCATGTTTAGGAGTGTTTTGTAATGTCTCTAAATAGTTTCTATGGTTTTTGGATAAAGAATACCTCGGAGGAGCAAAACCCAGAATTCTGGCGAATACTCATGACTTTCAGACCACTTTCCGACCAATCCCAGCCACCACACGTGGTGAAAGTGGTATGGTTCCCTTCCTCATTCCTCGAGCTTCAATTTGGTATATTGCATGGCATGTTTTGGGTGAAGTGCAAGGTTGATCGGAGCTTGGGAAGCTTCGATTTCCTTTTTTCCGTCAACACCAGGTTGTTGGGCCATGCCAACCTGAAACCCAAAACATTTTTTCCCTGAATCGACCTAGTTCTTTGGGCCATGGACCTCGGCCCAGACCTTGGCCCTTTAAGTTAAGCCCAACCTAAGCCTTAGGCCTAGCCTAGTTACCAAACCTATCTACCCCAGAAACCTTTTGGACCCAGGCCTTTGGGCTGTACGAATTTGAGCCTTCGGCCCGGTAGCCTTAAGCCCAAAACCCATTTGACTCAGCTGTTGACCCGATGGAGTATTCTCTAGAACATTTCGTTAGGGAATATTCCCAAATTCGATCATTTTAATAAAGTTTTATTAATTGGACCCTTTATGTGTTTAGGTGCATTTATTGTGGTGTTTCCGTCTTCGCTAGCTTGTGTGGCTTTTGGCGGTAAAGTATCAGTGAGTGGATCCTTTCTAAAATGCATGTTTTAATAGTAAAAATGCATACATGAAAAGCATGATTTAATGATTACATTTTGTGAAACGTTTTATGGGTAAATTAGATTTACACTTTATGATTATCATGCTTTATTGAGAATATTTTGGAATACCATACTTTATCGAATTTATGTTCTTTATAGTTTATATGATGGATAACTATATACTATTTATGGACATGTTTTTACACTTCTTTGTAGAATATATGATGGATGACTATATGCTATGCAGATGTTTTTGAGATATATGTACTTTTGTTAGAAAGATTATTTTCAATGTTTTGTGCGTATCTAGTGGTCATCGTCCTGCCTACGAGCGTATGTCTTGCCTAGGAGCAATTGTTCTACCTACGGGCATATGTCCTATCTACGGACGATTGTCTTGCCTACGAGCATATGTTCTGCCTACGGGCGTATGTGTAGACATCGAAATTTCGGTGAAACAAATGTTCACCAACGTATTAAAGTTTTGACGTGTCAGGGCATACATGGCATACGCCACGTGTCGTACAAATTGTACACATGACATGTGACTCAACAAAATAGGAAGAAATGCCTTTGGATGATTAAACAAGTTTTTCTTCTCAATTTGGGCAATGACAAGGTAAGCACATTTCAATCCATTACGGCTCAAAGCAAGTTTTTCTCATTTGTGCAATGATAAAGCAAGCACATTTCAAGTTTAAAATTGTAGTAAGTGGGAAATTAGGCCATAAATAAGACCACTTCAATTTCAATATTGCATTAAGTGGAAAATTAGGCCATTTGTTAGACCACTTCAATTTCAATATTGCATTAAGTGGGAAAATTAGGTAATAGTGCTTGGGTGGGAAAATTTTGTGGTGGTGATTCACTCTCAAAGCCTATAAATAGGCTTCTCCATCAAGAGGAATAGACACACCAAAAGCTTGAAGCCTTTAAGTTCTAAAGCTCTCAAGAAAATCCCGAAGGCTCAAGAAAGCACTCTTCGTTCTTCGTCAAATCCTCCTTCAAGATCAAGCCCCAACAGCCCTTGAAGAACTTCCACCAACTCAAGATCAAGCCCCGACGGCCCTTGAAGAAAGTGTTCATTGTTCATCATCCGTTCATCCTAAGATCAAGCCCCAACGACCTTTTGGATCAACAACCTCAACAAATCCACACATCCAATCATTCTTCAAGATCAAGCCCAACGCCCCTTGAAGATCCATTCATCAACTGTTCATCCTTAGATCAAGCCCCGACGGCCCCTTGGATCAACAAACAAATCCACACATCTATTCTTCAAGATCAAGCCCAAAAGCCCTTGAAGAAAACCAACTGTTCATTCAAGATCAAGCCTCGACGGCCATTGAAGAAAACCAACCGTTCTTCAAGATTAAGCCTAAAAGCCCTTGAAGATCCGCTCATCCTTCAACCTTCAAGATCAAGCCCCGAAGGCCCTTGAAGAAACTTCCATCAACCTTCAAGATCAAAGCCACGAAGGCCCTTGAAGAAACTTACAACTGTTCATCCAAGATCAAGCCTCGACGGCCCTTGGATCAACAAATCTACATCTTACGGAGATCGAATCAAAGGACCAAATTTGAGAGATCGTAACCCCAAAATCATCAAAACACAAAAATATTATTTTGTACATGTATTCTTGTTTCAAGAAATTTTCCGTGTTCACAAATTTGGCACGCCTAGTGGGACAATCTCTACCTCTCATCTTGTTCTCCGTTCAAGAAAACCAAAGCACACCTCCAAAATCAATGGCATTAAGCAAGGGACAAGCCGTTCTAGCAACCACTAAGGGAAGAAGCATGAGCACTTCCGCCACAAATGGATCATCCATTGGTGCCACAACCACTCCTCAACATGCCGCTGCAAAGTTGATACCGCTAAGCAAGCAAGAGCAGCATCAACGGCGCGAGTCGGTCATCAACCTCAACCGCTGGGGGCATGCTCCAAAACCATGTCAGTCAATTCAAGTGAAGTTGAAGGATGGACTTATGTCACTCCAAAGAAAATGCACAACAAACATACGTCTCCTCCACAAGTTCACCAATCGGAAATGGGGCAAAGCAGTTACCGTCAACCTTCAAAGCTACATGAAAGTGTTGAGGATGATGAAATTATGACACAAAGATTGTCCGTTGCCATCACGATGCGCGACTTCTTCCCCAAAGACTTCTTCAATCACTCAGTCAAGACTCCTTGCTATGAAGATTGCAAGGAATGCCTCTCTAAGATCGTTTGACAAATTCAAAAAGCTCCTCGTTTGCACGAGCCTAAAAGGTGACAACTAAACGCTCCTTGCCTACATGAGCTGAAACTGCAAACGGCACCAAACGCTCCTTGCCTGCACGAGTTGAAACTGCAAATGGCACCAAACGCTCCTTGCCTGCACGAGCTGAAACTGGCACCAAACGCTCCTTGCCTGCACGAGCTGAAACTGACACCAACACCTTGAAGCCTTAAAGTTCTAAAGCTCTCAAGAAAATCCCGAAGGATCAAGAAAGCACTCTTCGTTCTTCGTCAAATCCTCCTTCAAGATCAAGCCCCGACAGCCCTTGAAGAACTTCCACCAACTCAAGATCAAGCCCCGACGACCCTTGAAAAAAGTGTTCATCGTTCATCCTAAGATCAAGCCCCAACGGCCCTTTGCATCAACAACATCAACAAATCCACACATCCAACCGTTCTTCAAGATCAAGCCCAAAAGCCCTTGAAGATCCGCTCATCCATCAACCTTCAAGATCAAGCCCAAAAGCCCTTGAAGAAATCCACCCAACCATCATTCAAGATCAAGCCTCGACGGCCCTTGAAAACCAACCATTCTTCAAGATCAAGCCCAAAAGCCCTTGAAGATCCGCTCATCCATCAACCTTCAAGATCAAGCCCCAAAGGCCCTTGAAGAAACTTCCATCAACCTTCAAGATCAAAGCCACAAAGGCCCTTGAAGAAACTTACAACTGTTCATCCAAGATCAAGCCTCGACGGCCCTTGGATCAACAAATCTACATCTTACGGAGATCGAATCAGAGGACCAAATTTGAGAGATCGTAACCCCAAAAGCATTAAACACAAAAATATTATTTTGTACACGTATTCTTGTTTCTTGTTTTCAGGAATTTTTCGTGTTCACAGTATGTTCTACCTATGGGTGCGTGACGGTCCTACCTACGGGTGTATGTTCTACTTATGGGTGCATGGTGGTCTTACCTATGGGCGATTATGATACCACTAGTTAGCACACTATGTATGATGTATGTTTTATGAAAGGTTTTATGGCATGCTAGGGTTTTCGGAAAACCTATCACATACTATGCTATTAGTTTTCATAAACTTTAGGGGTTAGTATGTTGATAACTGTTTTAGTATTATATATACTAGCAAGGCGCGTGCAAAAGGCTTTTTACATCACGACGTGCTACACGTAACAAACAGAGTTTTTATCCTTTCCACATTTGTGCATGCATAAAAACATCTTTGCTTTAGAAACACTTCATACATGTTTTACATGCATTGATTTTATATGTCCATAATTTTCCATATTAAGGAAGTGATCAAATTAATTTTGATTGGGGCTTATCAACTCTCCAACTTTCCCAGAAGTTGTTGCCAATAAGAAATTTGTGTACTTCACAGCATCATAGTTGATAGGGGCCACTATAGCAGCCTATAAACTCCATTCCTGCATGGCTTTTATATGCTAAACAATGTAAAATGTAACTTAACAGAATATAAAACAGTAATTTTTTGCGAACATTTGTCCGAAGTATCTAAGACAGTTGGAACTTTTGGCTGCCACATCTGTTTGGTATCAAAATGAATAATTGATTTTGTAAAACTACACAATCCCTTACCCAGAGTAAGGGAACATTATAAATTATCAAAAGAATATAAAGGGTTTTTATATGTGAAATAAGTGAAGAGACAAATGAATCATGCATACTCCAATGAAAATAATGTACCATACAAATTAGTAAGCAAGTCAAGAAATTACCAATGAGAATAAAATGATTCTACTTTTATCTTCCAACATTCTGAAAACCTATAAAATAGAAGATAAATTTTTCAAAATTGTTAGGATTACAAACTCCCAAACCTGTATATGCTGATTGAACCAACTCACTCAAACATTCGACTTTGATCGAATTTGGATCCTGATTTCTTCCTTTTGCTGCAACAATTTTCTCACCACATTTTATATTCTTTCTAATTCCTTGTGCCAAAGAATTCTTCCTGCAACACATTCATTTCTGGTTTCAAAAAGCCGAATTAACATAATCAAACCACATATCTTGCTTATCCTTTCAGGCACTTCTCACACAGGACAAAAGACCAAGTAATATAAGTAAAGGAGAATGGTTAAGTAAACCAAACTTAAGCAAAACTATAGGATGGTTAAGTAAACCAAACTTAAGCAAAACTAAAACTCACATAAAAACCTTTGGGTATCAGTGGAGAAGAGCTTGCTTTCGAATTTCACAATGGAGCAATCGATTTTATTTCTCCGCTTCTGCAAAATAGTTTTCTCACATGTTCGCATTTTTCCTCCTTCGTTTACACGTTTACAAAGCGAGCTTTATCATGTTTGTAGATTAAAACTTCTCCAAACGAGATTCTTTATGTGTATGTATAATTAAGTAGAAATGAGAGCTGCAATACCAGGATGTGCTCCATGTAGATTGCAGAATGTAGCCATGAACATCATGAAAAAGTAGGCAAAGCACAAGTGGGAAAAGGCCATGATGTTTTTTTAGTCAAAAAAAAAGGGTGAACCTGCAAAACAAAGTTGAATTTCTAAGAGTCATGAAATGGCTTTCTTCAAAAGTGCTTGATAGAATCCAATCAATATTATGTAGAACATAGAAATACAAAAACTGAACAAAGTAGAATAAAAACAATCAATTGGTCTTAAATTGTAACCGACTCAAAAATAGAAGAGGAACGATGAGCTTCACAATGCACAATTTGTGTTTTTGCTAGACTCTAGTAACTGTTGGCAGCGTTGTAGAATGAAATTGAAAAAAAAAATTTACTCAAATCATTCGAAGTAGCAGGAACAACAAAGCTTCTTCCCTCCTTCTCTAATGTTGGATTTGTGAATTACTGAATGTGAATGTGGATTTGTGAGTTCTTGGGAGTTTATTCATCTTCCCAGTCAGTTTGCGGCAGTTTAATCTTAGAGTCCTCCACGATCAGGTTTCCTTTTTGCACGTTCAATTTCTTTTCTTTTTTCTTTCTATTTTATCTCAGTTTGTAGCAGATTAGTTTGAGTCATCCACAATCAGGTTTCTTTTTTGCATGTTTAATTTTTCTTTTTCCTTTTTTTTTCCCTATTTCTCTCTTTTAATTATTATTTTTTTTTCTTAAAAAACTACGCTTAGTAATAATTTCTTTACATTTCTTTTTAGTTAATGAGTTTTTTTGTTTCAGGGTTATTTTGGTCCAATTATTTTTGGTGAAGCCTTGAGACACAAAACTTGACTTCTGGCTTTCTAATATTAGAGATATCAACTTGGTTCACTCATGTTTGTTTTACGCCCCCTTAGGACTTAGAATCGAGGCGTACAATCTTGGTGTCAAGGCACTTTCGCATCGGCATCTTCGAGTCTTTTCGGTGTAGGACCCATTCCTCTGTTCATTAAATTTTATATTATTCTTTTTAGTGTTCTAGATTAGTTGTATGCTCTGAACATGTTCCTCAATTGCATACTCATTGTATTTTAATTTATAAGATTTATTTTTATTCATTAGTCTCATGCATGTAAGTATTGTTTCGTTACCTTCGGGTATTGGCCAGCATGTGCCTACCCTATTGATAAGTGGATATCGGGGTCGGGCGTGTCAATTTGGTATCAGATTGAGGTTGTTCAGAGCATACATAGGAATCACATTGTACTCTAGTAGTTTGTCGGTCATGACATCATTTGGATATCTCGACTTCATATTTGTTGTCTCTCGGCACGGTTTTGCAACCCTCATTCTGCATGAATAGTCACATCTTATGGTAGAAGAAGAAACTTGTGTTGGGATTGTGCCTCATCAGTGACGAATTAGTTTGTTGGATGACTTTCAACATCGGACCGATACTCTGCAACATGCATTCCCTAGGAATGGCAAGCAGAGTCGTATCCGCAGTGAAACGGAAAAACTAAGTGGTAGTTTGGTGGGATTGAATCAATGTACTAGGACTTGTTCCCACTGAGGAAGTTTGTTTGGATCCTTAGAACAATTCCTGGCGATTGTTCTATCGACAACATTCTCGCTTACTCCAACGATGAAGTCAAGTTCCCTAATTTTATACTTTTCTTAGAGCATTGACTTCGTTTAGATTTTATACTTTTCTTAGTAGACTTTTTGGTAGTAGGCAATTTCCAAAAAGGTTGTGGCCGTTGGAAATTGAAAATGTTCACAAGGTGTCGTGAAATGCAATGTATCTTTGGTCTTGTATTCTAATTTTGATGGACTTGTTTTGACTCTCAAATTCTTGAGTGTTCTTTTAGCTTTCTTGACATGGTTTTTCACTGAATCCGTAAGGATTTCACGAGGGATCGACTCGGCTGAAGCGTGCGCTCAATTTTTATTGATTCAGACAGGAACCTTAGAAGCATAACCTCTTCACAAGCTTACCAGACTTACCAGAAAGAGTTCCACGTGAGTGTGAGGTTTGAAAAATTTTTTAGTAAGAGATTGATGAAGGTTGTAGTGCAGGTGGTTATCGGATTACATCACCAATCACTATCTTCACGCATAATGAATAGTCACCTCTCATTATCTTGCTACAATTCATAAACATGATATTGTACTCTAGTGGTTCTTTTCCAACAATATATGTTCGTCTTAATGCATCTTTCCACTACTTCACTCTAGGACCTTATTTTTCGTGAGTATGTGGATGTCGAAACATTTATAATAGATTTGATTGGTGCGCTTTAGAACAGTACGACAATGCGATCCAAGTAAGAATCAGACAATCTATGCACACTCATGTTGAAGGGTAAAATGGTAATTATGCACCCTTAGGAAAGTATTGCTTGCTTATCAAAACAACAATGTGTGGTCGATATCATGGGCGACCGATTGTGATATCGATGGCTTATTCGTTGGATTCGCTAAGCAAGTGAGTAGGTAGACCTCGTTTACGGTAGATGTTACTGAGTAGTTATTATTGGGGCTCGACCCAAAGACCTATCTATTTTCGAAGTACGTGATGCTACGTATACTTGGGCGATACCCACTTTCATTTTCGTTTTTGTTTTCAGTATAAGTATTTTGAATTACCTTCTAGTTATATCTATTTTGACGTTACGTATTCTACGTACATACTTTTTGACCTTACGTTGTTTTATGTTTTTGACTTTATATCTTTATAAAGTATATGTTTAAACTTTTACACTGATGGGGGAAGAAGGTATGAGCCTGGAGGCATGAAAGATGGAATCATTGCAACCCAATCGCGATGGGGTGACATTTTCCTTTTCATACAACCACTCTAACTTGATTTCTTCATTATATATATATATATATATATATATATATATATATATATTTCGAGTATTTTTGTGTAGCAAGTTATTTCAAAATTTCGGGACGAAATTTTATTTAACAGGGGATTAGCAAAGTCTCTTTCTCTCTAGGTTCCATTTTTATCTTTCCCGTGAGGCCCATTTGTTTTGGTTTTGTCCCTTGGGGCCCAAGTCTCTTTCTCTCTCGGTTCCATTTTTATCTCTCTCCCTTGTCTTCGTTTTTCTCTCCTCCCTGTTAGTAACCACCGAGACCACCATCGTTATACCCACTTCAACAACCACCACCCATACTATCATTCTTCTATCTTCGTGAGCTCCACGAAATCTGGAGCAAAGAATAAGCACACAAGCTCTTTGTGTCTCGTGGCATTGTGGGTGGCCACTATACACCTCATCCTCATTCGGTTCGAGCCCCGTAGATCATGTTTATGAATGTTTTGTAATGTCTCTGAATAGTTTCTATGGCTTTTGGACGAAGAAAACCTCGGAGGAGCTAAACCCAGAATTTTGGCAAATACCCGTGACTTTCAGACCACTTTCTGGCCAACTTCGGCCACCACACATCATGAAAGTGGTATGGTTTTCTTCCTCATTCATTGGGCTTCAATTTGGTATATTGCATGACATGTTTTGGGTGAAATGCGAGGTTGGTCGGAGCTTGGGAAGCTCTAGTTTTTTTTTTTCCATCGAAACCAGGCAGTTGGGTTGTGCCAACCCAAAACCCTTTTTACTGAACTGGCCCAGGTCTTTGGGCCATGGACCTTGACCCAAATCTTGGCCCTTTAAGGGGAGCCCAACCCAAGCCTTAGGCCCAGCCCAGTTTCCAAACCCACTCACCCCAGAAACCTTTTGGACCCAGGCCCTTAGGCCATATGAACTTTGGCCTTTTGCCCGGTAGCCTCAAGCCCAAAACCTATTTGACCCAGCCCGTTTGACTCGGTTGTTGACCTGACGGAATACTCCCGTGTTGACTTTTTGTTAACTTTTTTGAAATTTACCCGGGACCCTTTTTAGGGTAATTCGACGTCCAGAATCCATTTCCGCCTCTGTTTTTCCAAATTCAATCATTTTAATACAGTTTTATTAATTAGACCCTTTATGTGTTTAGGTGCATTTATTGTAGCGTTTCCATCTTTACTAGTTTGCGTGGCTCTCGGCGGTGAAGAATCAGTGAGTGGACTCCTTCTAAAATGCATGTTTTAATAGTAGATGCATACATGAAAAACATGATTTAATGATTACATTCTGTGAAACGTTTTATGAGTAAATTAGAATTACACTTTATGATTATCATGATTTATTGAGAATATTTTGGAATACCATACTTTATCGAATTTATGTTCTTTATAGTATATATGATGGATGACTATATGCTATGAAGATGTTTTTGAGATATATGTACTGATATTGGAATGATTATTTTCAATGTTTTGTGTGTATCTAGTGGTCACTGTCCTGCTTACGGGCGAATGTTCTGCCTACGGGTGATTGTCTTGCCTAGGGGCGTATGTTCTGCTTACAGGCGTATGTTTTACCTACGGGTGTATGACAGTCCTGCCTACTGGCATATGTTCTTCCTACAGGTGCATGGTGGTCCTGCCTGTGGGTGATTATGATACCACTAGTTAGCACACTATATATGATATATGTTTTATGAAATGTTTTATGGCATGCTAGGGTTTTTGGAAAACCTATCACGTATTATGATGTTAGTTTTCATAAACTTTGGGGCTTAGTATGTTGATAATTGTTTCAGTATTTTATATATATATATCAACTTGGTCCGCTCATATTTGTTTTGTGCCCCCTCACGACTTAGAATTGAGGCGTACAATCCCGGCATCAAGGCACTCCTGCATCGGCATCCTCGAGTCCTATCGGTGTAGGACCCATTCCTTTGTTCATTCAATTTTATATTATTCTTTTTAGTGTTCTAAATTAGTTGTATACTCTGAACACGTTCCTCAATTGCATACTCATTGTATTTTAATTTACAAGATTTATTTTTATTCATTAGTCTCATGCATGTAAGTATGGCTTCGTCACTTTTAGGTGTTGGCCAGAACGTGCCTACCATATTGATCAGTGGATATCGGGGTCGGGCGTGTCACCCTTGCCCCTTAATGGATCCACTAGTGCTTATATGGACCCAATCAAGACCCAACAATTTTTTGCTGTAACTTTTAAAATCCAATATTGCTCTTTAACAATTTTCTGCGTTGACCCAACACATATAACTGGGGGTGCAAATTAGAATGAGTTTCCAATTTTTTCCAGTAACATTTTTAAATCCGAGCTAAAAAATTCTCAATTCAAATATTTTCCAAAAAATTGGCTCGGAAATCAAAATGCAGTTAGCAATTTTTATAATTTTGAATTTCTAAAACGAACTATTTCAAAGTGTTCAAAACTTATTTTGAAAAAAGAAAAAGAAAAAGAAAATCTTCCAATAGCTTCCGATTTCTTATAGTTATTTACTCAAGTTATTTAATTTCTTATCAACTTTTAAATTTTATTGCTAGTTTTGCATGTATTTTATTCTTTTTTTTTTTTTTTTTTTTTTTTTTTTTTTTGGTATTAGACATACTTGTATATATTAAAAATGGATAACCATACTAGTATACCACAAAATACTTGAATTTGTACATAAGCATTTACGATATATTTAGAAAGGTAATGCTATTCATACCATATTTTTATACCACCTTAGATGGCATCTGATGTGACAGTCATATCATTTGAAAAATTTGCAAAACCCAAAGAAAGGAAGGAGAAAGATTCCTCGTATATCACAATCATCATTTAATTAACTACTTTTTCTTAACTATTAATTTATTAAATAATGAACTAAATTTAAATTTTTGATTAATTTAAATGATGTGACTGTCCACATCAAATGCCACCTAAGATGGTATCAAAATATGGGACAAAAAAAAATTGAGAGTGTTAAAAACTTGTAAAATATATTAATTTTCGGTGTTAAAAAACTTGAAAAATATATTAATTTTCGAATGATATTTTGAAATTTCTGAGATTATTCAGATTCTGAAATTTCTAAAAATGCCGAAAAGTTAGGCCCTCAATACAATCCAATTTTGAAATTTCGGAGCGAAATTTGAAAATGATGTCCGATCCAACCCTTCCGAGAAATACTCTTAACTATAACTGATGGCTGTTTGGGCAAAGATTTATGTAGAGAAAGCTCCTCGAACCTAAACACAGCTCTCCAAGGAATTGGTACTTTGGATGTGTAGTCGGGCTCTTACTTGTTGATGTGCTACAAGAAGAGAACAAAGTTAGTTCTAAAAGGTGCCTTTGTCCTTAGGTATGGGCCTTGAGGCTCGCAATTAAAACTAACAAAGTGCTAGGCGTGCCACTACTATCTCAGTATAACAGATATAAAACAAGTGTGTTTTAAGTTGATTACTTACGCCCCAAGTTACTTAAACTTCTTGTTATCAAAAGATTGTCGTGGATGAGTTAAGTCCACTTTAAGTTCTTTTTCCTGCCTTGTAAACAAGGACTTCTAGTTCATAGCCTTGTATGTTCAAATGAAGGGAGTCCAGAGCCCTTTAAGTTACTTGTTTGGTTCCATATTACATTTAATGAAAACATATCCATCAAGCTAACCAAATCCACATGCAATTAGGACTCCTAAAATAGAAAAATAGGTGGAAATAACTTGAATACATGCTGGAAAATGCATTAAGTAATAAATCTACTAATTTAGAAAACAAACAATGAGCTTTGGGCAAGATTTCAGCTTGTCTGGCAAGGTTGAACTTCTTACAGTTACTTCTCTTTGAATTTACAGAGTTTGTATACTAAAAAAGGGTAAATGGTAAACAAGTTTACACGAAAGAATCTATACTACACCACTAAGGGAGATATTAGAGCTTTTAAACTAGACAAAAGATAACTTTTCTAAAGAACTATTACTAAAAGGACTAAATCTGGGTTGATTTTAGCTTTTTAGATGCAAATCTGGCTTGAGAGCAGAGTTTGTGTGTTTGTTTGTTTGATTGGTTGAGTGTCCTTGTCCCCGTTGTCTCTTCTTCCTTTTATAGGCAGTTTGGCCCGACTGCTATAACTTTTGCTCTTGCTCGAAAGCACTTGGAGGGTAATGAGTCATCAACTTTTACTAACAATGCCACTAGAAAGTGTTCTTTGGCTGATAATAGGTTAGTCTCTATCATTTGTCACTTCAATTATAGACATGTGGCTTGTGTCTTAACTTTGTTTCTGGGCTCAATAGGCTTCGGGCAAGTCTTCCTTTAATTTGGTATCCTTGGGCTTTCCTTTATTTGCGCCCAATAGTCAAATATTTACCCAAACAGGGCCCTCTTTAATCATTGTTGAGTCTGCAAATCGAAGCGTTAATGATGATTAAACAGCCACCACATGCCTTTACTCAGGACTTGCACCATTTAAGACAGCCATTGTTAACTAAACATTTGCATTAACCCACGAATTCCAACATTAAGTAACTGCTTACTATATAATCCTCACTTAAACCCCTCGGCCAAATACCTTAGCATTTCCAAACCTTTGAATTTCCAGAATTCCCAGATTTCTCAAAACATTCAAAACTTTTTTGCTCCCAATTCTTGCCCCTTATTTCCAATCTTCTTCTCATTCTTCTTCCAAACTCATCTAATGGCCCCCAAAACTACTCGAACTTAATCTTCTTATTTATCTGGTGAAGGTATTGCCACCATGCATTGCTTGCTCAACGGTCTTCATTGCCCTCAGGCTGGCCTGCAGATATAACTTTTCTTTGAAGAGGGAGGAGTGCACTCTCTGGGACATGCATGTACTTCTCAGGTGCCTATTGTTGTGGAAAACAACATGCCTAAGGCGAATTGGTTCACCCCGAATCCATTTTTGGCCCATTTATTTCTCTAAATAGTCTACTTATCGACGAGGATTTCCTTTGATGAATAATGAAGCTTGGGTGCAGTGGGTAAATGAGCTTGAGCCCATCTTCAAAAAGAAATGGATGAACAATGGCATATATGAGCTAATTATGTTGTCTAAGACTACCATGATTGCTAAGCTCGAGCTGTTGACCACAGTTATTCTCTTTTGGAATTCGGGCACCAATACTTTTGACTTCAGGATGGGCCCCATGTCCCCGACCATCCTTGACATGACGCAGGTCTATGGGCTAAGGCCTTCGAGTAAAATTGTGGACATCACCCACGAATGAGATCCTTCTTCTCGCTTGATTGTTGAGAGCTTGGGCACCTCTGATCCCATAACTCAACTAGACTACAATTCCTTTTACTTTCAAGAGTTATGAGACCTCTTTCATGGGTTTTATCCCGTTTGTCAAGAAGAACTTTGGCCTGACGTCCTCCAATTTCAACAGAGATCATGAGCATATGTATTTTCTACTATATTGGCTTAACAAGTATGTCTTCCCCAATAAATCCAAAGAAGTAAAAGTTGAGTGGATCCCTTTAGTGAAAGCTCCCAATAACTTTAATGACGTGGCTATAGGCCTTTTCCTTCTTGCTTATCTCTACCATCTTTTTTTTTAAATAACCAAGGGTGAACCATTTGAAACCAACCTCAACGGACCAACCTGGATGATCCAGTTATGGTTACAATGGTTCTTCCCTGAACTTCGGGCACCAAATCTAGAATTCCTAGAAGGCGTTGCTCATGCCCTCATCTTAGCTGAGGCCTCTTCCGCTAATCATTCTACATTCGCCTGCCTCTACTTTTTCAGAGTATGCAGAACTCAGGAAAACTTGGAGTGGAGAGCTTTAGTTCTAAGAAGATACCCTTGGTTCTCCGACCAAGCTTTTCAAGACGTCTTTAAAGAGGATGTCAGTGCCTTTTGCAAAGAAAAATTTATTAGTTGCATCTAGCCAAGAGATTTGACCTGGGGTGTGAGGAGCCATCGCTATGAGCCCGGGCTTGAGGTTTACCACCCCAACTTCTGTGCTAGACAGTTGGGGTTTAGACAATCCATCCCGGTGCCTTTCTTCGACTCTGTTTATTGTGGCACCTCATATCGTCTTCATTCTCTACCAGAAACCACATTCTGGGATGCCCAACGTAATTTGGAAGTTATGAGTAGGATTGCCCGAAAGCCTATAGCTCTAAAGTTTGAATGCACCATATCCTTCTTTTCTTGGTGGGAAGCAAAGTGGACCAAGAAGTATAGAGGGGGCTACGTGAAGCCCACGACCACCTCTTTGGGTAACTCTCAATAAAATCCTATCCCAGCTCAAGAATTGGAAAGAGATGATTCATCAGAAGAACCAGCTTCTTCTAATAGGTATCCTTCACCATTATAATCTGTATTTTATGTTGCTTTTATAGTATGCCCTCTTCTAATCCTTTCTTAGGTTTCTTCACACTTGCAGCCCAAAGCAACACCAAACGGGTGGATGTTAGGTTAGATGAAGAGGCTGGGGATGCCTTTGTCCTTCAAGAAGTTGAGGCGGAAGCGGTGAGGCAAGGTGCTGGAAAGGGCAGAGATGTCTCTGAATTATTTGGGGACTCTGAGGGTGAGGGTGAGCCCGAAGTAGAGGTTCAAGCTACTCGGCAGACAAGGGCATTGGTGATAGAATCTTCAGACTTTAATTCTCAAGAGCAGCCCAAATCACGGCCTGTTTTGCCCATACCTCGAGTAACTCTAGGACAAGGGCATAGGCTTTCAATGCTTCAAAAGCTCCATCTGCTTCTACCACTTCTCTAGTTAAGGTCAGCAAAAAGAAGCAAAAATCTTCTGGTAAGCAATCTTTTATTTTCCTTTGCTGGTTTCACTTTACCTTGGAATATGAACTGACCATTTCTTGTAACTAGGGCATCCAAGAACCAAAAAACCAACCTTTGTTTCAAGGGAGGAGCCATTGGGGATGAAGATGTATCAGAAAGACAATCCCGTTCTTGACGATACCCTTAAGGAATTGGAGGTACACGTTTGATTACTTTAAGTACCCCACTCCTCTTCATGTTTATCTCTCTTAATATTTGCACTGACTTCTCACTTGTCTTTTTAAATAGGACATTAAAGGTGAAGGGTCCATTCAGCCCAAGGCTTCTTCTCCCCCTGCCCAACCAACGCACGCTTCCCCTTCTCGGGCTAAGCTTTCAAAGGTACATTTTTTTTTTAACTTATATTTTCATCACTTTTAGAGCTTTAATACCCAACTTTCATTTTTTGTAGGAAGAAGTTGAAGTGGCTACATCCTTAGTTAGGCAAAGCTCTACTTCTATTCCTTCAACTTCTCTTACCTTGGTGGTGGCTCCTACTTCCCATTTTAATCCGACAACTGGGGAGATACTGCATTTCATGGAAAACGACAGCAATCTGGTGAATACGTTAAGCTTGAATCTTAACATCTTTTATTTATACTTATTTTCTGTCTTGTTTATCCTAGCCATCCCGAGCGCAAGAGTTTCATCAACCAACAACAACAGCCTTCGGGGACCTTATAGTCTTTGAGATCCCCGTGGTCTCAGATGTAACTAGCCCGAGAGCTTCTTGGGCTGCTTCTACTGATGCAGTTGTGGCTCCCAAAGTGCCCATCTCCCAACCTTAGGTATACTATTATTTAGACTTTTGTTTTTAGTTTTCTGCAAACCACTCTACTGACATTTGCCTTTTTTGATGTTTCTAGGCCTATGGTAAGGGCTCAGGCATTATTTCTCCCTCTCCAATAAGCAAGGATGATCCCCTTCATTAACCAAGGGAAACAACTCATCCTCCACCTCTTTCCAAGGCTCTAAGCTTAACTCAGGTATATTGACTTCTCTCATCTTGCCTTCCTTGATTCTGAATTGTAGACTCTTTTCTTAACTTGTTCTTCTTAGTTTGCAACAAAGTTCTGGAGATGGCTCGGGCAAATCTCCTCTACGCCTGGTGCGCAAGATAGATCTTCCCTGGCCTCCTGTAGCTTATGAGGTCAAGAGGATCCCTATCTTTAGGCTTAAGAAGAAAGCTAAAACTACTGCCGCTCCTATCTATCAGGCTTATCCTTCTGTTGAGACTGCTTCCATTATTACACCTTTTGAAGGAGCTGGAGCACTGCCCTCTTCCCCTGCACCTATCTCCACAACAACATCTCTACCCGAGCTTTTCAAAGAGTTTTGGCAACTTAAGACAAAACTGAGGTCTCCAAAGCATCCTTATGAGCCTTTAGGCTTTCAAAATCAACATCGAGTCTTCTAAGAGTAGTCTAAGATGACTTCTCAGCTTCCTCTAGCCTCAAGGCCCTCCACGATTTAAAAAAGGCCATTACTAATCTGTTCAAGGCTGATCAACTATTCAAAGTTCAGTATGAGTCATTCCTCTCTAACTTTAAGAACTTGAGGGCTCTAAGGGGTCAACATCATCGGGCTAAAAGGCAAGCCAATCGAGTGAAGTGCTTCAAGGTGAAACAATCCAGTACTTTGGCTAATATCCAACAGCTGATGGATGAAGGTTCAGCTACAAAAGAGATGATCAAGGTAGTGACTTTTGAGATCCAGAAGTTAAAGGAGCAACTTGTTGCGCTGAAGGCTAACAAACTACTCTTCTTAGCAAACTTCATCAACAAATTGAGGAGGTGAAGAAAGCAAATCTGGAGATGAAGGATTCTGAGTCTCAACTGGCCAATAGCAGCACTGTATTAGTCGAGCCTACCAGAATGTTTACAATTATGCAAACTTACCACTCCCGAATAATTACTTTGGGTGAAGATGTAAATTTGTTAGGCTATGACCATTGTACCCTTCTTCTCATCAAATGAATTGAATAAAATGAATCCCTTACTTTCCTCACTTGTCTTACTTCTTGCTTCATATGAGGCTTTTACTGCACCATTTATCTTTGAAACAACTAACCTTTCTCAATATAACAATCCCTGACATCCCACAGAGTTGGATGATATTTCTTTAAAAACATAGCATTAATTGGATGCCTTTGCACATTTCCCTCCAAATTTATCAAGTAATATCCTCCCTTATCCAACACTTGGTTGATAATGAAATGACCTTACTAAGTAGGGCTCCACTTCCCAAAGCTTATAACTTGAGCTCTTAAGGGCAAAATTGCCTTACACACTAATTCCCCTTCTTTGAAGGCTTTTATCTTTACCTTCTTGTTGTATGCTCAGGCAACAGCTCTCTTCCCTTCTTGAATTTTATTTAAAGCTTAAATTTAAGCTATATCTAAATCTTCAACTCCTTGACACATAGCCTGAATGTATTCTTCACTATGTAGCCCAAACTGGTTTTAAATCCTAACAGAATTCACATTTATCTTCATAGGGAGCACAACGTCTTACTCGAAGGTTAGGGCATAAGGAGTAGTTCCAGCTCTTGCCCGTTTAGAGGTTTTGTAAGCTCACAAAATGTCCCCTAATTTCTCATGCCATTTCTCTGGACTATCCACCACCATTCTCTTAATAATATTCACCAAGTCCTTGTTGCTGGCCTCTACTTGACCATTTGACCGGGGGTAGTAAGGACTAGATTAGATCATCTTTATTTTGAACTTATTTGAAAATTCCTATACTTCTTCTGAAATAAAAGATGGCCAATGTTCTGTAACAATTGTCTTGGGCACCTTAAACTTGTGTAAAATATTGATTTCAATGAATTTCTTGACTGCAGTTGAAGTGATACTCTTCACAGGTGGAGTTTCTACCCATTTAGTAAAGTAATCTGTTGCCACTATTATGAATGTGTGTCCCTTGCTAGAAGCTGGGTAGATTTGCCCAATGAAGTCCATTGCCCATCCTCTAAAAGGCCAAGGCTTGACCACAGGGTTCGAGGGTATTAAGGGCACATGTTGGAGAGGTCTATGCTTCTGACATTCTTCACATCCTGGGGTATAAGCCTTGCAGTCTTTCTCCATGTCGGGCCAGAAGTAACCATACCTCATGAGCAACCACCTCATCTTAGTTCCAGCTTGATGTACTCCACAAATTCCTTCAAGTACTTCAAGCATCACTTTCATTGACTCTTTTTGGCCTAAACATTTTAACAAAAGTCTATCTGGAGTTTTTCTTAACAAATTCTAATCCCACAAAACATACTAAGTTGTTTGCTGTCGATTCTTCTTACTTGTGGGGAAATAAGGATTTTTTTAAGTACTGAGTAATAGGTGATCTCCAATCTTGTATTTATGGCTCTTGAGTCATTACTTCCAGGGTGAATTCCCTATCAAAGATAGAATGAAGATTTCTCTTTTGTACTTCTACCTCTACCTCGAATCTTCTTTTTGAATCTGTGCTCCAGAAGCCAAATGTGCCATCTCATTAGCCATTACATTTGATTATCTGGAGGTGTGGTTGACTGATATTTCAGGGCCCCAATAACTTAATAACTAAGTGGCTGCCAAGTAATAACTAGCCATAGTGATATGCCTGTACTTATGTTCTCCATTCAATTGATTGACCACCAACTCTGAATCACCAAAGACCTCATCTTTAGTTGCCCTCAATTCATCGAGATCTCTAAGCCAATTATCACTGCTTCATACTCTGCCCGATTGTTGGTAGTATCTTAATAATCCAAGAAAAATGAATAACAATGATGAGCATCCTTAGGATCAATGATGACAATCCTAGCCTAGCAGCATTTTGAGTGCAAGATCCATCAAAATACAATCTCCAAATAGTGATCCAAATGCTAATTATCCTCTTTATTTCTTGTTGGATCCACTCTTCTTTACCCGAGAAGGCTTTGCTTGGCGGGATCCATATATTGGCCATCTCTAAAGTTCTTGGAATGTTTATAAGTTCATCCTGCCATTCTTGGTGCTTGGACAAGAAGTGTCTTTGCAATAATGTGAATGTAGCGAGGCAACATGTAATGCCTTAAATTGCAGGCAGTGAAGTATGGAGCCAGAAATAACCTCTCTATTAGGGTATATCTTGTTTCTACCTTAGTAAGGATTCTACTGAAGTAGTGAATAACTTGTTCATTCCCACCTTCATTGTTTTGACCCAGCAAGCTTCCCATTGATTTTTCAAAGGTAGAAATGTAAAGCTTTAAAGGTTTTCCTCTCTAAGGTGGCATGAGCACTAGTGGAGAGGTCAAGCAAGCCTTTATTCTGTCAAAAGGCTTCTTAGTGTGGTGTGCCCCACTCAAACTCTTATTTATCTTTCAATCTTAACAAAAGAGTTAGCGGTTGAATCTTGCCCGCCAAGCTAGCAATGAACTTCCTTAAGAAGTTGATTTTTCCTAGTAGACTATGTAGTTGTACTTTGTTGGTAGGAGGAGGTGATTCCATTATTGCCTGAGCTTTATTTTTGTCAACCTCCACCCTCTTTTTATGGACAAGGAACCCCAAAAAGTTAGCCAACCTTACCCCAAAAGCACATTTCTTAGGATTCCTTTTCAACTTATGGATCCTCATTCTTGTTAAAGCTTGTTTGAGGTTTACTACGTGTTGTTCTTCAATTTTAGATTTCATCATGATGTCATCAATGTATATTTCCATGCTATGGCCAATCAAGTCATGAAAAATGGCATTCCTTGCTCTTTGATAGGTTGCACCAACATTTTTGAGCCCGAATGGCATGACTAAGTACTCATATGCTCCAACGTGGCCTGGGCACCTAAAAGCCATTTTATGTATATCTTCTTTAGCCATTTTATCTAATTATAACCAGCATTCCCATTCATGAAAAATATAACTTTGTGTTTTGAAATTGCATCTATAAATAAGTCAGTCATGGGCATGGGATACTCATCTTTAGGCATGGCTTCATTAATGTTTATATAGTCAACACAACATCGAACTACATTAGTTATAGCTTTTAATACAGGTACAATGTTGGCCAACCACTCAACATACTTGGTAGGCCTAATAAATCTAGCTTTTACCAGCCTTTCAATCTTTTCTTTGACTTTTTCCTCGATCTCTTTTAACATCCTTCGTGGTGCTCACTTTACAGGTTTATATCCCTTCTTAATTGGCATTTTGCGTTCTACTAAGGTCGTATCTAACCTGGCATCTCAGTGTAATGCCAAGCAAAAAAGTCTTTAAATTCGTGCAGAAGACTGACTATCTTCGTCCAATCGTCAACTTCCAACAGGCCACTGATTTGTATAGGCCTTGGATCTTCCTTAGTTCCCAAATAATGGTTTCTAAGGGGTCTTGTACCTTTGGTGGTGGCTTGTCAGGTTCTACACACAAAAATTCAACCAGTTCTGGACTCTCGGGCGTGTCTTCGGGCTAATCCAAGTCTTATATACATTCAGCCATTTGTATGGCTACTGCCAATTCCTTCCCAAAAATCTCTTTTTCACCTTTATTCTGGCTGCTTGAAGCTTCTTCCTTCCATTTCTCTTCTTCTTTGCCCGAGCTCTCCATTTCTTGCTTTCTCTCTCTTCTATACACCAATAGTCTTTTGATTAAGGACCTGACTGTAACTACTTGGTCTTTTCTTCTTTGTTCTGACATTACTGGTGTTGGGAAGTTGGGATAATATGGGGTCTATCTCATTCCTACCTCGTGAGAATCAATCCTTGTTTCAGGAGTTTTTAGGCCATCACCTTAGTTGAGCTGTCGTTCTCATCAGCTCCTAAGCACTAGAGAATCCCAACACTGGGATTGTAGAAATTAGCTTCTGCAATATTAGCTGCAGGAAGGAATGGCCATGACTCGGCCTCCACCATTTCCCAAAATCCTGGTCCTATAGTCCCTTTCTCGTGGTAAATAGCTACTTGTCGATGCAACGTGGATGGTGTAGAGAGACTCTGATGAATCCAATCTCTACCAAGCAAAGCTCCATAAGTAGAACTACTATCCACCATAAAGAAAGCTAACATGATTTGCTTGAAACCTAAGTCAACCTCCAAAGGCAATATTCCATAAGTTCTGGTAATAGCTCCAGAAAAGCTAGAGACTATTAAGTCAGTAGGAATAAGATCTTCTTCACTTCTTCCTAACTTCTTCATCTGTTTTAATGGTTTCACATTGACCACAGCTCCTCTATCAATCAAGACCTTCTTAAAGGGTACTCCCTCTAAATGCACAGTTACATATATAGGCCTGAGATAGTTAGTTAGGGCTAAACTTGGGCGACTGAATACCAATTTATCTTAATATACCCTCTTAGGCTTTTTCTTTGCAAGCTCGGGCAAACCTGTTCTACCCAAGTCTCTTTTTCCTACCTCTTCAACACTAACATGTTTAATCATAAGTTTTGTTGCCAAGTAATCACCTCCATCATGGCAAATTGATCAGGCTTGGCATAAAACATGGCAGATAGAACATATGTCATGTTTACGTGGAAGTTGCTAGGTTCAGGTCAATCTTCCTTCTTGCCCCCAATATGGTCCATGAATTCATCTAACTAAGCCTATGCTTCTTTTGGCAACATTAGCTCAGGCAACCTTCAGTGAGCTCATATAAGCTTTGTGCTGCCTCTGGACTCTCTTAATCATAGAAGTTCCCATTTTCTTTATAAGTCTCTCATCCTTTCCAACTACATACCATTTCCGCCCAAGTTGGGCAGAATCCTTCTTGGTGACTGGGAATACTAGGTTCCTTGTTTTTCACTTCATCTTAATATTACCACCTTCATAACTTGGCTGAGAAGGCCTAACTTTCACCCATTTTGGTATTTTGGCTTCTTTATCTTCCACTTCTTCGGAAGCTTCATTGTTTCTCAATACCTTGGACAAGTTTTTTGGCTCAAAATCTCCTCTTGACGGAAAACATTTCTGGAGGTCTCATTCTCAGCTGCCCGCATGATGCTTCTGTCGATTTCTTGCTCTTCTTTCTCTCTTCTTCTGATCAACTCTAGATCAATAATAGCTTCTGATGCTGGCACTTCTAGCTCACATTCACATTGGCACTTGCTACACAATACCAACCCTTTAACTATGGTTACTTTGGGTTTCTCAGGCAACTTGATAGTTCCTTCTGTTAGTCTGTCAACTTGCCTTATTTCTGTTTTCACTTCCCAAATAGGTTTTCCTTTCCTTTTCTCAACCCAAGTCAGGTTGATCATGTTTATTGGGGCTTCTGGGAAGGGATCCGTGTAATCCTCATATTAGCCTGGGGTTTCTCCAAGAGCAAACTCCACTTGACTATAAAGTCTTGTATCCAATCCTTGAACTGGAAACAATTAGTTATAAAATGGTTGAAGGTATAGTGCAGCTTGCAATACTTCTTTCCTCTTAATTCTTCTGGCTTAGGCATCTTCTTGATGCTGTCAGGCACAATTAGTCTTGTCCGCACCAACTCTTCATAGATTTCTGAGGCCTTGGTTAAATCAAAAGAATAACTCTGGTATTTAAGAGGCTCCATAAGGACAAATCCACCATCATTCATTTGATCCCTGACTGGTTAGACTAAACCTTTCACTGTTAAAGGTTTAAAAGGGGCGTTCATCTCTGCTGCACGCATCTCAATTCCCTCTCCTTCATGACCATCACTTTTTTCTGGCTTTGCTCTTTCAAACTCTACTTCGTGAACTGCAACTTTATTTTTGTAGAAATAAGGCACCTTGGATGAGTGTTTGACTTGTTGTTCTTCAATCAACAACCTCTCGTACTTTGTGGCAGCAATCACCAACTCTTGCACTTCACTGACCTATACATCATAAAACTTTTTCCTCAAAGGTAGCCTTAATGCCTTCTGAGCCATGGATATAAGCTAGGCATGATTGATAGGGAATTGGCACCTCATCCTTGTCTTTCTAAACCTCATCATGAAGTCTTCTGTAAACTCATGCTCATACTGCTTTACCTCCACTAAATCATTGATAGTCATCTCGGGCTTCACCCTATAAAACTGTTCATGAAAAGCCATCTCCATTTAAACCCAATTGGTAATAAAATTGGGGGGGGGGGGCGCAATAGAGAGTACCACTGAGATGTTAGACTAACTAATAAGTTCCCAAACAATCTTAACTTATAATTAGGATTGTCTTCAAATGCCACGCAATCTAGAGGACACACTGCCATCTTCTCCACTAAAAATGGAAAACGCGGGCATCTTAAAGTTGAAGGGAAAAGGATTTTGTTTATCAATATACTCAGGATATCGTTTCTGGTAGGTGATCCTAAACAATGGGCGAGCCTGAGGTTGAGCATTCTGGAACACCATTCTTCTGAACTTTGCTAACTCATCTCTGAGTTGCTGGTTGGCTGTATTATTAGGTCGGGTATGAGGAGGTTCCCACTTCGAGCTACAATCATTGTCTGAGAAAGCTTCATTTTTTGGTTCAAGCTTCCTCAATCTGGCCCCTCCTCCCTTATTAGCCAATGGTGGTGGCCTATAAGAGGGAGGTTTGTCCACAGTTGTGAGCTCACATTTCCCGATAGATTCTCCAATTAATTAGGGCATCCCAAACTTCTTTCTTTCTTGCCCGCTCTACTCCCTACTATCTAGTGACAATAATAAGGGGTCGAGCAACTCTGTTTCCAGGATCTCCTCTAATACTGGCTGACTAATTCCAGATTCCTCCTTGTTTTCCCCTTATCCCTCTTTTCTTCAAGCAAAGGAAATATGGGGATAACTGGTTCTTTCTCAAGGCTTGCTTCTTTCATCATTTCCCTGGCATAACCATTTTTTGGAGTAGAGTACTCCAAATCTAATAGTCTTTGTAGACTCTCTGTTAAGGAATAGAGTCTACTCACTTATCCTCTGGTTTCCAAAATAATATTTTGCATAGTTTTCAATACTTGCATCATGGTGGCTTTCAAGTCTTCATTGGTCACCTTCCCTCCTAACTTCTCAGATGAAATCGAGTTTCCCATAATAGCTGGTCCTCGTAAGGTGGGGAAATCTCCTGGTTGATCTATCATGCTTGATCTTGGTAGACATTGGGGTGGCCCGTATTCTGTGTTCCACCTGAAAGCTCTCTCCTTCCACCTCTTTCTTAGCATACAAGACCAAATGGATCCCATCGGGCATGCCAAAACTATGTTCGGGCAAAGATTTCTCTAGAGAAAACTCTTCGGATCTCAGCACAGCTCCCTAAGGGATTGGCACTTTGGATGTGTAGTCGGGCTCTTTCTTTTTTATATGCTATAAGAAGAGAACAAAGTTAGTTTTGAAATGTGCCTTTGTGGGGCCTTAGGTGTAGCCTTTGATGCTCGCAATCAAAACTAAGTGCTAGGGGTGCCACTGCTATCTTAGAATATCAGATGTAGAACAAGTGTGTTTTAAGTCGATTACTTGAGCCCTAAGTTACTCAAACTTCTTGTTATCAAAGGATTGTCGTGGATGGGTTAAGTCCACTTTAAGTTCTTTTTCCAGCCTTGTAAACAAGGACTTTTAATTCATAGTCTTGTATGTTCAAATGAAGGGAGTCCAGAACCCCTTAAGTTACTTGTTTGGTTCCAAATTACATTTAATGAAAACACATCCATCAAGCTAACCAGATCCAAATGCAATTGAGACTCTTAAAATAGAAAAACAGGTGGAAATAACTTGAATACATATTGGAGAATGCATTAAGTAATAGATCTAGTAATTTAGAAAACAAACAAAGAGTTTCGGGCAAGATTTTAGCTTGTCTGTCAAGGTTGAACTTTTTACAGTCACTTCTCTTTGAATTTACAGGGTTTGTGTGCTGAAAAAGGGTAGATGGTAAACAAGTTTACTCGAGGGAATCGATACTACACCACTAAGGAGATAGCATAACTTTTAAACTATACAAAAGATAGCTTTTCTAAAGAACTATTGCTAAAAGGACTAAATCTAGGTTGATTTCAGCTTTTTGGATGCAAATCTGGCTTGAGAGCAGAGTTTGTATGTTTGTTTGTTTGATTGGTTGAGTGTCCTTGGCCCCGTTGTCTCTTCTTCCTTTTATAGGTAGTTTGGCTCGACTGCTGTAACTTTTGCTCTTACCCGAAAGCACTTAGAGGGTAGTGAGTCATCAACTTTACTAACAACACCACTGGAAAGTGTTCTTTGGTTGATAGTAGGTTAGTCTCCATCACTTGTCACTTCAATTATCGACACGTGGCTTGTGTCTTGGCTGAGAAGGCTTCAATTTGGTTCTGGGCTCAACGGGCTTTGGGCAAGTCTTCCTTTAATTTCGCATCCTTGGGCTTTCCTTTATTTTAATCCCAATATTCAAATATTTACCCAAACAATGGCATTAACTAATTAATACACGTGACTTAGTAGATTCGAGATTAACTATTTTTGTTTGTATAAGTAATATCTTGTGGTGGGACAATGGAATCGAAACCGTGCATGACCAATATTTCAACAAATTAAAGCCGCACAACTTCAATATGCCAACAGTTCGAGGTTGAAATATCAAGTTATCAACCACGACCTAATGGAATTAGTAACCCTAGCCTTGACAACCTCGAATTATCCACGAACAGACGAACTATCCTTTATCTTTTTGGAAAAATAAAAATAAAAGTTATGAACCACCAACTATCCAATATATTTAGTCCTCAACATTCAGCTGCATGTGCAGTATGTATGCAGCTGTGGATGGAGTTGTAATTATTGGGTATCATGTCGATATATATAATCTAGAGTGGATTTAAGTGAGAATAAAATGCTTGCTCCTGCATGCATGCGGTTAAGTATTTAGAGCGATCAAATAATATAATCTTATGTCCAATGCAGTACACCAACGCAAACATAATGTGAAGTAGAATTATTGTTTGAAATGACCCCAAAAAGAAAAAGCATGGGTTGAAAATGAGAAAGAAAATGTGGTTGGCCCCCAGACAAAAAAAGATTCTTCTTCTAATCCTCAAGAGGTCGGATCATGTTTAATATGCAACTACACTATTTCTTTTGTTGATTGAATATGTTTCAAAAAGTTATTTACTTATTTTCTATCTTCGTATGTCCACTCGCCTTTCGTGATTCATCAACTTAAAACGTTTTGATATATTATGGCATGGTCTCCCTCTAAGAGAGAAAAAGAAGAAGTGAAAAATGCCATCAGTCATAGGTCCTAGAAAGTAATAATTTAAGCTAATTTTTTGTTGGCTGTGAAAAACAATAGTACCAGCCGGCTGCAGGTGACATGCATTCCCCTTGTAAAATGCTTGTTCTAATAAAATTAAATGGCATTGTCAAGAAATGTTAGTGCAACATTAGAGTATCTTCAAAAGAGATAAAATGTTCAAATTAGCACTAACATTAAAAAAATGCAGCAACAATATTTTTCAACCAAAAAGTTAACATAACATGGATTAGCAACCCTCACTCTTATTGTCAAAATTGACAACAACTTCAAATCTTTTTTTAATTGATTATTAAATGCATTTTATTAATTTTATGGATAATGCTTGGCTACTCACTAGTAACTACTCATCTTTTGATTTTATCCAACAATATTTTAACACATATTTTATTACTTTAAAAAATAACAGGAAGATGATATTTTTGGGCTTTGAAAAAAAGAAGGAATACATGACATTTTTTGTTGGGCCAAATGAGAAGGTGAGTGTTCACTAGTAAGGACTTAAGAGTACCTAATTGTTACCCTAATTTTATTATTGTTTTCTGTTTTAAAACATTAATTATAATAATTTAATGTAACAAAATAATAGTTTATTTTGACATATCGGATGGAGAACAAAATTTTAAGATGTCAAAGTGTCACATAAGCTATCAAATATAATTTTAGAATTAATATTTGACATCTACTTTCGTGGTGCTCTTAATTATGCGCAAAATAAAACAGGTAAAACTTGATAGCTCTTTCATATAGAATTTAGAGGCTTGTGTAATTTGAGCATCAAACTCAAAACAAAGTGGTATTTAGTAATGAGTCAGGGTGTGGCGGTGCTGGGGCGGAAGCGGCCAAACTCATTTTAAGCCATTGCAATTTTTTTTTTAATAAGCGATATTATCTATACTAAAGAAGGTGGGAGAGTAGACTAGGCCTCATAATCGGCAAGTCATAATAATATGGTTCAAATTCATCTTTGCCAAGAATCGAACCTCAAACCTCTTACTTATAAGTGAAGAGGAATACTACTAAACCGTAGTACTTAATTTTTCAATATTAAACAATTCTTGACATACATATTTAGTAATGTAAACATCGTATCTTGTCAGACTATTCATTTGGTTGTTACTTACAATCATATATGTCGTTGAAATATATATATATATATATATATATATATATACATATATTAATATGCACGTGTGTGTGTGAATGGAAATCATATATATGGTTGAAATATATATATATATATATATATATATATATATATATATATTAATATGCACGTGTGTGTGTGTGAATGGAGATGTAAGGTTCACCTTTAGATGCTTAATTAAGATTTGCAATATGATGAGATGTCTAAAAGGGTTCATACATATAGTTTATATCAAATATATGTGTGTGGGTGTTTACTTAGCAATATGGTATTTCCCACAAGATGTAGTAGGACAAGGATACCAAAATTGTGTATGTATCGCCACATACCTCTGCAATGGATAATAACATAAGAGCACTGTTCTAAAAATCCCTGCCTGGGTCCCGCTTAGGCGCTAGGCAGCTGGTCACCGCCACGATTAATGCCTAGGCGTTTGAAAATTAAGAAATGGCGCCTAAACTTGCTAAGGCGCCCACCCAAACCCGCGTAGACACCTGCCTAGGTGTTTAGGCCCAGGCCCACAATAATATTATTGAGCCGAGTGTGGATTTATGTTTGGCCCAAAGTTTTTTAATATGCTATGGGCTGCCTGGTGGTCCCGAGCCGTTCAACAAGGATGTCGAATCCTATCTCAAGAAGGAGTAGTTCGAATGAGTGAAGGGGTTGAAGAAGTCCTAATACGATAAGGGGTCCTAGTGCAAATTGGATTCTCAACCAGCAATGAATACAACCTCAAAAAATGGGTGACTTCAAAGTCCTAATAGGAGTATGATTGGTCGAAGTGGAGTTGGAACAGAACAAGAAGTCCCAATCCATGTATGATTTTGACTCGATCCCAATGAGGATTTGGTGCTATAAATACAAGACGTCATGCAACAATCAGGCTCTCGAATTCAACACACAATTGCTCTGCGCAAACCTCACAAACAACTTGAGATTTTTCATTTTCTTTTTCCGCCGACACATCTTCAGTTTGCATAAACAACACTGTGGAGGCAACCGGCGAACATTTTCAGTTTGGATAAACAGCACTGTTGTAGTAGAATCAATCTACCGAGGAGCATCTTTAGTTTGGATAAACAGCACTGCATTGAGGCCGACTAGTTATCTATCCAAGTCTCAGTCGAGAAGGGTTTCCGGATCCTTGTGGGCAGATGTCATCTTATTAGCCTTCTCGGTGAAGTAAAGTGTTACGAGTTACGACATTCGGCATATTGGACGCCGAGTGGTTTTATGATTGGATACTCACAACTGAGTTTCAGAGTTCGGCATTCCGACAGCTGAACCACATTTACCATCAAGACATAAATCACCTTTGAGTACTTGTGTCTATATAGTTTGGTGTCAATTCGACGTGCTTATACTCTCGCGAATATAATCACCGTGACTGAATCCAGCGCCGACGGTTCATGAACTTCGCAGAATTAGCAGACTTATCTTCAGGCTTGAGAATCCAAAGGTCGAGAATCGTTCCTTCCTCGGCCGCAGTCTCAAGACAAAAGAAGTTAGCAACACGCTCAATGCAACATCAACAAATTTTAATCCTCGGCCGACGAGTTAGCACGCCCCGCATTCAACGGAATGACGTAGTTAGCTCATTAGTTACTCGGCCTACGCGCCACGTAGGCTTTGTAATTTTTAGAGTCAACATTTTGGCACGCCCAGTAGGACCTTGTGCTAAACCTTCGGAGTTCATGACCATTGAGACATGGTTCATAAAGAAGAAAAAAAATCATGGGAAAGGCAACAATCGACTTACCAGTGCAAAGCCCTAGACAAGATTTGTCTCAGGTACAAAATTCCCTCATTGTTGTGCAACCCGAGGCTACAAGTGCGACACATCAAGAGAAGGAAATTTGTCTCGGCGAACAGCCTCGCAACCCAGAAATTCCAAACCAAACGGCAGGCATTTTTGTCGAAGGAATAGTGGAAGATTGTGACGAAGATGGTGGGGAAGGTTCTGATCCGCCAACTACGTCATTTCTTCGAAAACGACTGGATGAGCAGTCTCGGCAGGTCAAGCAGTCGATTGGCCAGAAAATGAATAATTTACTTAAAGCAATACAAAGCAATAATGATACACAAACCAGGTTGCTTGAACTATTGGTCTGTAAAGCCTTTGAAAATGGCCATGTCGGCCAACCTCGACAGCTTCCCCTTAAGAATGTTCCATTGCAAGCCGAGAAAGGATCCGTACGGCTCCAACCAATTGACTTGGAAAAAATAAATGGATCAAGCAGTAGATCTGATAGACCTAATCAGGGAGAAGAAGCAGCATCCGTCAATATGACCGAAGTCCAAAGGATGATCGATTCAGCCTTAAAAAAATGGCCGAAGTTCCCAAAGTTCATCCATCCGTACCCGGCTTATGTAGAAAAGTTCGAATATCCTAAAGGCTTCAAGATCCCGAACTTCAGTCTTTTCACCGGAGAATCGTCCTTATCTTCGTTAGAACATGTAGCCCAGTTCACTGCACAATGTGGGGATGTTATTAGCGACTTCCATAAACTACGGCTTTTCAACTTCTCACTAACGGGTTCAGCATTTGCTTGGTATATTAACCTTCCACCGAACTCTATCCAGAGTTGGGAGGAATTGGTCGAGAAGTTCCATGAATAATTCTATCGACCAAGGATGGAAATGTCCGTTTCATCGTTGGCTAGGATGGCTCAAGTTGTAGACGAATCACCAATGGAATACTTAACAAGGTTCAAGTCGGCCAAGAATTAATGCTGAGTACTTCTCCCTGAAGTTGAATTCGTCAGAATTTCTCTAAACGGCTTGGACGTGGATTACAAAAAGAAATTCCTGGAGGCAAATATCTGAGATATGTACGAACTTGCTTAGCACGTCGAGCAGTATGATTATTTACTCCGAGAGGAAAAAATATCAAAGTCCTCATCCCGGGGAACGATATACAAGAATTCCATGGTCAGCTATGCATTGGTCGAAAATGAGGATTCCCAATACGCCAGCGTGGATGCAACTGAAATAGTGATAGATAAACCATACGTTTGCAAGGCATTAGCTTAAATCAGTCCCAAAGATGCCAAAACCTGCTCGACCTCTGAAGAGATGATTAAAACATCAACAGTTTACACTTTCGATATCACTAAGGCCGATGCAATTTTCGACCAGTTGTTGGTAGCAAAGATCATAAAACTTCGGCCAGGACACAATATTCCTAAGGTTGAGGAATTGAAAGGCAAAACATATTGCAAGACCATAATTCAAACAAGCATGCTACCAATAATTGCCTCATGTTCCGTGATGCGATTCAAACTTGGATTGAGAAGGGTAAATTAAAATTCCCTAAGAAACAGATGGCGGTTGACGTCAATCCCTTTCCCTTAATGACAATTGAATGGTGGATGCTCATCTCCCCAAAAACAAAGGAAAAGGGAAGGCCGAATTCGTCCCAGTACAGTATGTCTGTAAGCAGGGTGAGCAGGCGCGACTCAAGATTGATTTATTTTCAAATACACGACCCACGGAGTCTTCAGGGCCGGCCATCGTTGAACCCATGTTAGGTTCTAATTCTGAAGAAACTGATAAATCAATAGTTTTGTGCGACCACTGTAAAACACGGATTGAACCTAAAAAGAGGACATCTCCGGCTCCAACTTCATGTCCGCCGTCCACGGCCGTGCCAAAACCACTGAAGGAACTCAGTGCTGGCCAACGACGGCAAGTGTTTGAGAGACTCGACCCACATGTACAAGCAAAAGACGGAACCCCAGTCAGACGACGTCTTGACTTTGATTTGCCATTCTATAATGAGGATTATTACTCGCATAACTCCAGCAGTTCGAGTTCATTGGTGGGTCGAAAAACCTCAACCTACCTAAGCCATGCAATCAACGTTGGTATAGTTACAATTCTCTGACTGGTATGTATACGGTGTTATCTAATTCTCAAAAACATCGACGGCAGCGGATAGACTGAATAGCCCGACGATAAGAAGCACACATTAATTCGACTACCTGGTGGTAGCCAAAAAAGGTCGTAGAAAACGGCGATGACCAACCTACCCCGACCATTATGGACAACTTATTTCAAGAAAAAAAGGCAGTTGATCGCGACTTTGAAACCACCTTTGAAGAGTCCGAGAAATGTATCAAACTCCTTCTTCGGCCCAGAGAGATGAAAGCTCGTCGTGAACATTTCAGACAAGAGGCCGAAAGTAAGCTTCCCACGTTACCATAGCAGGAACCGTTACTGAAAATACAGCTCAATCTGCACCTTCCATTCCTCAGTGAATATTTAGAGTACATGCGAGAATTTCATAAGAAATATTCCGCAAATGACTTGTATGGACTGCCCAAGGTATGTCAGGAAGCCCTCGACCTAGCATTAACTTGCCTTGATGCTGAACAGATTATTCAGAAAACCACCAATTCGGCAATAAAAGTTAGGTTCCAGCATATACGTGAGGCTCAAGTCCTCAGCTTTGAGGTCGACCCATACACAGATATAGACACCGTCGAGCTACCTTTCTCACTTGAAGACCATCAACACCTGCTATATCATTTCAAAGTCTTCTCGGCCGTGTCTCTTTTCGGCTTTACGACCGATGAGGAAAATCGAGTGGCGCGTTTAGATGCATACCTAGACACAAGGAATGCCCAAATCGCCTACGACGAACGAGCCTGGAAAGCACTACAAGAACACAATCACTCTTCGAAAATAAACCAGCTCGAGGAAGATGACCAAAATGGAATAGGTTCAGTCAACGCGCCCTAAGAACAGGTACATACCAAGGCGATAAATAATCTGGTTGAAAACACTCCTAAGACTGATACTACATTTCCTAATCTGGAAGTCGACGACCAAGACCCGATGGGCCCTTCGGTACTCAAGCACATGGAAATCAGCATGCTCCATATCCTCCTGGGTGAATTTCAACCAAGAACCCACTAGTCAAATTTTTTGGATAAGGACATGGTTACCGAAGAAGCGACATAAGTAGAGTTCATTGCTACTGGGGAAGATAAGGAAATCAGTAAAAGCGACAAGCTTACGGCAGCCCTGGCTGAATTGTTCCCCTGCTCTCCTTTTGTTAATCTTCAACATCTAAAGCCGTTATACGTCACGGCTCATATTGAAGGATATCTCATTTCCAACGTGTTTATCAACTGTGGAGCCATAGTTAACATCATGTCGATCTTCATCATAAAGGCATTACGTCACTCCAATGATGAGCTCATACCATTAGGGATTATGATGAGCAGCTTCATCGACGACAAGTATCAAACCAAAGAAGTACTCCTGTTAGAAGTTAATGTCGCAGGTCGCAACCACATGACTGCATTCTTTATAATTGACTCAAAGACCGACTATAATGCATTGCTCAGCCACGATTGGATCCATCAAACAAGTTGCATTCCTTCATCGTTATACTAAGTTCTCATCTTTTGGAACGGCAAATCGGTTGTAGTCCATCCAGCCGATAATCAGTCGTTCAAAACCAACATGATTCAGGCTCGTTATTATGACGATCACATCGGCTACATCACCCTATAAGGTTTTAACGAAGACGGACGACCGACTCGAATTTCAGTTCAGAAAGCCATCGAGGTAGACGTCGAGACTGTATAGCAGGATTCGGTGAAACTCGACTTGGCTGATCTAATTACCAACGCTGATGACTGACGTCGCCAAATAAGAAAGGCCTCGAACCGCGGTTTCATCTACCATGGAACGTCTGCTGGCTCATTGGTATGCCATTGCCAAGCAACCACACTCGGGTGTAAACTTAATCAAATTTTAGGCTAAAGCAAATAACGGCCCAGTTTTATCGTTAGACAAAGTTCAGGCCGCACCAGCCGAACTCGAAGACAATCGGCCCTAAGTCAAAGACCCATTAAAAGAAATAAATGTTGGCACAGCCGACAAGCCTCAACTGTTGTTTATTAGTGCATTGTTACTGTCCCCCATAAAGGTCGAGCTTTGTATACTACTCCATAAATAAAGATTGTTTCGCGTGAAATTAACATGAGACGCCAGGCCTTAATCGAAACCTCGTCGAACATGAATTACGCATCAAAGTAGGGTGTAAGCCTTTCCGACAACCCCCATGCCTGTTCTCGATAGAAGTACAGCTTGGCATAAAGGATGAATTAGTTTGGCTTTTGAAAGCCGGGTTTATTCGGACCACTCGATACGTCTAATGGTTAGCCAATATCGTCCCGGTGTTAAAAAAAATGGAGCCCTACGCATCTACATCGATTTTCGTAATTTAAATCTGGCAACTCCCAAGGATGAATATACAATGCCAATCTCGGATTTATTGATTGATGTCGCAGCCAATCATGAAATGTTATCCTCCATGAACGGCCATACCGGTTACAACCAGATCTTTATCATTGAAGCTGATGTTCATAAGATCGCCTCCTGTTGCCCGGGGGCACTCGGCACCTACGAATGGGTCTTCATGCCATTCGGCCTCAAGAATGTCGGAGCCACATACCAACGAGCTATGAATACGATATTCCATGATTTGATCGGTACGGTCGTAGAAACTTATATCGATGATGTGGTTGTGAAATAGAAAAGTCGCCGAACGCACCTGGATGATCTTCGGCAAGTATTCCTTCGTATGCGTCAACATAATCTCAAAATGAACCCGGCCAAATGCGCCTTCGGTGTATCGGCAGGTAATTTTTTGGGTTTTCTTATGCACCATTGTGGCATCGAGGTCGACGAAAATAAAGCTCGCGCAATCATTAGCGCTCCACCCTCGACGACCAAGAAGCAACTCTAGCCGTTGCTCGGGAAGATAAATTTTCTCCACCGTTTCATAGCTAATTCGGTAGGCAAAATGAAAGCATTATCTACACTCCTAAAACTTAAAGACACTGACAAGTTTGAGTGGCGCGAAGAACATCAAGCGGCTTTCACACAAATCAAGGTCTCTCTTACCATGCCACTAGTACTCATACCGCCTTGTCGTAGTAGACCTCTCAAACTGTACATTTCGGCAGCTGACAAGTCCATCAGTTGCCTCCTCGCGCAAGATAACGATTCTGGGTGTGAACAAGCTATCTTTTATCTCAGTCGAAATTTGAATTCACCTGAGATCAATTATTCACCCGTCGAGAAACTTTGCTTAGCTTTGTTTTTCGCCGCGACCAAACGTCGACGTTACATGCTCCCATCAGTTACCCAAGTCATCGCCCAAACAGATGTTATTTGTTACATGCTTACTCTGCTTATCATCAAAGGCCGAATTGGGAAATGGACCATGGCATTGTCCGAGTTTAGTTTGCAGTACATCCCCTAAAAGACCATCAAAGGTTAAGTCCTAGCCGATTTTTTGGCCTAGCATCCCTCTCCTTATGGTTTTGGGGGCAGCGAAGTCGAATTGGTTTAGTCCAAACACGCGACAACTACTAGATGATGCACTTTGATGGATATAGCACCGCTACCTCAGCTGGTGTTGGTATCGTCATTCAATCTCCCGACCATTACTGATGGTATTTCCCTCTCAAGTTAGATTTCAACTGTGTGAATAATCAGGCAGAGTATGAAGCCCTCATCATCGGCCTTCATGTCCTCCATGACTTAAGAGCAGCCCGTGTCCTCATCTTCAATGATTCCGAACTAGTGAGTAACCAATTAAATGGCATTTTTCATTGCATGAGTTGTACTTTGACGCCCTATCACATGGTTACCACCTATTTGGCCGAGTTATTTGAGCGGATTACAATTGAGCACATTTCGCATGTTTGAAACATTGACGCAGACGAACTCGCCCAAATAGCCTCCGGAGCACAACTCACGGAGGGCAAGTTAGGCCGGGTAACGCCCACAGAACTACGATCTTACCCAGCCTTGGTCAATCAACAAGTCTTCCAGCGCAATCATGTCATACGCACGAGAGTGATGTCTTTACCATCGCTGCTAGAGCAAGGAGACCCCGTAGAAATATGTGTTGTCGAGACATTACCGGACGATTAGAAAAATGTGATTTTACGATATCTCGACAACCCCAACGATAGACACAATCAAAGGACGAGGGTCCACGCCACGAATTATGTGTCGTACCAGAATGAATTTTATCAAAAAGGTGAGGATGGGTTACTATTATTGTGCCTCGGCCTACAAGATGCTGCCCAAGTAATAGCAGAGGTACACGAAGGGATGTGTGGAGCTCACAAATCCGGACGTAAGATGTCTTGGCTGCTTCGTTGACACGGTTATTTCTGACTGAGTATATTGAAGGATTGCATCGAATACGCCTGATGATGCATACAGTGTCAGGTTCATAGGCCTACACAGAAAGTCTCAGCCGAATTACTCCATTCGGTTACCAAACTATGGCCGTTCAAAGGATGGGCAATGGACGTAATTGGCAAAATCACGCTGTCTTCTGGAGCTGTAAAATACGCATGGATATTAGTGGCAATCGATTACTTCACAAAGTGGGTCGAAGTAAGATTATACGCCGAATTAACGTCCACAAAAGTCTGCAATTTTGTAGAAAAAAATATTGTGACTCGATTCGGAGTACCAAAAACGATCATAACTAACAATGGCACAATCTTTACGGCCGACAGGTTCAAAGAGTATGCGACGAACCTAAAAATTTGACTCGAGCAGTCTATGCTTATTATCCGTAAGTGAATGGACAAGCCGAAGCAAGTAATAAAGTTTTGATTGGTATTCTTGAAAAAATGGTAAGAGAAAGGTCGAGGATGTGGCATTTGAAGCTAAATGAAGCATTATGGGCTTATCGAACTTCACTCCGATCAACCACCAGAACAACTCCATATGCCTTAACATATGGACAGGACGCAATATTACCGGTTGAGCTTAGTATAAATTCGTTCCGAGTAATCGAACAGAGTAGTTTGATTAGTGCCGAATGCAGTCAGGCCATAAGGCAGGAGTTAGAAGAATTGAAGGAAATGCAACTTGACGCTTATAACTTATTAGTGGCGCAGAAAAAGATTGCCGAGCGAGCCTATAATCAATGGGTTAGACAGAAAACGTTTGGCAAGGGAGAATTAGTTTGGCAAATTGTGCTACCCGTAGAAATTAAAGACCCCAGGTTCGGTAAATGGTCGTCGAATTGGGAAGGGTCGTTCATCGTACATAAAGTTCTCGACAAGGGAGCATATCATCTTAGAGATCGGACTGGTTTAATTCACAAATTACCAATCAATGGGAAATTTTTAAGGAAGTATTATCCGGTCATGGGGGAAATGCAAGAATAGTTTATTTCATTAATAAGCTCGCAAAAACGAGTATACAAGTACAGATGGTTGATTCGTTTATAACTAAATATCCCTAAGGTGAGGAGGAAAAGAAAGTTTCAAGAACAGCCTTCAATTCTAACCACCTCACCTAACCCATCGTGACCTCGTTCTGCCAATTCCTCTTATCCATCTTCAGCTGCTCGACCTACCGCACACTAGCCGCATATTCGGTCAGGCAGGATTTGCCGCACGACTCGAAATCTCTTGTAAGCTCGAAAGCAATTGCCAACCTTCAGTTTTGAAGTTCGGCAATTTGACGACCGAGGTCGGCCACTGTTTCCTTCTTTGTCTTCAGCATGTTAACCCGTGGATGTAAAGCTTCTTGAACAACCATCGCAGCTTTCAAGTCATCTTCGGCCCAAAGAGCTCTCTCAAAACTATCGAAATATTCTCGAGTTCGTTCCAAAGTAGAAGATGCTCGAGTAATGACTTTGTTGCTTAACTGACCATCAGCCGCAAGATTGTTCAGATATGCCCCTACGAAGTCGAGGCCCTATCACTCAAGAATTTGTGATGCTGAAAGGGACAGCAATTCATGCAGCTTGACAAGGGCATCTGGTTCGGCCGTTAAACGGAAGGTTTGGTTGCTATCGTTAAGGAGCCAACCGCTCCTGATGTAGTTGCAATTAAGGCGTCAAGCTTAACTTCCCACGAAGGCTGCACAGAAAAGAAAATTTGTAAGCAAAAGGAAAATCATATGGAATGCATAATAGAGTGAATTTGTTTCTAAACCTACCGAGAGGAGACTTCGGCCATGTCCTCTGGTTCATTGCTCGAACCTAGAGAACTTAATGGCCGAGCCCAGTGTCTAAGACTGCTTCTTAATTCACGTGGCCGATGGAGTTTATCTACATTTGATGGCCACTGAGGTAGCCAGGAAATGTAGATCACACCCTTCGGCGCATAGAATTGTCGGTGAAATGAATGTTTGGGCACCTGACATTTAATATTTTCCTAGGTTCAGATGCGTCATAATAAAATTAATGAAGAAAGGGGAGTGAGCCTTACAAAAGCCAAGGTAACTTCTTGTGGAGGAATGTCGAGGTTTTCATCTTATGGATGGAGCGGCATTTCTACCGTCGTCTCAAGCTCGACCAGGGGTCTTTTCCCACGATCGATCATGGGAGGATCCGGTTGAACAGCCGCCTCGACCACGAGGGGAAGATTGGCGGAAGGAGGTTTGGTTGGTCGAGGGCGACTCACCAGCGGAATCTCGTGACCCTCGTCGCTCTCATCGTCCTAAAACAAAAAGCTGTTAAGATTTGTAAACTTGATAAATTGAAGAAGGGTCACTAGCGACATAGTCATACCTCTTCTAAGATTATCGTCAACTGTTTCTTGGGGAAATTTGTCCCGACGAGTAGGGTTATTTTCTCCAGGGCAGATGCAGCCATTGGCCCCAAGACTAAAGGTCCCTCAACCAGCGGAGCAGTCCCTAGATTAGCCACGACCCTAGGGACGGCTCGGGTTGCTTGGCAGGATGCTGTTGGTCGTTCCTCCGTTTGGGCATGGACGATCGGGGCGAGGGGAGAGTTGCTGGTTGCGGTTATCCCAGTAGTATGGTTGGAAATCACGTGGATCTCCCGTTCCCCCTTCTTAGCCAAGTTCTTGATGCCTTTTGAGGGTCAGAGAGCTTCGCCGGCCACTTCAGCTTTCAGACGAGACTGTTTGCCTTGTGAAGGTTGCACAGTGGTTTTGCTTCTCTTAGAGAGAGCAGATTTCTTCTTGGCCGTAGCTATAGCGATCACGTCCACTTTCTTCGACGACCGACCATTTGAGAAAACGAGATCACATTAACAAGGATCAGTGACAATAGAAAAGAGAAATAGAAGAAAAGGTAGTCGTCTACCTTGTGTTGGTTCTTTGGATTAGGGGGCAGAGATTTTCTTTGGCTGATCGTCGAAAATTTTGTCGGTGATGTTTTCGACCGTAACCCCAAAGAAAGCTCCAGTGTACTCTTCCCATCAGTCGTCGAAGATTTTTGTTCTGAGAGATTTAGGAAGAGTTGGTCGGAGCTGAAATGTTTTGAACCGATCCTAAAACTCTTTCTCGGAGTCTCTACACTCCCTCTCTGATGAGCCAGAAAGGCGTTCTCAGCTGAGGAGGGAACGGGAAGTGAGTAGAGGTACCGGACAACCTTGAAGGTATCTAAGTTGTCGAGCCGTGAAGTGGGGGTGGTAGACTTCCCAACTCGCTTGGTGAGAATCACAACCAAGGCGAAGGTCATGTGCTAGCACGATCGACCCCTAATTCTAGCGAAGGGCAGCATCTTCACTTTCACTCCAGGCTGATGTTGGAAGCCTGATAGAGCAAGGGTCCTCTTGACGACGACACACTAAAAATTCGTCGTCGGAGAGGACTTCTAGGCCGAAGAGGTACTTTAAGACTTCTTTGGCCTGGTGAGGAGGCGGCGACCGAGATGCCAACTGAAGGTCGAACAAGGTAATAGGTTGAAAGGCAGAGATGTCTGGCCGAAGTGTGGCGAAATAGACTTGTAGCCAGAGTTAGAAGACCTAGAAGGGACCGTTTTGGTTTGCGTCAATTTTTCCAATAGTCGCCTCGGTCAAGCAGCGGAGAAGATTGGCAAGAACGGCCGAGCTAAGCGCTAGAGTATGACCACTGGCCAGGGTTTCGGCCACTGGCATGTTCTTGACCAAACACTTGTTTGATCCGGTACAACAAATAAATTTGTTGTACCAGTAGAATAGGAAGGCTTCATGTTCTCCCTTCCGAAGACTTGCCTCTCATCAGCCAGCGAAGTAAAGGATGGGGGTGTTGTAGTTGAAGAAGTTCTTGTGTAGCTTCTGAACCTCTTCTTTTGAAGGCTCTTGACCATCTCGACTTAGTGTTTCGACGGCTCGATCGTCAAAGAGCGCCTTAAGGTTTATATTCGACAGACGTCCAAAGAGAGCGGTATCTATCGGGATGCCAGAGGGAGGAGTCCTAAGAATAGCCAAGACATCAAGGATGGTAGGGCCGAGAGGGCCAAAGGAAATGACCATAGTGTTGGTGGTCGAGCACCAGAGACTTAGCGTTGCCATAAGGAGTTCTTTACCATGGCTAGCTCCATGGTCAAAAGTTTGATGGCATCGTAGATACCAAGAGCCTTCCACTCTTGGATGAAGAAATTTTCCATTCGGACGACCCAAGCTGCCCAGTTGGCATTGGTCGTAGGCCAGGCTTCTTAGGGTTTCAATAGGTCCTACTTTAACCAGTGGAACCCTTGTAGTAAGGGTGTTAGGCAATGAGCCTTGAAGAGTGTGGTGATGGACGAAGGTACTACATCCTTGAAAAGTGGCCCCAGGATTTGATGAGTAGTGCTTAGGTCACTTTCGAAGCGCAGGGTTTTGATGGCAATCCAATCGATGAAGCTTTTGCATTTGTTGGATTCGTCGTTGAGCTTAGAAATAAAGGTGTTGGAAGTCATTTTGGAAAGCCTATAAGAGTTTTGGAGGAATGCTTGGGAGGATTTCTAAGATAAGAGTTTGTTTTTCTGGGATTTCGAAAGCAAAATGGCGGAGAGATTTTTCAAAGGTTTCTGGAAGTGTGAAATGTACGAATAGGAGGATTTCAAATATTTATAGGTGTATTGAGAGGAAGGTCAAACGTTTGATGATCTGAAGCGTTTTGATTTTCAAATTTAAGGGAAAAATCGACCAGGAAATGGTCAATCATTTCGGATATCTTAAGAATCTCCAAGGATAGGATCGAGGTTCTCGAGGTTTTAGGACGCACGATTGCGTGCAGTGGCAGATTTAATGCATTGATGAGGAAAAGACGCTTCGGCAAGCGCACGTTTTCGAGGGCCATGATTAAAGGCTATTAAGTTTATCGAAGAATCGACATGTGGCAGGACATCGAGAAAAACAGAGATCATGCAATCATATTTCATAAATGCGCATAGTGGTGGTTATCGAGACGGTTAGGTCTAATGGCAAAAGACGTTTTCGCTTCTTCAAGGTCAAGGCTCGATCGAGGATTGACGATTGACGACCTCAGAAGCGAGGGGGCAATGTTTAGGCTCGAGCCCAAAATAATATTATTGGGCCGAGTGTGGATTTATGTTTAGCCCAAAGTTTTTAAATATGTTATGGGCTACCTAGTGGTCTCAAGCCGTTCAGTAAGGATGAACGAATCCTATCTCAAGAAGGAGTAGTTTGGATGAGCGAATGGGTCGAAGAAGTCCTGATACGATAAGGGGTCTTAGTGCAAATTGGATTCTCGACCAGCAAACAAGAAGTCCCAATCCAGGTATGATTTTAACTCGATCCCAAGGAGGATTTGGTACTATGAATACAAGACATCATGCAACAATCATGCTCTCGAATTCAACATACAATTGCTCTGCGCAAACCTCTCAGACAACTTGAGATTTTTCGTTTTCTTTTTCCGCTGACACATCTTTAGTTTGGATAAACAGCACTGTTGCCGTAGAATCAATCGACCGAGGAACATTTTCAGTTTGGATAAACAGCACTGTGTCGAGGCCGACTAGTTATTTATCCAAGTCTCGGTCGAGAAGGGTTTCCGGATCCTTGTGGGCATAGGTCATCATATTAGCCTTCTCGGTGAAGTAAGGTGTTACAAGTTACAACGTTCGGCACATTGGACGTCGAGTGGTTTTATGATTAGATACTCACAAGTGAGTTTCAGTGTTCGGCATTCCAACGGCCGAACCACATTTACCATCAAGACATACATCACATTTGAGTACTTGTGTCCATATAGTCTGGTGTCGATTCGACGTGCTTATACTCTCACAAATATAATCACTGTGACCGAATCCGGCGCCGACGGTTCGTGAACTTCGCAGAATTAGCAGCCTTGTCTTCATGCTCGAGAATCCAAAGGCCGAGACTCGTCCCTTCCTCGGCCGCAGTCGCAAGACAAAAGAAGTCAGCAACGCACTCAACGCAACATCAACAAATTTTACTCCTAGGCCGAGCTCGGCCGACGAGTTGGCACACCCCACATTCAACTGAAAGACATAGTTAGCTCATTAGTTACTCGGCCTATGCGCCACGTAGGCTTTGTAATTTTTAGGGTCAACACTGGGTTGCAACTCACTTAGATAGAAAATAGATAACTTTCCTTTTGCATTTTATTGTTTCCAATAAATTGTAATAGACTTGTTGCCAATAAATTCTAAGAGACTTGTTGAACACATTATATGTTTGTTCCTCATATTTTCATTATGTTCCAATATTTCATAATATATATGTCATTCTATTTTCTAATTTATGATGAAATTATATATAATTTTAAGTATAAACAGACACTTATTTACACGAAATACAATAGATTTACTTAATCCGCCTAGTCCGCCTAGGCACTAGGTCCCAACCCGCCGCCCAACTAGCGCCTAGCGTCTTTTAAAACCTTGCATAAGTGTTGTTTTTGTTTGGTGATCTAACCATCTAGTTAATTCATAATTGCCGAGAAATGAACTCATCATGCCATCCATAATTAATCAGTAATGAGAAAAGAAGGTATCTGTAATGGTTTTGCTTAAATTTAAGCTACCTCGTCCTGATCAACTTTATGAAGACTAAACCCTATCTTTTAGTTGAACAGATTGCAATGAATTATTATTGATCACGATTGAAGCGATGCAACAGCCCTTTCACAATTAATTAAAGAAAAAGAATTTGGTGAAGGGAAATTTGGTGAAGGGAGAATCAAATTAAAGAAAAGGAAGGAAAGTTACAACTTTGACATATTTCAATGGCATACTTCATGAGATTCGAAGCAACCCCAGCCACGTGATATTAAAAAATCTATGGAACACACAAAGGGTAGGAAAAGACCCGTCTTTGTAACGGCAGTTTAATTAGTCTCCATTTATATTGGTTAGGGACCCTAAAGATACATATAATTGTTCATAGTATGTAAAATCATTCACTAATAATTGTAGGAAAAGCTGCTTTAGCAAGATTCTGCTGAGATAATATATCACAGTTTCATCAAGTTCAGAAGGTTCAAGAAATCAAATTGGACCTTCCTGTCAACTAATTTTAATTCACACTTTAAGTTGGTACAGTGGGGCCTTAATGAGAAAAACCCTTACCACTGCTGCCTAAAGTAGTAATGTGTATTATGGACATGGGTATGAGGTCGTAGGTTGCACATTCGTGATGTATTCAATTATTTTATTTAGTTTAATTTGATTATTTATATGTAAATTTACAAATGAATAGAAAATAAAATAAAACGATTGAAAGAAGGGGCTAGATATGGGTCCAAAAAATTAATATGGTTTTAGGTTAAGTCTAGCATTATCTTTTCTTCACTTTTATTCCTTTTAAACTCATTTTATCTTTCTTTGTTAAATATTAGAAATAAATTAATATCCTCTAATTTCAAGCATCTTCTAATTCCAATAAAATCTACATAATACCTTTTTAACAAAAAAAAAAATGCTATTATACTAACACAAATCCATCTGCAAAATATACGATGCTAACTCAATTAACAAATATATGAATGTATATATACCTATAAGGGAGCTATGAAACCTAAATAAAAGTTACAACAACATAATATATCTATAAGAAAGATACATTAATTTGTGATGCAGGTTGATTATAAAAAAGAATTAAATATAGATATACGAATATAATTAACCTGTGATTGATATAGGTTGATTATAAAAATTATTAATAAAGTCTATAAAATGGAGTTTAGATCAGGAAGAAGGACATGAAATAACATAAAAAGAAACAAGAAGAAATAATTAAAGAGATAATTAAAAAGAAATTTAATTTTTATAATAAATCTTACTATTAAAGAGATAATTATTGATAATAAAATAATCCTAACCTAAGGGATCATACTTATTTTAATAAACTGATATATTTCTAATATTGACTTAAAATTTTGAACCTATATCAAATTTTCCTTTCAAGGAATTGAAACTGAAGAAATAGATTTTTAGGAAATCGAGGTATAGTTGCAGGGTGGGTGGAATCAGGTGGATAGAGAAATTGTTTTTTCCTCAGTCCTTATATGTCATTTTGTAAGAAGATAAAATGGTAATTAATTTTTTATGCTACTATAGATCCATCATAGTGTCTGATTGTTTAAACCTACATTATAATTCCATCCACCATAAAATGTTAAAAAATTAAAATATTATTTTCCACCAACTATTATTCCTAAAATAATCATTATATTGAAATTATTTTTATTTTTATTTTTATTGAGTAAAACGAAATCTACAAAGAAACGATTTAATGGATCAAGATGCACAATAAGGATCACATCTATATAATTTTACTTACATTTTACACAATTTTCAGCGCCTTCTCCATCCTCCAGCACACCACCCCACCCCGAGAGCACCCTGTTCCACTTCATCTACGCCTCCCTCCGCTTATGTGGATTGTGGATAGATAAGCCAATCCTAGTCCAAGGTTGTTTGTTGGTATTGACAACAAAAACAAACAGATCAAATTAAAAAGGTCAAAGGTACTGGGGACTTGATTTTTTGAAGATCTAGAGAGGTGGGTTGTTCTAGAAGATGGGGAAGAACAAACCCATCAACCTAGATAGCAGGGGTCTTTCTTTTCTTTGGTCTTAAATTTTTTATTAAAAAGTGGGTGGGGAAATAAGACAGTGAGGTAGGTTTATCAACACTCAATATAAAATGAACAAAAAACACCTTACACAATCACCACCATTACCAACAAAAACATTTTTCTATAAAAAAAAATGTTTTGTGAGGGACTTTTAATTAGTTCACCTTTAATTTTTCATTTCCAACCATGTAGAGCTAAGTTTTAGCCTTCTTCATAATTTATTACGTTTTAATGTATTGGAAAAACTATAGGATAACACTCATGCATTCAATTAGTATTTATTATTTTAATAAATTAAACTACTATTTAGTGTCCAAGTAAGCAAATAAGTGGGACTCATTGTACCCACATGTATAATTAATGGAAAAATTAACTGGGACTTAACGAATGTGATATTTTCAATAGGTTGAATACTTATTTGAAATGTTTAAAAATATTAAGACCAATTTAAAATGACATGAAAAAGTAGAAGGATTTTACGTACTTAATCCTATTATAAATAACAACTTGTTACTATTCAGAATATCCATTTTTGAAAAAGAATACAATTTTTTATAGATAAAGAAAATTATGAGGGCTAAATTTGCACACGGGTTTTTGCTCATAAAGTTGCCTATGACTGTTGGCTGCGGTTATGGATGGTTAAACATATCCCAAATTATGTTCTTGTCCCCTCCCCACACCCACCCAAAAGTTACTCTTTAGTGTGATGAATTGAGTCGGACAAAATTTGGAATCTCCAGAATTACATAATATATTATCATCAACATTTTCTTTTACTATATTTTTAAAATTAATTAGTTACATTTCTATTTATGTATAAATTTTGGAAACAAAATATTTTTTTCAATGATGCATATTGAAATTTGAAAGAATCCTATTTTTGGAGTCCGAACGGTTTCGCCTCCATAGAACTCTAAGTATTTGCATGAGGTGCGTACCGAACGCCCTTCAAAAGTATTCTTATGTAAGCCTTTCAAGAGTTTCGTATCTTTCCTTCATGTCCAGTTTCTGTCTTTCTTCAAAGTGCCGAGTATTTCCCAAGCAATAAAATGAATTAAAAAAAAATTAGGACTGACCTTTAAAACAAAACAATCATCTTAATAAATGAAAAAAAAAAAAAAAAAAAAAAAAAAACTGTAATACATTCATCGGGTTTTGACGACTACGGTCGAGAACACGAGTTTATGGCTGGCTATAACAGCAACCTAAAATATTTGTAATATTTTGAATCAATTATGAAAAGAATTTACCAATCTATAATTCGCCTCCCGCCTCAATTTCAATGCCTACACATATTAAAGATCCTACATTTTTCTCTTCTACGCAATTAATTGGCATGAATCATGATCCAATATTTTGCACTTCTATTTTCTTCTTATGCACTCTTACTATCAGAAATTACCATTTGCCCAACTAAGGTTTGCCTGACGGAAGCGAATTTGTCAAGTTAAACAACTTCGCCCGACAAAAATTAACTCTTCGTCCGGCAACCGTGGTTAGCATTTTTGTTTTTCAGAGACCTTGGCCCAACGAACACATTGGACGGGCAAAGTGACCTTCGTCAAGCCAAGATTTCACGCTAAGAAAAAAATTGGCGCTTATAAAGTCAGCTTTTGCCCGATGGCATGAAAGTAATTCGCCGGTAGAGGTGTCGTTGCTCGATGAACTATTTGTCGGGCTAAATTCATGATACGTCAGACAAAGAGCCACAATGACCCATTATAAACCCTACCAACAATTTTTTCCTCGAGGGTTCAAATTCATTAAAACTGGCCGGTGAAGCGCAGGTGTAAATTATAAATCCCACTATCTTTCTTCTGTTTTTAACCCACTCGGTTGGATTTTTACTTTTGCCGGTGAACTGCATGTGTAAAAATGGATGAGAAGTTAAAAGGTATACTAGAGACTGATGGGCTATGAAACCCTAGTGGGGACTCCTAGGCCGTTAAACTGAAACTAAAAGAGGACGACTTGTTCTTGAAAAAAGGTTGGAAGGGTTTCGTGGCATTCTACGAAACTAGTTTCAACGACTTACACGTGAAACTTGTTTGTATATAATTCGAGATCTCATACGCTAAAAATCACCAAAAACAAACGTTCGGAGATTAGGTAAGGACAAAATCCTTCAACGGTTGGAAACGAAAAATCACAACTTAAAAGTCGTTTTAGCTCTGAGTTTTGAAACAATTGGACGAGTGAAGCATGCAGTTTCCCATAAAAATTAATTTTGTTTTTTAATTTTAATATAATTGTATGAACATTTAGGTTTATTAATGAGAAATTTTTTTTAATATTAAGATATTCATATCATAAAAATTAATTAATTAAATTTAAACATAATTTAATATATTTTTTAATATTAAATAATATTGCCCGACAAATAGAATCGTCGTGTTAAGGTTTTATATTTTCAATTTCAATTTTAAAAAGCTTATCCGACGAAACTTTCGTCGAGTAAAATAAAGGGATAATTTTTGTACATAAATTTAAACTTTGCCCCAGTAAAGTTTTTGGTCGGGTAAATGCCTTTTTGCTTGAAGAAAGTGTCATCTGTAATTTTGTCGGGAAAAAATGGTAGCCTGATGGATTCAAAAAAATTTCCGGTAAACTTCCGAGCAACAATTTTCGCGCAACAAACTTTGTCCGATGAGAGTTTGTTGATACGGGATCCTCGTAGTAGGCTACACCAACATCCAGCCCAGAAAGGGCAGTTACAAATAAACAAGTTGGAATTTTCACAACCTCTTAGGTGTTTTGCAATAGTTGCGGCGCTGTTTCTTCTTGACGAGCCTATTCATGTTGAAGGGATTTATGCAATGGATCTCTAACTCTGGAACAGGATATGCAACTAGAGAAGGACAGACCGGGGGATCAAGCGAAACTCACAGAAGAAGACAATAGGCAATAGGGAGATGAGGTTGTAGGATCGAGGAAAAACATCTATTGTTGTCGATACTATATTAAACCAAAAGCAACTAAACTCAAGGGTCGCCTCTGATAGTGAGACGTTGTATTGTGTTTATGTAACAATTGGATAGAAATGCTCAACTGCGGCACAATTGGTTCAAATTCACCCAAAATATTCGGCGACGAAATCTTATTTTCCGCAACAAATATTTTCCATCTGGCAAGTTTTTTTTGTTTTTGGGTAGTGTACCTCAATTAAAAAGATGGCCCACTTTATACTTAATAAATAGGCCTAGCAAACTCCTTTCTTTTCTACGGTGACTTCTCTTCTCTTCTTCACCCAAGCATCAGACGATTTAGAGTTTTAAACCATAATTTCTCTGTCCTCTCTCAATCTGGGTTCAAATTTTACATCCCAACGGATATGGCGGCTACTTTCTCGACAAGAACGCTTGATGGAAACCACCCCATTCATCATGCTCAAGAGATTTGACGTCGTTGACGAGTTATTGTTCATGCAGCCGTTTCTGTCGCGAGGGGACTCAAATTCCTTTGGCTTTCTCAATTTCTCCTAGACAGTCGCCTAGACCGCCTAGGCCGCCTAGATAGTGCCTAGGTTCCCGCCTAGATAGTGCCTAGGCTCCCGCCTAACCCCTACCTGATTTTCCTCCATGATTTGGCATAAATCCTTGCATCACTCCATCGCCTAGTGCCTATGCGTGCCAATTTTTAAAACAGTTGCGGCAGGGGAATAAATTGGAATTGTACTTGCCATTTATGAAATTTTGGGTTACAAGTGAAAAAAAAATAATACTATTAAACTATAGTATTAAGTTAGAATTCTATCATTCATTTTCATATGCAAATATTCTGAAGAGACTCAATACTACTGGCAATACTCAATACGGAGGTATCTTGTTAGGTTATACTTTCAATTGGGCTTACATTAAAAAAAATTAAAATTAAAAAAAAATTAAAAAAAAAAAAAAAAAGCTAATATTTTCAAGGCCAGTTTACATGTTGTAATAGAGTGATTGACAATATTTCATGAATCTAAATTATAGTACTAATAAATACATACACGATATTAATACAAAATCCATGTAAACCCTCAGCAATACGTTGAAAAGACTTGAGTCGACAAAACCAGAGAATTATACGTCTTGCCGCTCGCACACATATTACGTCATGGACAACGCATACACTTTCAACAATCAGCATCGCCTATATTGATTTTATAGTTTTTAACGTATCAACCCTCACCATATTCTTTGTACCTCCCTATACTATACTTGGATCTTTGTTCACGATTTGTCAAAATGCACGTCCCTAGGTGACCATAAATTAATTAATCAATTGAATAGCGTTTTCGCAAGGTATTTAGTGATTATATTTTGTCATTAAGTAATCAATCAGAAATATTATACACAATCAACAACAAACAAGAAGGTATCCACCTCGGGGTGGCTTAGTGTTGGGAGATGAATTCTAGACTCGTATTCTACATGGTACGTCCTGAGTTCGTTTTCTGGCTCACGATGGTGGCCATTAGAAAATTGAAATGTCTCTATGAATCTTCTCAGTCTCCGAAAAAGTAGACTACCGTGACAAAGCCACCAGATCTCCTTTTTAAATAAAAAAGGAACAACAAACAAGAAGATGAAGTCACGAAGTAATAACATGAAAGGGAGAGATGAGATGTCCACTATCCACTGTCCAGTGCAGGTTAGTGAGAGGTGGTTGCTGAGTCAATTAGTCTCTCATAAACCATGATTAGGGCGTAGAATTGAATTTGGAGAAATAAAACTCATGATTATGGCAAAGACACATGAAAAAAAATCAGATAACAGAAAATCTTCTGTGAAAATTATATTGGTAGCTAGTGCGTCCTACCGTTATTTTTGTCGGTGCAGTGTTATGCTTGAGGGTTCGAAAGACTGAGAAAGCAGCACTAAAATCTTCAACAAATGGCCAAAAGGGTATTTTGTTATACATAGACTTTTAAAAAAAAAATCTTGAACTAAGATTACGAATGCGATTTCGAGTGACTAATTAGGTAGGTAAATGGGGATTGCTTAAATAAAATATCGTACCTTTTTTTGGAAAGAAATGCATGCCTTATATTTTGATTACGCAAATTATAGGGTTGATGACGTCATTTATACTTTTTTTTTTGTGGGTGGAGGGAGAGGGAGGAGAGGCACAAGAAGAGAAGGAATTGAAGAAGAATGAGAGAAAGATGGTTTTCCTTTCTTTCTTTCTTTTTTTTTTTTAAAAAAAAAATTGAAGTACGGTAAAATGAGTATCAGGTTTTCTTTTGGATGTAATAATTTCTGGCTTAAGAATGTGTTATACAACTATTTTCCGGTCTCTTCAACTGAAAACCATTTATTCTTTGGATTGGAGCATATTTTTGGCAATGGAGATCGGTTGGAGTTAAAACTTAAAAGTGTTTTGAGAAGCTAATTAAGAAAAGAAGACATACTTTAATTTTAACTTTGTTTCCTAACTTTCATAAGGGGTTGGAACCCCATTCCTCATGGAAATTTTGAAAAAAAAAGTTGAGAAGTGAGCTCATTACTTCCACAAAATATAAAAAAGACAAATGACAATGTAATAGACAGCTGGAAATTTGTTTTGGGAAGGGTTAGAAGTATATATTTAACGACGAAAGACACTTTATGTCTATGTTGGCAAAAACAACTTGTGGATCATATAGGTACTTAAAAAAATAATAAACCGCATTTCCACCTGCTTTCCCCGAAAGCGCTTGATTTTTTTATGAAATTTCAACATTTTCACAATGAAAGCACTTATAACGAAAGTTCTCTACATATAGTAGTCCTAGAAAACCCACAAACAACTTCTTGACATGAAAAAAAAAGGAAAAAAAAAAAAAAAAGCTAAATTAACAAAAACCTTCTTAAAGAAAAAACTTTCATAATAAAGCTTTCACAAATTCGTACGTGCCAACTGGAGGTCATTCACTCGATCGTTTGAAGAAAAAATTTCGTAAGTTTGATTTGAAGTCTTCTAACAACCTTTGTGTGTGTGTGTGTGTGTGTGTGTATTTTGGGACTGATCCGTGGTACTATTTTTTTTTCTCACAATTTTTGCCATATGTTTTTGTGAAGTTCACTTTGTAATGTATTTTAACGATCCGAACCATCTATCTTTTACGTTTTCCCTCAAAAATTATATCTACAAAAAATTACCAAAATCCAAAATCATATGATCGTTGAATTAAATGTATAGGTTTTTTTTGTAGAACCCTATTGGTCCATTTTCTTCATTACAAATGAAGATCTTAATAATTTTTTATTTGTCTAATTTTTTGTAAGAATAATCTATGAATGGTATTCTAAAAGATAGATGGTTCGCATCATTAAAGCATATATATATATAATATACTGTCTCCAAGTCTTGCACCAACCGCCAACTTGACGTCCACAGCCATACACACGTACGTAGTCATAATCGACGTCCCTGTATGAATAACCAGAATTCACTTTTCTGAACATTAGAAGCCGGTATACAGGCTTCCATTTTTTAGAGAGATATCGGCTGTTTAATTTGTAGATGAACAAACTGGAATTTGACCAAATCTATACACTAATTCATGCACAGTTATTTGTTTCATTTTCAATATTAATGGAATTATGTAGATGTGGGTTAAGTCAGCGAGCTATACGGCAACATGCTCAGCTTTAAACAAATTCATACATGATTATTGTTTCATTTTCGATATTAGTAGAACTGTGGTAAATGTGGGTTCGGTCATTCGCTATAAGGCAACATGCTTGCCTCTAAACTTGGATTTGAATCCTCCTCCACTAGCGAAGCTAGCTATGCCTAGTGTAGGTAGTTGCCCACATTAAAAAAAAAAAAGAACTTTGACGAAAAACTCCATCTACTGTTTATTTTAATAAAAAATTATATTTTTACACTAAAAAATCAATCATATCGTTAGAACTCAAAGTTTTTAAGTCTTTTTCATTAGTTTTCCTTTAAAAAATAAAGTTAAAACTTGGACCTATGAATTTGTAGAAACAAATTGACTATGATGCAACCTATTAGCATAGTAGATCCCCCACTTGAGGACAAACAAGCCATGAGGCCTGATATATTGTTATTCTATAAAATATTCAATACACCTCAACAACTTGAAGCTTACAGGACATATAACCCGTAGTGTTCTGCGATATCATATATTGATTCATACTTAACCATATGTTAGTTAATGCCCTCACATTTATAGAATCATGACTCCACCATTGTTCCCTCCTATTTGTAAATCATAGTTTAGAAAATTACTTTACCAATAATATGTAAAATACCAAAAGCGTAGATAAAACATTCAACAGTGATCGGTAATCGGTACCAAAACGTACCCCACGCAAGTAGTACTTGAAGATGAAGTAGGGCACTTGTGTATCTTCTACACGTTCATGCATCCACCCAAATTTCCTGATATAGCATGTACTGCACTTATTCAATTGTGCAGTTTGTTTATACCTTGAACACAAATATAATACGACTTTATGATGATCACTTATAGTTTAGTACTCTTTTGATCACACACTTTAATTTGTATCAAGGATATAATATTTATAACAGTATTGTTAAATCATTGTGTTCATGTGGAGCCTTGCCCCTCACATGGTGAAATGCAACATATGTTTAATGAAATTAATTAAATTAAAACATATAGGAAATCCACATACCACATTCGACCCACAACTGATTAAAATCTCTCCGCCACAAAAGGCCATCATGTCTTTTTTTTCTGATGAGGGACCATATGAAAGCTCAGTGGCTCCGACCCCATCATCTCTGCCTCTCTCTTGCCCTTCTTGTCGTTGAGGTGGTTGCACAAGTAAAACGAGTGACATGTCTTCTTAGTTAGAGAGAGAGAGATTCCTTTGAGGAGAGATTATGGAGGGATTGATGAATGAGGATAAGAATAATGCTAAGTAGATCAATTTTTTAGATCATATTTATAATTAAGTGATATGTTTTCAATACAAAATAAATACGTTAATTAATAATTTAATCATCAATAAACTCGTCATATAATTTATAAAACATTATTTAAATAGATAATTTTTCTAGTATTACTCGGACGGTAATAGTGCCTGGCTAGTTGTGGTTTTAGAGGAGCTTTTCAAATGGATATTAAGGTCAAGGGTCATGGTTGAGATGTGTGTGTGCCCCCAGCACACACTGACTTCACAATAATATTGTTGCCTCTAACGCATTTTATCATGTGGACCCCCATTTTACAACCTATATTAGGCTGGCCCACAAACTTTTAATCTTCTAGAGATCTTTTTAGTGTATACTAACAGCGTTATATAATATAGTTATAAAATCGTTATCTTTGTTGCAATTTTATTGAATTAAGAGTATGATTATGTAAATCCTAGTAAATCTAATAATATCTCTTATATTCCTATAAGGAGTTGATTATCTATTAAGAGTTGTAATGCTAAAAGGGTATGGATTTTACCTATCTCTTTCTCTCTACTATTGCCGCACCTCTCTCTCTAAGACCTCTATAATTGTTCAGTAAATTATGTCTACAATAATCTTTACCGTTTATTTGTACTAATTTTTACCTTTATTTTTACCAATTTTGACCATTTATTTGTATCATCATTCGTATCATCTCTTTAATAGAGATAAGACACACATATATTGGTAGGCCCTACCTTTATTAGAGAAATAGATATGAGATTTACATGTGTTAATAGACCCTACTTCTATTTAAAAAATAGTACAAATAGATTGTATATGTAACACTACTCATATAATTATTTCACTCGAATTACAACAATAATATATTTCTTTGTTTGTTAATATACTCAAAAATATGAACATAACAATCATATCATAGCATATTATATAACATGTAAAATGATAAATCACATAGCAAATGACGTAAATACACGACAAAAAAATTTCTCATATACCTCACTCTCACTCTCTATTTTCTATAGTTAAGGTGGTTGGCTCTTCTTCAAGGGATGGACCCCACTCTAAGTACACTAATAGCCATGATACCTAAGCTTTTCATGCATTTTTGGACCTTCATGCCCTATTCCCATTATAAATTATGATGACTGCGGTGTACCCTTTACGAAATCAAACCCCTCCTTTGTGTTTTCTCCTTCAATTCGATTATCTGCTCTCCATATCCAGTTCGCTCATCACCACCAATATTTTGTCTCTTTGATTTCTTTTTTCTTGTGTATAATGTCTGATGATCATATGAGTCTATCAATAAATGGTCAATCTCAAGTTCCTCCGGGTTTCCGATTCCATCCAACTGAAGAGGAGCTTCTTCACTACTATCTTAGGAAGAAAGTTGCCTTTGAGAGGATTGATCTTGATGTAATTCGAGAAGTTGATCTTAATAAGCTTGAGCCATGGGACATTCAAGGTACGTACATATATATAAACTCGTCGTGAAATTTTCATCTATAAGAGTCACGATTCATGGCGGTTTTGTAATTTGGTTCATTCATTTTTGTGACATAATGCAGAGAAGTGCAAAATAGGCTCCACTCCACAAAATGATTGGTACTTCTTTAGTCATAAGGACAAGAAATACCCAACCGGAACTCGAACCAATCGAGCAACGACTGCCGGGTTTTGGAAGGCCACCGGGCGGGACAAGATCATCTATAGCGGCTTCAAAAGAATTGGATTGAGAAAGACACTTGTGTTTTATAAGGGTCGAGCTCCTCATGGACAAAAGTCAGATTGGATCATGCATGAATATAGGCTTGACGAAAGCAACAGCACTCATGACACCACCGTAAGCCATTCTCTCCTTTTCTTCAATTTCACACAACGGATATTTATCAAACACTTTAGTTTGTTCCAAAATCAATCAAACACTTCACTTTGCATTCTTGTGTCCATTCCACAAAGTACTATTTATGTATTATACGTACACAATTCTATTTAAGAAATTAGAACGACCTCAGTCTAAATCTCACTAGATCATGGAAGCAAGGTCACTCAGTCACTATAAATGCTACAAGTTAAAATATTTTTATTCAGATATTTGCTTCTTTCTGTACACATTTGCTGATGTATACTTACTCTTAAATTTGTTACATACTATGTGTATTCATACAGGTTTCTAGCTCAATGGGGGAGTCGATGACCGAAGAGGGGTGGGTGGTTTGCCGAGTTTTCAAGAAGAAGAACTATCAGAAAGCCTTAGAGAGCCCAAAAGCCTCATTCTCCATGGACTCATCAAACAACCAAATACCTGGTTCAAGAAACGATGGTGTTCTTGATCAAATACTAATGTACATGGGAAGAACTTGCAAGCTCGAAAATCATGATGAACCCTTAACCATGAATAACATCTCAGAAAGATTTATGCATCTGCCAAGGCTTGAGAGCCCAACTCTTCCAAACCTTCCCGCTTTCGATCAGGATCGTAGTTTCAAAGCTTGCTATCAGGCCATTGATGACATGTTCATAGAAACTGAACCGCCTTCAACAAACCAACAAAGCAATGGTTGCGACAATAATGAGCTAGTTGATGATCACGAGGACCCCAAAAGAAGGGTAAATGACTGGGTTACCCTTGATAGGCTTGTGGCATCCCAACTAGGTCAACTCAATGGCCAAGATCAACTGACACCAAAGCACTTGTCTTGCTTTGGAGATCCAAACATGGCCTTTTGTTCTTCCCCTCCTCCTCCTAATGATCATGACCATGACGTACAACTATCATATCCATACCTACGTACAAGTAGTTCATCCCATCATCAATCCGACGTATACAACAACGAAAATGATCTGTGGAACTTCACCAAATCGTCGTCATCACCGTCATCATCGGACCCGCTTTGCCACTTGTCGGTGTAAGGGATGCCCTTGAAACGACATACATACTATATATGATATAGTAGCTTAACCTATAAGAAATATAAATAGCTAGGAAGTACGTACGTAAATGTTTACATGGGAATACTTGTAATGAATAATAAATAATAAATAAATTAGGTGATAATGAGATAGTGTGGCATTGTCATACCATTATCTTTACTTAAATAAACATGTCTTTCCATTAAAGTGAGTTAATTTGTTGTCGAATTTCTAACCTGTAATTATGTCCTTAGGTTATGCTTCAATGATAGCATGTTGCTGACTTTTGATCGTATATTTGGTATCATGGCAATTGGTCATGATCGATGTCAATATTGTAGATGAGTGTATATGAAACCTGCTTAAGCACTATATATATAAATAGTTGGCTTGGTCAAGGAGTTTATGACATTGGTAAGAGGTCATTCAGTTCCAACAAATCAATTTGTTATTCGCGTCCATAAACAGTAAGATCCTTGGCTTATTTCACAACTTCACCTAACTTACGTACGAAATATGGTGTAGCAAAAGCGACCACCTTTACCAATAAAGATAAGATTAGAGCATAATGATCATATGAAAATATCCTCTCTCTCTCTCTCTCTCTCTCTTAAAATGGCCAAAATTATTACATGAAGAGAAGCTTAACTTCTTATAAGTATGTGCAAGATCCTTTAACTTGTTGAGGTGGAACACAACTGCACATCCTCACATTCCTCCTCACATATAGCAATACTCAAGCCAAGCACATAAACGCATATCAAATGATGTGGAGTATATGTGGCCATTGACCTTTCAAAAATGCACCAAACTTTTGCTAAACCATCAAGAAACTTAAGATTCTATCATAAAATCAATTAACAATATAGAAAGTAGCCAAACTTTTATAATTAAGCACATGCAAAGGTCTTGACTCTCACTTAAACAAAAAATAAATAACTTCCATTTGCATTTTTTTTAAATAAATTGTAGAGACTTATTGGATACTTGGATGAACACTCTTATATGTTTATTCCGCATGTTTTCAATATGACGTAATACTTTATAATTTATATGTCATTATATTTTGCAATATATGTATTCTAATGCAATTATATATTTTTTTTAAGTATAAGCAGACATTTTTAAATGAAATAATAAATTTAGTTAAAATTAAAAAAATATCGCCTAGGCCCCGCTTAGACGCCTAGGTGCTAGAACCTTGGTTTCAAGGTCTAGAGTAGGTTAACCCAAGTGTGAAGTCCAATGGCATATGCTCCATGTTACCTAGTAAATTGTCCACATGTTAAACTTGAAATTTCCTCACACGATAAAATGTAGGGTAAATTACATAGAATTACCTCAACTATTGGGTCATTAACAGTTTCATACCTCACCTTTAAAAAGTTTCAATGTCATACCTTATCTTCAAATTTGTTGCAATGTCATACCTTCCGTCAGTTGTCTGTCAAATTTTCTGTTAAATGTTGACGTGGCTTAAGACGAGGTCCACTTTCTATTAAAAATTAATAAAATAATAATTACCCTTAAAAAAAATCCCAATCATCTTCCCCGACTCATCCCTTCTCCCTTTGCCTTTCTTCCCTTCTCTTCTCCCTCTCTCCTTCCTCTACACATCCTTCATTCCCTCACCCTACCCCCCCCCCCCCCGACCCTCCTTCCTTTCTCCCTCCTTTCTCTCATTTGCACCTACCCAACCTTTGCACTCCACCTCACCCACCCAAAATGAAGGTGTGGCGATTCCGCCCCAGCAGACCCGCCCTCGAAATCCATGGTCATTGGCACAATATTCAACCATCGTCGCGGCCACATGTGGTTGTGCATCCAGCATGATCGCCTTTCCACCAAACTCACCCTCCTCTTTAAGCTCTCGATCTCGATCCACCAGCCCACCAGCTAGTCAACGAGATGCAATTCGGGCTCGTCTGCGTGACCCTCGAATGTGATGAATCGAACTGGCCCCATCGATGCTAAAGATAATGCAATCAACGACGGTTGAAGCTGGGGTAATGCCGGCCCAGTTCTGGGTTCGGGTTGGGTGTGGTGGATAGGATTGCTGGAAGTGGTGGGTGGAATCTAGGTTTGGGTTTGGGGAAGACGGAAGGGGAAGAAAGGAAAGGAGATGAATGGAAGAAGGAGAGGAGATGAACGGAGGGAGGGGTTCAAAGAGGTGGCGGAGGAGAGGCGGGAGTGGTTTTGGATTTGGGTTGCAGGGAAGGACGCCGGCTGGGTTCTGGGTTTGGGAAAGACGGGAAGGGAAGAAAGGAAAGGGATGGAGGGAGAAGGGAGGAAGGGTCGGGGGGTGGGCTGAAGGAATGATGGATTTGCAGAGGAGGGAGGGAGGGAGAAGGGAGGGGGAAGAAAGGCAGAGGGAGAAAGGATGGTCGGGGAAGATGATTGGGATTTTTTTTTCTTTTAAGGGTAATTTATTATTTTATTAATTTTTTAATAGAAAGTGGACCCCGTATTAAGCCACGTCAGCATTTAAAAGAAAAATTGACAGACAACTGACGGAAGGTATGACATTGAAACTGTTTAAAGACGAGGTATGAAACTGTTAATGACCCAATAGTTAAGGTAATTCTGTGTAATTTACCCTAAAATGTATCATATCGAGAAATTAAGGAACTCGGAGTAGATTTATAAGGAGTTTGACTACTCTCCCATTACCAGTAAATTTTGGGGTAGAACCTTAAGTTTCTTCAATCTAGTCAAATGTTAGTGAGGACAATTTGGGATAACTAGTCTGTGTAATTAAAACCTTCCCTAATAATTTATATCATTTTAGCCCTCTTAACTCATCATAAATTGGTTTTGAGTTGGATGCTAAACTGACCCATAAGGAATGTATTAAGAGTGTGGATGATCCTACATCCCCAAATTAAAACTTTGCCTCATAATTTAAATACTGTTGAATCTTCATCCATTATCAACTAATTTCATATTATTAGATACTTATATTCTAATATGCGCACTGTATAAAGTACTTCTTCTAATTAAATAAAATGAGAAATTAGGTTTTCATCCTTTTAATGAATGTCATTATTTCAATAATAAAGTATTTACATGTCAAGGTAATTAAATTTTATAACTAAATATATTCATGTAGTTGTCACATCCCAGTCCCGGCTTTGCCGTAGCACAATATTGTTTGTTTTAGACCCTGACGACGCCCTCACGGTTTTGTTTCTGGGAACTCACACGAAAACTTCTTAGTCGGTCACCCATCTTGGGAATGCTCTCGCCCGAACTCACTTAACCTCGGAGTTTCAATGGAATCCGAATCCAGTGAGTCATCAAAAGGCCACGTACTATATAAAGGTGAGCATGTACATATAAGGCACATCACCCCCTTTCTGTTGGTCGATATGGGATGTTAAAATCCACCCCTTTAGGGGCCGAACTTCCTCATCAGCACACTCACACCACACGGTAAAGTGGCTTGAAGGAAGATTTTGTGAAAAACAAGTTCATTTGAGCAACATCAACAACATGCAATTAACAATTAAAAGGCGGAATCATGTTTATATGCACTCAAAAACAAAACTTAACCCATGAACTTCAAAGCCTAGTAGATAGGTGAACCAAGACTCAACTCAAAACAAAGTGAGTTGAGAAATCAATACCTTTGTAGATTCCTCTTTGCATAAGCAAAGGCTAATCACCCAAAGAGAGGGCCTTCATTCTTTGCATCTTAGATCCATGGATTTGGATGGATGAAAAGGTTTCTCCAAGTTCCCAAAATTGAGAACCTCTAAGTCTCCACACCAAGGTAAGATTGGAGAAGAAATGAGTGACCTTGAGGAAGTAAGATTGCTAGATGTTTTCCTCAAGGGTGGCCGGCCATTTCTAGAGAGAAAGGAGAGTTTGTGTTCTCATCCTTACTCCTTAGAAAACCCTAAGGATGAAATGGCTATAAAGATGTCTTTATACCACCTTACAATGGAGTGGCAAACTTGCAATTAAGCCAAGTTCACTACCCTCCTCTAAATGGCCAGCCTAAGGGGATTTATTGGGCTATTTGGGCCTTTGTGAATCATTATTCATTAAGTTGTCATACAACTTAAGTCAATGGACTTGACGTTCGAAGCCCATTGGGCCTTAAGGTCCAAAACTATCCCGAGGTCTTTAACGAACTTATTTGTTTGATTAATTAACATATTAATTAATCCTTGCCATAAATAATTAAACCATTTAATTATTCTTACTCATCTCCGTTGAATCTTCAATCTCTACCTTACACGGTGTACGATCCATTAGGTTCCTTTTAGCGAGGCAGTGGGCGATTCAAACTCTTTCAAATCGATTGTGAATTGAAACTTACTTTCAATTCTCCCGTTAGTGATAATACACTTTTAGGGCTTCCACAAACCATGGTTGACGCCTAGCAGCATGTCATGGTTACCCAAGCTAATCAGAAGAGGTGGAGAACCTATTCAGTTTTAGGATTACAAATGCAATACGGTCTTTCTCTAATACAATACTCTTGACCACATTGTTTGGTTTGATAGTTTATTCATGTCTACTATCCAATGTGAGTCTTGTGCTTATATGATTACCTTGAATGTGATTTGGAACACATTCCTAAATCTCATTCATACTTTGGCCAAAGATTCTTAATCATATCATAGAGTATTCTCCCTCAAACAGTTTGAAGGTTAGAGATCCCTTGTTGCGCATTCACTTGCCTCCATGGCTAAGTGGCTTAACCCCAACGATGTCGTAGACACCCTCCTGATGGAGTGACTTTGACATAATCAAAGATTAAGGACCTAACCACAAGACAACTGTGATGCCTCAGGTCAAAAGACTAATTTGCATTATCCCAACCATGAGTTCTCATGTGACATGAATATGAGAACTCTTCGTTGATCGTGTTCAGTGAACTCATTCTCTATTGAGCACCTATGTACTTGTCTTGATGTCACACACACCAATGACTCGAGACTAGTCACTCTCCCTGAGAGAAGACATAGCACGTACTGATCTTAACGGACTGTCAATGCCCAATTGACAATCCTATGATCAGGAACGTTTAGGATGTGTCAACGAAAGAATGGTCTCATGAATCTAACTTCTTTAGATCGCATTCTTCCAATCACATATTCCTTGGACTTATCGTTTAAGCATATAACATTTATATGAGACGGCTCAAACAATAATCTTTGCCCTTTACATTTAAACTACATTAGTTTGAAATGTCCGTAAAGTATCATCATATGATTGGTTTTAGGGCACATTTCCAACATGGCTATGATACAATTTTGTCGCATCACAGTTCCGGCTCCGCCGTAGCACAATATTGTCCGCTTTGGGCCCCAACCACACCATCACGGTTTTATTTTGGGGAACTCACATGAGAGCTTCCTAGTGGGTCATCCATCCTGGGAATGCTCTCGCCTAAACTCGCTTAACTTCGGAGTTCCAATGGAATTCGAAGCCAATGAGTTCCCAAAAGGCCACGTGCTATATGGAGGTGGGCATGTATATATAAGGCACATCACTCCCTCTTCGTTAGTCAATGTGGGATGTTACAATCCACCCCCTTAGGGGCCCGATGTCCTCGTCAACACACTCACACCACAAGATAGAGTGGTTCTGATACCATTCTATCATATCTCAGTCCCGGCTCCGTCGTAGCACGATTTTGTCCCCTTTAGGGCCCGACCACACCCTCACAATTTTGTTTCTGAGAACTCACATGAGAACTTCCCAGTGGGTTACCCATCCTGGGAATGCTCTCGCCCAAACTCACTTAACTTCGGAGTTCCAATGGAATTCGAAGACAATGAGTCCCCAAAAGGCCTTGTGCTATATGGAGGCGGGCATGTACATATAAGGCAAATCACCCTCTTTCTGTTGGTTGATGTGGGATGTTACATAGTAATATATTCATTTAGTGTTAGAAACGTTACATTTGGTATATTTATATTTATAACTAAACTTTGTATCATATATTTTGTAACGACCCGTCCCCAAAAAAAAACTACGATTTTTATAATTTTAAAATGTGAAATTTTGAAAATGCCCTTCGAGGCAAATGCATTGACTTTTTTGACCGCCTTGTCGAGTCACGTAAGATCCATTTTCTTGGCGTACCCTCGTAGTACTCGTTGCTACGAACGCGTGGGCCCAACCAGAACGTAATTTGGAGTTATAACAAAGGAGTTATTAATGAATGAAGTCGAGGGAAAATTTGTAAATTTATTATTTTCTGGAATGCTCCAGATTTTTGGAACAAAGTTTGGAAAGCCACGTGTGTGGCCCAAATTAAAGGAAAGAAAATATGGGCGGTAGAGATGGAAAATAAAGGGGGAACGGGACCAATGAGGAAATGGAGAAAAGGAGAAAACCAATGGGAGAAGAGAAGAAAGGAAGGAAAGGAGGGAAGAGAGAAAGAGAGGAACCTGCTCCTCATCCCCTTGACCCATGACCTGTTTCCAAACCCGATCACCCCGAGTGAATTCCGACGTATTCCCACCATTTTTCCTTTGAATTAGGACCCCCACCCCCCTCAAATCACCTGCAAACATCATCACACCCCTCCTCCTTAGTTGATCACCCAAAAATTTGAAGCAAATAAGGCATTTTCATGGTGTATGACGGTGATGGCGTCGTGGGACTCTTGGTGGCAATCCGTCAATTCCGAATGAAATACACTCGATCTTCACCATTAAAGCACTCATTTAGTGGTCAGGAACAAAGCCCAAACAAGTTTGGGGATAGCGAAGTTGCAAATTTGGCGAATCGAAGCTCACCCAAAATTTTGGGTTCTAGCGGGTTCGAGACGAATTGAAGCATTTCCTGGCCAAATTGGATTTGGCCACAGGTATAAAACTTGCTCTACTCATCGAGATCTTTATTTCTATGAAATTTGAGAATTTTTAGAAATAGTTGATTTTTCTGACAAGTCGGGGCGGCCGACTGCTTTGTATGGTGGCGCGTGGGCCGAGGCATCCCCTGACCTTTCTAGACTAAGTTTGATTCTCCAATTCTATACGTGAAGTCTGATTGACGAATTTCCATTGTTTGAACCTAGTTCCATTAAGGTCCGCTGCTTGATTATTATAGCAATCGACGATCCGACCGTTGGATCATCACCAAACTTTGATACGTTAAGTAAATAATATTTGAGAACAATAAGAACTAATGAATCGGGAATCCGATGTGCGGATCTTCCCGAATCGGATTCCTAAGTTTGTAAAATAAAACGTTGACTGCCACTTGAATTTACAATTGGCAGTGATCCGACCGTTGGAACGTAATGAAACTTTAGTATAATGTTTTAGAAGTATAATGTGGATCTTTGTAAGTTAGGGATTGGAAATCTGTGATGAAGATCTTCCGAATCGAGTTACGTAGGGTTATGGACCCTACCGTTGATCTTTGACCGACGATTGACTTTTGGTCAATGGGTTTCAAATCATTTTAGAATGTCTTTTGGGGAATGTGTTTTATGTAAGTTACGTGTTCTATCACTAAGAATTCTGAGATGTGACTAAATATTTGTTCTAAGTGACGATCGTTCGTGATGCCTCGATATTCGTGCTAGGGAGTTGTAGCGCGGAACTCAGGTGAGTGGGTCTTTTTCCATTTTATAGTGTGTGTGTGTGTATATATATATATATATATATATATAAACTTCACGGTTTTCAGAAATGTTTTTATATGGCACTATGCTTTGCTTGCAATGTCGTAAATAAGTTACATTTTAAATATTGCATTGTTACACTTGTGAATTGTATTGTATGATGTTGTGGAGACTCATGTAAGCTTCGGGTGAGTATTATGTGATTGAATGGGTTGTATTGCATTGGTATGCACACATTTATTTAGAGCTCATCATGGATGCACCCTAGTATTAGTGCTCCCGCACGGGACCAGGGCACAACCTTCATGTGATTGTTCACCTCCCACACCACACGCTTACCTTGGATCCAAGTCTGGTGTCAGCCTATCATACAGACCACAATAGGTGGTTCCAACTAATAGGTGACCCGTGAATTATCGCATAGCCTTCACGTAATCATAGCACTTGAGCGTACGTATTTATACCCAGCATGTCGTACAAGTTACACTAGGTGACTCCGACTCGTGTGCTAGCCTAGATTGATAAGCTACAGGTCCAGTCGTATAGGTCATGTTAGGTGACTCTGACTGGCATACTATCTTATATTGGTTTCACACCTGGTTTACATTTATTATTGCTAAGATATTATGACATGGCATACTTCAGTTTTCGCTGCTCTTATGCATTGGTTTTTATACCTACATAGTATTATTATTTTTTGTAAACTATACGGGTTTTACGGTGAGGGGTTATAACGCTTTCAAAAGGTTTTTTTATTAAAACTTATTTTTAGGCCCACTCACCCTTGTTTTTCGCCTCTCCAGGTGTTAATAGCAGAGTTTTCGTATCGACGAAGATTATTGGCAAATCTTGGTGTAGGCGATTATCATTGATGGTATAATTCTCACCCTATTTTACTGTACTGTACTTATGCTTTGTCATCACGTGTGAATTAGGTTCATTCCCGCTCACAGCGCACTCTTGTATTTAAGCATTTTTAGGTTAAAATTTATTCATATTTTCCACATCACTACACTTTATGGTTTCGTCACCTTATTGGTGTCTGCCAGCACAACTCGATTCGGAATCCTAATTGACATTCCAGGTCGAGGTATGTCATATTACTATTTTTAGTTTGTATCCATTTTTAATTTCCAGCCTTTTTTTAATTTGTACCATTTTTCTTTACAGTTTTAATTTGTACCCATATATTAATTTTTTTGTTCCCATATTTTTAAAATTTGTATTTGTACTCATACTTTTTTTTCCATTTCATTTGTGCCCATAATTTATTTATAATGTACCCATGTATCTTTAAAAATGTACCACTTCTTATATGTAAAATTTACCCATTTTTTAATGTAAATTTTTATTTTTTTAATCTAAAATGTATTCATTGTTGTTTATATAAAATGTACGCATTGTTTTCTATATAAAATGTACCCCCTTTTTTTAATATAAAACTTCCCCATTTTTTGTATAAGATGAACCCACATTTTTAAAATTTATAATTACGTGCACCATTGTACTCATTTAAGTATATGGGTACATTCTTTTTAAACATTTTTATGTGTTACATATTAAAACATTTTATTTTTGGAACAATGCTGAAATTGTACCCCTAGATAATTATATATGGCGAATGTACGGTACATTCTTTTGACATGTGACAACTATTTTATCATTTATAACAACATTTTCTTTTGGTCAAATTCATAGCAATGTTGGATACATTCTTTTGGCACTTTTTTAACTTTGTTTCCAATTGATTGATTGATTGATATATATATATATATATATATATATATATATATATATATATATATCTATATGCATACATGTACTTAACGTCTATTAATATACATTTTCAAAAGGAATTATATCGTTATATTTATTTTTTATTCAATCAAAATTTGAAAAAAAATTCCATATTTTTGTTGGCCTTTATTTTTATAGCTCATTAGACGTAAGATTTTAAATACCATAAAATCTCAAGTTTTATTGTTGACATGAAAATATATTAATATTAATATGCTAGGGTGTACAAATTTAGAACCACTACAGCTCGAGGTCTTTCACATTTGCACAAACATTACGTGGCTGGGCAGCAGCCTTGCATGCCCATCCTCGTTCCGTGGAGAAGACCCATCCTTGTTTTGTGGAGAAGATTAACGTTTGGTGTTTAGTGATTATATATATATACCTGCCGCTCTCTGCTACAGCATTGACAGTTACATTACAGAATGTTGTTTTTCTTCCGTCCCAAAACGGAAACTTTTCATCAGAGTTTTTTTTTTGCGTAAAAAAGAGGTCGGGCTACAACGATCCAACACGCGAGGACAATTATTTTGATTAGTATAACTGTACGACATCTCTAATAATTAATAAAATATTCATTGTCAATCAAGATTCTATGAAATTATCAGTTTAATTCTCTAATTAAAACAGAACATGAATAAGAAATATGAGGTAGAAATGTAATTTCACACAACTAAATTTTACTTTTTTTTTTTTATTTTTTTTCAAAATCTCACCTACATGTAATCTTAACATATCTCTAATTATAAAATAAAATAAATCTCACTCCCGCACCCTCTATCACTCTCTTCCTCTCTTCTTCTATTTCAAAAACAAAAATAAAAAATTTTCTCACACACTTTATGTATACTCATATGCTAATAATTAATTAAGAAAAGCTAAAAAGACCTATATCCAGTACACATGACAATAAAAGCCAGTGATTTGAATGAGACCTAATTGACCAGTAGATACCAACTAATTAGAAGAAAGGTAATCAAAATAATTGTCCCCACAGTTCCACTACAGATTAATTGTCACGTGTATTAAAAGGTCGGGCTACAGCGAACCGCCGATGTTTCTACATCTTCATTTGTCCCCACAGTTCCACTACAGATTTATAAAATCGAAACCCTAGATACAGTTGCAGGATTACTCTAGACCTAACCTGGCCACCAGCTAGTTAGAAGAAAAGTAAAAAATAATGCAATTCTTCGTATAAACCCTAGCGTTTGTATATATGTATCCCTCCTTCTGGTTACCAGCTCATGCCTTAGGCCCCATTTATGATAACACGTAAATTCAGGGCAATATGGCCCATATTACACGCTAATTGTGGGGAAAAAGACTAACTCTTAAGTCTAGTAATATACTTTTTTTTAGTTAAATAATGACTTTTAACGGAGTGCTAATGCCTGAGATGTATGAAGCCTACCTTTTTCCTTTCATTTCCTTCAATAAGCACTCCCCACCATCCTAAAAGAAAATTAAAAAAACAAAAAAACTAAACCTAAAATCAAGGTTTTAAAAGGCACTGGCCACTAGTTAGGTGGCAAGTAGGAATCTAGCGTCTAGAATGACATATAAATTATAAATTACTATTTACATATTCAAAACATGGGGAACAAACATATAATGACAGTTCATCCAAGTATCCAACAAGTTTCTTACAATTTATTAAAAAAAAAAAATACAAAATGGAAGTTATCTAATTTTCTGTGTAAGTGATCTAGGAGGGCTAGGTAGGTTTAGGCACCCTTTCTTATTATTTAAACTCCTAGAGATTAATTGTGGCGATGACCAGCAGCCTAACACCTAAGCGAAGTTTGGGCGGTGCTAGGTGGGGTCTTTTAGAACACTGCATAAAACCTGCCTTATGAAATTGGAAAAAAAAAAAAACCTTCCTTTTGTTTTGTAAACTATTCTAACTTACATAGTTTAACTAGACCGTAACACTCGCTTTAAATAAACATTTCATGGTCCAGACTGAAACACTAAAGGGGTGTATTCAATTGGGATTTTGATTGATTTTGATTCTTTTAATGAATCTATGGGTATTCAATCAGGATTTTAAATAATTCTTTGAAATTCAAGAAGTATTCAATTAGAATTTTAAGATAATTTATTAAAATCCTTAGAAATCTAGGTGTATTCAATTAAGATTTTAAAGAAGTTTATAACATTCCAGGTTTATTCAATTAGAAATTGATTTTAAAGAATTTGAGAAAGTTGAGAAATTAGAGGGAATTGGAGAGATTTCGTAGTGTATTTTAGGCATTCACAAATCTCATCTCTCCCCATGAGATTTCGAGAGAATTGAATCAAAATTTTATATGGAATCTCTACAAATCAATTGAACTCCATAAAAATCCATGAATTTATAAATCCATTAAAATCTCTCAACTTCTCAATTGAATACATCCCCCTAAGACTTTAGTTTTTATTTTTTGAATACAATTACAATTAGGGTAGTTTTATTAACAGCTCACATTTTATTGGATACTACTCGCATACTAAAATTTCCACACCTATTCTGAAATAATAAGTTATTTTAATACTCCTCCTTTTGTTTTGTAAACTATTCTAACCTCATTTTCTGCATATTTGCAATACATTCCAACCTAAGAGTATGCAGAAAATGAAACGGTGCAAGCATACATTCCAACCTAAGGGTATGCAGAAAATGAAACGGTGCAAGTTTTTAGCAGGTATCCACAGGTATATCTTCATATTTTCGGTGAGACGAGTCTATATAAGGATTTAAGGTTTCACAAGCAGTATGACATCGCTCAAATTGATGTAAATGAAAAAAAATATAAAGTCATACCTCATGTAGAACCTCCAAATAGCCATTTTCATGTTCTATTATTCAGTCATGAGTTTTTTCATCAACATGTTTGTGCCTTTAGAGGTTAGGGTTTTGTTCAACGAGAATGGGTGAAAGTTGATTTGATGGCTTGAAGAAGAAATATTTTAAGACCCAGGGTTATCTAAACGTTTAAAATGACTTTGGTGAATTAAAAAATAATATTTATCTCTGAAAAGCTTCGAAGGCTTAAATAGCCCTTTCATACCAGAGTATATATATAAGCCGTTTAATGTTAAAGTAAGGTGGATTCAATAAAATTTTATCTAAAAACCTCAACCCTTATAATACTTCAAACAACAGCAAGAATACTACTATAATTCAATGAAGTTGGTATTAGTAATTATATGTTAGACTTGACCCGGAAGATATGTTGTTTCTTTGCTAAAGACCTAGAAGATATTGTTGCCTACCAAAGTAAGAATTGAATCACATCATTCGTCACACCGGGAAAATGATCATATGGAAGACTATGCGATTACATAAACTTTCAGAAAAGTATGTGCCTGCACAGAAACGACCAATTGATGGTATAATGGTAGCCTATGAAAGGAGCGTTCTACATCAGATAACTGAAGGGGCAGCCATAGTCATACGACTTAATCCCGCACACCAAATTTGTACCGAAAAAGAAAAAGATTACAAAAGATTTTCCATCTGATTGATCAACATATCGAAGGCTCCATGCATCCCCATTATAGCAAACATGATAGCTACTTAGGATGATTTCTTTCAAGCATCTTTTCATAGGCGATAGTGATTGGTCATGCACACGACTCTTAATTTCTAGGTAAATCACTGATTTGTGCTAAATTTTCTTACCCCTAGATTCTAGAAGTAAGGATGTACAAGCTATCGCTCAAAGTCTCTAAGCTAAACGAGTTTCATGCTGACGACCGATCGGCCAACGCTAGCGACTAGTCGCTCGATCGTGTCGTTAAGCTCAAAACTTTGAAGATTTGTTAATTTAAACGAGGTCATTAACAATCTTTTATCTAGTGTCATGATCTAAAAGAAAAAGTACCTCCTGATTGGGAGGTTTGAACTAAGATATGCTTCCTCTTTGATTGGTTGCTTAATCAATTCAGAATGTCACTGTACATATAGGGAAGATTTGTACAAGAAATAAGTAACCTAAGATCATAACTTTCAATATGGGGAGTAGCCCAACAGGTTTCACCTTAAAATTAATTAACAATATGAGAGTAACTCAAACTGCTCTAATATCAAGAAAAAAGTTGAGGTTTCACTATAAAACTAATTGGCAATATAGAGAGTAATCTAACTTCTTGTAAACCCTTGCAAGACTTTTCCTTTAACCAATATGAGACTTTTTTACCTTCACACGTTCTTCCATCATTAACTAAACAATCTTGAGCATATTGCTTTCTCCTGTGTGTTTGGAGTTTGTAACTTCGACGAGCGAAAGGTGTAAGGTCATGCTTACATTATATCTTCAAGGCTTATTCGCATAATACAAGACTTTCAGCAGATCAATATATATAGCATCACGTTATACAATATGAAACTATTAATAACATGGAAAACTAAATAAACACAGCTTGTTAATTTTTATGCAAGTGTATGTGAATATATCATCAATCCATGTTATCATTAGGTTTCTATACCAAATACCAAGTTTTCAATTTGGACGCTAATTTTGTAGTTAAAATCTCAACCAGTACTGTAGTTGACGCTGAATCCAAATATATTTTTCATATTAGTATTTCTTAATTTTAAATGATTCTTCAAAAATGAGCAAACCTTTTCAATAATATTCGTTTTAAGAAAGAAGAAGACATTTTACATCCGCTGAATGGGTTTTGCCGACAAAACCCACTAGAAAGCATTTTCCAGAAAGGAACGAATCATCTTCAATTTGGGACGACAATTTTGCTGTTATCTCTTCATCATAATTACTTAGTACAAACTAATAATGTAATTTGTTGACTCTATGGAATTTTAAGCCAAGCTTTAATTATTTGGAGAACAAACCTTCTTGCATGATTGGCAAAATCGATTAGTTATTCAATTTCAAACTTTTATGGTTAATCATGTTGTGCCACTTTATAAACCACATATTAGCTAGTTGTTAAGAGCAATTGGTTCCATTTGGGAAGTTAGGACTCGTTTGGATGTCATTTTAAAATGACTAAAAGCACTTTTAAAGAAAATGTTTTTAGGTTCCAAAAGCATTTTGAGTGTTTTCTACAAGAAGCACCAGTTATGTGCTTTTTTCAGGAAGCACTTTCAGTGCTTTTACAAGATTTACTAACATTTTCACTAATTATTATTTCTAAAAATATTTTCACCAAAAACGCTTCAAGTTATTTTAAAAGCAAATTCAAACGAGCTCTTAAGCTCTCTCTTTCACAATTTTATTTTGGTGGAATGGGACCAAACCCCAAACACAACCAGACCAAGGAGTCTCTCCTGCTCATCGAAACACAAAATCCACTCATCCATGTTGCTTGTAATTGACTAAAAGTTATTCCTGATTGGTCTATTATTGTATCCGTTTCTTTAATTGCTTCTTTAAAATAATTACTATTTTTATATTTATCCATCAAGATTTTCCAAAAACTCTTCTATTTGATCTAAAATTGCTGTAATTAGTTTTATTTTGAAAGTTGGTCTAGAAGTCTTTCTTTTATTCTTAAAATTTTAGTTTTGTCAGACCAATCTATGAAAGATAGATAATTTGTAAACTGATCGACACTATTCATAGCTGTAATGTATTATATAGTTCTTTGTAATTGATTATGTGTTTCTTCAATATTATTTATTCTAGTCTTAATTGTTTTATTTGGTCTTCTACCTTTTCTAATACATCTCGTGTTAACTTCTATTTCTTTTGGTTTGTCTTCTAAGATAAGTCTCATGTACTTGTCTAGTTCTTGTTTCGTGGGTACATTACTAAATCTTTCTAAACTTCTATTTAGTTTATCCTCTCCCTTTTTTAAGTAATTTGGGTTTTCAAAGATCTTTTGATTAGTACTCTTACAGTTAGGAGGAGACACGTAAAAAGAAACGGAGACGAGAAGAAGAAAATTATCAAAACATGCAAAATGATAACTTGATAACCGGAATATTAGAATGTTTATTAATCCAAAACACCAAAATACTTGCTTTCATATGAAATTTAAATATTAAATAATACAACATAACATGTTGGAGCATTGACAACTCACATACATTGAGCTGAAAATTGTTAAAAACAATCGTTGACATGCACGGTTCAAATGATAACAACTATTAGACGTAGATTTGAGTATACGGTATGGGACCATCCGACTGCTAACAATCACCTAATATCACGTGAGAGAATGATCCATCAGATACAGAAAGCCCATGAAGAGACAAGAAAAGAGCCCAATTCCATTGACACACTGGACCGATTTACACAAAGAGAAATGGTGATGGAGTGTAGAATTTAGATTGGAAACCACAAGGCCCATTGTGGAAACCAAGAACCTTTTGATTGGAAAGGAAGGGAAAGGAAACGTATGGTTCTCCCTCCTCACACGGTAACGCAATAAGTGGTAACGCTCCTCTTCGTAACACCCACCCACACTATAAATTTGAATTAAATTTTAGCGCTCAAATCTCACGTGCTACAGAATCCCCCATTTCAAAATCGAATTAAAAATTAAAAATTAAAAAAATAAAAAATCTTCAATTCGTTCAAAAACAAATTAAATTTACGAATTTAGAATTACTTCCCAACTCCCCAACCCAATTATAAAATTAAAATAAACATTAAATTCGACTCCAGAAAAAGTCTACTTCCTCTGCATCTCAAGCTCGCAGCATTTTTCACTCCTCCGCCACTTCACACTTCGCAATTCGGGAAACGAGAACATGGGTTGTGTTTCTTCCAATCTCTTCAACCACGACGACGAGTTCTCCCAACTCGGCAGCTCCGCGCTCAGCCACCACATCGTCTCGCTCACTTCCTCCACCTACGGCCTTCTTACTCTAGACCCGCCGCCGCCTGCTCCCACCACTCCGCCGACCCCTCCTCCTCGATTCACTCTCGGGTCCATTTTTCCGAGCCCCCTGTCGGAGCCCAAGTCGCTCTGGTCCGAACCCAGGTCGCTATGGTCCGACCCGAGGCCGCTACGGTCCGACCCGGAAGTCATTAACTCATGGGAGCTTATGGCCGGCCTCGACGCTGATAGTTTCCGATTCTCGCCGCTCCCGCCGCCCAAACCCTTTGTTTTCAATGATCCAAAAACCCCCGATAAAGAAAACTCCAACCCGAATCGGGCAATTTTCAAATCTCCGTACGACGGCGTCTTCCGGGTCTATAACAAGAAGGACCCACTTGACCGGTTCGAAAAAATATGCCCACCGGGAGGAGAAAGCAAAGTGGTGGTCTACACTACGACGCTGCGAGGAGTGCGGCGGACTTTCGAGGAGTGTAACGCCGTCCGGGCGGCCATAGAAGGCCTCGGAGTGATGATTGTCGAGCGTGACGTGTCGATGGATCGCGGGTTCAGAGAAGAGTTGAACGATTTGATGAAGGAGAAAGGGAAGGATGTGGCGGTGCCGCCGCAGGTTTTTGTGAAGGGGAGGTATATAGGTGGCGCTGAGGAGGTGTTGAAGATTTTGGAGGAGGGTTTGCTGGTTGAGATTCTTGCTGGGTGTCCAAAGAAAAAAGCTGGGTCTGTGTGTGAAGGGTGTGGGGAGGCAAGGTTCTTGCCCTGCTTCCAGTGCAATGGGAGCTCAAAGATGGTGCTTGTGGTGAAGGATGACGTGGTGGGGCAGCGGCAGGGGACGACGGTGGTGGTGAAGTGTCCTGAGTGTAATGAGAATGGGTTGGTGCTTTGCCCAATTTGTAGCTGAACGGTGAAGAACAAGAGATGCAAAGATCTCTGTTTTCATGTCGAAATTGGGTTTTTGTAAGCACTTTCTCTCTTAATTTTGGGGCTTTTTTTGTGTTTCTGATGGAAACCAAAGGCTTCTAATTCTCTACTGTACTATCTTGCTTTTGTCTGTTGATAGTTATATATATATCTATGTTTTTGATTTGCAAAGATCGGAAGATGTTTGATTTGCATGAAGCTTTGAACAATTTGAAGTTTGGAAGACACAATTAGGGAGATTTAGGAGTAGGATTGTTCATTCCATTGTCTCAATTGTGTATTTCAGGTGTAGTTCTAGATAAACTTGGACCTAAGTGTAGTTGATTTCTGTCAAGATATACTAATTTTACATGCTTAGGGCTCGTTTGGTATTTAATATTGGATTATATAACTCATAATATTTGAGGTATGTTGAAAGTAGAGATTAATAAATTTTTCCATTTGAGGGGACTGAAAGAGATAAGTTTCCTTAACGAGTAGTCCATCTTCTACCTCCAAGTTGGAAAAACATTTCGTTGTTTCTTCCTTCAACGTACCCTGAATATAGTGAGTTATGTAATCCAACCCACTCCTAGGCAGTAAATGAGCCGTTAAAGTCTTAATTCTGCTTATGCTATAAAACTGTTGTACTCGAGTAAGATTGGAGAAGCTGTTGATATTTGAACAGTCCCTAAGTAATCAGTGTGTCAAGGATTACTTCCTACATCTTTTGGTATTCTTGGCCTCCGAGTTTCCTTGATTGCTTCAGCCGTCTGTGCAGTAGGTTAGAAATTATTTGAAACTTACTTCAGTCTCCAGAGTTTGTTGCCTTTCACTGATCCAGGGGAACATAGGTTCTAGTTGCATAGTTAGCGATGTTGGATTAAAGCGATTTTTCTTTATGCCAATCAGTTGTTATATTAACAAGACGACTTGTGCTCAACTCTATTGACCATAACAACTTGCAAAAATTTAGCGCAACAAATGAAGTATTTACTACACTAGAAAGTTTTGAACGGGGTAAAACTAATAGTTATCCATTCAATCATATAGAGTTGAACATATTGGTGTGCTCTTTGTTTGAAGAATCTAAGTAGAACGACGATGCTTCTTGCCTGCCACAAGTTTGTGGCGAAGAGTCTGATGATTTATCAGTGGAGAAAATATCACTTCTGAATCTAGGGAAGTACTGACCTTTAGAGAAAGTACGGAATCTTTAAAACACCTTTAAACACAAACATAGTCGATGCCGACTTGTCACTGCCCTTCCGTGCTTTTGTATTCGTCTCTGTCCAAAGCTCATCCATTTTCCCATCCGAATTATGCAAAGAGGTTTAACTGGCAATCTAATATATTTGTGGAAGAGAGGGATCAATCTTTAAGGCTAGCAAGGAACAATGTAAGGGGCGGAAACCTTCTGAATTAGATTGACATTAACCAGTGGTATCAAGCTTAAACTTTGCTTAGACTGCTTTGTTCTCCAGAAACAAAGGTCAGTTTACGGTGAGTAGGTGGAACTCCGATCGCATCATGAATGTTTACATTTGCTTGACTGAATGATGAACATATCATTCCTAAACAAAAAGCGTTTTGGAGGCCTCTGGTTTTTCTGTGAACTTTGGTCCTGAAAAAGGATGATGTGAGTTGGCTAATATGTACTTTCCTGAAGCTTTTTCACTTTCTTTACTGTTTTCCGTTTGAAGTTTCACCGAGGATTGAAGTGGATGCCAGGAGAGGATGTGCTCGTTATCCAGGGTGAATGACAATGATTGTGAAGGGGTAAAATTTGTGTGTTGAATCGGGATTAGGCTCAATTTTTTCACCAGCTACTGTTAAGTTTCAGTTGCAGGGTTTGGCAAAGTTTGGTCTGTCTTGTAACCCACTTTATGGTTAAGGGTGGTAACTTTTACGCTCGGATTTTCTACTTTTGTGGCCTTCCCTTTGTTTCTGTCGATTAATTTCCTTTTTCCTTTATTCAATCTAAAGGCTAAAAGGACAAAAAAATGTAAGAGGACAAAAAGGGAGTGCGAAATTACTTTGGTGTGTAGGTTTGGTAAGGAAGTTGATGAAGAAAAAGTTCCACACAAGATTATAAAAGGGTTGATCATAATTAATGCCTTATTCTCTTGTTTATTTTAACAATTCATTAACAGGTTGGGATTATAATAGGTCAGAGTTCGATTTACTTTAATGAAACCCAAAAAAGAACGAATTGTATACACCTACAAAGGTAGCCTTTCAAGGATAGATCTTAACACATTTGAACTATGAAATCTACTAGTTTAGGATGCATTCAAGTTTCATTCACATTTCAAAATATATTGCTAGAAAAATCGCAGAAATAGAAGAACTTTCATGTTACGATGAAGATATTGTAAGCTAAATACATATTACTGTATTAGGTGAAAATAATTCAAATACAAAAATAATGCATGATTAGTTTAAGATACTCGTGAAAATGGTTTAAAGTTCAACCTCTTTGTAGTTTTTAATTTGAGGTGAGTGGTCCGGCCTGACCATTATGAAGGTGTAAATATGATGTGACACTGACAGTATTACACAAGTTGGGTCCGCATGGATTTCGGAGATTTATTTGGTACTGGTAACTGGTGAATTGTATCCTTCAACCTTCCCCATTTAATCTCAGAAAAACTGGCAGAAAACACAAACTCATTAGTTATTCTCATGAAAAGAAAGGCTAAGTTCTAGTACACTGTAACTGTGTTTTAATTAAGTACAATTAACATAAACAAAATTGACCAAAGGAGAAACCCTACCAAACTAGTTTGACTGAGATTACTGGGAAAACGAAGCCCCACACTGTTTGCTTTTACCCATGAATACGAGCTGGTGGTCTTCGAGGACTTCAAATGCATGCAATAACAGCGACACTCCCATTTGGCCACATTCTCTCACTGTAAAACTCTCTCTCTCTCTCTCTCTCTCTCTCTCTCTCTCTCTCTCTCTCTCTCTACGTCGTCCTTTAGTTGTTCATGCCATGTGAAGCCATTAGATTTTTGTCGGTGAAATTTAAAGCCATTGATCAATCAAAGAAGCCCTAGCTACGATGCTTTGGATTCTTCTTTCTCCTCCATTGAAACCTGTCCCTCTCTCGTTGTGTGCACTTCCTCTCTCAGAACTCATTACATTATTTTTTTACAATATCTGACACCTCCCCTCCATTTGTTTTATAATGTTTCGCATGCCACAAAAAAACACCATTGTTTTTACAATATATTGGAGACCTGAGAGCTCGTACTTTGATTCCTGCATTGCATGTAACCAAACAACCCTCAAGCTCGCTCTCTCTCTCTCTCTCTCTCTCTCTCTCTCTCTCTCTACCAACTTCACCTTCTTCTCTTGCCCTATTCGGCTAAATTTCATGTAATGCAGCAAAGCTTTGCTCAAACACTCAAATGGGGAAAAAAAGTGGGACTTCATGGCTGACTATAGTGAAAAGGGCATTCAGGTCTCCCACTAAAGATTATGATCAGCAAAAAGGCAGCAGAAGAAGAGATGAGCATGAACCAGAAGAAGAAGAAAAGGTAACAAAATTAAAAATTGATTTTCTGTCGAGACGATATTCTAAACTATTTTAATCTCTATCGCTTTGTATATGTTTCAATGCTCATTGTTTGGTTTATATATGGACGCAGAAGAGAGAGAAGAGAAGGTGGCTTTTCCGGAAGCCAACTGTTCATGTTCAACAATGTGAAGCAAGGACAGTGACTGTAGGTGCAACCGCACCTGTGAATCCTGTTTTGGACGCTGAGCAGAGGCACGCAATTGCTGTGGCCGCAGCAACTGCGGCTGCAGCCGAAGCAGCAGTGGCTACTGCCCAAGCGGCAGAAGAAAATGTTCGGCTCACTAGACCGAATAACTTCGCTAGAGAACACTATGCTGCTACACTCATTCAAACAGCATTCAGAGGTTACTTGGTAACTAACTTTTGACTGTGTTGAGTAGAAAAAGTTAAAAACTGTTTCTTCGGGATGAACTCCCAAGTAATTTTTAAGACGCATTTGGCTTTTCAATAAAAATTTCAACATAGGACATCTAGCAAAAGCGCTATGAACAAAAGTGACTTCTATCAAACCAGTCCCAAACCAGTCCTAAAACACAAAAATAGAGCACAATAAATTCAATTACTTACATATATGATAATGCAAATGTGCACATATTGCAAAAGCGCTACGGTTGTTATTTTGAATTTTTTTGACATATTGCAAATGCAAATGTGGTTTTTGACTGAAGGCAAGGAGAGCTCTACTTGCACTTAAGGGCCTGGTAAAGCTTCAAGCTTTAGTGAGAGGTCATAACGTTCGGAAGCGAGCAAAGCTGGCATTGAAATGCATGCAAGCTCTGGTTCGAGTACAAGATCAGGTTCACAACGAGAGATCAAGGCTTTCGCATGATGCTGGTCGAAACTCCATGTTTGCTGAAACAGGCCTTCACTTGTGGGAATCCAGAATTCAGGATATTCGTGACAGAAAGTCAATAGTAAGCAGCTGCTGCTATTTCTTCACTTTCTAGCATAATAATAGATAACATGAATTTATTCATCGTAGTAAGTGGCTTTCGCATTTATGCTTCTTATTTTCGTACTTATGCTTGATATGAAGTCATGAACTAAAACTTGAGGGTTTTCTCAGTTAAAGTTAGTAGTTTCCTGGTGTTCTTTTCTTGGCTTTAGATGCTTGTCTAATTCCTCGTTCTTATATTCCGCTGCATCAAACAGTCTAGAGAGAAAATTCTTAGTGGTGAGGACTATTGGGACGATGGGCTTGAACCCATACTGCAGAGTCGAAAGGAAGCTGCTTTAAAGCGCGAAAAGGCTCTTGCTTATGCTTTCTCTCATCAGGTTGATAAAGTTTTCCCTCACTCTCTAATATATGGTTCTTTTAATACTTTTGTGCTTATTTTAGAAGAAATATTTCGTGAATCTAGATGGCACAATGGCGGTATCCCAATCTCATCGTACAATGCCATGTCAAAAAGTTAGTGATTGGTTTAGGATACCGTCATGTGAATATAAGTTTCTGTCAAACAAGCTATTGTCTTTAATACTTTGATGCCTAATTGAAGATATGGAGGCCTGGGAGGAACCTGTCTGCAGGGGGTGATGCAGAGATAGAAGAGAGAACAAGATGGCTGGAAAGATGGATGGCCACAAAGCAATTCGAAAACAGCAGCCGAGCTTCAATTGACAAAAGGGACTCCATAAAAACAGTTGAAATCGACACGAATTCCAGGCCTTCCTTGTACACGTCTCCAAGTGTTCGAATTTCGCATTCGCAACATCAAAAACAACCAGCCTCCTACGCCATTGCTTCAGCTTCACCCCTACACACATCACAGAACATGGATCATCTCTCGCCCGCAACACCCTCTCCTTCAAAACCAAAAACTCTGAAAGTGCGGTCGGCGAGTCCAAGATGCCCAAAAGAGGAAAAATACGATTGCTCATCAGCTGCACACACACCAAGCCTATCAGGCTTCAATGCTTATTGCGGCTTCAAGGGTGCAATGTGCCGTTCTGGAACACCAAATTACATGGCTGCTACTGAATCCGCAAAAGCCAAGGCTCAATCTCTTAGTGCACCTAGAACAAGGCCTTCGACACCCGAGAGAGAAAGAGGCGGCGGTTCAGCCAAGAAACGCCTTTCGTACCCTGTCCCGGCTGAGCCACAACCACATAATTGTGTTGGCATTGGTTATAGTAGCTTTAGCCATAACTTGAGAAGTCCTAGCTTCAAGAGTGTACAAAATAATGGCTACCATGGGAGGGAGAACTCGCCGTCGTACACCGATAGCATAGGGGGAGATATTTCTCCATGTTCAACCACTGATCTGAGAGCATTTTCAATGCAAAGACTCAAATTTTAAACCCAAATTTTCAATTTGGGTCCCAAATAAGTGGTGAATTTATGTATTTTGGTTTTCTTCTCCAATTGAGTCTTAAAGATACGGGTTTTTACTTTGGAGAAGAAAACACTAGACTCAAAATTCATATGTCATTTTTCTTCGTTGAACAACATTTTTTCTAGTTGACATCGGTATTTTTACCTTAGACTCAAAATCTCATATTGGAACTCAATTTTGGATCTCACTTTGACTCAAACCCCAAATATGAATTTTAATTTTCATGTGCATGGGAGATGTTTACCTTACATTTGGACTCAAATATAAGATTTGAGTCCTTGCATTGGAGATGATCTACGAGAATTAAAATGAGGTAAGTGATTATGAAAGTGAAACTAGTTTTTCATTGGGGGTTCACACACCTTTTTTTACCTTCCACACACTCTTCTCAATTTTCAGCCCTTGGATCAAATGAATTGAAGAAAATCAAATGACAAAAATTAATCTGGTGTGTATAGGAGTTAAAAAGAAAAGTGTAGAAGCATCACCTTTCATTTGTTATTTCATTTGGAACTGGGAATGAAAACTTTGTGATTAGTTTGTTGGAGCAGAGTTTTTTTTCTGTTTTCATTTTTCTGGGGTAAAAAAAAATGAGATTTTTTCTCTGTTTTCTAATGTTCTAGTAATCAAAGTGTCGAATATTCTAAACTTTTTAACTGTTTAGACTGATTTTTTATTTTGACGAAAAAATTTAAAAGTCAAGAATATTCGATACCTTAAAGCACCACATAATTTTTTTATCCCACATCAGTATTATTACTTAGACGATCGATGTAGGATGCAATCCCTTACTCTTCTATGGGATAGAAACCAATTAATAAAGGGAAAAATACCCGAATGGATCTTGGAATTTTGGGTTCAGGAAGAGAAAATGTGGGAGATTTGAATTGAGTATTCAATCATGTTGCGGTGTACGAAATAGTGCTTATCAAAGCTGGCCAAGGCCAACACAGCACGTAGATGCAGGTAGGCAGAGAGGCTGGCCTCTCATCCATCTAATTTCCCTAACAACGTTCTTTATACATAGTTCTTTCGTCTCTTTTTCTCCCTAGTTTTAAAGAGTCACAAGTTTTGGAAGATTCTGAGAATTTGTAAGTTGAGTTCAATTGTGTGAGCAAGAAGCAGATAGTTATTGTTGTAATCGATATCGGATCATCATCATCATCGTTCGTGGATATAACCTATTTCGAGACAAACCGTGTAAGTTCAATACTTAATTTTTCCGAATTGCGCTTGGTTTGCAATGAGTTAGCTTGTTTAGTTTGGGTAATTCTTCAGCACCAAGTGTTTTTCAAGGCTGAATAAGTTTGGTAGAATATGAGGTTTAGGGCTTCGGCAATCTGCATCATGGGTGTTGCCATTATCTCGTACATCTGAGCAGGGTATGAGATCAGGTTGAACAAATTGCCAGCGGATCCATATAGGGACCCGCCAGGGGGGGGGGGGGGGAGGGTGTCCCGGAACCTTCGGAAGCCTGAAAAAACACTTGTGATCGATTTTCGGGACCCTCCAACAATTTAGGCAGGTGTAGTGGAGTGCCTTGTTGCCTCCACATAGATGTGGAGGCAGCAGTGCTTATAACAAATAAGAAGAAAAAGTTTTTAAATTTTGTTTAAAAAGGCCTAGCCAAAACGGCAACGTTTTTAAGGCAAGTTATCATAAAAATTTTAAAAACTAAAATATTTCTGTTTTCTCTACAAAGCCCGATAACTTCGGTCTTTTCTAGTATCTCCAAATTATATTTAAGAACTCGTAGCCTCAATGGTCGCAACCTTCCAACTTTAAACCCAAGTTACCCTATTCCCCACCACAATTTGTTGTTCTACGGCCTTTAGTTGCCTAATTTTATTTCTTCCAAATTCATTTAAGTTTTTTAATCCTAAACTCTAGTCCCAACTCCCAATTAATAATATATATGTTACAATAACAAATTTTATCTTTGTAGAGTCACTAATTGGGTTATGTTGCTGAGAAAAATTTGTTGATTTTATTATCTTTAAGATTAATCTTAATTTATTAAATGAACCAAATTCAATAGAAAATAGTAATGTGGAACCAAATTAGTCTAATATTTATTTTTTTAACTTTTATGTTGAAATCCCTCGATCTTGAAATCCTAGATTGAGTGAAATTTAATTAGTACGGTCTCATTCTTACATATTCGCTTGTACACTTGCAAGTAATTTAACTTAACAATTCAAAATTTTCTTTTTTGGTGGTTCTAAAATCTGGAACATAATGGCGTATTATGCATGCAACAAAATCAACTAAAACAGCAATTATTTTCCCCATTCTTGATCTACTTCAAAAGTCAAAGACACAAAAGCTAAAACTTCAAATATTTAGGTGAAAACAAACCACCACTGCCCCTCCTCAAATCAAACATTTAGTTAATCAAATCATATTCTTGCCTACCATCTCCACGTGAGCTCCTATAGCTGGTGGAGCCACTGTCGCTGCCATTAGAACCACCAGCAATGCCAAGGCACAAAGCTTCAGCCAATGGTCCACCAGGTGGTGACCCCATCATCCAAGACATTGGGTTCGTCCACTGAGACTTCAAATCCCCAACACTTTCCCTCTCTGCCCCCAAAACTCCAAGCCCCATTTGGGTACTCTCTCTCCCTTCATTGCTTCCTTTCCCACCACGCATTGATAGAGTGAGAGATGAAAGGGGAAGCTTCTGGTTTGAAGAAACAAAGACCCTATCTTTTTCTCTCTCTGCTGATGCTGACTTGGACCATGCATCGATGAAATGCCTTGTCTGTTGAGTTTGCAGGCCTTGGATTCCACCCGTGCAATCTGTGTGCAAATTTAGTGAGCTTTCAGTTTGCTGCTTCGGAATATCCACATCTGTGTTAGTAGGCTTGGTGTAGGGGCAGCTGCTGCTGCTCCTCTTTAGGCTCAACTTGAATGGCATCATTTGTTCCCACTCTTGGTTTGAACCACCCACAGCTGGGGCTTCCCCATTCATGAACCATGCCGAGGACCTTCCATGGTCAAGGACAAAAAACAACATTTATTACACAAAACAATGGAAACATCCATGAAAGAACCAAATCACATGAGAACTTATGCAACGGGATGCCATTATTACAATATCACAATTCATTCTTGCAATGCCAAGTAAAAAAATAAAATCTTTTTCTTTTTGTTGTCAAATGATAGATTTTGTTAGATGTTAGATTAGCCAAAGTTCGAACCCCCGCCGTCATGCAATGACTCAACACCTTTCTATCACTGTGGCAAAGGGTCACTTGCAAAAGTTAAAACACATTGCACCGCTACAATGGCCTCCTGTTGTAAGTTTCTTTAGAACCATCTTCCCTAACATGAGATGCTACTGTGACTGTATCACAAGCCAGTTATGTTACGCCAAGTGAAAACGTTAAAAACACATTGCAGTGACTGATTGGCTTGACATACTGCTATATTGACATTCTGTTATAGGTAATTTTCTCTAATTGGCACATTCAGAGGCAATAATTAAGAACAAAGCAACAGAACTTGATGGGTTTGGGTCCTATGTTTCAGAGCATTCAAAATTGAACCCAAACCTAACCTAACCCAAAACCAAACCCACCTGGGTTGGACATGTGATCCACCAGCAGCAGTACTAGGAACCACGTTGCAGGAAAATGGAGTTGTCTGGCTGCTGATGCTGTTTTGTCTGAAAAAATTCGACCTAGGACTTCTCATGTTGTTGTTGTTGGTGGTGAGGAGGTTGGGGTTTAGGGTTTGGGAATCCACAGGCTTTCTTGAACGGTTCCTGGTCTTGTGAGCATGTCTCTCACAATACTTCTGATCAAAAGCTACATCTCGGGAACACCTCCATTTTTTTCCATCTGTTCTTTTGCACCTCCATGGCTCCGGATCTGAGCTCCCAGAAATCCCCAACTCCAGTGAACCTTTCACCACTAAACAAAAAACCAAACAACAAAGGAAGTTTTTTTAAGACAAGGAATTAAAATGACCAAACGATGGGGGTCTGTCTACAATATATCGGAGCTCTCGGGAACTTAGAGCCGTTAGATCCAACCTACGGGTTGAATGTAACGGCTGTAAGTGCCGAAGTAAGCAATACTGCAGTGTATTGTAGAAAGATTTAAAAAGATGAACAAAAAAAGCAGAAATATTTACAATTTGGGAACTTGGAAATTGGTAAAAGTAATTGGGGAGGGGCAGGGGAAGAGTCCATGTACTTGTAAATCATTGTCTGTCTCTCAAGCTCTTCCCTTTGAGCTGATGTAAAAGGAACTCTCACATTCGCATTCACCATTCCACCTATTCAAATTCAAAATTTATAAAACCCAACAGGAAAAAATAAAAAATAAAAAATAAACCAGAAAATTACTAAACTGTTCGTTAAAGTTGGAATCTTTGTTGTTTTCGTGAAGAGAAAAAGGTGGGAACTCTACCTGTGGAACTGAAAGCCAGGCTGTGATCAGAGCAAGGTAGATGGTGCTGCAGAGAGTTTGGGAGGACAAAATCAGAACCGACAGGATATAAATCAGTCGGACAACTCGAGACTGGATTGCTCGTGTTGCAAAACAAAAGTCCACCACCAGAAGCAGGACTGTTATCCCAAACCCCACAAGCTTCTCTTCCTGCACTGGCAAGCAGAGGATCATGATGATGATGATGGTGATGCATCACCATCATCGTTTTCTTCCGAGGAAATGATTGCTGGGTTTGTTGGGTTTGCTGGGATTTTTGCATCATCAAACCCAGCCACTCTGTTTCTGCTGCTGCTCCCTTCTCAGCAAACCCATTTCTTTGTCCCATGATATGAAATCAAATTCAGAAATTGAAATTTTTTTTTTTAAATAAACAGCTTTTCTCTCACTGCCTTCCTCCTCAATGTCCAAACGCACAAAACCCCAAAAGGAAAATAGCATTAAATACAACCCACGCTAGCTCTCTCTCCCTCTCTCTCTCTCACACACAAAATAGCCTTAAATACAACCCACGCTAGCTCTCTCTCTACTGTGTGTGAGTGTGGTGGTGTGGTGGGGGGTTTTGCTAGAGTATGGTGGTGCCGCCATTTTAGCCATGCGTTGCGCTTTGCTACCCAAGCTTCCAACATAACTTCCTCTTATAAATAAGGACAAAACTCGTAAAAGCAGCTGGCAACAAGGCCCCCTCTCTCTCTCTCGATCTCTATGTGGCACATAACGTTTACTTCACGTCTAATCAAACAGTGTTAAGTTTCCAAAAGCAGGAGATTATAGGTACCAACGAGTGAGATTGGACTTCAATATGGTAATAAATAGAGGCCAGTACTTGCAAACAACATGTATATCTAGATCTAGCAAACGAGTTATGTTTGTTATGTTCGTGTTACTTTTATGTAACACATGTTATTTTAATAGGTTATTAACAGGTCGGATTATTTTACCTAACATGTAAAATGACTTAACTCGTTATGACCTATTAAGATATTTTTTTTTTCTTCTAAATCTAGACATACAACATTGTCATATAATATTACTTCGAAAACTCATTTAAAACAAAAAAAACTCCAATTTTCACAAACCCCAAATTGAAAAAACGAAACCGATCTTAATTCGAAAATTATTTCGAAGTAAAACCCTATGTTTTGAAAATAATTTGAAAGAATCAACAATTACTTCAATTAAGACTCGAGATTCGGTCGATCCAGAGAGAGAATCGGAGACAAAACTAGCAAATCGACTGGTGATGGGTTACTAGGTCATATGTGGTGACAATGGTGTGGTGAAGGGAGACTGGAAAGGGTGGTTGTGGACTCATGGTTGGCCATAGTTGAGGTTCGAGACTGAATTTCGAGAGTTCAGCGAGAGAAAGAGAGAGAGAGAGAGATAGAGAAATAGCAATTGCTTTGATTTGAGCCTTTGAGAATGAGAGAAAGTTTGATTTAGGGCAGAGAAAATCATTGGACTGCTGAGATTAAATCTCAGCCAATCCAAGGGTCATCAATTTTTTAAAATTTAATTTCAAAAAAAAAAAAAAAATATATATATATATATATATATATGTTAACTTTCAGTTTAGTTAGGGGTTAAATCTTACTGTTATTAATTATAGTATTTCTTTGGGTAAATATCTGTTTACTATCTTCATGTTTCATGGTTTTCAACATTTAGTAAATCAAATTTTTTTTGTCTCAGAATCATACCTAAAGTGTAAATTTTGGGACAGTCTCATACATCCGTTAGTCAAGCTGTTAACTCTGCCGTTAATCGATGACGTAGTGTCCATGTGGATAATAACTGGAGGCCACGTGTCATTAAAGCGCACGTGAAATTTAAAAATCTAAAAAAAATAAAAACACATACATCGTCTTTTACCTCCCCCCAACCCCCTCCCTCTCATTCTTTCCTCTGCAACCCCTTTCCTTTTAATACCCCATATCACTCCTCTCTACTCTATCGTCCACCAGAAAACCTCCGATATCACCTCCATCACGAACTTTGCCAGATCGACACAATCACCCAAAGCCAGAGGCATCTGCGACCTCAGAGCCTCCAATTCCTTCTTCTTCGCCGTCACGAACCTCCAGAACCCATCTTTAAGCACAATGACTTGAGATTCATCAGCAAGCCTCCGCTGTCGTCCACCTCTCAGTACTCGTCGTCGCTGCGGACCCTTCATATTTTTTACCCTCCTCCTCTGCTTTCTTCCACTTCCAAACCCTAAAAAAACCAAAGAAATTCACCTTTAATTGCAAATGAGCATCATCCCAAGCCCTAGAAACCCCATTGCTCAATCCCCACCCAGATTCAGCTCCAACCCACTTTATCTATGGCCGCATCTTCCATCTCCACCCATTTCGTCGCATTAGCTTTTGTCACACTCCAATCCCAACATACGTCCAGGATCGACACGTGACGTCACCCAATTACTTGTATATCTCACATACCCCGTCTCAGGAATATGGCAAATCACAATTCGAGAATCAAATTGCAAAGAAATTTTTCGTTTACCTTATGGCTGCATCTAACCTCCTCGTTAGACTGTCTACGTACCCTTAATAGAGATCAAGCCATTCGTAGTTCACTATCACAAAATCAGACGTTTATTCCACTCACCGTCTCAGGAATATGGCAAATCACAATTCGAGAATCAAATTGCAAAGAAATTTTTCATTTACCTTATGGCTGCATCTAACCTCCTCGTTAGACTGCCTACGTACCCTCAATAGGGATCAAGCCATTCGTAGTTCACTATCACAAAATTAGACGTTTATTCCACTAAGTTCAAGCAAAAAAGCTTAGTATTGCTCAATCATTCAATATAACCTGACAACATATAATTCTTGGACTCAGGCTACATAACCAATCTCCATGAAAACATGATTTCTCTCACATCCAACATATAAATCATTATGTTTCATCATGATATCGCAATTCACAACACACATCATATTTAAGAGCCGACTAAACACAAAACCATCATATAGCCGCATTAATTAATTAATTTGATCAAAGTAATAACAATCATTCTCATATCTTCTAAATTTATACCTTATGAAATCATAATCGAATCATAGAAAATCCTGAAGGAGTCACTCAGACGTCCAACATCTTTTCTAACTCAATTCACAAGACTCTAGAAACCATTGACACAAATATATATATAACTAAGGCTAGAGTGACATAGTTAAGCCAAGCCTACTTCTCCAAACAATGGGATTTTAGGCCACTCCACGAAATTCAACAACCTCAGGTTCCGAACCACTCAACGGAACCAAACCAAATATGAGCCCAAAATGTACCATGTACAACTAATCATCATCGCCTCTAGAATGCGTATGGTCCCCCATCGCGGATATACCGAGTAGAACCATAGGCATAAACTCATCGTGCAGGCAGTGATCACCCATCGTGGATATACCAAGCATGATCACCTCTGAATACATATGGTCCCCCCATCACGGATATACCAAGTATGACCATCCATGTACCATAACTATGTGGTGCAATCTCATCATCACACATTAAACATAATTATACGCATACGTGCTATCAATTCCACATATCGACTAGCATCTAGTCAGATGGAGCACAACACAAAGAATTCCCTTAATTACTATTTCTACTAAAAATCTAATAAAGTACCTAACTCATCTCCCGACTTCCATCTCCATCTCATGTTAGGTAATAGTGCCAAGTTCAAATAGGTATTCAGTTGGCAAGCATATCCAAATAATTATCAAACAATATTTAGATCCCATAATTATCATAACATTCATCATAATTATCATTCACATTATTAAAATGTTAATTAAACACATATATATCACAAACATCAACAATACACAAGCCAAATCATAGTTAATTAGCATAGGTCTATGGCTAAATATATAAAATTCACATTTCAATAGAAATCATAATTATAAGACCAATTCATATTCACAAATGATACTAATATAAAAATTTAAGATAATAATCATATTTCATATATTCAAGTCACTATCTAACCAATATAGGCCCACTAGATTTTCACTAGTAATTCCCTAAGGTCCGTAAACCATATCTACAATAGCATACTAAAATTTGGTGTCAACTCAATGGTAAGATTGTCAATTGTTAGAATATTCAAGTGGCAGACCTTATCGAAAATATATTCAACCAACAACATTTCTTAAATCAAATGTTACATATCGAAAAATTCGACTTTTTCCAAAAATTCTTAAATTTTACAAGAATGAAGATCTCAACAAGTAGAGTAAACTTTATACCTACGCCCAAGGCCAATTTGGCCGGAAAACACCTCAAACTGGCCACGAACCGCCGAAAACCCTAAGGTGGATGTTCTTCAATTCGATTTCCTCGATGTTCCAATGCCCTTACAACCTATTGGGTCAAGTTCCTGGGTCCAAGGGAAGTTGATTAAGGGTGATGATGAATGGTGATGCTCTCCGAAACAACAATTCATCGTCGAGAACCCCCAGTTTCTCCTATGGAGTTCTATCCGAATTAGGCCTTAAAACCCTTGATTTTTGGTGGAGATGGAAGATGGAAGCTGATGGAAGATGTGGCAGGTGTGGGATGGTTGAAGATTACCTGAAAATATGGTGGAAGATGGCTGAGTTTGGATCGGCTGAAGATGTGGTGTTATGGTGCCTAGTTAGCCGAATGGAAACAAATTCCCCCATCTAATTTTTGCCCATTTCCACTTATAATGGCCTGTCCCTTCATCCCAAAAAGTGTTTGGGCCTTTTTACCCCTAAGTGGAAATTAAAATAATTCCCACAATCTATAGTTTCACAACTTCAAATGTCCGTAACTATACCGTTATAATTCGAACTCGCCAACAGCTTTTGCTTATGCACTCGTGGCTTCGAGACCTATTCGAAAACGTTACTTGTGACTTCAAAAGGTCAACGAGTAAATAATAATTTTCCAAACTTCACTCTTCGTAACTAGTTTAATTGAAATCTAATTTCAAATAAACTAATATAAATTCTCAAAAAATAATATAAAATCTCAATACTACAAATACGTAGATTATAACAGTGAAATTCGGAAACATGATTTCACAACTTTCCTCGTTTTCTTCCTTAGAACCACCTCCACCCCCACGAGGTCTCATTCCTCCGCCTGCTCAATTTTCCATATAATCTGTTTTATAAACCATATAATTATTCATTTACTAAAAATGCAGCGTCTCAAGTGAAATAAAAAATGAAGCTTGTACATATCAGTGCATGTGTAAGTGTCTTCAAAACTCAAAAATGTACAAACACACACTTGAGTGGACTAAAATTGAAGCATGTGTATGTGTTCTTCACAAGTCAAAAGCATCACACATTTACTATAAAAGTCTACAAAATTTTTGAAGTTGGATCAGATCCAAAGCAAGCCTTTTTTTTTTTTTTTCTGATTAATTTCATCATACAATAAAATGTACAATAAGCACAAAATCATACCACTCTTTCAACAATCCACATAAGAAAAAGATAATCAAGAATAAATTAACATGAGAAATCGACTAAAGTAATCAGAAATCAAATCTTAATTGCTGGATTGATCAATGACATAACCATAAAAATGGATGGCAAAACGAATAGATATGGACGACATATTGAGACATACTGAGAAACTAATCATTTCCAGCAATTAAAATTTAAAAAAACGATTATTTTGGTCGATTTTCCATTTCACATTATGATCTTTCAACTAATAGTGAAACTATTGGATCTAATGGGGCTCTTTTGCTTCATCAGAATTCTGAGCTGAGCTTTTTGGCATTCCAGCTTTGTACCCCAATGCCTACTTTTTGATCCAATTGCTCTGACAACTCTTGGGAATTCAACAAATCCTTTGATCCCTCTCTTTATGTGAGGATTTTCTGGTTCTGGTGAGGATCTTTTCTGAACCGCCATTGATGAAAAACCTCCACTGTTTTCACTAAAAGCTGCTTTCTCACCCAAAAGCACTTCCCTTGAAGTTGCAGTAGAAAAACTGGAAACAGAGTCATTGTTTCGATCACCACTAAAAGCACCAGACTTTTCACTCGAATTATTAAAACTAGCAACATTAGCGTACTCACTCTTGTGTTTGATCTTGAAATGTGAGTTCTCTGCGGCGCTTAACATTTGTTTACACCCCTCCAGTTCTAACACCTTCTCTTCGAACAGAAGCCTCGCCTCGGTGAGCTTCATCTGAAGCCTCTCCTCTCTCAGCATCTCCACCATTCGAAGCATTTTCCTCTCCTCCTCGATCTCTTTCCTATTCCTAATGATCTCCGACTTCCCGAAAGAAATCTCTCTGGCAAGCTCCTCGCAAACCCTCTCGATCGCTTCTCTCAACCTTCTCTCCTCCCCCAACTCTTTTGCCAGCATCTTGTTTGAACTCTCCACCTTCTTGCGCGCTTTTCGCTCGTATTTGAGCTTCGCTTTCATTTCGGTGATCTGGGCTCGCGTGTAATCCATCTCGGACTCCATTGCCGGCTTGAAGAAGGTGAGATCCCAGAAGGAAGCGGCGAGCTTCCGGGCGGAGATGGGGAGGTGCAGGCAGTGGTGGACTTCTTGTTGCTTGTTGCTAAAGTTTCGGCACTGCTGCTGCTGGTTTTGTTGTCGTGGGAGTGGATTTTGATGAAGTTTTTGAGAATTATATGAAGGGTTTTCGTAAAGTTTCCAGGTTGGGAAAGTGGAGGTGGTGGTTTCAATATTTCTGATATTTTCTGGGCTAGGAGTAGTAGTAGTACTGGTGCCCATCATCATGAACATCTCCTCCTACCTATCTTCTTTTCTTTTGTGTGGTCTTTTTCCTTCTTAAATCCCTTTTTTGGCTGCTGCTTTCTTTCTACCTCTTTTTTTTTTCTTCTAGGGGGACTATTTCAGCCAGGAAGGCAATTGGGGTAGGCCCATTTAATCTGAGAGAAGGTACTTTGGAGATGAGGATGTACTGTGTCAAAGAAAAAAAATAATATCAAATCACATTTGAGGTGACCTTAAATTAGAGAAATTTTTAAATGTGATAATCACACCGTCGCATGTTGTTATTAGTTGACGTGTTATAATATGAGTATTACAGTTAATACAAATATGTAAAGATACTAACAAATAAAAAAAAAGGAGTAGATTTGTATTTTTACTTGCATTTTTGGACCAAGATAATTACGTACTAGCTTTTAGAGAATTTTCAGACAGTAAGAATATAAAATGCCCATTCCAAAATAGCTTTCATCTCTATTAAATATGCTAATATGAGTATACTTGATACATAATACTATATAGCGATCACTCAGTACTACGGTTTGATGGTATTCCTCTTCACTTAGAAGTGAAGAGATCTTAGGTTCAAATCTCGTAGATTACGAATTCGATACCAAATTAGGTTGCCCATTGTATGACTAAACCAAACTCTCTCTCTCTCTATTGTAAAAATATCGATGTACTTAAAAAACAAAAAAAAAAACTACATAGCGATGTCACATAAATCATAATGATAAAACTTCTCATTAAATTGGTCTCTCTCACTCTCCTTATTAATGGTTCACCTCTCCTTTAAACTCGGAGTGACTTAAAATAGTGGTGCAATGTAATGAGCTCACCTACATGCCAGGCTGTCATGGTCAGCACAATTGAATGGTATCATAGGCTAGTTTTTTTGAGTAATGCGTGCTTATCAATTTGTAGATTAAATTTGTATATTATGTGATAAATTACTAATAAAAAATAAATACGTTAATTAATATTTAATTTATAATTCAGTCATGAATAACAATTTTATATAATCCGACTACTAATGAAAGTTAATGGAGAAAGGACATTGTACAAGCACCACATGGTTGGTCTCCCTTTGTGTTGCTTGTTTAATTGTTTACTCAATCCATGGCCCCCTCCTTTGGTTTTCAATAGTAACCAAATTATTTGATTACTCCCAACCTAACATTTAGATGTACCCTTTTGTTCAAACAAAAAAAAAAAAAAAAAAAAGAAAAAAAAAAGAACACTTAGATGTACCCTATGCACCTTCAAAACTTTTTATATCGGTTGTAACACGATAATGAGCATGTCTCAATCTCTCCTTACGTACTTTTGTTGTTGCACTTTCTTTTAGAACCTACTTCAAACTCTAGAAAAACACAAAATAAAAAATTTCCAAACATCGTCAAGAACAAAATTTTAGCTCTCGATGTTGTTCTCCTTGAAACAATGTGTTGCGGGTCCAAATCAGAGGTTGGAGCACAAATATGCAAGGGCTGAATTTTTTTTGTTTTAAGCCTCTTGAATTGCTCTTCACTCAACTTCACGATATGTTTTATTTGCTGTATGCTACAATTGAGGATATATCTTTCTTCACTCAACTAAATTACTGCATCGCAAAGCTTCTTCCGTTTGCCATCCAAAGAGCGTCTGTAAAGGCAAAACCTTCAGTAATGAAGATTGTGTTATCCCCCAGACAACGAGCTCAAACCACAGTCGAAGTTTCATCTTCGTTCGTAATTATAAAACCAATTGTAGTTGCAGAGTTCATAACTGAACCATCAAAGTTATTTTCAGGAGCCCTTTTGTAAAGTTTTCCATTTAGGGCTAGTTTGGTATTACTGTGTTTTAAAAAAAAAAAAATGTTTATGCTGTGTTATGAGAATAAACAGCTGTAAAATAAAGTTGTTGAGTATTTGGTAAACATTTTTTTTATAAAAGTGTTTTTAACAAAAAAAAAAAAAAAAAAAAAACAGTGTCTGAGTGTTTGGTAAATATTGCTGTGCTTTTATATAAATTGATATGAATATATTAAATGCCTAAAAATAATATGGTATTTAATGTGAGATAATAATTATTAAAGACAATAATGTAGGAGCAAATATTATAATTTTGTAAAATATGTAAGGGTATCCTTGCAATTTGCAAAATATTAATATTATTACTATTACTATTATTATTAATATTATCATTATCATTATTATTACTAGCATATGGGCACACACAAAATGTGAGATTTTATTTTATTTTATTTTTTTGAAATAGAAAGAGAGAGGAAGAGAGTGATAGAGAACGTGGGAGTGGGAAATTTTTTTTTGTTTTTTATTATTTTTATTTTAATTAGAGATATGTCAGGATTATATGTATAGGTGAAACTTTGATTATTTTAATTGCTTTATTTTTTTTATAAAAACTTTTGGACTAGCCATGCAATGAATGGTTGGTATAAGTGAGATGAGGATCCTCTTCGTGAGGAACTTAAGGATTCTCAAATCATGTATGTTTATCGTACATTATATGTTCATAAATTATTTACTTTTATTTAAAATTAAATATGAACAGTATCTAATGAAAGCTTATCTCACAATGTATGATGAATGGACACGATTTAAGGATCTCTACGATCCTCATTCGTATAAGTGTAGCTATTTATATTTTCTTTTGGCATTTCTATGATTTGAAAAATTAATATATTAAAATATAAAATAATAATTAGACACATTGGTTGGAGTGTAAATTTAACATGTAGATCACCAAATTGAAATTTGATGTTCAATATTTGACACCTTCGAAAAGGCTCAAATTTGAATTGTCAAAATTTAATTTGAAGGATGATATGGCAAGTTGAAAGTGATGTCATATTTCTTTTATTCCAATGAGTGTGTTAACTTACTATTTTATTATATATTGGTCACCACAACTATAGTTTTTAAGAAAAAGTAATTTAATATAGTTAAAAGTTCCAAACCTATTGGTGAATTATGGACCCCACACATTAAATAATAAATTGACTTCATTTTGTTTGTTGAAAAAAAAAAAAAAAAAAAAAAGAAACCGCTACAAAGCAAGTAGTCAAATAACTAGCTGTCATTTCAATTATGACATCTCCTTTTGAGAAACCATTGATGTCTTTTCCGTCTAATTGAACAATACTTGGGTATTCAAAGATTAGTAGGAATCTCTACTCAAAATTTCTCAAAATTGTTTGTTATCTATTTAGAGAACTTCGTTTTTATAATCAAAACCGTTTATATTATAAATCACCCTATAAAAATCGGCTCTGCAAAAAATCAATTAAAATTAAGATTGTTTAGTAATCAAACTGTTTAAAACAAATGAACAATATTGGTAAAAGCATTACGAACCGTCTATGTATTTGCTACAATAGATTGACTAAAAAAATCTTAGTTTTAATTTATTTTTTGCATAGATCTTCATATTATGATTCATAATATGAAGAGTTCTAATCATAAACACAAAACTCTATGACTCTTAAGAAGGAGTTCCTATTCATCTTTGAGTAGCCAAATATTATTTCGTCTAATTAACATCTCTAGAGATGCTCTAAGAGTTCCATTAAATATGATGATCATGAAATGGCGATGCCATGTACACTAGTAATATTCCCATGTTCTAAGGAGAAACCCTTACATTCACATGCCCTTATATTCCAAAATTCAGATGTTTGCTCAATTATAACTTGTTATTTTGGTCCATTAGTACACATACCTATTGGATCCTAAAAATTCTGTGGAAAATTCCTAGCTTTTTAGGCAGAAAAATGAAATTCTTAAAGTAACGCACACAAGACTTAGAACATCTTCAAATGAGATGTCAAAAAGTTCAAATTAACAATAAAATAAAATAAGACAACACACGTGTTTTCCAACCCAAATGCCCATTCTTATGTGGCATAACATGCATTAGCAAAAATCCCCTAGCTCTCAAATTTGACAATAGCTTTAAATATTTTTTTAATAATTTTTAAATGTTTTTTATTAATTTATTATTGATTTAAATATTTATTATAAGTGGTTGTTGGTTGACCATGCTTTTTATTGGTTTAAGGCGTTTATTATAATTTAAAATTTCACATATCGAATGCAGAAAAAAACTTTAAAAGAAGTACATCATACACTATTTTAAAATTGACATGATCTTACGATACCTAATATGATTCCAGTTATAAATAAGTCTCAGCCTGGATGGAGCCATCACTCGTAATCCAAAATAGTCATGATGTACTTTTGTTATTCAATTTTTAATTTGGAGAACAATAGCAGAAGAACGGACGACTATTTTGAAGTGCAAACGTTGAGATTGAAACCCTGAAAGTCACTGGTATAGCTAATAAGATCAAGTGATGATGGAACATGGAAAATGAGTCACGATTAAATAAAGATGGAGGTTCGATTTCTTTTCATCGTAACGAAACAAGACGTTTGTTTGGACAATCTATCAAATGTGAGGTTAGAAATGGGCTTATACAATATTATGTTTATTTTTACACTAGGGGAAGAGGAAGTTCGGCAAAACCACACAATAGGCAACCTAATTTGGTATCAAATTCACCATCCACGAGATTCGAACCTAAGATCTCTCACTTCCAAGGAAGAAGAATATTACCAGACCGTAGTACTAAGTGGCAGTAATAACATTGCTTTTGTAATAAAAATAAAAGCAATTGACGTAGTGCCACACACATACTTGAAGATTCGAAATCTAGATCAACTCCATGAGCATTTACTAAAATAAGGATGCCGAAAACGAAATAAACACAATATGAAACTAGAGATAAGTAGGGCTTGATTCTGGGTAGATTAGTGTTATAATTTTATATAGTTGAATAATAACACAGGATGGAACATGCCTTCTACCAGTATAATCATGCACAGAAGAATCATTTCAAGTTGCACAAATTCTAAATTGACTGATGCAAATATGTAATCACAATTTAAGAAAAAACTGATACACCTTACCGAGAAAAATGCTCGAGCTCTTATACTCCAAAATCAAAAGGAAACGGAAGAAGCAAGGAAGCGTAGCCACAACGCAAATTACGTTTTTCATCCACTAACCTGTATCAATTTTGCATTCAACAGTAATTCTAGTACGCAGGTAAGTTAGACACTAGCTATATCTCACGATGCTTAATATAAAGAAATCAGTTATAACAAAAATTGCGAAATCAAAGGACACAATAGTAAATGATGCCGTCATTTGATACACAAGAAGATCAATGCAAACGACACCATACAACAATCCCAAATTGCAAATGATTGGACTGATTAATCTTTGATCACTTTGTGTGGTTTATAATCTCTATTCTCTTCCATTAAGGCTAGATTGATCATGTTTCTGTTTTCCAAATCCCCTCTCTACCACATGAAAACTATACACTTCGCAGAAGTAGCCACTCCACCATGAACCAAATTTATGCAGAATCAAAGGGCTCCACAAAAGTAAAATTCGAAAAGAAAAAAAAAATGATGAAATAACGCACCCATTTTGCAAAAATTCATGCCAGACATTATTTTTTGGTAGTTACACATATTCTTCGATTCACATAAAAATTTACGAGGGTGTGACATTATCCTATTAACTACTAACTTGAATTATAAGAAAAAACAGGCAGTCAACAACATGAAACCTAAAAAACACACAAACTATATCCCACTGTGATGAACGAAACTCTACCTTGGTCTTCCCAATTGGATCAAGGGCACCATCTTCCTTCATCTCTACACTAAATCACAATTCAAACTCATCGTCAAGCTTCAGCTGCTCAGCTGCAGCCTCTTCCTCCTCATCATCGATCACAAAGTAAGGATTGTGCGCCTCCGGCTTGAACTTGTACCCCGTAAACACATAGAAAGCAAGCGTGGCCAACTCCGCAGCAACCACACTGGTCCAAAGGTACCGGTACGATGTGATGGTCTCCAATGCATAAACTACAACTCTTGTAAAGTAAATGTAGCATATAACCACAATGTAATACTGCCTGAACAGAGTCAGCTTCATCAAATTCACCGCAGCTTTCCCATCGGTCCTGGCCGCCTCCCTCAAGTTTTTAATAGACCACACAATCGGGAACAACACTGCGCAGCAGCAAACAACATCGACAAGCAGAAACACCTGCTTCCAAGTAACCCAATCATGCCCGAAAGGCCCGGTCTCGTCAATCACAACCTGCGCAATGTTAGCTATCACCTGAAGCGGAATCACAATCATCAACACCTTCTTCTCCTTATCTTGCAAAAAGGGTTTCAAAAACGACCACCCGGTTCCGATCAAAACAATTAAAGTAAACAATGTGACACCCTTTAAGAAGCTGAATATATAGAACAACACATCCCAGCCGTGAGCGCTACCGGTGCGCTTGATATACGACTTGTCCTCCGCCTCACAGAGCAAGTTAAAGGCCTTGAGAATTACGACAGCGAGCATAAAGAAATGGATTCTAAAAACGGTAAGTCGTTTTTCGTAAAGCACGAAAACCCAAAGTCCGGCGAGAGAGGCGTAGACTAAAGAGAACAGGAAGTAAATGCTAGGGAGAATGGTTTTACCGGCGGATAGGTAATCACGGCGGTCGTTCTTCCTCCCCTCGAGGTTGTACGACGCCGATTTGACGTCCATGGAGACCTTGAGCGGCTGGAGACAGTTGGCGAAGAGGAGGGTGTACTGATCGGCGTCGGTCTCGGAGAAGACGGTGGAGAATCGATCGCCGCCGTTCAGGGATTTGAAGGTGTAGACGGGCTTGACGAGGGTCGAATCGAGGGCGCAGCGGATTTCACGCTCCTCGAGCTGCTGGAAGACGTGGATCCAGGAATCGCGGGTGCAGAGGAAGAATCCGACTTTGGAGAGGTCCGGATCCGGTTGGGGAAGATCCAAGAGGAAGATGTTGGAGACGTTGAGCTCCAGGAGGCCCTTGTGGGTGAAGCCGAACTCATCGAAGGGGATGATTGGGCGCCAGTCGGACCGGATCGAGGAGAATCGGATCTCGGCGGAGCAGAGAGAGAAGAAGGCGAGAAGAGAGAAGAGGAGGAAAAGTGGGAATTGGCGAGGGGCGAACGACATCGTTTTGGGTCGGTTATGGGACTGCAAATCTCTGTGTGTGAACTGCTGAGATTTAATCGTCGAATGGAGAAGATGACTTGTCCTCTTGCTTTGTTTTCTTTTTCCCTTTTTTTTTTTTTTTTTTTTTCTTGTGAGATTCTATTTTCTTTCTTCTTCTTTTTTTTTTTTTTCCCTTTTGGTTGGGGTTTTTTTTTTGTTTAATTGCAATTAAGGACTCAGTTGAAGATGTGCTGTGACGAAGACGCTTTGAGAGAAAATATTTTTGAGATCTAAAAGCATTTAAGTGGTTCGTTCAAGAAGCATCAGTTACCTGCATTACTTCAAATGTTTTTTTATAATGACCTTATATTTTTGTTAGGAATTAGTTTAAAAAACATTCTCAAAAAATGTTTTCAGTTATTTAAAAACACTGTCCAAACGAGTCCTTACTTTGTTGCCTTAGTTGGTTTGATTTCTTGGTTTGAAGCTGGAGGTTAACATTCATTTGGGGATGCGTTATTGTCTGGTTAACCAAATTTGCGATTGTTGAGATTTCATTATAATTTTGATTGATTGGGATTTTCTGTTACTTGGTAGAATAAGTGACATGCATTGTCTAGTTAACACATAACACATGTTGCAGAATCTTGGATTATAAATAAAGTTTGTAAAACCTTGTTATGTTTTTAATTCGATAGTGTGCAACTCGTTCTATCGTGTGGTATGGAAGTCTGCATCCAAATTTTTAAGATGACAATATTTGTTACTCATTTCTCTCATTGTGACAGAGAAGTATAATCAAACTAAGACATGACTTTGAATGGGTTGATAGTTGATAATAATCCCTCTAGTATAGTGGATCACTTGGTGCATATATATTCAGGGGCGAATCTATTAAGAGACCCAGTGGTTCCGGGACTACCCGGAAGTTCGGTTAAGTGGTTGTGAGGGCCTCCGAGGACCACCCAAGTCTAGGCATGTAGTAAAGGGGGAGGAGCGTGGCTGCACATCGTTTCTGGTATTCTGCATCCTAGAAACCGGAGGAAGAAGAAGACTATGGTTGTGAGCAGGTCATATAATTAAAACAGTGCGGTCGATTAAATGGTTTGAAAAGACACCCTCCTTTGAGCCTATACTAAAGCCCGTTATTTGATATATAGTTTTTACCATTTTTTATTAATAAAAAAAAAAAAAAAAATTCAAACTTTCACATAGATCTGACTTTTCCAATTCCAATACTAACAACCCTAAGTGGCTATCCCATTCCCCAATTCCACCCGCTTCCTCCACGACCAGGTCCACGGACAACCAGTCAGCTGTCTTTTCTCCACCACCATTTAATCTCTTCATTTTTAAATTTAAGTAAATTTTTCGTTTTAGTCTAAATTAATCACGTAGAATGTTAAATTATAGTTATTGTTAATTTGTTATGATTTTTTTATATTGTTTGGATCATGTGTTGCTTAGTTCATTTATATTTTTTACTTCATCAATTGATATGGTTTTTTTATGTTTTGCTTAATTGATATGTGTAGAAATTAGGAGTATGAAACGATATTACAAGCGAAAATCATTAGAATATAAAACCTCGTCATAGGCAAATTTAGTCTTTATAGCTTGTAATGTTGTTTGTACACATATTATGAATGAAAAATTGTAATTTATCGTTTAATTTTTCAAAGTTATATTTCGTCCAATGTTTTAAAAAATGCTAGGCGCTAGTCGGGTGGCGGACAAGGACCTAGCACCTAGGCGGCCCTAGACGGATTTATGTAAATTTATTATATATTTTGTAAAAGTGTCTATTTACACTTAAAAAAAAAAACTATACTTGTATGGATAATAAAAAAATGACAAAATGCAAAAATAGAAGTAGAAGAATACACAAAGTACATCCATCCAACAAGTTTAATATTTAACAAACAGTAAGCATATAATCATAATGAGGAGTATTCTTGGATGGTAGATTAAATTCTTCTTGTTCATGATCCTTGCATTGGATTGGACATAGACTAAACTATTTAACGTTGTTGTATCTAGTTTATATCTTTGTTTTGTAAGTATCCTCTCAAAATTTCTCCAAGTCATTTCACAATTCGATGAACTTGTAGTCAATCCATCATTTGCAAATTAGGTACACCATTTCCACAAGTATACCACCTTGAAACTTAAAAACAAAAAAGCACACAATTAATAAAAATAAAAAGAAACCAAATCCGTCTAGGACCGCCTAGGCGCCGCCTACGACCGCCTAACTCTAAACCAATTTTTTGAAACGATTTGCCCTAAATTGGGGTGGGTCTTCACCACCTAGCGCTTAGGCCGATTTTTAGAACACTGATTTCGTCTAATATTTTTTGGAACATTTATATTGGGACCACCCAATATTAAAATCCTAGATCCGCCACATATATTGGTAGTTATTTACTGGAAAAATTATACGTAAGGTATACTTTTAGCTTTTACTTTTAAATTGAGACAAGACTTTCAAATTATTTCGAAAATAGACAATTTTTATGCATGTGTATGGGCGTTTTTTCTGTTAGTGTTTCAAGTAATGAAATTGCCCTTTCGTTTTCTTTTGAAATCGCGACTGATGGGAGAAACTTAGCTTAGATCTAGTTCTTCTCCGTCCAATTTTGTTTCGTTCTCCCTACTCTTTATTGCTTCCTTTGGATTCTTGATGGATTTGTTAGCTTATGATTTGAGTTTCGATATTTGAAGGTAAGTTTTGTTCCGATTTCACCTTTGTTGTTCGAATTTGTGTTTTGCTCTTCACTTTTTGTTCCAATTTAGTTTTGATTGAATTTATTTGCGATTAGTTTTGATTTAATTATTTGATTGTTTGGATGCTTTAAACTTTGCAGGTATGCTTTTTTTTCGCATTCAGATACTGAAATCCATCGTTGCATGCAGCTAACTCGATCGGGATGCTCATGGACCGATGGAGAGAAGAAGCCCTGTGGTGCACATGTTGCGGGTACTTGTCCCCAAACCCTACCCTGTAAGACATATTTGCTGGATTGTCACCGAGAATGTAGTCTACCTGCTTATTTGCCTTTAAGATTAGGGTTTCTGATGTGACTTAATTTTGAGGATCCACATGTTACCACTCCTCCATTTAAACTTAGATACATTGCATATGTTAGGAGGAGTGATGCTGATGTGACATATTGGAGATTGCTCTCACTTGCCTTGTAGAACTGCCGTCCTGTAATTAAGCGATATCGTTTTGGATATAAGCACAAAATTGATACAGAAGTATAATGAGATGATTCTATTAGAAATGTTTTTCGATGACATGTCAGTATGTTTTATTCACGACGATGATTGTATTGGTGTATTATCAATGACATATGGACGCTCTATGTATAATAAGAACGAACGTGCTTTCTATAAGTCGGACTTGTGATCCCAGGGTGGCTTACTACCGGAGGTATATTGGGCCTGAAAACTAGATGTGCCTGCAAGTAGAGAGCATATATAGTTGTCTAAATGTGATTTGTATAACTGGAATTCCTTTTCGTCTTTCCCCAAAAAGCTCTGCACAAAATTAAATTATTATAAGTTATTTGACCTTTAAGAGTTTATGGTTAGTGATTTTCACAAGCCTCATTTGGTCTTGTGTGCTTCATTTGTGAGTGTAAAAAAATTATAAGATAGTCAGTTTAGAGTGCAAACGGAGAAAAAAAATGAGTTACAAAAAGATTAAAACCTTGGAAGGAGAATTTAGTTCCAGGTCTCTTGTTGTAGAAATTAGAGAACAGGGTGTTTGAAAATAGAGAAAAGAAGCACAGAAAGAATAGATTGCATGAAAGGTTATCTTTCTCATTACTGTTGAACGTGTTAATATACTGATGTACAATAGAGTCCTAGTCTTAGTTACCTTTTTATTTCTAAAACAAATTAACAACTTTACATTTGAATTTAAAAATTAGATAGAATCCAGGGTCGAGTAGGATTGTTGTTTAACATCCTCCCGCAAACCGAGCATTGGAGGATGAACCAGTTTGGAAGACAGTAGCAGGTGGCTCGCCTTGAGCAGTACTTTGGTCAGTAACTCTGCCGGTTGATCAACTGATGGTAGAAAACGAACCTGATGACTTCCCAACTCAACACGTTCACAAACAAAATGGTAGTCAAGCTGTGTCGGGTACGTGCATGGAACACAGAGTTAGCTGCCACGTAGGTCGTGCTTAAATTATCGCAGTAAAGATAAACAAGGAAAAGAGTTGAAATCCCCAATTCGTGTTGCATGACTTCCTTCATGGTTCCACACTCGCAGGTGGGGATGGCGTGTAATGCATCACGATCGTCCCAAAGCCCCTTGAGTTTGGTGTAGTAGGCGATAATGCTCATTCCATATTGAGTGCAGTCGTGGATTGCTTGCTCAATGTGAAGATATGAACGTTGTTGATACGGGAGTTGCATTCCTTCAGTTTAATTATTCCAAATGTCAGCGACCACTCCATTGTTATTGAAAGTCAAGAGTGGCTATTTGGAACTATTAATTAGGTTGATTATTAGGGTGTAGTTATCACCTTACTTCTAGTCATATCTTACAAAGATATTGTATCTTCTTTTTTTTCCATACTTATAGGGTGGTTATAGCTTTTTTTTGCTTTACCCCTCAACTTACCTTTCTGCTCTTTGTTTTATGGAGCTGCCGTGTAGGAGTGTTTCAAAGGTGATTAGTGTGTTGATCACTTCTTGCCCTATATATCTTGTATCCTTGTGTGGTTGTTTCCTCATGAATCATAATACAAACAAACACTTAAATCTCAACATGGTATCAGAGCAGGAATAACGTGTCTCTGTGATACTTGTTACTCTGTTCTTCAAGCATTCTTCCATGGTTGATGAAAACCCTATTCTCGAGTCCGACGCTGATAGCTCACTTGGAGCTGGTCACCAATATCAACCGGAGATTGGTGTAAATCCAAATCAAGGGTTGAGTTCTATGCCTCTAAATGAGTTCAACAGGGCAATTTCCCTTCCCCTAGGAGGAAGATCAAAGCTAGGGTTCATAAATGGAAGTATTGAAGCTCCTAATGCTTCCTCTTCCACTTATGAATCTTGGCTCAACAAAGATTAGTTGGTCATGTCCTAGCTCCTCAACTCCATGGAGCGTAAGATAGCTGAAATATTCAGCTACTCTGAGTCATCTCTCCAGCTATGGAAGTTCGTGCAAGAAATGTGTGGAAATCAAAATAATGCAGCCCATGTGTTTCAGCTTAAAAAAGATATCGCAAGCAAGCAACAAGATGGAAAACCTTTTGTTTAGCTTTTTGGAAGTCTTAAAGGTATGTGAAATGAGTTGGAGGTATACCGTCCATTTACAACAGACTTAACCCTACTTCTTAAAAGGGCTGAAGAAGACAAAAATTTTCTAGCTTCTTTCAAGTTTGGGGTCGGAGTATGAGGATCTGCGCAGCCACATTGTCATGAATCCAGAACTTCCCACGTTTGTCAATATTTGTACAACAATTCAAAGGGAAGAAGTGAGGAAAAAGGTTACGAACGCTGGTACCACAATGACTCATTCGGAAGCTAGAGCTTATTTTTCTAGTGATAAGAAATACTTCCCCAGTGATAAGAAGTACAAGGGAAGAAATCCTCATCTCAAATGCAAACATTGTGATGCCACCGGATACGTGAGGGATCATTGTTGGATTCTTCATCCTGAGCTCAAACTAGACTTCATGAAACATGAAAGGTTTATTCAGAAGAAGCCTTAGTTTCCTAGTTACAAAGCTAATCATGTCTAATCCACGTCAACTAGAGGCTCAGAGGATCTTCTGAATTTTACCTCCAATCCCACCACACTCATAAATGAGTTCGCTGCGTACCTTCAAATGAAGAAGGAAGTCTCTGGGAGTGATGAGGCTACTACCTCAGGAAATGGCAACTCAACTACTTTGTTGGGAAAGTTTGCAGGCTTTCTAGCTGACTCGAAAAAGCTCACACAAGACAACATGCAAGGTATATTGACAGCCTTCAAAACTGCTTTAAATATAAATCAATTGCATGATTTGTGGGTCATAGATTCCGGAGCCTCAAATCACATGACAAACCAATTCTACAAGCTCCATGATTTTAAAAAACTTCCTACACCTTCACATGTTTATGTTGCTAATGGGGAGGGAGCTAAAGTGTTAGGTATGGGAAAGATACAACCACTGTCTGACAATATAGAGTCTAAAGCCTTGTACGTTCCGTTATTTCCTTTCAACTTCTTTTAGTTGGAAAAATCACACATACCTTAAATTGTTCAGTTACTTTCTCCCCTTACACTGTCATTTTTTAAGACTGTATCACCAAGAAGAAGATTGGTGAAGGTTTTTTCTTGGATGGTCTCTATTACCTATCCAAGGAGACCTCATTTCTCAAGGGATTTCAAGTCAAGTCTAACCTAATTCAAGACCAAAACCTTTGGCATCAAAGACTAACTCATCCATCTGAGTCCGTTTTGTCAAGATTGTTTCCAAATATATGTAAAGAAGTAATCCAGTGTGATAGTTGTCATTTTTGTAAATCCACTAGGTTACCTTTTGGTTCATCCTTAAATAGGACCAAACAAGTTTTGAACTTGTTCATTCGGATGTATGGGGACCATTTTTTGAATCTTTTGATGGGTATAAGTATTTTGTAACTTTCATAGAGGATTTCTCGAGTGCTAGGCACCTTCCTTCAAGGCTTCAAGATTATGTGACTTATTCTACCGGGCATCCAATCAATGGTTTCATGTCCTACCAGAAAGTTTCTCAATCTTATGCTGCCTATTTGAAAACCATCACTAGTCACTATGAGCCTCAAATCTTTCCAGAAGCAAGCTGCCAAGAAGTTTGGAGAAATACCATGGAGGAAGAACTTCATGCTCTCACTAATCACAACACCTGGAGTGTAGTTAGACTTCTACTAGAAAAAAGGGCAGTTGGTAGTAAGTGGATCTACAAGATCAAATTCCACTCAGATGGATCGATTGAAAGACACAAAGCTAGGTTGGTGGCTAAATGATTCGCTCAAACATTTGTCGTGGACTACAAGGAAACATTCGCTCCAATTGCCAAGATGAAAATTGTGAGGGTGTTATTGTCTGTTGCTGTGAATAAAGGATGGTCTCTTTACCAAATAGATGCTAAGAATGCATTCTTACATGGCAACAGATAATAAGCCTGGCATGGTAGCTTCATGTAGACCTCATTGTATTGAAGATGAGGTCTACATGAAGCTACCATCGGGACATCCTCAATACAATGAGCCTGGCATGGTGTGTAGGTTGCATAAATCCATTTATGGATTAAAAAAATCCCCAAGAGCTTGGTATGCCAAGCTCAGTTCGGTTCTTGAAGAAGTTGGTTTTCAAAGAAGTCATGCAGACTCATCCATGTTTGTTCAAACAAGAATGGTTGGAAAACTTGTAGTGTTTGATCTATGTTGATGACTTAATAATCACAAGGGATAATGCTGATGAAATTAGAAACCTCAAGGTCTCCTACAACAGCAGTTATCCATCAAAGATCTTGGAAGGTTAAAATATTTTCTGGGGATAGAAATGGCCTCATCAAGTAAATGGTTATTTCTTAACCAAAAGAAATATATCCTCGATCTTCTCACGGAATCAAACATGAGGGATACCAATCCAGTTCAAACTCCTATTGACAGCAAACTCAAGCTTAACTTGGAAGACAAACTGCTGCCTAATATTGGTTACTATCAACGGCTTGTTAGTAAGTTAATTTATTTAACTATCACAAGACTAGACATTACCTTTGCAGTAAGCTTAGCTAGTCAGTTCATGCATGCACCTACAATAGAACACTTCAACATCATTAAGAGAATACTTCGTTATCTCAAATGATCAATTGGAAGAGGAATTCTCATGAAAAAAAATTATAAGACTCAAGTTATTAGTTATTGTGATGTTGAGTGGGCAGGAAACCAAATAGATCGAAAGTCTACCACAGGGTATTGCACATTTGTGGGAGGCAATCTGGTAACATGGAAGAGTAAGAAGCAAAGTGTCATTGCAAGATCTAGTGCAGAAGCTGAGTATAGATTGATGGTATCCACATCATGTGAATTAATATAGCTTAAGGGTTTTTTGAGTGATTTGGGGCTCCAAACAAGGCAACCTATGTCAATGTACTATGATAGTCAAGTTACAATGCATATAACATCCAATCCAGTGTTCCATGAACGAACAAAACATATTGAGGTTGATTGTCACTATGTCCGTGCTCAGGTGCAAGCTCAAGTGATTCAAACTCAATACACAAGGAGTGCTGATCAGTTAGCTGACATCTTCACCAAACCATTACCTCCAAATCAGTTTAAACTTCTTCTATCCAAGCTCGGTTCCATCAACATTCTGGACCCAGCTTGAGAGGGAGTATTGAAAGTCAAGAGTGGGTATTTGGAACTATTGGTTAGGTTGATTAGTAGGGTGTAGTTGTCACCTTACTTCTAGTCATATCTTGTAAAGATATTGTATCTTCTTTTCCATACTTATAGGGTGGTTATAACCTTTATTGCTTTACCCCTCACCTTACTTTTCTGCTCCTTGTTTTATGGAGTTGCCGTGTAGAAGTGTTTCAAGGGTGATCAATGTGTTGATCACTCCTTGCCCTATATATCTTGTATCCTTGTGTGGTTGTTTCCTCATGAATCATAATACAAAAAAACACTTAAATCTCAACACTTGTAGATCACACTTGCATGAATGTCTTGCAAGATTGAATTTATCAACCATGATTTGACAAGATTGTTGCAACGATTCCACTATTGCAGTTCAGAGGCGGAGGATTTTGGTTGGTCTGCTGATAGTACCATCAATAAAGCTCTCTTTGTTCTTGGCACTTAGGGCTATTATCCTAGCATGACTCCAAGTGTCGTAGTTTTCTTCATTCAGTAGCTACGGAACGAAGATGGCACCCAATTGGTCTGAATGGTGCAGCAGGTACATCGGATGATTTGGATCATCGTGTGGGTTTGCCTCAAGCTTGGTTGAGGGCTTTTTTGTTTTGGTAGGTTTAGCCATAGAGAACGGCTAGGGTTTGTTAAGCGGAAGGTTGATGTAGACAGTAGGTTACCAGGAGCGTTACTGCTCTGATGCCATATTGAAACTGGAATATTTTGTGTATATTACCACGTTGAAATTGGTACAAGAGTTACATATTATACAGGAAACAATCTTCATCCTATGAATTAGCCTATCCAATATCCTTCCTTTCCTACATTCTTATAATCAAGGATAAATTACAATATACAGATTAAGGAAATCAATCCCAACTCATTCATTATTCTCAACAAACATGTATCTAGATTATGATTCCCAACAACTTAAAATTAATTTATTCACAAAAGCTAACAAACATGCACACAAGAGATTTAACATAATAGACTGAAGATGATTAGAAACTAAAAATATAAAAATAGAATAAACTAAAAATAATTAAATACAAATGGAATTGGAATAAGATTTGAAACAACGAGAAGATGGGTTAAGGTTTCAGTATCCACCACTAATCACCTTCACAAAGCAATGAACACACAATGCTATAAAATAGATTGAGATGCTCATGTTTGTGAGAAATTTTTCATTGTGACAGGAACACAAATGGTACACTACGTATTTTTATATAAGTGGTGAGAAATTTTACTTTTTAAGTTATTAACTATTAACACACATATCCCATCATTTGCATAGTAACACATGGTGAACCACCCCGTATTCCGGTCACATTGAAAAATCTCTTCATGTTTGTGAACCCAAAGGCATGGTATATATCTACTCTTTAAGCTATTGATTCCACTAAGTAACGAATTAGGCATGGTATCTACTCAAATCCTTTTCATTCTTGAAATATTTAGCATGGTATCTACTAAGTTGCACTTTGAGAAATCATGATAAAATGAAAATTGACCAACGCAAAGTCTAGAACAAGGTATCTATTCTGGTTTTTCATGATAATTAATTCCAAGAACTTGGCAATAGTTCTTTTGTCACTTGACAGAGGCACAAGACTTAGTCATCCAAATTTACCTATGTAACAAACTCAACACAAGGGATGATTATGGAAATCAAGCATAAGGAACATATGTAATGAGTGAGTGAAATATAATATGACATATATCTATAAACATCATCAAATCCCTTTATAACAAAAGCGTAATCGAAATTTTTAAGAAAACAGGACTAGGGCTTCAACCGTGCCCTAACTAATTAAGGTACTTAGGGCTCGTTTGGATGTGCTTTTAAAATGATTGAAAACACTTTTAAAAAAAATATTTTTGAATTCCAAAACCACTTGAAGTGCTTTCTGCAAGAAGCATCAGTTATGTGCTTCTTCTGGAAAACACTTCAAGTATTTTTCCAAGATTTACTTGCATTTTTACTAAAGATTGATCTAAAAATATTTTCACCAAAAACACTTTTAATCATTTTAAAAGTACATCCAAACGAGTTTTTAGTTACTCATAATGAAATTTGATAGCAAAAACATTAACAAGAAATAAAAAGAGGAAGAAAGAAAAACTCTGACGGTAACCATGGCTGCCTCCTTATTCATGAAATTACTCCTCCAAAACCCTTTCAAGTCGTGAGCCTTTATTCTCCTTTAACGGCCTTAATATTTCATTTATTTCAGACTTTATTTGGACTCTAGCCTCTTTTCAGCTATATTAAGTCCCAAGAAAATGGGACTTTTATCCCTCCTTTAATCTGCCACATTGAAACTTAATTGTAGAAAATATTAGATTTGCGCGCAGCTTGACCTTCATGTACTAAAACTGTCAAAATGTTCTCTAAAAAATGATATTTACGATCCGTAAAATTCTAAAGAAAATAGGCATCCGTAACTTTCCAAGCATGTATGACTTATTTCCTCATTCTTCCCGAATTAGTATAGTTTATTCCACGAAGCCAGCTGATCTGTGCAGGCTGTGCTGATGACATAAGATTTGTAAAAGCCTTTTTAGTCTCAATGCTTTCTTTTTAACTCCTTTTCCACTCTATGCTTGTTACAATGTTCAAAACACAAATAGAATGTAAAACCTATATAAAAGAGTAAAACAAAGATGTAAACAAGGAGAATTAATATGGATACAATGATGAATTTATAAGCACAACATGCAGCACCTCCAAATGAATAGCTTCATTTTAATTGGGACCTCCAACTGCCAGATTTACTTCCATATATGGTTTCTAGATTGAGTTGCGCAATTAACCCCATTCCTTTTTTCTTTAACCCTCAATTTCGCATTAAATCCATGGCAGCCACGTATCCCGTTTTGACTGTATATTCCCCATTTTTTATGTAGTGTCAGATTAAGCGATCATTACATCCCGGGCTGCTATTTGGTATCCCCAAGATCATATCTGCCTCATCCTCTTCGAAGCATTGCAACACATGTTCTATAATTTAGCATTGTTTGGATGATTGGAGTTTCGGTTTATCAATATAAGGAATTAGCACAAGTTAAGGAGCTCTTGATGTTTGCTTGTATTCTTGGATCTCTCAGATTTCTCCAACTTTCAAAGGTGTGAAAGGAACTTCATCAGATTTTCCCAACTGCAAGAGCTAACAAATTATCCCCTTTTTTCATGCAAACCAAGGGATTAAAGCCTGAAAGGCAGGCTAAATTTCAGCACCATCAACTGCTTGCATATTTCCTGCACTTAATTTGGCAAAATTAGTTGTAGTTTTCTCATGCAGATGCAGTTACGTCCATTGACTATTGACTAAGGTAGTGAGCCCACCCCCCTTGCACCTGATGTCCAATCACCCTCCTAATAGATTATAATAGTTTACAATAGAATACCATCTAGCAAAAAAAACTATTGTCTCAATGCAAAGAGCTAGTTCATGCAAACGCCACCAAAAACGAATGGAAAATCAAATTATTATCTTCATTCTATTAGATATATTGTTCGTTCACAGGATTCTTCAAAATGAGATATGACCTAGAATATTAGTTCACCAGAGGCACAACTAAGTAGCGGCAGATGCAAGACTCTATCCTCATTGATCTTAACAATAGCACAGCAAATCTATTTTTTTTTCTTTCCTCCAATTTCTTCGATGACCCATTTCGTCGAGCACTCATACCACTGTGTGTTTAGCGTACATTCCTGTCATTTAGTGCTCTTTTATTTGTGTCTTTAGTCAATATTATTATAGTCAATAAAACAATATGCATGTGTAGTTTATAAGACGATCGGAGAAGGTAGAGAGGGGCACGTGCCCCCTGGCCCTTTCATTAGATTCGCCACTGCCTAGAGCCTTATAACGAGTGATATATCATCCTCTCAAATTTACAAACAAATTCCCTTTTGTAATGAGATAGAATTTTCATCGTAATAAACATACTGTAACTTCCACAAATCGCCAGGTTCAACGTGCGTAAAGGATATGTGCTGCCGTTGAACTGTAGCATGGCCGTGACATAGTACTTGAACCAAAGCATGTTTCTCGAACTACATGGGTATGGTAATGAACAAAGTAGTAGCATACATCTTTCAATTTTGTAGTTTTGGACAAACACTGGAGCTGGGATTTGCAATGGAACCTGCAGATAAACGAATTGCTAGAAATCAGGAATATATATCTCCATTGATCACATAATATATAAGCTGTACAAACTTACATATCTCAGTAAAACATGGTTGTTTAGAGACTGGATCCTCTTCAAATGGTGGTGGAACTTGGCCATACACCATTTCACAGCTCATATCTTCGAAATCTGCAGAAGGAAATCCAATTCAGAAAGCTACTTTTTCACTTGGAACGTATTCGAATTCGTATAGAGATTTCAGCCTTATATCCCAAATTTTGAGGATAATTGCAATCGGAAGAATTAGACATACTTGGAATCATGGTTAAGGGAAGTCCGAATTCATTGGTGAAGAAATCTTGTGTAGGAAACTTGCACATATTCACACACATTCCAACACACCCGCTGTTCTCCAGGTACCTAGATAAGCAAGACTGTTAAAGTCAGAAAACCAGTTTTTGCTTCACCACATTAGTTTTAATCTGTACACATACATTGCAGTTCTCCAAAATGAAAAACTGGTATGTGTTTTTCCATCGAGATTCTAATCTAATCTAAACTACGAAGAAGTAGATTCAAATTGGGTTCAGAAATGAAGAGTACATTGCTCTAGCCAATTTGGCTATGCCCGTGTCTCCAACTGATGTGCATTTTAATTAACTTGAAAACAATTTATATTCTAATTTCAATTAGTACATAATGAAATATGAAAGAATACCACCTGCATTTCTTTATGTGAACTCCACTTCTTTGCTTCACCCCATCTATCTCAACTTCTACAACCTGGTAGTTGCCCATAAATTAGTATATGTACACTCATGCTATATATAGAGTCTGGTAAAACAGTATAATCACCTCAGAAGGCCCAACCAACCAGTGGAAGAAAGGCACAGTCAACGCAGCATTGAACTCAGCTGCCCATTTTGTTGGTGGAAATAGTTTCTTAAACTGCAAGAACAACAGGTTAATAGTTAATTACCTACTGATAACGATCTTATAACAATTGTGATTAGATTAAATTGCACTCACACATGAACTTTGAGCACTTAATTACACTGCCTAATGTGGTTAATCATATATGCTTGTTCAATAATGTGGACAACAAATTGAACTAAACAAACCAAACCCGATCCCCTTCACATGGAGACTGGCATGTGGTGTGAATATACAATATAATATGTCCAGATGACATGGTTGATATATTATGGGCCTAAGGTACAGTGTTAATAAATATATACACGTGTTATAATATGAGTGAATTTGTAACGCCATATAATTAACAATGCCGTCACACTAAAAATTTATACCCAACTATCAAAATTTTGAAGGCAAATGATCATGTTAATTAATGGATATGATCATCCCACAGTAAATTAATCACTAAAACATTCAAATTAATGAGATATAGACCGACATTAGAGGACTGAAAATGTTGCATTAGTTCACCTGCTCTGGCGCACCTGGGGGCAGCATAGACAAAAGCACTTCTCGAACCACCTTCTGCTGCTGACTCCGAGACCTCCCCTGCATCACTCTCTTGGACACATCCACAAAGCTCTCGTAGTCATATTCCCACCACGCCTTCTCCTTCGTCTCAGTTCTCGGTTTCGCGGGAGCTGCAAACTTCATCATTTTCCGAGCAAACAGAGTCATGAATCCCCTCTCGAAAAACCCATCGTTGTACTTGGTCTTTTGCCCCATTGGAGCCGGCTCTCCCGATGGTTCTGCAATACCACATCGTACGGAGCAACCAGAAACACTCGGTTTACATAACGATAAGTGTTTGGGTGTTGTAAATTGGACAGTTTGAAAGCTTAGAACCACCATGAAATTAATCACTTTAGTTCTGTTGGTACAAAGAAAAGAAATGGAAACCGAAACTCAGAAGGGCAACATGACACAGAGTTTTAATGGGACTGGTTTTTAGTTCATACAATTTACCTGAATAGATTTCTGGTTGAGTTTTCCTCTGTTTTCGTGACAAAAAATTATGGCCACACATACCCTTTTTTGGAAAGAAATTTATGTGTTTTTATCCGTTCCTATTTATTGGTCCCTCTGTTTTGTCAAATTATTAGCAAAACCAGTTTAGCATGATTTTTTTATTTATTTTTAATATAACCGATAATCTAAACTACACTTAAGTTACGAAAATAAATTTTAAATTCGGATGCAAAAGAGCGAACACAATACCTTAACCAAGTGACCTATGTGTTAATATCTCAAGGTTGAATATGCTATCACATTGAGGGTATTATTTGTAGATCCAGTGCAGACAAGTAGGTTGAGAACTGTTTGGCTGGTCCCGGATTTATGAGGTTCTAGAGGACCGGAGAATTGATAATAATAGCTTTGGTGGGTGGATTTGAGGTCAAAGCACACGCCACGCTTTTGAGCCTAAAATCCTAGACATTGGCAGATAAGATTGGGTCTGCTGGCTGGCTTGGGCCCTGGCAAGTTCATGACGTTCGAAAATAGTTGATTGTGGGGGATGGCAGGGCCCTGTCCAAGGTCTTAGCTTTGGCGCAAGTAGAGGCGTGTAAGGGGCGCGTTAGCATCCCTTTCTCCATTCATAGCGAGATTCGATCTTCAATAGGGGGCACGTTAGCACTACTGTAAAAAAAATGGAGAGCTAACGCGTGCCCAACACAATCAAAAAATATAGAACCCCTGCATATGAGCCTCACATTACTAATTGTCAACTTCTGTGTTTTTTTTAGCGCAACAGCACATCAACTTGAGCCCACCATTTTTGCCCAATATAAATGAATGGTTTTAGGCCCAATAAAAGAACTGCAGGTCTGATGAATAGTCCAATTAAACCGTACCTTTTTATGATTGCAAAGGAACAATTCTATCGGGGTGCACAAAATTCTCGAGAGTTTGCAATAGGATGTGATATCCACACACATTTTTAATTTTCGGCTGTCGAATTAGATGAATTGAAGAAGATCAATGAATATAAATTATGTAAAATGAGATGTGTGGATAGCACATCCCCTTGCAATTTGTTGAGCAATTGGTGGCGTTGTCAAAATATGCTCGAGCCATATTGCCGAGTTCTTGACCTCTTCCAAGCAACGGTGTTGAGGCATGTCGAGCATAACCCCTCTCGACATTTGCTGAGTAGGTATATTAACGAATCTTTGGTGGACACTCTCAAATCTCGTATGATAGGGTTCTTGGAGGACCTTCCAAACCATTTTCCCGTCTTCTATAGGGTGATCTCGGCACCCAGTTGGTCTCCTAATGCATACATCCTTGGGTGCACGTCCTTCTCCATCATGTTATTAATGAATTTTTAACGACACATGTTATATATAATCAAAACCGTTAATTTTTTAAAATTATATCTAAAAATCACCTCTTTACAAAATAATAATAATAATAATAATAATAATAATAATAATAATAATCAAATTGTTGACTGTTTAATAATCCTTAGGTGCAGCACCAAAGTACTGTTAACGAAGAGATGTCTATTGGCTGCACTATTACGCAAGCCCAAACCCTATTGGAGTAAATGCTATGCAGAACTGCATAAACTGCACCCGAAACTGGCATCTCATGATACCCAATTTTGCCTGCAATGGTGATAAAAAGTCAACGTTTTTTTCTTAATGCATAAACATAAAATGTGAGGATACTTTTTACCCAAAAATAAACATGGGGAAATTATCTTGATTTTCATATTATCTCAAAGCATTGGGAAGGAAGAAACAGTGTATGATAAAATCTATGACCTATATATATACATGTATACATATATACATATGTGTGTGTATGTGTATTTAAACACTGATTTCTGTGTTGCAGTGTGCATAAGTGCATTCCCATCCAAACTTGAACTGTGGTTTGGAATCTCATTGAGCTCCATTACTACAGGTGAAAGCCATAGGTCTGCATGCAGTTTGACTATTTAGTTTTCATTTATGCACGGTTTGATGGATAGTAGTTGGGAAACAGAAAGAAATTGTAATGGAAGGACCATGCATATATGGCCATAATGGCCTGTCATATTTCTTACAGATAACTAGCTTTTATACTCTCATTGATTAAGAAGGATGAATATAATATTGGAGGGTAGGTGCTACAGAGAGGCTAATTATTATTTTTTCCTCAAAATTAGTGGCAGGGGGAGGGAATTGACTTCTTTGCACTTCATTTCTGTGACAGATAAACTGTTGCTAGCTACAGTTGACATTTGTCTTTCAATTTTGAATGATGCTTCTTCTTCCATCTTCTGATTTTCTTCGACCTTAAAGGTCTGGTTTGGTACTTAACTAGCCTTCTTCTATTCTTTATATTAGTTTTATCTAAAGGAGAAGTTTTTTAATGTAACTGTCACGCTGTTACTATACTTAATTTTATGAAATTTCAATATTATCGTTTACTTATATTCTAACACATGAATTAATCTCAGCGGTGTGACCACCACAATAGTTATGCATTGTTATTTTAAGTCCCACAATTACCAATTCCTACGTAGTCATTCAAAGATTGAACAATAGAGTCATACATAAATATTTTTTACTTCAATTCACTACCTACATTACAATCTTTTATCACTATTTTGCAGTAGGCCAGTTTCACTATGTCTCACACTACGAGTTATAATTGTAGAGCCTGCGGACGTTAATGGGAGAGCTTATACTTTCATATCTCCATCAAGTAACCGCTCTGCTATTATCATATTACCAGCTTCTGTGGGGTGATATGCATCCCAAAACACGTATTTCGATCGATCGTCACACAATGCAGAGCTTCTGTTTGCGTCACGGCTCTTGAAGCAAACAAACAGCGGAAAGTACCCTCCACAGCATGGTTCATTTACATTGGCACACCCTAGAAATACCAAATTCAAAAACCAAAAGATAAAAACTAAACCGAATGCACTTTATCATATAGTAAAAATAGATAAAAGGTAGGTCTCTTTAAACCCTGGCTACCAACTTACCATATTGATGATAGTTTACTATAATCTTCATGAAGATATCAAAGGAGTTTGCATAGAGAAAGATCGCTTCAGGACCCAGCTCTTGATTAAGTTGATCTAAAACCCCATTAAGTTTCATATTGTAACCTTGGATTATTTCATTCACCTCAGCAAAACACCGTCCACTCAAACTGATGGCACGAATAAATGGTATGCATCCTAGGGGTCCAATCCCTGCCACAACGAACTTTCTAGCTCCCAGCTCGTGCAGTCGCTTTACAAATCAAAATATTATGGTTAATTAGAGTTGTTGGGGGTAATTTATTAAGCTTTTGTCATTATATTAGACAAACAAGTTATTGATCCACTACTAACCGTATTGATATTGTCCTTTAATCTGCATCTTACGATATGTGTGGTGGTTAATCACAAAATGTATTGATGTCATTAGAAGTTGAACCACTCAATATAACTCATATTTTAAATTTGTCAATAATTCGATGTGAAATTCTTGTATTCTTTAACAGTTCAATTAGGTGATTGGTTAAAAGACGGTACCTTAAGCTTTATGGTCAAGACTCAAGTTAGAGACCATGAATCTTGGAACATGGCCTTATCATCACCAAAGAATGGTATGGATGGTTGGAAATAGTTGAGAACATCATTGAATCCAATTGCGACCGAGAAGGTTGTCTTCTTCAAGAATTCCATTGTATTATTTTCTCCCATTGTTTTCACCATGTTATCTCTGCTTTCCTCAAAATTATTCACTTGCTCACGCAGGGGAACTCTTCCGATCTGTACACAATAATTTCAGAATATCTAAAATAAAAAATGGTATATATTGTGATTAGTGCTAATTAAGTACTACTTACAAACAAAACTCCTGTTTCATCCAATATTCCACAGCTCCAGAAGCATAATTAATTCCTCTGAGGGTTGAGTTGGCTTGAGTGTTTGGGGTTAGATAAGGTGGAGGAAATGACCTGATGGCACCATGCAATTAAGCTAAAATTAGTGCTAAAATTGGTAATTAACTATGAATATGACAGTCAATAAACACCAATTTAAAAGTCAATTTTATTAAACTTCTGGGTCCTGTGAAAATAACTCTTTGTAATCGATGGCGACTGCATTATCATGTGCCACACTGAAATGAATAGCAAAAACTTATGTGACCCAATTTAATATATACTTATGCAGTCTGATTAGACTCCACTTAATAGATTATTACTGAAACTCATTGAGCTGATCTATAAAACGACAGCTTCGTCTATAAATTTGAACTCAGAATTTCTTTAATAAAATTATGACTGGACGACACTAAATCAAAGATCATTCTCACTACATTAAATGACCGAAGTTCGGATCCGGGATATTAGCAATTAAGTTATGAGTGATATATACTATGACAGCTACCAAAACCAGTTAGCTGTGGAAATATTCCTTCCCAAAACTGAAATTTCTAAAACTAGTAACCGTACCTCCAACTTCAAAACCCTGTTAACTGAGTAGTTCTACCATGTGAGGCTAAGGTGGTGGGATCAGATCAACATTTAGTGCATTTACCTACAATGTCCGATATGGTTCGACCATTTGTGAATCGACCGGTTGGTCGACCACCAGAAGGCTTGAAATCTATGCCATAAGGAGGAGAAGCAGCCTTTGAGAGTGTGAAAATGTAGTCATTGTTTCCAGAATGGAAATGCATTGAAAAGCACAACAATGTTTGAGCAGATTACATACAGAAGAAGAAAGTAAGAAATCTTAAGGCCCTCCGTTTTTCATTATTGTAGCAAGTTGTAATTAAGTTTCACTTTCATGGTTATTATAGACGCATTATTATTATTATTATTTTTTTTTGTTGAAAGATAGAATTTTATTGAATTAAATACGAATAGCTATATTTGCATTTTATGCTAAAATATTAAAAAGAAATTTTGGACCCAACTCATCTAAGCCAAATCTCCCGCAATGCTTAACGACGTACGCCCCCATCGAATGGGCTGCACGATTGGATTGCCGAGGGGTAAAGCAGAACCTTACCAACTGGCCTTTTTTAGGAAAGATTTCTTGTCAAAAATTTACCACACAACAAACGTCTATCGCACGAAATGTCCACTTTTTAACCACATATCAAACGTCTACTGGACTTAGAATGCCATTAGAATAGTGCATTGGTTTCATGAAAGTTTCTCTTCATTGAAGTCACATGATTACTGAACAGGTGTCATGTTCGCACGACTTAATATTTGGAATTGATCATGACCTGCTAGCCACGGACCATGGTGGGTTCACAATAATTTTTTCAGTTCGATTGATTTGGTGGGCTCTTACCGACTCTGTGCTGCCGAGAAGTGAAGTAACTAAACTAAATCCGCTTCCAAACGGTGACAAGATTCTGCATTGGAATTATTATGAATTTTTTATAATGATTTCGTATAGTTTGATTCAAGAGCTGGGACTATGCAGGGTCCCATTAATCGTTTACTTCTCCTCATTTGGAATACTGAGAATTGAGTCTATTGAAGATCTGATGCTGCAAGCAATGCTAATTGCTAAAAAAAGGTCCATGTATGATGTAATGTAAGTTTTGTTAATTAAGAGAAGGATAATGTTAGGGAGATTAAATTTTGTTATCAAATGTTGTAAACTAAATGATATGATTGTTGATGATTGGATTGTTACTTAAGTGTTGATTAACGTGCTTATTTCCTATTAGTGACATATCATTTGATTTGTAAATTTGGTTTAGAAATTTGGTCTGTCCAGCGTTAAGTTGAGAATGAAGATTTTTTTCCTTACGGGTAATGAAAGAAGTATGTCCATTTTGTTCTTACTCTACAAATGTTGATTCCAACCACATGGTTACCTTCTCCAAGTCCAACTTCCATTCCTTTAAACTTGGGTACTGCATGTTCATAGGTTTATAATGCTCCAAATCCTAAGAAGACACTACAAGCTACTCCCATTCACAAAAAAATTGGATTAAGCATTCTTTATTTATCTAGATTTTCCAAAATTGACTCTCCATTAGACTTTAAGAAAAAACTCTGTTGATCTAGTCAGTTGATCAGTTAAAGATTCTGTTGAAAATGGACTGTGTTAATTGCGGATGATTTCTCAAAACCTAATCAACCAAATACTTCGGTTCGATTATTATTATTTTATTGTCAAAATAGTTCGGTTCGATTTTACTAGATATCAGTTTGCGATCTATTCTGCACTAAATTTCTCATTCTTTTTTTGTTGTTTTCTTGCACAAAATTTAGAAGCCAAAGCATTTATATATATTTATTTGTGTTCAATGCAATATTTCATATTTCAATTTAAACTTAATCCAACCTAATAAAAAAAGAAAAAAAATCTGCAAGTGGCCCTTTAATACAATAGTGGAAATATGTTCAGTCTTTGCATGAAGATGTGAGTTCGAACCCTGTCGTTAGCTAATCTAACAAAATTTATTATTTGGAAAAAAAAAAAAAATCTAATAATTCAGTTTGGTTTAACGATAGATTGATCATGCTTCAACCCAATATTTTACGGAACCTTTCAACTCAAATTGGATTGCTATTAGTTTAATACCATTTCTAAGATTTTTTATTTTTATTTTTTTTGACAAAAAATATCACATATTTCTAATTTAGGTATCAATGAAATAGTCGGCCAAAATCATTTATAAATTATATTTCAAAATAATTACTTGATTGTCACTTAATCCCACTAACTTTTCTGGCAACTAATGACCAACCGACGAAATTTTCGATGATTTTTTCGGCGACAAAGGAAAAATGATTTCAAAAATATCTTCAAAGGGGTTTGAACCCAAAAGTGGGAAACAACTTTAGACCAAACAACCACTTGATATATATTACCTTTATTAATATTTATTTAGTCCACAGACAGTGACTTCTAAAAATCATTAAATGTAAAAAAATCTCTAATTTTTATTGCATATACATGATAAAAGGAACAACTCGTACCACTACCTTAAGCAACCACTTGTGATATGTATTACTTTTCATTAATATTTATGTCAACCAAACACATGATGTAATTTATTTTAATTGTATATGCATGTGAAATACACTGAGTAATGTTTACTAAAGATAACTAAGACACTCAATAAACAAGAAAACGCCATTGTGCCTAGCAATTGTGGCCTTTAGTTTACATGCACATACTATTTTGTTAAAAACAGCTTCACTTTCATGTTACTGAGGAACAAAAGATACGTATTTTTAGAAAATATGTAATTTTGAAATATATTTTTTTCAAAATCTCTAAAACATCAATAACTCTAACCAAAAATATGTTTGAAAATAAAAAGTTACCGTTAATGATATTATTTTGATGTCATTGTTGAACAGTGACTTGAAGTCGTTCATCATTCTTGACCAATAATATAAATATTAGAAAACATAATGACGCATAAAGAAATTAATGTAGCTGACTTAATAAGTTGAAAATGTTTTACTTGGAAGGTCACGAGTTCAAACCTTCCAAGGGTCATTATATGATTGTTTTATTAGAAATACTAACGAAAAGTCATAAATTTTTTTTTAGTTTTAATCAAAATGACAAAATAAAGATGTAACTGAATAGTACCAGGAGTAATTTTTTAGGTTAAAAATATCCTTAACGTTAAAAGTGAATAACATCAATCATTGTTTAATTGTGCATGTGGAAAACATGATACTCAGTGTTGTTATTTCATGGGCACGCATGATCCTTAACGTCCTCTAAGCTTTTTCTTAATTTTTTTTTTTCAATGAGGCCAACTAGATTGTGGTCATAATCGCTAAAATCTGGGGCACAACATACGTGTATTATAACTAGTGAACATTCTCGCTTCTCATATTAAGATGTAGCCATACACACCATATGCACATCACATGCACATTACAGAAAAAAATTCACAAATTTCTACAATTGGACACTTGAACCAGAAATTGTTCCATTCCAGTTTTGTAGCATGCCAAAACTTGAAATTTATTCCACAACCCATAGGCCTAACATGAAACACAAACCCTAATTTAACTTCTAAGTATTAGTTCATCTTACAAACAACTCATTTATTCCATAAATCCTTGATGAAGGAACTTGGAACTAAACACCTTACCTTACTATGCCTGCCGAAGCTTCAATCGCTGAAAAAAATGATTTTTTCTAGCCAAAATATAAAATATGGTACAAAACCCAACTCTCTTCTCACCTCTCTCTTGCATCCCTTTGTTCGAAATCAGAGGTATGAGGTCAACCCAAAACCCAGCTCACTCTTCTTACCTCTCTTTGGACTTCACTTTCTTCGAAATCAGATGAATTAATACTTAGACGTTAAATTAGGGTTTGTGTTTCATGTTGGGGCCTATAGTTTGTGGAATAAATTTCAAGTTTTGACGTGCTGCAAACTAGGATGGAACAATTTTTGGTTTAAGTGTCCAATTGTAGAAATTTGTGAATTTTTTTTTTATAATGTGCATATGGTGTGCTTGGCTACATCTTAATATGAGAAGTGGGAATGCTCACTAGTTATTGATGCACGTATGTTGTGCTCCAGAATTTAGCGAGTATGACCATAACCTAGTTGGCCTCGACAAAAAAAAAAAAAAAATTAAGAAAAAGCTTAGAGGACGTTAAGGATCATGCATGCCCATGAAATAACAACACTGAGTATCATGTTTTTCACGTGCACAGTTAAACGATGATTGATGCTGTTCACTTTTAACGTTAAGGACATTTTTAACCTAAAAAATTACTCCTGACACTATTCAGTTACACCTTTATTTTGTCATTTTGATTAAAACTAAAAAATTTTTATGAGAAGCGAGAATGTTCACTAGTTATAATGTGAACATTACAACTACATCTTAATATGGTGTGTATGGCTACATCTTAATATGAGAAGCGAGAATGTTCACTAGTTATAATGCACGTATGTTGTGCCCCATAATTTAGCGAGTATGACCACAATCTAGTTGGCCTCATTGACAAAAAAAAAAAAAAAAAAAAAAAAAAAGTTTAGAGGACGTTAAGGATCGTGCATGTCCATGAAATAAAGACAACAAAGATCTGGCTTTCCACATGCACGGTTAAACTGTGATTGATATACATAACAAGACTTTTCAAACTACCACTGTAACCTTATATACGTAACAATTATGTTTTAATTACATCCACTATACTAATAGGTTGCCGTTAAAGTTTCTTATTAATATGAAAAGCAGCTCGTTACTCAAGCTCTAGTTATGTGCATATGATGTGCATGTATTGTACATATGAAGTGCATGCGGTGTGCATATAGTGTATATGGTGGTGACGTCACAGGTGATGACATCATTTTCCTGATTTCGAAAAGAGAGCTGCGAGTTATGGAGTTTTGGGTTGGCTCAGATCTGTGAGCATATCAAGTGCATGTTGTGTACATACAATGAGCAAATCCTGAAAAAATTCATCCAATAAAACACCTGCATTTAATGACTAGGCTTTGTTCCCACCCTCGATGCGAGTCCAGTGGTGGTGGTCTCGAGCCTCGGTTGTTTGCCACGTCGCCAGAAATGGCAGGAAAACTCGCGACCTGCTTGAGTTTCGATCCCAACGATCGGAGATAAAATTCATGACAAGACTAGGTGTTTTGGACTTGGGAGGACGAGATGAAATTGGTGGTGACTTTTATTTGGATGGTGTTGGTCGGGATGATGGTGCACCATGTGTGCACAATGAGAAGGGGAGAGAGTGCGTGAGGAAGAAAGTGAGAGAGAGAGAGAGAGAGAAATTAGAAAATAGGAGGAAATAACCCATTTATATGTGAGTATTTTAGTAATTTCAAATTTGTGCATGATGTGCATGACTTGTGCATGGTCGTTTTGTCCTATTTTTGTCCCAAGATTAAGAAATTGTCTCATTTTAGAATATTTCTCTGTTTTATTTAGTTTTACAGTGTAACATCGACTTCCTTTACTCCCCACTCTCTATAGTTTTGGTTTTGGTTAATTATGCTATAATCATTTTTTTTCCCGGGAAAATATATTTGCAATTTATCCAATTGTGTTCTGTTGTCTTGCAATTACTTGAATCCCCTAACGCATCTTGTAAAGTTTCTACAAAATAGAAACGATAAATTTTTGTGGGTTATTTATCTAGATTCTAGAATACAAATATGCTTTTTCTTTGTCCAAATTAAATCAGTGGGATCTTGCACTAAATTGTAAGTTGATTCTATTCACGAACTTTTATTGCGCACTAGCAGTTTACTTGCTTAAATATACAAGGGTCTGTTTGGTAGCGTTTTATAACATGCGTGTTTATGTTGTTTTTAACACAACATACAATATTTGGTTTAGGTTATGTAAAGCTTTAAATTGATGTTTATGTTTTGAATTTTCCTAGTTTAAGTGTGATTGTTTAAATTCTAAATTGGATTTGATTCTAGTTATTCTTTCCTATATGGACTTGTATTTCTTGGGGATGAAGGATTTCTTCTCTCCTTCTACTACTTTAAATAAATGCACTATGTAGGGGGGATAACATATCCTCAATACCAATTCCCCTATGATTCTACAAACACATCTCTCCTCTCTCTCTCTACCCTTGCCGCCGACCCCCTTCTCCTTGTCAGATAAAATAGGCTACAATACGTTATCAACACGCTCTTACCGCTTTATCAGCACGCTCTTACCGCTGCGCTTAGGAATCTAACGTTGAAGATTTTTTCTGCATCAAACCAGTTCATCCATATCATCACGCAATCAGGTTCTTTCAAAACAACGATTTTTATCTCGATAATTTTGTAGCCGTGATAACATGAACATTCACCATAATGTAGACCCAACTTTACGTTTTTCAAATTTTAGATTCTACATAAATTGTGTATGCCTTATATTCATAATTGTTGAATTATGTGAATTTGATATTTACCATGAATTGCATCAAATATATGTAAATGCATTATAGTATTAAATTGAATATCCTATGAATTGAATTGAAAAAAAAAAAAAACATTGAAATTGCCATCGGGGTTCTTCAAACTTGTGACCCTGAGCAAAGCATGGAGCATTAAGCTCCTTTGGAACTCGACGCCTTTGGCATCCAAACCCAAAAAACCCACATCGCCTGAAGCGAGATCACGACCTTGCCGTGTAATTTTTTGCATAAATCTGACATGGTATCGTGATTTTTGATCCAATATCATTGAAATTCCTGAAGAATTTCATCGAATTTGGGTGAAATTCCAGTTTGAATTTCTTAGGTTTCCTTTTTTCCCTCAATGTCGAGGTACTCCCTCCATCCCTAGGAAATTGCCCGTTGTCGAACCCATGACCTTGCACCTAGAAATTTCTTCCAAAACACGGCTACCTGTAGCGGCGGCACCGGCCTTCGTCTCCGGTGACTACACCCAGCTCTGGCTAGGGCGTTCTTGGTTGAAACCCTAAGCCAAATATTTGGGCTGGTCTTCTCGGCCCACAGAACAAGAAGATTTTTTTTTTTCTTCTAGAATGGGCTCACAGATGCAGCCCAATACCTAGCTATACCCAACACTGGCCTGAAGGGCCATGGTGTCTCAGCGATGTGTGTTGCACCAAATCCCACCTGCTGACGTATCTGTGTTCCCCCATGTCGTGTCACAGATGATCCAGCCCCCATTTGGGCCATCCTTTTTGGCCCAGCTTCTTTTGTGAAGCTGGTTTTCTATATTGGGCTTGCAGCCCATTATGAATATCCGGGCCTGATCAGCCCGTGCCCACTTAAGCCCAATTTTTGGGCCTGAGTCGTATATTTCACACCACTTAGCCCACCCGTGGGCTTAGGCCTTATTTTGGGCCTCGAGTTTAATTGCCTAATTATTTTTAGCCCCAATGGGTTTTATATTTTTTCACCCACACTTTAAATTTGGCCCGAAGTCTAAATAATTAATTCAGTTATAATTGCAGACCTGAATTTCTATGTGCATATTTTCTTGTTGCATATTTCTTTGTATATATTTGCGTTTGTCTGTAGGAACATATGAACCTAAAGTTCATAATTATTTTGAAACCTAAAGTTTCTATAAACATGCCTTGTTTGAAAACCTGAAGTTTTTCACTTAAAAACATCACCCATGAAAACTCGAAGCTTTTTCATTCGAATATTAACCAATACATGTCTATTAGAACATGAATGTTCTACTCCTACGTGAATGGATTGATTTTTTTTTTCCTCCATTGCACTAATCACATCTTGTCCTTTATTTTGTGATAGGAACATGTCGAATTTGAATAAACTTGACTTCATCGCTTTGGAGGTCTCTGGAAGGGACTACCTCAAGTGGGTCCAAGATGTGAAGCTCCACCTCACTGCAAAGAATTTGCGTCCCGCCATTGAAGATGAGACGGACAACCCTGTTGGAAAAGGTGAGAAAGCCACCACTATGATATTCATTCGAAGACATATCCAAGACACCTTGCAAACTGAATATCTTGCTAAAGAGGATCGATGAGCACTATGGGTCGCTTTGGTTGATCGTTTTGATCACCAAAATGACATCTTTTAACCTGAAGCAAGACATGAATGACATCATTTACGCTTGCAAGACTTTAAGTCTGTGAATGAATATAATTCTGAAGTTTGTCGAATCCGATCACTTCTCAAGTTTTGTAATGAAACTTCGACTGAAGATGATCCCCTGGGGAATACCTATTCGACCTTCTATGCTATTAATATTGTCCTGCAGCAACAATATAAAGCTCAGAAGTTCACTAATTTCTCATATTTGATCTCTGTTTTACTTCTTGTTGAAAAGCAGAACTAGCTGTTGATGAAGAATCATCAAGCTCGACCTACTAGGACAATTGATGTGCTTGAAGCACACTATAGCACAAACCAACGCCCAAAATGCCAAAAAGGCGTGGTAGGGGCGGCCAAAAGCTATCACACCAAGGTCAACAGAGTAAAGGCCCATCTAAGGGAGGAAACAAAGCCCAGAAGCGCCCAAACCTCACTCCAAGGCCTCGAAGTTCAAGAATAAGGGCAAAGCACCTGAAACCATGGTTGCAAACATATGTTATCGTTGTGGCTCAAAGGACAATTCATCCCATGTTTGCCGAGCTCCCTAGAAGGTTGTAGCTAAATATCATTCTCGTCGTAAAAAGTTTGAATCAAACTTTATGCAAGTGGATGAACTGGAGAGTACAAAGATAGAGGTTTCTGACTTTCAAGAGGCTGTCACACGTATGGAAGATTAGAATTTTAGACATAGACTTAATTTTTTTAGTTGAAATACGACCATGGGGCCGAATTCCATAGTAGTGGCCAAATCCCCCTTTGTTTTGTTAAATTTTGAACAATTTTCCTTTATGTTTGGATTATTTGTTGGTGATTTGCTTTTTGGATATTAAGTTTTTAATTAATTTCCGTCCTTGAATACTTAAAATTATTTTGAATGGATATTTGTTTTTAGAACTTTTATGCATGTGACCGATTCAAATTAATTTTTCATTCTAGGTATGATTAGTAGGGAAGTTAGTTGCCTGACAGATAGTGCAACGACACACCATTTTGCGTGAACGTATCTATTTCACTAATTTTATACCTAAGAATGCACCTCTGACAACCCTCTCAGGCCATCTAACCTAATTGAAGGATACGGTAAGGCACGTATAATGTTGTCCAATGGTACAATCTTGACCATTGATGAGGCTCTTTATTCACCACGTTCTGGAATAACATTGTTGAGCTTTAAGGACATTAGAGATAACAATTACCACGCTGAAACCCACATAGAAAACGGAGTTGAATTTCTGTGCATAAGAGAAGATGTAGCGTATCCCGAGTGGCCTATATACTACGATCATATGCCCCATAGAAAGCCATTATGTGGCCGGCCCAACCTTGGAACCGTGCACGAAATTACACTTTGGCATGATCATTTGGGACATCCTGGACGAATAACGATGCTCTGTATCCTCAAATCATCACACGGGCATCTATTAACCTGAAGTTTAGGTTTGATTCAAGAAATCGCATGTCAAACATGTTCTATGGGAAAGCTTATTACTCAGCCTTCTTATGACAAGATTCGTTCAAATCCTCCCATTTTTCTACAACGGATTCAGGGGGACATTTGTGAACTGATTCACCCTTCATGCAGATTATTTAGATATTTTATGGTTTTGGTTGACGCTTCCACACGTTGGTCACACGAGTGCTTGTTGTCCATTAGGAATGCTGCATTCTCCAAACTGTTGGCTCAGATTATTAAGCTAAGGGCTCACCACCCTGATTATCTAATTAAATCTATTCGATTGGTTAATGCTAGAGAATTCACATCTAAAACTTTTGATGACTATTGCATGTTGGTTGGGGTTGAAGTTGAACATCCAGTACCCCATGTTCACACCCAGAACGGCCTGGCAGATGCATTCATTAAGCACTTACAAATGATTACTCGATCGTTAGTCATACGTACTAACCTCCCATTCTCTGCTTAGGGCCATACGATATTGCATGCAGCCATATTGGTCCGCCTGACGCCTGTTGTGACCCAACAATATAGCGCCCTTCAATTCGTTAGTGGATATGAACCCGACATATCGTATCTGCGCGTTTTTGGTTGTGCAGTCTATATGCCGATTTCGCCGCCCTTACATATAAAAATAGGGCCTCAACAAATGATAGGAATCTATGCCAGATATGATTCTCTTTCTATTATTCGTTACTTAGAACCTTTGATAAGTGATCTGTTTACCGCTTGTTTCGCGGATTGTCACTTTTATGAGATAGTCTTCCCGTCGTTAGGGGGAGATAAGAAAGTCAACATTCCTGAAGAACGATGAGAATTATTGTGGACAGCTCCCACTTTATCTCATTTAGGTCCCCGTACCACTTAGTTTGAAACTAAAGTGCAACACATATTAGATCTTCAGAGCATAGCTTAAAGCATGCCAGATGCTTTCACCAATCTAGCGCACGTGACAAGGTCACATATTCCAGCTGCGAATGCGCCTGCAAAGATGGACGTACCAAATGTATGACAAACTTCCCTCCTGGAGGCCTGGGACGCCAATCTTGGTGATCCACTTACATTAGCGGCTAGCCAATCATCTGCCTTTACACAGAAACGTGGTAAACCTCTTGGTTCAAATGATTCACACCCCTGAAAGAGGAAACCCACGGCACAGGCACCTGAATAGCCTATCGTGAATCCGACTGTAGCTTACTCATTCTATCCAACTCATGTGGAAATTCTAGATTGCAGAAACGTCCTTGAAGGGACAAATCCTCATTCCAAGAATCATGAGATTTCGGTTTATCATGCTAGCTTAGATGATGTGTGGTGTAGAAATGAGATGATCATCGGCGATGCATTAGCATATGCAATAGCTACTGAGATCATGTTGAGCGATGACATTGAACCTTGTTTCGTTGATGAATGTTCACGTATAACTGATTGGTCAAACTAGAAACAAGCAATCCAAGTCGAATTCGATTCGTTTGCAAAATGTAAAGTGTTTGGACCTGTAGCTTCTACTTCTCCACATGTGAAGCCCATTAGCTACAAGTGGGTTTTCGTTCAGAAGCGTAATGAGAAGAATGAAATTGTGCGTTACAAAGCTCGTCTTGTTGCAGAAGGTTTCTCACAACGCCCCGGGATTAACTGTGAAGAAACTTATTCACCCATTATGGATGTGATTACTTTTCGGTGATTACTTTTCAATACCTTATCAGTTTGGTAGTTTTTGAAAAACTAAGTGTGCAGCTGATGGACGTAGTAATTACGTATCTCTATAGAGATCTTGACATGGAAATCTATATGAAAGTTCCCGAACGACTTACATTGATTGGATCAAATATTTCCAAACCCCGGAACACGCTCTCAATTTGGTTGAGACGTTCACTTTACAGTTTGGAGCAATCCAGATGAATGTGGTATAACCATCTTAGTGAGTATTTGACTAGTCAGGGATATGTGAACAACAAACTATGTCCTTATGTGTTCATTAAGAAGTCACATTCTGGTTTAGCGATAGTTGTAGTATATGTTGATAACATGAACTTTATCGGAACTCCTGAAGAGCTCGAGAGAATTGCCGCGCACTTGAAGTCAGAATTTGAGATGAAAGATCTAGGTAAGACTTGATACTGTCTCGATCTCGAGATAAAGCACCGTTCAAATTGAATTCTAGTACATTAAACGAACTACACCTAGAAGGTTTTGTGCCGGTTTAACGAGGATAATGCGAAGCCTTCGAGTACTCCTATGGTTGTTCGATCGCTAGATGCAAAACGAGATCCCTTCTATCCGAATGAGGATGATGAAGAGATTTTGGAGCCTGAAGTTCATTATCTAAGTATGATAGACGTTTTATTATACTTAGATCAATGCACTAGACCCGACATCTCCTTCGCTGTTAATCTTTTGGCAAGATACAGCAATGTACCAACATCCAGACATTGGACATGCGTGAAAGACATCTTCCGTTACCTTAAGGGTACTACGAATTTAGGCTTGTTCTATCCCTACAGATCTTTGAATGATGCCACACCCTCTGTTTCTCGAGTCGATTCTTGCTTTGTTGGTTATGATGACGCAAGATACTTATCTGATATGCACAAGGTGCGTTCTTAAACGGGTTTTGTCTTTACCGTTGGAGGCACTGCAATCTCTTGGTGGTTAACTAAACAATCTCTTGGAGGTCAACTAAACAGATCTTAGGTTAACTCAGGAATGCTTTTGGTTAAGAGCAGTAGTGGGCCAAATTCGAAGTTTCTGCGATCTCTACCCCGTTGTAGATGTCCCTACGATGATCTTTGAAAAAACGCAATATGCATCGAACTACTCAAGAAGGGTTATATCAAAGGAGACAACACCAAACACATTGTGTCAAAGTTCTTCTTTTCATATCAACAACAAGAGCATCAGAAGATTGAAGTCACGCAAATTCTTTCATAAGACAATTTGGCCAACCTCTTCACCAAGTCACTACCGAAGGTGATGTTTCAAAAGCTTGTTCAAGGAATTGGTATGCGTAAACTTTCTGAGTTGTAACATTGCTATTTCTCTTTGGAATTGTGTCAAACTAAGGGGGAGTATCCTGAAGAATACTTACTTGATCTTAATGTACTTTCTTTCCCGACGATTATGAGCATTTTTCCCACTGGGTTTTTGCTACCTAACTAAGTTTTAATGAGGCATCCACCTTGGGCTGGTCCCTGATGATATCTCATAGACATTTCTTTTGACTTTGCTTTTCTCATGCATTTTTCCTTAGACTATGGATTTTGTCCCTACTTGGGCTTTTGCCATAGCCTTAGGGTTTTTTAGTGAGAGTTACTACTTTATGCAAGTTCCTACCTTATTGAGAATAAGCGTTGTTCCTTAGAATCAATACTGACCAGTCGACTTCCTCAACTTCTACATGATGTTGAATCTACTTGAGTATTTACACACTCAAGGGGGAGTATTGTGCACTTTCCTAGTTTAAGTGTGATTATGTAAATCCTAGATTAGATTTGATTCTAGTTATTCTTTCTAATATGGACTTGTATTCCTTGGGGATGAAGGATTTCTTCTCTCCGTTTCCTACTATAAATAAAGGCACTACGTAAGGAGGATAACATATCCTCAATACACAATTCCCTTACGATTCTACAAACACATCTCTCATCTCTCTCTACCCTTGCCGCTGACCCCTTTCTCCTTGTTAGATAAAATACGTTACAACAGTTTATATGTTTTTCAAGAATAAAATCTAAAAAAGTTAAAAACATAAAATTAAGTAGTATACAACAAACGTAGAATTTTTTAATGAAAAAAAAAATTATGCACCCCAACCACCATTTATGACACAATCACGACTTCGGCGACCATATGCATACCATCTCGGACCATTGTAACCATTATCTTCACCACCATCACTTTTGTCACCATCTCTACCACCATGACTTTCACCACTATGGCCACCACCTCCCAACCATCATTGTTACTAACTCTTAGCTTTTTCCCCCTCTATTGTTGCCACCACCCATAGCCCCCTACCATTAATAATATTAACATTTTCACTACCGCCAACACCTCCAACCACCATTATCATCACAACCGCCACCGTTGTTGCAACCGCATTACCGATCACAACCATGTTAATATTTAATATTACAAAAAACATTTCAACAAAACACGAATTTAATAATAATTTCCATTTTAAATTGGGTACCAAACACGTTTCCAATATTTTCAATCTCATAAAATCTTTTTTCGGATTAAACTATTAAACGCATTTTTAGAACATAAATTTCCAGAATAATATGCGCCTCAATTTCAACCTGACCAATTAACAAATATGTTTGAATAATTTCTTTGATCATAGGACGGCGGAGGGAGGTTTGTTACCTATTGGTTTAGGGAGTCATGTGGTCTAGACATAGCATGCTATAAATATTAAAGGTTTGGGAGTACCTGTTTCATTTTCAAACAAATAAATAAGTCTTAGGTTGCATTGATGAGTTGGGCAACTTTGAGCTACAAAGGAGGAGTTGTAACCTAGTGGATGGGAAAAAACTGTACCCTAGAATTTCTCAAGGGCAAGCAATGTGACCATTTTTTTTCTTCCCCCTCTCTTGTGGCACAGGTTTGTGATGCATAGAAGAAACAACTTGGTCTGTCGATATTTTTTATTTAATTTAATTAATATAATTATACAACAAAATTTTCATTGGATATATGTATAAAAAGTATAGACCAAATCTTTGCTGAGCAGAATTTGTTGCTATGCCAGGGGGGTTCAACTACCACCTACCTTTTATCGTGGCCAGCAACCATGTTTATGAACAATCAATACCTTTAACGCCCATCTGTTCCTAACTTGGATTGTCAATTCCCATTGCAATGCAAGCCATGCCCTCTCTCTCTCTCTCTCTCTCTCTCTCTCTCACGCTTCAACTCTCCCACACGCTTTCATAAAATGTAACATGGGGTTTTCTCTTTTAACTTATAGATAGGGAGTGTGAGCAAGTTTGTCCCATGTTTGCGTTCATCAGCCATTTCTAGATAGTGAAGGCTGCCCCACCTCCTAATTCCTGAGAAATTTTTTATTGTAACGGAAATACGGATGATACACCATGTGTTTTTATAAAAATGATGGAAAATTTTATTTTTTAAGTTATTAACTTTATAACACGTGATGTATCATCCCGTGTACCGGTCTCACCAAAAAATCTCTCCTACTTCCTATATTTCTTCTCTTATTTCAACCATTGGGTTTTCTATTAAGAGAGAGATCAGAGGAACAAGGAGCTCTCAGCTATGGCATTGCAGCCTGCACACTGAGACTCTTCTCTCTCTAACGCTAAACCCTATTTAATCCATCATCACTAATACTTTTTGGGGTTTGGTGACAGTGTTTTTGGGTCCTTGTTACCTTTGCTACATATGGCTGCAATGAGGAAAACCAAATCGTTTTTAATGTTGGTCGGAAGAGTCATAAACGAGGCTGTGAGCTTCATTGTGTTTTCGGTTCTCGACCTTGTGGATTTTATCCTTTGTTTTGTTTACAAAGTAGCTGATTTTTTCATCGAAGCCGAATGGAAGCCTTGCTATTGCTCCTCCTCCAAGGAATCCATTACCGGCAGTGGAAAAATCTTGGTTTCAGAACAAGGCGAGTCAAAAATCGTGTGCCTTAGCTCAACCAAGCTGCAGCTCGATGAGATCTCGGACACGCTCTACACCCGACCTTCGCTCTTGTCCGAGGTCTCAAAGTTAAGCATGAAGGAGATCAAGAAGGGAACTGTGAGATCCACCTTCACGGTCAACTCTACCATTGTTGAAATGCTTCAGGGAAAGATTGGAGGGCAGTATTTGCATCCGATCCCAAGGTGGTCGGATTGCGATTGCAAATTTTGCACATCTTGGACCTCTAATTGCAAAGAAACACTTTTTGTTAAAACAGATGGACCTAGAGGTAATTAACCTAAAATATATTTTTCATGTTCTTATGCTCAACAAAAACATATATGTGACATTTTTTTATTTAATTTTCGTGATTTCAGAGTATAAGGGACAAGAAGATGTGCTATTCATACATGGGTTCATTTCATCATCAGCATTTTGGACAGAGACATTGTTCCCAAACTTTTCAAGTGCTGCAAAATCAAGTTTTAGACTTTTTGCCATTGATCTGTTAGGGTTTGGGAGGAGTCCAAAGCCAACCGACTCCATGTACACGCTCAGAGAGCATTTGGAGATGATTGAAAGATCTGTGCTTGAACCCAACAAAGTTAAATCCTTCCACATTGTGGCTCATTCTTTGGGTTGCATTCTTGCCCTTGCTCTTGCTGTTAAACACCCTTCCTCCATCAAGTCCCTCACCTTGCTTGCACCTGTAAGTTTTTAAACGCATGTATGACCCTTACCCCACTCAAATCTTACAATAAGATTCTAGTTTAAAACCGCGTAGTTTTAAACTTGACACTTATTTCACCACAGTTTTTTTTTTCTTCTTTATTTCTGTTTTTTTTTTGGCAATCTAATTGTATACATAGAAAACAATCAGAAGACAGAAATAAACAGAATCGCACAGAAAAAAAGAAAAAAAAATGTGCAAAAATCATTTTCGTTAGACATAAGCACAATATCACCGAGTTAATTGTTTTACATTCTTCAACAGTAGTATTCTGTAATCACATCCAATAAAGGTTTACATTTATTTGGGTTATTATTTGGGGACACGTTTGGGCCAAGTGTCGGCTTTAAACTAGATTTGATTATTTTTCTTATTTGTACTTATTTTTTCTTAACATATGACGTGGCAGCCATACTACCCAATACCAAAGGGTGAACAAGCAACACAATACGTGATGAGGAGGGTGGCGCCGCGGCGGGTGTGGCCGGCGATTGCATTCGGCGCCTCAATTGCTTGCTGGTACGAGCACATCTCAAGAACCATTTGTTTGCTCATTTGCAAGAACCACCGGTTTGTGGAATTTCTTACCAAACTTATCACCAGAAACAGGTAAATGTTCATCACCGCCCTTTGTAGAATATTATTGTAGTGTTCCATTCCCAATCACCCAAAAAGCCTATTTTCAGACGCACCAAATCGTGTTATATTATTCTTATCTGCCATTAATTTCCCCACCTTAAAAAGGGTACTTGCAGGACAACATTTTAGATTTTTTATGCGTGTTAGATTGATTGGTCCAACAGTGTGGCCAACAGATCCTAAACCCACCCATATGTAGCCAGTAACTGCATGCTGGCAACCAGCTTCTGTGATGGTTGGGCTACCATACCTATAGTAACTTTGATTTTTACCACCACGAAACAAAAAGTAAACACTTCCTTTGACACACCAAAAAGTAAACACTTCCTTTTAAATTTAACAGGGAATGTAGTGCAATAGAAAAAATCATCTAAAGGTGGGTCCAAGTTCATATTTCTTCTCCATTGAGTGAGGGACATGGGTCAAATATATGAAACCAAATGTCACAAAACGATGGAGACTGATCGATAATTTGAAGTTTGAATTTAATTTTGTCTCGTCATTTATTATGCTGGAGAATGCTGCTGCAAAAGTTGGTACCTAAAAAAGACGGGATATTAAGCGTGAAAGATTGGTACAGGAGAAGATGATAGAGAGAGAAACAAGAGAGATTAAAAAGGAGAAATGAACGCTCTTGAATTGATTGATGTCTCTTGTACAATAGTTCTAGCTGTATATACAAACACACTTAACAACCTAACAAACTTCTAATAAAGCTAACAATTCAATACATGAAATGATAATTACATCCAACATACCAGATAGTGACATGTGTCACTTAATAGTTGATACTTGCAGTACAACAGATGATTAAAAAAAAAAAATATGCAACATACTTCAAAATATTATTTTTCTAATACAAGAAATAGTTTATATTAATTAAAACTAAATATGAAGAGAAAGTTTAAACTTGGTTGTAGAAAGTAGAGCACACTACCGTGTCAAACTTGGTTGTCCATGCATGCATTACATACTTAAAATATTAACATTTTTTACATAGGTAGGTGACGTCCATATGCGTTATTAATTCTGAATTTACAAAAAAAAAGATTGTACCTAAATGTTATCGGTAAATATACCAACTTTCATAGTGAATGAATTAGTTTTCTTTTGTACACTACAGAATAAGGACTTTCTTGCTCGAAGGTTTCTTCTGTCACACCCATAACGCAGCATGGCACACATTGCACAACATTATATGTGGCACCGCCGGCAAGATGGAGAAATACCTAGACGCTGTCCGAGACAATCTAAAATGCGACGTAAATGTGTTTCATGGCAAAGATGATGAACTTATCCCGGTCGAGTGCAGCTACAACGTGCAATCGAAAATTCCCCGGGCTCGTGTGAAGGTGTTTGAGAAGAAAGATCACATTACTGTCGTGGTCGGAAGACAGAAAGCGTTTGCTAGAGAGCTTGAGGAGATTTGGAGAAATTCATCAAGTGGTTAAGATCAATAACTATGATCCTTAATCTGATGAGGGAATGTTGAGTCTATATGATTGCACGTCTTAATTTCCAAATAGCAGAGAGGACTAGAGGTCGATATATAAAACTAGCGTAAGTTAATATGAAATAATGGGAGGCTCAATTTATTCCTCTTCTTCAACTGTGGAAGTCTCAGATTGGCACTTTTGCTGGCTAGCTCCACAATGTGAAAATTGCTACCCTGTGAATAGTGGGGTTGTCGTGCTTAAAACCTTAAGTTATAAAATTATCAGCAAGTTGATGATAAGATAAAAAAGAATACAGAATTTAGTAAAAGCCTTGTTTTTATTTTTTCCAATTGTTGGTTTCAAGTGTAAGATTACATGGTAAATAATGGTTTCAAGTTTTATTATATGAATGGAATCTTGATGGTTACAAGTATAAGAGCAGGAGAAGTTGAGTAATAAATTGAAGAAAGTTGAGATTTCAACATAAAATCACTATACGAGGAATAACACAATTTACTTATAAGTTCATGTCATATCTCTTTTTCCATTAATATTATATTCATTCTCAACATAAACAACTTTCATTTTCTCTCTCCATCGCACTTGGTTTCTCCTTGGTTCTTAGCTCTCTCTCTCTCTCTCTCATTTCTATTTATATGACTGGTCAAAGTGAGATTAATCGAACATTGGAATCAAAATTATGACAATGAGGAAGAGTTAGAAGTGGTGAATTGTAACGATAAACAGAGTTTTTCTTTTAACTCACTGTGTTTATGACTTACATTATTTTTTTTTTAATAATTCAAATGAATTTAATGTAGATTATCAAATCATTTGTATAAAAACAAAATAACAATAGGAAGTGGGAATGTTGGCAAAATTGGCATCCAATTGAACAAGGATAAAGAACACCTTTATTTGCAGAAAAAAGAACAATTGTTTTAAAATATAGTTAAATATGGATCTACTTGTAAAAAGATGATATCTTGAACATTACCCCTATTAAAAAGTCGTTCTTCTCCGAGGAAGGCTCAAGTGGGAAAATATTGTTTCCAGAAGATAGCTACTCATTCATGTACTTTTAATTGCCGACAAATGATGCATACATGTATGTATTAATACAAAATATTAAAATCTTAAAATGTAGCAATGTATTCATTAAATTTTCGGCACTTGGTGTAATTAAAAATAACGGAGTTCTTGAGTTTGATATTTTATAAATTGTGAATCTGCTTGATTGTAGATAGAGTATAATTCACAACTAACTTACTCCGAATTTTGAAAATGATGGATAACCGTAATTCGACACTAGTTGTTCTATTTTCTAAGAATTTTTTTTTCAAAGATTAAAAGAATAACGTCCTCTTTTTGTTTTGTTTTGTTGTGATAGTCGTCAAATATCAATGTTGAGATGTCACGCAACTAAAAGAGTATGTAAGTGTGGAAGACTTAATGCACCCCTTATATGGCAATTTATCCAACACAACGTAGTACGTAAGCACTGCTTTCTATTTCAGGAATCATGCAGGACCTTTACAACAAAGTACCTACTTTGCTTCGTGCCGGTGGACACCTACTTTTTCCTAATACATTGCTTAAAATTCATTAGATTACCAAAAAAATTATACATAAAAAGTATTGTTGAGAAATTTGATTCTATGATCTATCGCACAACTAATCGTTTCGAGATTTTTATCTCTCACATGAACTTGAAGTATTGGACGTATTAGTTTTTATGGACCTTCCTCATCTTCTTTTTATTCTTGTAACATTTCTGATTTTTATTTTGTACCTTTAGATTATTGCTTGCAAGTATCTACATTCCAAACTCAAACTCTTATTTTTCTCCTTAATGTATAACATTGCTTGTACCAAAAAAATATTATTTCCTTAAAAAAAAAAAAAAAAAAAGGGATTTTAGTGTTACATGGCGACCCATTCGGGTCCGAGTCACTGATGATGTGGAGAGGCAAAATTCCAGCGACCAAATTCAGAAATTCTCTGTTAAAAAAAAAAAAAAAAAAAAAAAAAAACCGTTTTAACGAAACACTTCTGATGCTGTTCACTTTTAACGTTAAGGATATTTTTGCTTTAAAAAGTTACTCCTGATACTATTCACTTACAACATTTTTTTTAATTATTTTGGTTAAAACTCAAAATTTTTAAATCTTTTTCATTAGTTTCTTAAAAAAAAAAAAAAAAAAAAGAATCATGGTTGTAGTAGTAAATGCATGGTTCTTTGTTAGGTATAATTTACCAGGTCATGTTAATTGTTGGCATATTAATTTCTGAGTCTACAAGTCTACAATCCAAACAAACCAGAAACAAGTTCATAATAATTGTAGTACATAATTTTGACTAGTTGCATCTAAATCTTGAAATGAACACCACTTCCATGGCCCAGTATTTATGTTTGAGAGGAAATCTCCCGATTGACATGAGCAGATACGCCCAACTTTGACGGCATTCTATTAATGAGCAATGTTTTCCATTTTTAAGAATTATATTGCGAAACAGACGGTTATATTGTCATACTGCCGATTCGGTCATACATTCTAAAATAAATCGGTATGATCAATTGTTCATATTCACATGGTGACAAGAAAATTTCATATTAGAATGAGAGAATATTGCAAATAAGGTAATTCACCGTATACATTTGATAATCAGAACCATTCAGTTTCTAAATGATTTTTCCAATTTGGATGATTTTTTATAAGGATAATCTTCAAATGAAGATTATGTTCAATTCTAATCATGGAATTTATACGGTGAAAACATCTTATTTACCAAAGATAGGATATTTGCATTCCCTCTTGGAATACAAGTATTATCTTGATGTTTATATGTAGATTATTAGCTCGTTTGGAAGTGCTTTTAAAATAACCAAAAGTGTTTTTTGTAAAATTGTTTTGGGTTTCAAAAATACTTGAAGTGCTTTTCCAAAATTCATTTTTATATTTACTAAGGATTGGTTCCAAACTTTCCTCAAAAGTGTTTTCAATCATTTTAAAGGTATTTTCAAACGAGTCATACGGTAGAGTTAAATTGCTTCTAATATGCAGTGAGTAGTTGAGTTACTGAAGTGTGGGCCGTTGATTAACACAGGAATTTACATAAATAATAGTGAGGCAAATAGTGTTTTGTCCACACGGCTTAGTATTCATGCAGGTTGGTGAAGGAAATGACCTAATTTCTTTTGCTGATGAAAGAAACTGAAAGAACGGAAACCATATCGCAATTCAAGTCTTATTGTATATTTTGATGTACGCAGTTGCTAATATCATCATGGGCAAAGCCAACTACATTGACAGCATTATAGGAGATGCAAGTTCCATAGCATAAAAGGATATGGATAGAGACACTCCAACTATAAAACAAACATTCATTTTTTTAATCACTAATAGTAAATATCATTACAACTAATAAATTTAGGGAAGTGTTATTGACACTCCAAAAATCTCATTTTACACTCCTCACAAGTGAATTTTTCTTTCCAAATAAAGAAAATTTAAAGTGTAGAATAACATTTTTAGCGTGCCAATAACAATTCCTTAAATTTATTGATTTATTATTGATACAATTAACACATTGTGTTCTTTAATAAAGAGCGGAAATCTTGAAAAAAAATTCATGATATAGAGGTTCAAGTCCGTCAAATAAACCAATAACACAAAAATGCGAATTAAAAGGCTACCACTACTTTTTGCAAAATTTAGCGGATAAAAGCGAGAAACTGATGGATGGATGGCAAGAAGAAAGTGGGTTTTATTGTCCGTACCTCACCGTGGAGGGCGGAGGAGAAATGGGCCTTGCTTAGAAGTTCCTGAGTAGCTACTTGAGCTAAGCCCACAATTTGTAGTGGCTCATTCTTCAGGCCCATATCAGCTACATGTTCATAATTTTTGGCCTACCAAAATGAAGGATACAACGGATAGATGATGCACTACAATATATGGTACCTTAATTATATCCTTCATTTTGGTAAATACATTTTAACCAACTAATCAAAACCATATAAGGCTAATGGAGGTAACTTTACACAAACAACTAATTAGGTAATAACGCATGTCCAACTACTTTCAAAGAAGTATTTTTAACGGAAATAGCAAAGTTAAACTTCATGCAGGACAACACTATTTTTAACAGAAGTAACAACTCAATTAGCAAATTATAAAAAGTAATAGAGAATTATTATTAGCATTTCAAAAATTTCATTTGGCACTTCAAACTTTCTATTATTAAAAAGAAAAATACACTTGTGAGAAGTGTAGAATGAAATTTTTGGAGTGCTAATAACAATTCTCAAGCAATAACTCAACTTTCAAAATATACAAAGATGAGTTGTTAACTTGCCAATTTGACAAATCGGTTCCCACAATATATTTTAATGAAAGTATTATTTACTTATTCACCTAATCACATTAGCTAATGCTACTTCTTTAAAACAATAATATATAAGAAGGAAAATAAAATTTAAAGAGTTGGTAGAACCGTTGAAGAGTGGGTTAAAGTCATAAACTTTAAAGGTAGCAAAAAAGTGTCACCTAAGTTAGCAAATTACACTTTTAAACAAATTTTGCGAACCCCTTAGAGATGCTCTAAGAACGAATCAAAATGAAGGATAGAATGTAATAGGGTGCAAGTTGGATTGGAAATTTCAATCTGAAAGAAAAATATCCGTTTTCCTAAGATTTGGATCGTAGTTGGAATGTACATATCCAATCAAAATTATGAAGTTCTGATCCGAGATTCTTCAAACTTAGTACTGTAAAATAAATCATATATCATGATTACTTATATATTTAGATATGCTTTCTTTCAAATTTGTATTTTTAATCATATTTTTATATATTAAAAATGAAGAATATAATCATATGTAAATTTTTATCTTGTCTAACATGATTTTATGCCATACAAACACGTAGTGGGCTACAAATATCTCCAAAATTAAGGGAAAAAATATTGATGGTGGATGCATAAAAGTTTAAAATTTTTGATAGTCTTGCAAAACATAGGAAACCTGAACTATGTTTTGAAAATCCTAAGATAAAACCGATTACGAAATTTTTAATAAATTTTGATAGTCCAAAATTCATTGAAACTAATAGTTGATTTCCAAACTGTTTTGGATTGATATTAAAATGTTTGTTTCCGATTCGATGTGACCAAAAATCAGCCCTATATAACATATGGGGCTATGAAAGCAATTATGTCCTCTTGACCAATTCTAGTATCAGTCGTAACAATTCATGCATTGGGACTCCACACGTTTGCAAAATCAATTCGAGGCTTCACAATAACCACCTATGCATGAGCATAAGCAGCCCACGAGGGTGAATTTTCAGCACATGTTCCATACATGAAAATTTACTGTTTCTAACGATAGAGTACAGATATAGAGAGTTATCTAGACAAACAAATTTTGAAGCAACTTTTCAACGTTCTGGCTTTGTTTTGTGTATGCTGGGCTCAACAAATCAAGACCCACAAATTAGCACATGCCAACGAATTCACGCATGTTTTTTTATCTGTATTTTCAGTATCTTTCTGTAGTCCTTCTATATTCTTGATTTCTTTCACCCTGGGATACGCATGTGTGTTTTTCAACGTCCCTACTACCTTCTTGAATTGCACGATTGTATTTGGTCGCTTCTGGTATCTTATTCCAAACATCTTACCCGCATTGTACGTTAGCCAATCGAGAATAGACATTTCAAACTTCTAGTGGACCTTGTGGTCCATTTGATAAATATCATTTTATTTTCAACTTTTATTTTTATGTCAAAGAGAAATTATATGAGGTAAAGGAGATTGTATGAAAACAAATACTCGAAATTAACACTTTAAATAGTTGTCAGTTTTTTGTTTTAGTTGAATAAACTTACGTACGACACAAAGTGTTGAATAAAACAAAAAATTCTACATCGATCATTTCACACAACAAATCACAACTCATATTAAATTGTTTCACTTCTCATTGTATCAAAGTTTTTTACGTAAAAATCTACACACTTACTGATTCCACGTGTGACGAAATAGAGACAGTATGAATGCTATTTTTAGTGACCACAGCTCGCCTCTCTGAAACTGTAAGCTCTGTACTGTTTTGAAATGTTGTTGTTATACTAAGGACAAGAACCTTGCCACGTGATGAAAACATGTACACACAGAGTAGAGACTACGAATGTAGGATATTTGTGAGTTGCTTGGGGAACTCGTCTCATCAGTCCTATTCTGAAAACTTATTGCACTTGAATTGTTTGTCACCAGTATCTGTCTTTATTTGAAAGATTGACAGAAAGTTTACTAGTTTTCTCCATTTCAACACGTGAGAAATTTTAGAACACGGAAGCGAAACAGTACCTTTTGGATATCTGCTCAGTTGACACAATGACACGGCTTATATTTTTCTTTTATTTCCTCTTAATTAGGTTAAATCAGCTTGAATTCTTTTTTTTTTTTTTTTACGTGTCACCTACGAGAGACTAGAGAGGTTATCATATGGACTATTGATTAGGGTTTAAGGTATGGTAAAATTAATATTGGTATTCATTGTCGCTGAATGGATATGAATTTTGAAATTTGTATAGCATATAAATTAAATCACATTCATCCAATCACAAATAGTACAATAGTAATGTAATGCGAAGATATTGATGCGCCTATCTATTAGGGGTGTTGGCCAGCTTGAAATTGTCAATTTTAATCAAATTCTCATTTGATCCGAAATGGATTCGATGTAAGATTTTACTATAGATTACAGTCTGACATATAGTTAGAATCCAATTCAATTTCATATATACGTGTGTTCTTGGATTGAATTGACTTGGGAATTGGTTTTTAATGGGAAAAAAAAAACATATTGAAACACAAAATTATCATCAAATAGGATACAACACTAAAGTTAATTTTATAAAGTTAGATGTGAATCATTTGTTTACATGACCCAAACATAATAAAATAACTAAATAGGGATTTGATTTAGGTCAATAAAATATTTCAGATTTTGGTTATATAAGTTGATGGCCATTTATTTTCCAGCATATATATTCAGCGAAGTCAATAAAACCAGTTTTCATGTCCAATTAAGGTTAATGCCACATACGAAAATTATATTTCTCTTTATTGGTCTTTGCTTTTTTTATTTTATTTTATTATTATTATTAAACAGAAGAGAGGATTCAAAATTATTATTTTAGGGAGTATAATGTATTTAATGTTTGATAGATACTTTGCTTAAATCTCAAATTTAAGTGTATTCAGTAGTCAACAAAAGTTGCCCTGTATTGAATAAAGACTTCGATGGATTTCATCCTTTTCCATTTCCTCATGTTATATCCACCATTAATGCAATCGCTATTTACTATCACCACTTCCACCACCAAGTCACCACCACCATCTTACCTTGGTCATCTCCTCAACCTCTCCCCCCCCACACAACACCACCACCACCACCACCACCACCACTATCACCATCACCGCCACAACTGTTATTGCCATGAGCATTATCACTACTCTTACGATGACCACCACAATCACCATCATCACTGTGACTGCCACCTTTGCCACCATCGTCATTCCCATCATCCTTACTTTTCCACCACCCCAATTGTCATGCCTTGATCCCAACATACATTCAGGATCGACACATGACGTTTAGGTGCAGGGGTACGAGGAAATACGAACAAGGTACATAAAGGAGTGCTGATAATGAAATTCATAAAAATAAGTTTGTGGGGTCTCTCCTACAAATAATTATAACAACTGTACAACAAAAGCAACTAACCCTTACTAGGGAAAACGCATGTAGGCTCCCAATATATTGTACAAAAGAAATACAAGGATAGGTATAAACAACAATTGCGCCCTACACCGTGAGAATAGTGCAACGGGCAAAGCAACAACCTGGATAAGCTGTGAAGCTCGTGTGAGTGTCAATAACCCAACTATGTGATAATAATAAAACAAGTCCACATATCACAGTTTAGAAACATCAATGGTAAAACCATACTTTATAAAAATCATGAACAACTCGCTGAAAATCCTTAAGGAGTCACCTATACGTACATCGAATTTTCTAAATCAAACAACAAAGGTTTTCAAATCTCTTGTCTATGCTTATGCTAAAAACTAAACCTAGAGTTAAGTAGTTCAGCCAAAGCCTACAGCTTCTAAGTTTCCGCATTCCAGACCAACTCGAAGGAACTTGAAGAAGTAGAGTGATTTCGGACCCCTCAATGAAATCCAACAAATACAGGGTTACCAACTCAATGGAACCAGATATAAGGTGGGATTCTGGACCACTTAATAGAATCCAATAGAGATACAGTTCCAGACTATTCAAATGGTAGTGGGTGAACAAGTTGTAGGAAGAGGAAATTTGGATAACTCAACGGAATCCGAATTGAACACATTTTCTAACCACTCAACAAAACCTTGTCACGCCAATTGCGAGATACACCAAGGATCAACACTTGGCAGCTGAAGGTAAAAGTACAATTATAGATAAAGTCAGTTGGGATTCATACATTATATAACAGATAATCAACGGAAATGAAACTAACAAATAAGGGGAATAAATCCTATTCTCAAATGCACTACATACATCAACTACACCCCTTGAAAACCTCTTTCTCTAACAGCTACCTGTATTTTACAAGAAACAGCCCTACACCATGGGAATCGTGGACTGGGCACAGAAAAAATCCAAATAAGCTGTGAAGCTCGTGTGAGTGACAATAATACAAGGTATGTGAGTTAATCTTCACTTACAACTCTCGATTGAATCCACCTAGACGTCCAACCGTATTTTCATGATTGATTCACACATGCACTAAATCATCTCTTTCATATATATATATATATATATATGTATAATAAAATCATAAGATTAGATGCCAAATCATAAAGTTCCACGTTCCAAAACCTTTCATGGAATCTTATAACAAGGATACAAAGAGTAGGGTTCCAGAACCTCTAATGGAATCAGATAGAAACTATGCACAAAGTTCCTAAACCTCTCAAGGAACCAGAGGAGGATTATAGAACCTCACATGGAATCCAACAGGATGTAGGTGCATAACCTCTCATGGAACCGAACAAATGTAGCATTCCAAAGCTATTTATGGAACCCATTGGAAGTTAAGCAGGATTCCAAAACCACTCATGGAATCTGGAAGCAAAGTAACAAACTAGGGATTTCATATCCCTACATGAAACGAGAAAAGAAGTATACAAGGTATCAATCATTTACTAGCCCTCTCAGTTTGCAAACATTTCAAATATACATACATATACATTTTGTAAAGTATATTGGTACCTAGGTAATGACCATTTGTAAATCCATGTTATACACACAAAGTATATAACAAGGGAATTTCATACACAAAATACTTCATCATATAATGTTAAATTCAACTCACCTAGAATCCAACACACTTCCAGAATCAACATAATTGAATCGTTATGCAAAACAAGGTGCACGTCACTGAGACATCACATGTCTCTAATGAGCCAACAATGCTCCGATAAAACCTAACATCATACACAACACTTCACTTAGAAAACTTATCAAAACTGACATGCAAAACGAGGCACAATATTACCTGCACGTATATCGAGACATACGTAAACCAAAAACGACAATCATCATGATGAGTCAATTAACCTTCATCAAGCCTCAACAACATTCTATTCTTATTTCCCAATGATCAAACTATCAAATTGTTGTTAATTACTAAAATTGTACAGTAGTATAATTATCCCAAAGTCGAAAATCAAACCATCGTATCAAATTTCAATAAATGAACCTTGGATATAGGCTCAGGACATCGAGAACATCTTTCAGCCCGAAAGCAATGTTTCCAAGTTTTCCCACGAGTCGTCATAAACCCATTTTTCCGACTACTTCCAAACTATACTAGATTTTACAGACATGTAGAGCTTAACATAAGCAACAACTTTTATAGAGCCCAATATAAATCATTGACATAGTACACTCATCGATTATAGAGTCTAAAATCCGAACCACTCACACATAAGCCAAATATTCATGTGAGGTCTAATAAAGTGCTGTCCTCACGTCAGCGACAACATCTGCACTATTCCTCATCATGGTCAGTAACTCAGTGATGAAAATAAATTCTAGTTCTCTGGACACTGTGCATACTAAATTATGCTAAGTTAATATCTTGTTTTATGGTGGCAATTGTGTTTTATATTTTTATACCACATTTCTATACCATTTTAGATGATATATAATGTGAACAGTTATATCATTTAAAAAATTTGTAAAATCTAAGAAATGGAAGGAGAAAGACTCCTCGTATACCGTAATCATTATTTAATTAACTAGTTTTTCTTAATTATTAGTTTATTGAATAATGAACTAAATATAAAAATATGATTAATTCAAATGATGTGATTGTTCACATCAAATGCCATTTAAGATGGTATAAAAATATGGTACAAAAATATAATATAAATAGTATTACTCTTTTGTGGATGTACGCAAGGATCCAAATATTAGAAAATTATATTTTAGTCCTTAAAAATGATTACTTTTAAATAAATACTGTAAGTAAGATTAAAAACTTATTTTTATCTTTTGACTCGTTTTCAAATCAGCATTTTGTATTCCACCTATATTTAATTTCTTTTATGTAATTTTATTATTATGTTTTGTCTTCTTATATTACCCCTAAATATTGCTATTAAATGGTTTCACAATTGAATGAATATTTTTTTTTTTAAATTTAAAATGAGCATCCGGCATTTAAAGATGAAACATCAAAGGAATTAGAGATTAGGCTTCTTCTTTAGAAAACAAGATTAGGCTTCTGCAATTGAAAAAGAGATTAGGCAACCATCCATATATTGGCTGATTTCTTCAATTACATCTGCTAATTACGACTTTCCCCTTTTTTCTCATCATTTGCCTTAGGTCTCTCTCTATTTTCTTTCTGTTGGTTTTGAATGGCATATGCCTTGTGTATCTAGGTGGATTCCAACGATTTGCAGAGAAGAGAATGTGTTCCAACTTCAGTAACTTTTTTGTGGCATTGTCCTTGTGATAGTTCTTATTTTATTTTATTTTTTTTGTTATTTTGTGTCGGTTGATTTTATTATCGGGTTTTGATCATTTTGTTAGTGTATGAATTGTTGAGTTTGGAGTTGGGTTTGATCTATTGCATCTGTATTTGATTAGGTACGATAAGTTAGATACATTTGATTAGGTACGATAATTTAGATAAATTCGATTAGGTACTGTAATGTAGATATATTCGATTAGGTATAATGATTTAGGTGCGTTTAACTAGGTACTATGATTAGGTGTTTTCAACTAGATACTATAATTTAGATGTGTTTAGCTATAGATACTAATATTTAGATACATATACTTTTTTGGTGTATTATACGGGTGATACCTTGACTTTTTTTTATCTTGTAATTTAGGCATGATGATATATATGAAAAATCTTTCCAGGCACTATAAATCAAGCACAAATTCATCACAGTGAAAATTTGTTTCCTAATAATGTGGAACATACCAAGAAGGTCGAATAATTAATTATAGGGGCAGGATGGGAACAATAAGAGCCATTAAAGAGTTTAAAAACAACAAAATATGAGTTATAATAATCATGATGACATGGATGACTAAGATCAAATATCTAATCCAACACCAGGTTTTAATGAAAAATTAATCTAATACAAAGATTAAAATTCATTAACCACTTAAAATATCGGCCTATCCAATATATTTAGTCCTCAATATTCAGCTGCATGTGCAGAATGTATGCAGCTTGGATGGAGTTGTAATATCTTGGGTTTTTGTCGATCTATATAATCAGAGTAGATAAGTGAGAATAAAATGCATGCGTTACTGCATGCATGCGGTTAATTAATTAGAGCGATCATATAGTATACTACTGTAATGTCCAATGCAGTACGACCATAATGTGAAGTAGAATTATTGAATGAAATGACACCAAAAAAAACAAGCATGACTTGAAATTGAGAAAGAAAATGTGGTTGGCCCCAAAAAATGAAAACCATTCTTCTTCTAATCCTCAACCTGCGTGTGCAATTACACTATTTTCTTTTGTTGATTGAATGTGTTTCAAAAAGTTAATTATTTATTTTGAGTAATGGTAGATAGATCAATTTTTTTAAACCAAATTGCAAATCAAATGGTGTGTTACCAATAAAAAAATAAATACGTTAATTAATATTTAATTAATAATTTAATCATACATTATTTAACTTACAAATTTAATTTAAAAAATTTGACCCTCCTAACCTTACTCATTTATTTTCTTTCTTCAACCTGCGCATACTGACCTTTCCTTATTCCTCAACTTTAGAACATTTTGATATATTATGGCATGGTCTCCTCTAAAGAGGGAAAAGAAAGTGAAAAAAATGCCATCAGTCATATCCTAGAAAGCAATAATTTAAGCTAATTTTTAGCTGCCTGTGAAAAGCAATAGTACCAGCCGGCTGAAATACGATGTGGAGCAAAAAATAATTATAAAAATTATAGAGCTTTTATGTGGATTTTTTTCTTACGAAAAAGACAAGAATGTCTCCATTGAGCGGGGCTAATTTTAATCAACGCGCAGTTCAACCTCCATGAAAGCATGAGCAGCCTACTACGACGTCATCAAGCTCTTCTGCCTATGAAATGGCGAGGCTTGCATTTAATCAACGTGCAATACAACCTTCATGAAGGCATGAGCAGCCTACTACGACGTCATCAAGCACTTCTCTGCCTATGGTAAGAAGAAAAGTCAAAAGCATTAAAGACATGGTTAATTACTAAAGGGAACTGTTATTAACAATTTAAAATTTTTATTTTCCATTCCTCACAAATGTATTTTTATTTCTAATTATAGAAAGTTTAGAGTGCAAACTTTGATTTTTGGAGTGCCAATAACAATTTTCATTACCAAATCCTATCTTTGATACTCTCCCAGTTGAAGATAAACTCAAATAGGGAAGGAATCTCAATCATATCCAATCAAAGATATTTCCAAGAAAATCCCAATATATTATGTCATAATTAATATTTTTGAGATTATTTTTTCCTTATCCATCCGACGAACGACTCACATTAGCCAATCAGATGCCACCCTGTGTAGGGCAAATCCATAACCCTATGGCTGGCCCTAGCTCTATAAATACCCCATCTCTACTAGTCTCTGGTAAGCTTTTTCCTACACACTTAAACCTTAAACTCTCTCTCCTTCCAGAGAAATTGACTTAGACTTAGAGATCCATTGGCCAAACCGCCTACCTTATGGGCACATTGGGCTTTGGCCTTGATCAAATGTGTTTATTTGTTTTGGAGTTACAATTTCGTCGAGATTGAAAACGACAAATTTTTGCTATCACAAATTAATGCTTTCATTGAAAGTCCGATTTAATACGCTCGAAAATTTTTTCACATTTACTCATTGGAATTTTCTGTTATGTTGAATTTCTCGTATGCTCCTAATCATTGAATTTTTTCTAGAAACGTTTATTGATCAGTCCTTAGGGAAAGGATACAATGGTATGAAATTCCAAAACCACAACCAACGGAATACCTTGCTTCAAATGATACTAATCAGATGATGGAAACCAAGACGTGGCCCCGCCCCAACGCTCTTTAAGGCTCAACACGACGGCAGGATGAACCCTATTGTCGCGGAGCACCCTCACTACCACTGCCATTCCAATGGCAAAGATCACTATTGTAGCAGTAGTAACCCTAATCAAGGCTCAAGTGCATTAGGGCAGGAGGTCTAAGAGGAAGTAGTTGATGCTACCACTGTAGCCTAGGACGGCCAGGCTTAGACAGTTGCAACACAACTTGCTACCTAGGTGAGCCTAGCACGTAGTAAAGCAATACAGGCCCATTATGTTGACCCAATGCGCCCCAACTTTAACCCATGACCAGACGGGTCGATCCGGATCTACGCCTCGACCAAACTTAGCACCTCAGCCTGTGCTCGTGTGGCTGACCTGGCCTTATGCAACCAGACTGATCTTTAAACTGGTTTAGCCGACCTGGCTCCTAGTCATTGAATTGGCTATCTGTCAGACCAAACCGGATTTTGGACCGGCGACTGAACTAAGGGTTATTACGCCTTTTTTTTTTTTTTTCTCTCTCTCTCTCTATCTCAGGATTGCTCTATCCAAGCCTAAACTTTGCGCCTACCGCTCATTACACTTTAACTACTTACTGAGACGCCCATCATCTGAGTTCTTCCACCCTTGTGGAGATCAACACATGTCCTAATAGGTTGCAAATTTGACAAATGCCATCGCGCAATAGACAACCTTGGTGAGCCAATTCCTAGGGCACATCAAGATGCAGTCCGTCCCAAAAGAGGTATCCCAAAGCAGGACAAAGACAGATGACGGTGATTTTTTCCAACGATGTCCCACAAGTAGCCACTAGACTAACCATGAACCGACGGTTCTAGAAATGTGCACTCTCATCTCAGCTCTTGGGAGAACCTTTTTTCCCATTTAGCATGTAGAAAAGCGTACACTACTGACTTGGCTCGTAAGTCAATGTGCATTCATAGTTGGACGCACACTGCAACAAGCATTTTGGACCTAGCATCCATTCGGGAGATTTTCCTAACATGCACGGAGAAGGCAACGTAGGGGATGAATAGAAGTACAAGCACATTCTAGCTTGAGTTTACTTGGCAGCCAGCTCCAAGTGTAGCCATGAACAGCACACTTACTTGGCAGCCAGCTCCAAGTGTAGCCATGAGCAGCACACTTACCTACTAGAGACAAACCACATGGATTGGAATTGCGACATTGGGAAAAAAATACACGAGGAAAAGCAGCACAAACCTGAAGGTCACTATTCGAAGCAGTCAGATTTTCCACTGCCCCATCAGATGGGAATCTAGGAGGAAGTAGAAATGCTCCTAGCTTAGCAACTGCACGGATTCCAGCACACCGACACCATTGATGAAGCATTTCGAAGGGACGTCGCCAACGTAAACAGGTCACCCTTGGCTAATCAGATGCCGCCATATGTAGGGAAAAATTCCATCTCCACATGTTTCTGATAAGTTTTTTGCAAAACACTTAAAGCCTAAACTTTTTATTTATTTATTTTTTTTTTTATTTTTTAAAGAAACTAACTTAGACATCAAATATCCATTGGCGAGAAGGGCTCAAACCCTCTCCATCTTGTGTCCGCATAAAGCTTTGGCCTTATTCAAAGGTGTTTATTTGTTTTGCAGCTACAATTACGTCAAGACCGAAGTTGGTAAAATTTTGCTGCCAGATGACATGTATTCCCCTTGTAAAACGCTTGTCCTAACAAAATGAAATGGCATTGTCAAGAATGTGTCAGTGCAACATTAGCCTTCTAGAAATGATTATTTTTTTCTTAATTAATTGCCAAATAAAACATGTGAAACTTGATAGCTCTTTCATACTATATAAAATTTAGAGGCTTGTTTCATTTGAGTATCAAACTCAAAACCAAGTGATCTTTAGTAATGAGTACATGGTGTGGTGATGCAAAGAAGGAGCTTAACAGTTTATAAGCCTTTGCAATTTTTTTTTAATTTTTTTTTAACTTTTCAATATTGGACAATTCTTCACATACATATGTAGTAATATAAACATCATATGTTGTCAGACTACACATCTGGCAGTTAATTACAGTCATATATAGTAAAATCTTCCTAAAAGTTATAAAGTTGGGGCCAAACCAAGTTTATAACTTTAGGGGTGGTTATTACTTGATACAGGTGTAGTTAATGTTGTATTTCCTAAATAGGATTCCTTGGGCTCCAAGTATTTTATTTCTTACATATGTTTGTAGTCATTGACAATTATAACTACCTAGAGGCGTGTTTTCTTAAGATGGGACCAACAAAAATTATAACTTATCACAATATGGAGTTTATTTAAATACCTAACTGGTCTTAAATTGGGACTAAAATTTTTTATGACTTTAAAGCATTGTTCTAAAAATCCCTGCCTAGGCGTTAGGCGTCTGGCCACCACCACAAATAATCCCTAGGCATTTGAAAATAAAGAAAGGGTGCCTAAATCTACTTAGGTGCTCGTCTAGAGCGCTAGGTGCTCGATTAGCCCACCCAGACCCACCTAGGCATTCCGCTTAGGTCGCGACTCTTACTTAAACAACAAACAGATAACTTCATTTGCATTTTTTTTTTTTGATAAATTGTAAGAGACTTGTTAAATACTTAGATTAACACACATTATATGTTTGTTTCCCATGTTTTCATTATGATCTAATACTTTATAATCTATATGTCAATATATTTTGCAATTTATATATCTCAATGAAATATATATTTTTTAAGTGTAAGATGGTACTTATTTATATGATATACAACAGATTTACTTAAATCCATCTAGCCGCCTAGGCGCTAGGCTCTAGCCTGCCGTCTAACTAGCGCCTAGCGTCTTTTAGAACCTTACTTTAAAGAGGTTATTTCATTATAGAGTACTACTTTAGAGAGGTCTTAGTGTAACAAGGATGCCGCTTATTTTAATTAAGGGGGCTTTAATGAAAAGGGTTTGGGTTAATTTTATTTTAACAAAAAATCAACCTATAACTTTATTCAATGAAAAAGACTTAAATCTTAATGAAACTCACTTAAATTTTAATGAAAAGGACAAAAGTTTAATGTAATAAAAAATAAAATAGAAAAAAAAATGACGCAAGCGCGTCCATTACACAGACTGTTTTCTGAAACTGAACAACACTGCACTATTTTTGAAACTAAATGGTAATACATTATTTCTAAACTAAATGGTACTACACTATTTCTGAAATTGAACGATACTACACTATTTATGAAAATTGAACACTAATTATTTCTGAAACTAAACACAAGCACTACACTATTTTTGCAATTGAACATGAGTACTACACTATTTCTGAAACTTAATACGGAAACTATTTCTGAAAGGTTGTCGTGCACTGACTATTTTTAAAACTAAATATTGTATTCTCCAAGATGTCTCACAACCATTCTTCTTTCTCATCTTCTTAAATTTTGTCGGCACTTTATGACCTTCCAAACACCTTTTATTCTTTTAATTTTCTTTCATTTTCATCCTATTTTTTTGAATCACAAACCCAATAAAAATGTCTTAATGTTGTAAAAGGATACAAAAAATAAAGATGTAAGTGCCTATACGCACAGCAAAACAAGGCCGCGTTCTACTATTACAAACCTATAATACCAACAGAAAACTCAATAATTACGTTTTGTGACTAAGATATTTGTTGATGTTGGTTAGGCCATCTCCAACCGAAGGTTGGCTAGATGACTTGTTTTAGCCATCTGGCCCTCCAAGAAATTAATATTTTAATGAAAAGTGTAGGCCATATTTCTTACCATCTCCAACCGAGGGCCAAAGGGCCATAGAGCTTGTTTTAGCCCTATCACAAAAAATCATCTCCAACCGAAGGCCAAAGGGCCATAGGGCCAAACATAATTTATTATTTACATTTAAAAACTACAACAACTTAAATTAAATGTAATATAATTAAATATTTAAAATAAGGGTTAACCTCTATTCACTACCCTAAAATTTATTGGTTTTCAACATTTGGTACATGAAGTTTTTTCCGTCCCAGTTTGGTACCTAAAGTCATAATTCTATGACACTTTCATATATCCGTTAAGTTTTCTGTCAAAACCTCCATTAACTGATAACGTGGCGCTCATGTGGACAATGACTGAGTGCCATGTGTATATTAAAAATTAAAAAAAAAATTAAAATTTGACCTAAACACCCACATGTCTCCTACCTTATACCCCCCCCCCCCCAGCCCCCTCTCTCCCTTCTCTCATCTGCAACCGGCACTCAACCTCCCTTTTTTACTTTGCAACCCGCAGCAATCCAACCATGGTAGCCAAGCAGCATCAACACCAACAAAGGAGAAATTTCTCCTTTCGCCGTTCTCAACCCGCAACCATGGCCACTGAAATCAAGCGAAGATCAATAATCGCAGAAACACAAATAATCCATCGTCAAACCCTATCGCTTCCTTCCTCTGCAATTCCATTCGTTGTCACTCTCTCTCTTTCCCTTTCGCATTTGAAACCCTAGATTAACCCCCAATTTGACTTGAAATCCAAACCCTAAAATCTTATCGGGGTTTCAGTCTCAATCTTAGAGGACACACACGTCCTTTGATGAATTGTTTGCCTCCCTTCCTCAAACCCTAGCCTCGATTTTCTTTCCCATTTCTCCTTCCAATTGCTTGTATTTGACTTACCTAGAGAGAGAGAGATAGAGAGAGAGGGAGCGATCGATAGGCCATGGAGGGCTATGTGGCAAAGGATCTCGGAGCCCTGGAGTCATGGGAGGTCGCTGGTTTGGACGATGCCATGAATTGCCTGATGCTTTCCTCCAACAAGGATTCTAAGCCCCCATAAACGCAGCAAAACGCACATTGATCTTGCACGTATCACCATCGCCTAGCCTCTCGCATCGTTTGATTTGAATGTTAGAAAATTAAGGTTTGCTGGGCTTTGCTATGGAAGGAGACACAAAGACAAAGAGGATGGTCGTTGATGGATGAAGCCAATGATGAAGATGAAGGAAGGGATGGTGGGTGCGGGTTGCAAAGGAGAGAAGGGAGAAACAAGGGTTTTTTTTTTGTTTTTGGGGGGGGGGGGGGTGGGTGTGAGGTAGGAGATGGGAGTGTTTGGGTCAAATTCTTTTTTTATTTTTTTTTTAATTTTTAATATCCACGTGGGCGCCATGTCATCATTTAACAAAGGTTTTGACGGAAAACTTAATGGATGTATGAAAGTGTCCTACAATTATAAACTGGGATGGAAAAAACTTCATGTACCGAATGTTGAAAACTAATAAACTTTAGAGTAGTAAATAGAGATTAACCCTTAAAATAAATTGTGAAAACATTTACTCTGGGCACCCATTATATTTGTCCCACATCGGAAGAGAATTGAGCAAGCAAAAGCTTGCATGTGTGGCACCCATTATATTTGTCCCACATCGGTTGTGGGAGAGGCTTGAGCAATCAAACATGCTTATAAAAGCAACATCCTCACATAGAACCAATCAACTTTTTGGGCCTTAATTAAATGTTAATTTTAAATTTTAGCTCAAAAAAAAAAATTCAAAAATAACGGCTAGCTTACGTTAGCTAGCCGTTGAGATTCAAAATTTTTAGCCTGGCCCCAGGCTAGCTGGTTGGCTCATTTGGGCCGCCCAGTTGGCCTTTTGGGCCTTTTTTGTCCAGTGGGACCCACGAGCCCTTTGCCCTGGCCTTTGGTTAGAGACATTTTTATGGCTATTTTAGACCCTCTAGACCCTTCGGTTAGAGATGACTTTAGGTTCCTAAGAGAATTCTGCCATCCGGGCTGGCTAGCATGATCTGCTATATTATGCATTTACTATTAATAATGTCTTCATCAATCATGTAAGATAACAAGGGACAAGGAAATCGGAGGGAGAATTCTACATACATTACAATTTGCTATAATGGGAGAATTTTATTCGATTCTCATCTTTCTTCTTTTTGTCTTTCTTGGGTTTGTGATTCTTATTAGGATTTATTTTCTGGGTTTTTTTTTAATAGAAGCAAGCTTCCAATTGCTATAAGCGGAGAGTAGTAGATTTTGTTTTTTGTGTGTGTTTGTTTACAAGAAATAATGGGTCTCCTTATTGTTGGCCACATAAAGAGCTTTTAGTGTCTTGCTTGTGCTGCAGCTTAGGTGCAGTGTCAGAAGCAACAAAGGTATGCTGCAAGCGCAGTTGGTTAGGGCCTTTTTTTTTTTTTTTTCCTTATCATTAAATAAAATTATAGTATATTTTTGTTAAAAATCAAAAATTTAAAGTATTTTTCATTCATTTTTTTCTTAAAAGTTTCGGTCCCGGACAACATCACATCAGTTTTTTAGAAGCAGCCCAAGAGGTGCTTTTAAAAGTTGCGGTTTTTTGAAAGCAGGTGGAGGCAATTAATAAAATTTTTGAGCTATCGATATTGCCCTGACTTTTTATAATCAAAGAGACTTATCCTCCACCTTACTCTTTCTTCTTCCACGTTCCTGCTGCAACCCCTCTTCCATGTTTTCATATAAATAAAATAAAATAAAATACCTCCATAAAAGGACGAAGAAGTTTTGGTCGCACAGACCGAGAACGAAGTATACGGTTGATCGTTTGGCCGCGTATTAGCATTGCCCACGTCCACCACGAATTCACAAAGAATGTAGTTAGGTCCTAGATTTACTTTCAATGCACCAAAAAGGTGGTTTGGTATGCGATACTAAATCGAAAATTTTCAGGACAGAAATTTGAAGATCAATTCCAAATCAAAATTTCGATATTCTTAATTTTTGGGATTTTCGAAATATTTTCGGTATTTCAGGATGGGTCTTCCTAAATTTCATACAAATTGAAATACCAATCATTCATACCAAGTCAAAATAACATGCCACCAAGATAAAATAAGTAACAAATCCAAAAGCAAAATAATAAGTTACAAACCTAATATGTTTGAAAACTAACAATACAATTTTTTGATTTCGTGTTGAAGAAAGAGACACATTTGGTTGAAAAGCAGTACTATAGGGTGAGTGTGTGTGGGAGGTTCGTATTGGTAGATGTGGCAATAAAGGGCTCCGGTTACCATCTGTAGATCAAATGTCAGAGTTAAAATTCTGGAAATCCAAGAGTTGGATGCCAAAGGGCTATGGTTACTACCTGTAGACCACACCAATTATATTGCTACTGGTAGTTAGCAACAATTCAAATTTATAATAATGAGATACACGTACACACACACACACACACACACACACACACACACATATATATATATGATACTTATTTTCGGTTCTGTATGAGATTACTGAAACATTGAGGAGACAATACTGATTCTTGTACCGAAATTTTGGGATCAGTTCGCTATGTTATCCTAAAAATTTTGGGAATTTTGATTTGGGACTTTTTTTAGTTTGGAATCGGAATTTTTTTTTGTTTAGTTCGAAATTTTCAGGAATTTTTTTTAGCTCTACGCACCACCAAAGTTGGCCATAATTAAGGTTGTGGTTTTTGTGTCTTTTAGTCCGCCGCGCAAACCTGAATCTTAGATAGGGGTAGGCCTGGCAAACGGGTCGTGTCTATCGTGTTCGTGTCGTTTTCGTGTAACACCTGTTATCTTAACGGGTCGTGTCGTGTCACACCCGTTATCTTAACGGGTCCTTAACAGGTCGTGTCACTTTACCCAACGGGTAAAGTGACCCGACCCGTTATGACCCGTTAAGAAAAAAAAATATATTTTTTAAATTTGCACATACCATACATTGCCACGTAAATATTACTTCAAAACATTAAAACATTTCTCGTTCAAGTACTATATCTACACTCAAAAATAAAAGCCTAATAAAAAAATAATACATACACTACTAATCTATTACAAATATTAAATGTGTAAGGATAAAGAGTTTTTGTTTTTAAGATAAGATTTTGTGGTATTCACTTGTGTAAATATTTTAAATTGAAGATCGAATTCATTCATTGTATTCATATAGGGTCAAGGAGTGTAGTTATAAAAAATCATCAAAATCGGAGTTAAAATAACCGTTAAATCGTGATTTTTCATTTATAACCGTTGAAAAGCTTTGTCCCGTTACTTGATCTCTGAATGTTTTTTTTTTTGTGATTTTTTGCTGATATGATCTCCAAGCATATACAAACAATTTTGACGGTTTGGATCGTTGAAATTAGTTTTGGAGAATTCGTAAAACGATAGATTGACTAACACTTAGAGTTTATTTATACTTTTATTAAGTATAACATAAGATTTTGTGGTATTCACTTGTGTAAATATTTTAAATTGAAGATCGAATTCATTCATTGTATTCATATAGGGTCAAGGAGTGTAGTTATAAAAAATCATCAAAATCGGAGTTAAAATAACCGTTAAATCGTGATTTTTCGTTTATAACCGTTGAAAAGCTTTGTCACGTTACTTGATCTCTGAATGTTTTTTTTTGTGAGTTTTTGCTGATATGATCTCCAAGCATATACAAACAATTTTGACGGTTTGGATCGTTGAAATTAGTTTTGGAGAATTCGTAAAACGATAGATTGACTAACACTTAGAGTTTATTTATACTTTCATTAAGTATAACATAAGATTTTGTGGTATCCACTTATGTAAATATTTTAAATTGAAGATCGAATTCATTCATTGTATTCATATAGGGTCAAGGAGTGTAGTTATAAAAAATCATCAAAATCGGAGTTAAAATAACCGTTAAATCGTGATTTTTCATTTATAACCGTTGAAAAGCTTTGTCCCGTTACTTGATCTCTAAATGTTTTTTTTTTTGTGATTTTTTGCTGATGTGATCTCCAAGCATATACAAACAATTTTGACGGTTTTGAATCGTTGAAATTAGTTTTGGAGAATTCGTAAAACGATAGATTGACTAACACTTAGAGTTTATTTATACTTTTATTAAGTATAACATAAGATTTTGTGGTATTCACTTGTGTAAATATTTTAAATTGAACATCGAATTCATTCATTGTATTCATATAGGGTCAAGGAGTGTAGTTGTAAAAAATCATCAAAATCGGAGTTAAAATAACCGTTAAATCGTGATTTTTCGTTTATAACCGTTGAAAAGCTTTGTCCCGTTACTTGATCTCTGAATGTTTTTTTTTTGTGAGTTTTTGCTGATATGATCTCCAAGCATATACAAACAATTTTGACGGTTTGGATCGTTGAAATTAGTTTTGGAGAATTCGTAAAACGATAGATTGACTAACACTTAGAGTTTATTTATACTTTCATTAAGTATAACATAAGATTTTGTGGTATCCACTTGTGTAAATATTTTAAATTGAAGATCAAATTCATTCATTGTATTCATATAGGGTCAATGAGTGTAGTTATAAAAAATCATCAAAATCGGAGTTAAAATAACCGTTAAATCGTGATTTTTTGTTTATAACCGTTGAAAAGCTTTGTCCCGTTACTTGATCCCTGAATGTATTTTTTTTTGTGATTTTTTGATGATGTGATCTCCAAGCATATACAAACAATTTTGATGGTTTGGATCGTTGAAATTAGTTTTGGAGAATTCGTAAAACGATAGATTGACTAACATTTAGAGTTTATTTATACTTTCATTAAGTATAACATAAGATTTTGTGGTATCCACTTGTGTAAATATTTTAAATTGAAGATTGAATTCATTTATTGTATTCATATAGGGTCAATGAGTGTAGTTATAAAAAATCATCAAAATCGGAGTTAAAATAACCGTTAAATAGTGAGATACGTCATGACAGTCATGTGTGTGATAAACAGTTAATAACTTAAAAAAAAAAAATTTCTCACCGCTTCTATTAATTTTCATTTTTCCCTCTCTTTTTTGTTACCTTTTCAACTTTTTTTATCATTTTCACTTTTCCCTCCAACATCTTTCTCTAATTCCCTCACTTTTTTGTTTTATTTTCAACTTTTCTTAACATTTTCATTTTCCCTCCATTTTTTTTTTTCAAAAAGGGCGGCAAGTTGGCAAATGGCAATGGCAAAAAATTGATTATTGAAATTTGAATGGAAACAAATCACATCTGACGCATCAAATTTCAATGGATGCAAAATCATGCAAATATGCAATGCATGATCATGCATATTAAATTATTAATTATTAATTATTATAGTTTTTATAAAATTTAATATATATATATATATATATATATATAATTATTATAGATAGACTTAATATTTTGGGGGTATAATTATTATAGTATATATAATTATTATAATTATTATAAATTTTATAGTTAATTTAATATATATATATATATATATATATTTATTATAATTTTTAGGGGTATAAAATTGTAAAATTAATGTTTATAATTATTACAGTATTTTTTTAGGGTTATAAAATTATAAAAATAATATTTCGCTTATCGTGTATCGTGTTACCCACGTGTATACCCGAACCAACCCGTTATCTTAACAGGTGCTTATCGGGTTACCCGATAAGACCCGATTCGTTATCGTGTCGATCCAAACACCTGTTAATTTCGTGTCGTATCGTGTCGGGTTATCGGGTCGTGTCAGAAATTGCCAGGCCTAGATAGGGGGGATATTTACTCGTATTCCATTATAAAACATTTCCCTCCCCAATTATTATTTCTACTGTACGTTTTTATACGATACAACAATATATTTATACTAAGGATGAGAGAAATAAATTGGTTCCAACTTGACATGTACAAGATTTAAACCTATAACCTTTAGATTATAAGTGATAAAAAACATTACTAAACAGTAATACTAAATGATATGTCCTAATCAATAATCCATATGATAACCTTTCTCGTTTCCAGTGGGTCATGACTTGTAAAATGAAAAAGGTAAAGGATCCGTGATATAATTATCACCCTAAAGAAGAAAGCCAAAATAGTTACTCTACTGGACCCATAAAATGCATATGCCGTGTCAACGAAGGCAATATGAACATGAGCTAAACTTTAGTTAACTAAACTGTTAATTAGGTTAACTAAGGGAAGATTTGTGGTTACTTAGGTTAAAATGGAAAGAATTATTATTAGATTTTTTTTTTTTTTTTTTTTTTTTTTTGAGGAAAGACCAATATAGAATTAGAACCAACACATTATCTAAAGGGAAACCATCTCAATACAGTACTATCCAAAATTATCATTTGTCCAACAAAAGTCTGCCCAACGAACTACATTTTGTTTGGCAAAGTAACTTTATCCGATAGGATAAAAAATTTGGTCAACATTTAGATTTTTTTTCAGAGACTTTAGGCGATGCAATATTTCGACGGGCAAAGTTTTCATGCCATCGGAAAAAAATTGGCACGCATTATGTCACTTTTTTTCAATGGAAACACAAGTACGCCAGCAGAGTCAATTTTGCGAAATGAAACATTGGCCAAAGATCCACGATGACTTGTCATAAACCCTACCGGCACTTTTTTGCTCGATGACTTTACCAACTTTGCCTAATGAACCATTTTGTTGGGCAAACCCCAACTCATTAAAACAGGCCGTGTGGTCTTCTTTCCCTTCTTCTTTCTTCATTTTCAGAAAAAACTCTACCAGTCTTTGAAATGAACAAGGAACTGAATTAAGCACGAGAACGTGGTGAGAAAAATAATCCAAGACAAATTATTAATTTCTAGAATAGGACAGATATGAGAGGAGATCTCAAATAACCTACACAAATGAGCCACATTCAAAGGTTCTACTGTGTGGTGTGTTTATCACGTGGCACTATTAGTCCTACGTTGTACAACAACACTTTCAAAAAGAACAGGGCGTTGTCGTACGTAGGTTAGCAATCGTTTATTTATTCCCAGTCCGAGCACTGAGAGCCCCACTCAATTTCCTCTTCCATTGCTTCTCACTCAGTCACTCACTCAATTTCTTCTTCCGTTGTCTCAAGTTCAACTATTAATTTCTGACATTCTTAATTTGCCGCATAATTTTCTTTACATAAGATTCATTTTGTAGCAAGAGAAAAGATAAGCCTTTTAATTCAATAAAACTCCCCCTCGTACCGTGGAGATTTCTTAAAATCATGGAGGAAATTATATCCTCTTGTTCTTCACAAAATTTTGGTCAAGAAAACTCACCCACACAACAACGCCTCCAGTTCCTACTTCAGAACCGCCCGGAAAGGTGGATCTATTCAATTTTCTGGGAAGCCTCAAAACACAGCAATGATTTAGTTTCTTTGTCGTGGGCCGGTGGCCATTTTCAAAGCACTAGGGACTTGACCTCCCAAAAAACCTACAACAAAGTCAGTCATCACCAACCCAAATTGGGGTTCGATGTTCTGGAGAGGAAGAGGGCGATTAGCAGAGAAGTTGAAGCTCTTTTCCATGAAGACATGGATGTGGACGGTGGAGATGTTACCGACGCTGAGTGGTTTTACTTTTACACCGTCTCTTTAACCCAGTCGTTTACTGCCGGCCACGGGAATAGTAACATTCTGGGCCGTACGTTTTGTTCCGGTGGATTTGTTTGGCTGGCAGGTGATCATCAGCTTCAATTCTATGAGTGTGAGAGAGTGAAAGAAGCAAGAATGCATGGAATTCAAACTTTGGTTTGTATTGCAACTTCATGCGGAGTACTTGAACTCGCTTCTTTGGATGTGATCAAAGAAAATTGGGGTCTTGTGCAGCTATCAAAATCACTTTTCGAATCAGACAACACCACCACCACCACCGACAAAGTCTCAAAGCAGCTGAGCAGCAGTCTCGTGAATCATGTTCCTCTCTTAGAAAGTGGAATGTTTTCAGGAGCTGATAAAAACGAGTGGGCAACACAAGGTAATCAAACCAATCCAAAATTTTTTATACACTGAGCAATACTGCTACCGACTACCAATTTACGGATCTAGTGGTGTATGGACAATGATTTATGTAGATTGATATCTAATACCGATCGATCTTTCCCGTTTAGATGACATTTACGAGTGCATTTTATTTGAAGTACTCACATGATCTCCACTCCAGATACCGATATTTTGTTGATATTTGTGTATTTTTACACTCAATATTTCATTGACTTTAAAGTTAAATATTTTGACATGAAGGTGGTACAAAAGAAGCAGCTCCTGTAAATGTAGGTGGATCATCATCAGACTCAGGACCTTCTGACTCTGTTGGAAACTTAACCTCTAAGAACACACAGAACATTCGATTAAAAAAGAGAGGAAGATCATCAAACCGTGAAACAGGCAGACCCGAATCACCAATAAACCATGTTGAGGCAGAAAGACAAAGGCGAGAGAAGCTTAACTGTCGATTCTATGCCCTCCGCTCTGTCGTTCCCAATGTGTCCAGAATGGACAAAGCTTCTTTACTTTCTGATGCAGTTGTATACATCAATGAGCTGAAAGCAAGGGTTGGGCAATTGGAGTCCAAAATTCAAGCACAACTTCAAAAGCCCGGTGTTGATATTGGAGGCCAAACAAGCTCCATAGTTGATCATCACCAAACAAGGCCTAGGCTATCATCAAGTTACAATAATAGAGCAGTTGGGGATATGGAAATGGATGTGAAGATTGTTGGCTCAGAAGCCATGTTACGAGTTCAGTGTCCGGATTGCGATTACCCTAATGCTAGATTGATGAACGCACTAAAAGACCTGGAGTTACAAGTTTATCATGCAAGCATATCAAGTGTTAAAGAGTTGATGCTTCAAGATGTTGTGGTAAGAGTGCCTCATGGATTCACAAGTGAGGAGGCCATGAGAACTGCTATTTTAAACAGATGGTACAACTAGAGTTATAGTTCATCAATAATTAGTTTACCTTGCCAATAATGAGTTATTTTGGGTATTGATGATGATCTCATTCTTCTTCGTTGTTATATTGCATGTAACTCAAAACTGAATATGTATTAGCCAAATTTTAGGAGGGAATGTATGTGTAATGTAATTAAATTAGGAATAAAAAATACAATGATATATACATGAGGAGTGGAGTGAGGCTAAGTCACATCATGAGCTAGACATATTAATTTGGTATCGAACTGAGCATCCACATAAGTGGAACATAAGACCTTTTACTAACAAGTGAAAAAATACAATTAGTATGACGTGGCAGAAAATTGAAGAACACATAACCTTTAATTTATAAAATAGAGTATTCAGAAGAGAGAGCGAGATTTCACAACATTTTTAACAGAAATTTAGATAATTTGTGAGTTATTGGATTACCTTGTGGATATAATATTTCTCTTTAACACCACAAGTCATGTTCAAATCTTCCCCCCTCGTTCCTCCAGTAGCGCATTTGCTATCCCCGATTTGATATCTCTTTTGGGTTTCTTGTTTTGTTTTTTTGACACATGTCTCTCAACTTAACTCCACATCTAACATTGTTAGTTTTACTAAAATTAATTAAAAATAAACAAAACTAAAAATTAAACATAACAAATCAATTTGGGCCGTCTATTATTACTTGAAAGTTTTGAAGGTTAGAAGCCTAGAAAGCATAATATAAATTTTTGGTTGTTGTAAAGTCAACGATATGTGTGCAATAAAATAAAATAAATACGACACAATATTTACGAGGTTTGGCAAGTGTGCTTACGTCCTCGAGGCACCAGTAGTACTTTTTTTTATTATCTGAAATAATATAAGTACAAAATAACTTTTACTATTTTCTCTTTTCTCTCTAGTCTGGCTCACTAGTAATTTCTTCCGCATCTCTCTTCTTTCCTTTCTCTTCCTTTCCTCCATAACTCATCTTTCTTTCCTTTATATGTTTTTCTCTCATCTCTTTCTTTTCTTTCTTACTTCTTCCTTCCTCTGTATGCTCTCATCTTATAGGCAAAATACTACTATAGCAACACTATTCACTTTACAAATTTTCCTCAAATGAATAGTGAAATACTGTGCATGAATTACTCATCCGTTTTTCTTCATATGAATAATAATCCATCTGATTTTTCTTTGGATGAATAGTAACAAACTATTCATGTGGGTCATCCATATATTAAATTACACCACTCCCCCTTGAATGGCCATATGTCAATTTTGTCTGCCTCGTTAAAGCCTTGATATGTTTTGGATGCTTTTCCTGATGAGTATCTCCTCCTGATTTTGAATTCTTTAATTTGACTGATTACTATGTTGATGTAATCTGCTGCCATGCATGATAATTGGAGTGTTTGCTTTTGAAGGTGGTTCACATGTGCTCCAAATTTTAATGGCCATAGGTTTTAACCAAACTCCTGTATTTCTGATAAATATGAAGATGTGGCAATGAATGTTGCTTCCTTGATTGTTGTTGGATCAATTTATTTCCATATGTAAATACAAATCATTTCTGAGAGTGATTTGTATGCAGACTAGAAAGATATTCAGATTTTTGCTTGCCCAATAAGACCATGGCTATTAGTGAGTTCTTTGGAATAAAGAATAAGAACATGTCTATAATTTCTTGGAGTTATCAAAAGATAAACTTTACTTCATTTTAATACCATATGTTGGTATTGTGCTTTATAGGAAATATAACATCTGACTCAGTGTATTGTAGTAAATACAGTAAGGCACATACCTCACTAAGATATGGTACTCTTGGACCAAATATCAATTCATCATTTCCCTCACAAGTACGAATGATCTTTCTTAGTGTCTAAATATTGGTTATTCATTTAAGTATTCAACTTATAATCTTCAATCCATATGGTTTTTTAATACCATAAACATTTTGGATAAGATTTGTGTTGGCATATTGTTTGATCTACAGTTAGAGACAATATTCCCTTCAACTCTTTATAATCTTTCTAGACTCTTTAAGAGTTCCAATCTAATATTAACCCTTGCAAGAGATTCAATGTGTTGCAACAATATCATAATGAAAGTACTCATTAAGACACTTTATACCATTCATTGGTATGGAGTACATAATTTATGCTTTACTCTTCCAGGGCTTTCTTGAAGCAATTTGAATCCTTCAGCCATTTTCTACACTTCATGACACATTCTCATTTTGAATTTATACATAGCAACTTACTTCCATGTATACTTAAGGGATTTACTTGTGGAGATATGCTTCGGGCATGTATAATTCTCCACTGAAATGAACAAGCTTCACAATTAGAAATCATATTTCCATGAGTGTATTACAATTTCAGGTTTCAACCAAGAACCATGTGTCATATCATGTTAGTGTATTTCACTATATTAAGAATGCCCATATAACCTTCTAGGTTTAACATCATTTGGCGATTTGTACTATAGGTCTATTTTTCTACGTTCTTAATAAATTGTAATGAAATTGCCTTTCCATTTTGGCCAATAATTTTTCTTTTTGTCATCGGACAAAAGAACATGGCTCAATATCAACACAACTCATTGATGAATTTAGTAGCTACTGAAAACCAAAATTAACATTGATAATCATCAATTCTGATCCCATAATTCTTATATACATGCACATGCATATTTGTAAGTATTTCAATACTTTGGATATCCTTGCCTTTTCATGGGCTTTACATTGTCTCTTATAAGACAATCATCTTTTATTAGATGAATTGTTTGAGAGTTTGGATCATAATCTCATTTAGAGCATTATAGAGCTTGGATTTTTAATTTCCACTTCTGGGGAGTTGAATCATTGGAACCTACACATCGATTATGCTTCAGGCATGAGATATATTAAAATTGCCGTATCCATGGATTATCCTTTCGGAACTTGAATCCATGCGGCGATTGTCATGCTTCTGGCATGCAACAATTCAATAGTGCCAAGTTTATGAATAGTCTAACTGAGACTTCAATCTATGCGGCAACTTTGTAACTTGTAATCAATTAGTAATTTTCATTACCTTTTTGTACATCATGTGAATGATATAAACTGGTAGAGTTTGTTGGGGCTATGAATAGGATTCCCATCATTGAACTTTGGTCTTCCATTCACTCAGTTAGCCACCAATTTTCTCCCTTTGGACTTCTATGGGCTAATCATTGGTCCTTCTACTTTAGTCTTTTGCATAGCAGAAGTGGTGCGTAACCTTTGCCCTTGGATGGTCTATCACTTTTTGCTGACTCATCCATGCTTGGTAGCTTCAGTGTAAAGAGCCAACAACGTACCAATTATTCTGCGTTGTTGGTGACTTGAGACCCAACTCCAACAACAATTGAAGATAACTACTCGAGAGCAATGCAAGGTAAGCAATCAGGGAAATGTTCCAGGTAGTCGGTTCCTGACTAGAAGTTTTATTTCAGGTTTTGATTGATTGCTTTCTTTATCCTTCTCTTGTAGGCAAGAGCAATGGCAAAGGAAAAGACAAGGAAAGAGCATGATATGAGATACTTTTGCTCTTGACCCTGATGATATGAGATACTTTTGGTCTTGAAGGAAAAAGTGTAAGATTTTGATGCTGGTGTAAACCTTTTTGATCGAAAGGGGTTTCTTGCTGAGAAAATAGTTTGACATTTTAAGGGACTTGGTTGAAGAGAAATTCTCAAAGAGAATGAAGACTGAATATGTTGAGAGGTTTGGTTGCATATGCATTCTCGGCAAGGTAGATGAGTTAGGCGTTTTGGAGGTGTTCTTTGCCATGGAGGAGAAAGGTCGACATATATAGGGATTTCCCAATAGTAGGTAGTGGTGCGGATGTGGCCTTGTCACCCACGCATGTCGGCAATAGTGGTGTAGTTAGAATAGTGAACTTTAAGCGTTTAAACATTGTCAAAGATATTTTCACAGAGTTGTCCTTGATATCCAGAAAGCTAAGATTGCGTCTAAGAAATGTTGACAAACTTTATTCAGAAAAATTCTGCTTTTGAAATTCGGAAAATGGTGTCTCTTCGATTTTTAAACAGGTGGTTGTGTTACCTCTCCTTTTATAGAGGTATCAATTGTGTTCAAAATACATGCTTTGAAGGTTGCTCGCCTATGAAAATTATCTCTGTTGTATTTCTGAGGTTGCCCATCCAACCTTTGTTTAGATTTGAGTCTCGGAGGAGATACACAAAAGATGCGCCAGGATAATATCTGGCGCTTGTCCTTTTTATCTTCTAATGGCCTTCTTACAATTGGAGACTCCGTGATGAGGGATGATATAACGGTTACAGTAGTAGCTAGGAACCTTCTCATACCTAGAGACAAAAGAATACTTTCAAAAAAGTTTGATGAATTGACTATTCAAGACTCTTTGGCTTTCAGTATTCAATGTGCGAGTTCTATATCTAACATGGGTCAACGTCTATTTGCTCGAACTCACCAAGTCGAAACATTAATGGCTGAGGTGGCAAGTCTTAGATAAGAAATTAGAGGGTTGAAGCACGAGAATAAAGAGTTGCACAAACTTGCAAATATTTACTCGATGAGCATGAAAAGAAAACTCGACTAGCTGCAGGAATCTGAAAGTGATCACCAGAGATTCATGGCTGGATTCCGAAGGCAACTGGTGTCTTCCTTTTCTAGTGTTTTGTCAAGTAGTGGGCTGTCACATGAGCAACCTTTGTGAAGGCCCTCTATTTGTTTGTTTTTGTAGTTGTAACTCATGTGTATGTATAACTTTTTTTTCTTCTCCCATTTGATTTTATGCCTATCTGAAAGCTTCAACTTTAGCTTGTTATATATGGGAACCTATGGAAACTTCTGGTTCCATAATTAATGAATCAATGAGCCCTTAAGCAAAGATGTTTTCTAATACCATACACTTCCACATGAATTCTCGGGCATTATGAATTCATGAAAGTATCTCTTGTGTAAGATGTCGATGGTCACAAAATCGGGTTTTGTTAAGTTCACCATTTCCTTATTCCCAAAAAAAAGAAATTTTGGTATGACAAAATTTGCGATAATCAACTCATACCACATATAACACATGTCTACACAAAATGTTAGAACTTCAAGTTCTTAACATTATTCATATTTTGAACTTCAGGTCAAAACATTATTCATATGGACTCGAAATTTATTCTTAATATTGACATCATTTTAGGTTCATATTTTTGGAACTCATGGCCATACTTAATCTGTACATGGATTAAGGAACTCATGGTCTTCATTTACATGAATCAAGGTACTTCTGGCCCTCATTTAATAATATGTGGACTAAGGCACTTATGGCCGTCATTTTAATTTAATTGAGGAACTGCTGCTCTCTTAGTTGATTCAAAAACTTCAACTTTTGATTTGATCAAGGAACTTTGGTTCGGTCCTTTTTATATAACGATGATCAAGGAAATTCAGGTTTGATCTTTTTTCATGGTGGAACTTCATCATGTCTAATCATTTTATATGATGAGGATCAAGAAACTTCAGGTTCTAATCTGCTCAAGCAACTTTGGGTCCTTTTATATATAAAATGTAGTACACTAAATAAATTAAAGCAATAAGCGATAATTCCAGCCATGGTAAATAAATTATTTTTAAGTAAATAAAGCTTGTGACAAGGGTTTTAATTCATCACCATTGACATAAATATCAAAGCTTTAAAGCAAGGGGTAATAATTTCACCCACTGTAAATAAATAGAACTTGTGATAGGACTTTAAAGCAGCACCATTCACATAAATATGGCAAAACAAAAAAGGCAATGATTAAGTCCCCATCTTTTTCTTTTTCTTTGTCTTCCACTTTCTTTTGGTTCGTCCCTTTTATTTTTTTTATTTTCACAACTCTAAGTCCTTTTAGTTACTCAGGAAGTAATAGTAACAATAAGTCTTCATTGGTGTTCCTCCTCTGATGAATTTCGAAAAAATAAAAACAGTTCCTATAAGTTTTGGAGTCAAGAGTAGTGCCTGCAACTTATGAGAAGATCAAATCGTGAGATTTGGCTCAAATTTTAATATGATATGGATAGAAGGATACTGAACAACTTTTGCGAAGAAACAATTTCGATCTGAACTATTGAAAAAGGAGTTTTGGTACTCATAAGATGGTTGTCCAGTTTTCTGCGGAATTGGAAACTGGGTTAGTGTTTCAAACATCTGCAATAATAGAAACACATATGTTATAGGTACTGGGAGGACGAACAACTTTCAAGAAGGAAGTATCTCAATTCGAGGTCAGCAAGTTGGAATTCAGAGTGGCTGTTAGATTTTTCTGTCAATAATAATGATAATGGTTATATAACCAAATGTATATTTACTTTAAGAAAATTAGCCATAAAGAGATATGAAGATGAAATGAAAAGATTTTCTTATCTGTGAGATTCCAGCTGATAGAGGTGAGAGGTAGGTAATGCTTCACCGGATTTTGGCGTTGTGCTTTCCACCAACATGAGAGCTTCTCATGCTGATAATGTGCTGTAAAGTCAACGATATGTGGCAGTGGAATAAAGTAAATAAGACACAATATCTACGTCATCGAGGCAGTAGTATACTTTCTTTCATTAATAGAAATAATACGAGTACAAAATAACTCTTACTATTTCTCTTTTCTCTCTTGTCTGGCTCACTAGTAATTTCTTCCGCATCTCTCTTCTTTACTTTCTCTTCCTTTCCTCCATAACTCCTCTTTTTTCCTCTATACATTTTTCTCTCATCTCTTTCTCTTCTTTCTTACTTCTTCCTTCCTCTGTATGCTCTCATCTTATATGCAAAAGATTACTATAGCAACACTATTCACTTTACAAACTTTCCTAAAATGAATAGTGAAATACAGTGCATGAATAGTAACCCATTCATTTTTCTTCATATGAATAATAATCCATTTGATTTTTCTTTGGATGAATAGTAATAAACTATTCATGTGGGCCATCCACATATTATATTACAACATTTGCTTTAAATTATTACTTTTAGGTTTACTATTATATATGTAAACACGAGAAATTCCTGAAACAAGCGACAAGAATACGTATACAAAATATATTTTTTGTATTAATGATTTTGGGGTTACAATCTCTTTGTAATTTGGTCCTCTGATTCTATCTTCGTAGGGTGTGGGTTTGTGGATGAGTTGTTGATCCAAAGGGCCGTCGGGGCTTGATCTAAGGATGAACAGTTGATGAATGGATCTTCAAGGGGCGTTGGGCTTGATCTTGAAGAATGGGTGTATGAGTTTGTTGAGGTTGTTGATCCAAAGGGGCCGTTGGGGCTTGATCTTAGGATGAACGGATGATGAGCGATGAACACTTTCTTCAAGGGCCGTCGGGGCTTGATCTTGAGTTGGTGGGAGTTCTTCAAGGGCCGTTGGGGCTTGATCTTGAATTGGTTGGAGTTCTTCAAGGGCCGTCGGGGCTTGATCTTGAAGGTTGATGGATGAGCGGATCTTCAAGGGCTTCTGGGCTTAATCTTGAAGGTTGATTGGATGTGTGGATTTGTTGAGGTTGCTGATCCAAAGGGGCCGTTGGGGCTTGATCTTAGGATGAACGGATGATGAGCGATGAACACTTTCTTCAAGGGCCGTCGGGGCTTGATCTTGAGTTGGTGGAAGTTCTTCAAGGGCGTTGGGGCTTGACCTTGAAGGAGGATTTGACGAAGAACGCAGAGTGATTTCTTGATCCTTCGGGATTTGCTTGAGAGCTTTAGAGTTTCAAGGCTTCTTTCTTTCTTCCTTCATTCTTTTCTTCTTTTCCTTCTTCCTTCTTTTCCTTCTTTCTTCCTTCTTTTCCTTCTTCCTTCTTTTTTCTTTCTTCCTTCTTTTTTCTTTCTTCCTTCCCCTCCAAAATGAATGCCTTGGCTTCCTATTTATAGAATTCCAAAACTTGATTTTTGGATTTAAATAATCAGATGAAATAAATCATTTCTACCAGGTATTGACACGTGTCCTATTTGATGACTTTTCCAATTTATTTCGATTTTTCGTTGAGTCACATGCTACATGTAAAATTTATGTGATACGTGAGCGTTGAAATTTTAATTTTTGGTGAACATTCATTTCACCGAAATTTTGATGTCTACAAATGCCCCTACTTCAAGGCGTGTCGTAGACATGTGCTTGTCACGTGTAGAAGATGCGTTTTGAAGTCCCTTAATGTAGATGTCAACCCAAGGGCCGTCGAGGCTTGATCTTGAATTGGGCTGGAAATTTCTTCAAGGGCCATCGAGGCTTGATCTTGAGTTCGACTGGAAGATTTTCTGGTTTCCTCCAATCGTTGATTTTCCGCAGGCTTAATCTTGAACTGGGCTGGAGGATTCTTTTGGTCTCCCCCTATCGTTGATTTTCCTTTATGCTACTCTTGAACTGGGTAGCAGGATTCAGACACATGGCAGGCAAGCACGAGGTGGAAGTGTGACCTGTTTCTTTGTTCAATCTTTCCAATTCGTATTGAAGAGGGTAGATCGGAAGACTGACTCCAAGTGCCGACTGATTGCTCTTTTCACTTTGCTATGCGAGTAAGAACAAGGACAAAGGAAAGGACATGGAGAAAGCATGATATGAGATACCTTTGCTTTTGAAGAAGCAGCGAATGAATCAGCATATATATTTGTTGTGCTTGTCTCCACATGCTTTGATGTATCATTTTCACTTGCCTTACTTGCGCCCTTTGCAGAAGTGGTATTTCCTTATGCAGGTTTGGCATCTTCTCTTGTAGTATTTGTTCCTGATGCAGGAATGGAATGCAACCTTTGCATTTAAATGGTGCTTCAAAACATTACTTCTCAGCGACGATGAGTACTCGAGAGCAATGCAAGGTAAGCAACCAGACAAAGGTTCCAGGCAATCAGTTCCAGGTCGGAAGTTTGATTTCAGGTTCCGACTGATAACTCTATTTCCCTTTGTCCTGCAGGTAAGAGCAAGGGTAAAGGAAAAGACAGGGAAAAAGCATGATATGAGATACATTTGCTTTCGCCCTTGATGATATAAGATACTTTTGCCTTGGTGTCATTTGTTTGCAAGGGTATTCCCGGAGAGGAAGAAAACTGAGCATTTTGAGATGCTTTGCTGGGAGTGCGCCCTCAGAGGTGAGGAAGAGTTGGGCATTATCTTCAGGTCTGCCTTGCCATAAAAGATGAAGGTCGACATATATAGGGATTTCCCAATAGCAAGTTGTGGTACTGTTCTTTTACCCTTGTCGACAAACGTTTTGATCCCGCAAATCCGGCTTTTTGAAATAGTGACGACTCTTTGATCTTTGAATACGCATCTTTGATTTCTGAACGACACCTCTTCAATTCCTGAACGAGCGCCTCTTTTGACAAAGCTGCTCGCGTTTTCTGAAAAGCAGAGAAAGCGTTGCCGAACTTTGCGCTTGTCGGCTAAAGATGTGTAGCTGCGATGATGGCCTCCACGTGATCTTTTGAAAAAGTGGCACCCGTGCTCTGAAAAGCCGAGAAAGCGTCGCCCACCTCCACGTGTTTTCAACTTTGTCGGAGATCTTTTGACAAAGTTGAACGCGTTTTCTGAAAAGCCGAGAAAGCGTCGCCTGACTTACGCCGGAAAATCCAGCTTTTGAGATTTGCAGAGCGATGTCTCTTCACTTTTGAATAAGCGGCCCTTCGATTTCTGAACCAACGCCTCTTTTATTTCTAAGCAAGCGCCTCTTCCTTTTTATAGAGGTATTAATCACCTCTAACATGCACACTTTGAAGGTTGCTCATTCCTGAAAATCATCTCCGGCCTTTTGAGTTTTAACTCCATCCACCCATCTCTTTTAACACCTTTGAAAAAATGGCTAACCCATCGAACCTTAGCTTAGAATTGGGTCTCAGCAGTGATACAGGCGCGCCGCGTCAAAGTAACGTATGGCGCCCTTCTTTCTTATCTTCTAACGGTCCTCTTACAGGTGAAGACTCAGTGATGCAGGATGCAACAACAGCTACCATAGTAGCTAGGAACCTCCTCACACCAAAAGATAGTAGGCTGCTTTCAGGACGGTCCGATGAGTTGGCCGTTCAAGAGTCCCTGGCTCTCAGTGTTCAGTGCGCAGGCTCTGTGTCCAACATGGGCCAACGCCTGCTTGCTCGCTCCCGTCAGGTTGAATCATTGATGGCAGAGGTGGAAAATCTCAAGCAGGAGATCAAACAGCTTAAGTACGAGAATAGAAGTTTGCATGTGCTTGCAAATAACTATTCGTCGGGCATGAAGAAGAAGCTTGATAAGATGCAAGAATCTCAAGGTCGAATTCAAAGTGACCGTCAAAGGCTTGCGTCTTTCTTCCAGAGACACCTTTTTCCTGCGTCATCAAGCGTTCCCCCAAGTATTGGGGCCTCGAATGATCTATCTTTGGTGCCTCCCGCTCCTGGAGTTTGGCCAAGTAGTGGGGCTTCACGTGAACAACCTTTGTGAAAGCTCCATCTTTCTCTTTCTTTGTTAGATACATTTTTTTTTTTTTGCACTTGTAATTTCTCGAAAATCAATGAACATGCTTCGTTTTATTTAGTGTATAGTGCTAAATACAGAGAAAACATGTACATCACCAAGATTTTTTATTTTTTTTTATTCTTTTCTTTGCTTTCGGTAGCGCTGATCCACCATTCAGATGGTGCCAGAAGCACCACCATTGTTTTTTTTTCTTTCTTTTTATATATATTTTTTCTTTTTGCACATGGTTCCAGAAGCACCATCATTGTTTTTATTATATATATATTTTTTTTTTCTCTTTTTAATTTTTTTATTATTCTTTTGAAAGATGCTTCCCAGCATCATCATTGCTATTTTTTTTATTATTCTTTTGAAAGATGCTTTCGTGGGTGAAAACCCAGGCCGAGTCCGAGAGAAGACGGAGGAGGTCTTTGGGTGTGAGTTGACAAACTTTGATTTTGTCAATCACATTCAAAGGCAGCAGCAGAGGCAAGCAGACGGATGAGATCTTTGGGTGTGAGTTGACAAACTTTGATTTTGTCAATCACATTCAAAGGCAGCAGCCATGGCGGAGGTGCAGAAGCAGCCAGATCTTGAGGCAGAGTGTAAGGCGTCGAGTTTGAAGATCGGCTAGTCGTTTGACAGCGGTCAATGAAGCTCTTCGTTGATTTTGATCATGGTGGCCAGAATGACGAACTCGAGGTAGTGCAAGGCGTCAAGCCTGAAGTGGAGGAATTGCTGCATTCCATGGATAAGGCCAGGGAACACCGGGAAGACAAGGAATTTGCGAAGAGAAGCCATTGACATTCTGTTCTTTACTTTTATGTAAACCATTTCGAGTACCATTCGGAACCTTTTTTATCTGCAGGATTTAGAGAAGAAGCCATGGAATCACAAATAGGTGCATCCACTCCGAAGCTGAGGACTCTACCATTGCTTTTTTTAATGCAGGGTGGTGAACTCCATTTGGAGCATCAATCCGAGCTGCTTCAATAGCCTCGCTAATGGTCATGATCCATAGGGCTGTGTTGGCCAACGAGGCCTTAGTGAGCCCACTGTTCCCTGCAGAGCATGAGATGAAAATACCCCTCTCCATAGCCGTGAACGCGCCAATCGCGATCATGTTGCGGTAGTAAGGAGCGGAGCCACCGCCTAGAGAAAGCAACAAGATGTCGACGCCGTCGATGATGACACGATCCATTCCCACGATAATGTCTGAACCGAAACATCCGGTGCTCCAGCAAACCTTGTAGGCGGCGACGCGCGCGTGAGGCGCCATTCGCATAACCGAGGAGGCTGGCGTTGAACTCGGTGAGGAGGGAGTCGACCTAGGTGGCGAGGTCGGAGGGGCTGTAGAGGACAAACAAAGTCGAAGCTCACTGAACATTTAGAGCACCCATCCTTTTTCCAGTACAAGTCCTGCAGCCTGCCCTTGTTGAACTCAAGCACAAGGGTAAAGCTGGTGACAGTGTAGGTACCATTAGCAACAAAAGTAGGACGGGACCTTGCAGCATGTTTTCGCCCAGCAAACGCAACCATATACCCATAAGTATCCGGATTGAAGGAGGAGGAGTTGACGGAGAGGAGGGAGATCTCGTCAACTTTGGGTCGGAAAACGGAGATCTGGGCATTGGAGGAGAGAGAGAGCCTAGAGTCGCAAGGAGACAGCTGAACGGTGCCGTTTGGTTGGAAGGATTCCTTGGAGGCAAAGGCAATTCCGAAGGTGAACCCGTCGGACCTCTCCACCTTCGTGTCCGCGCACGGCGAGTACACGGGGTTGTTGTCGCTGCCGTCGATTACATGCATGACCGTCGTTATCATCATAATCGTGATCATCAAGGTCGTCGTCCATGGAAAAATCACCGTCATGGTTGATCCAGCGATTGGGGATTAGGGAAGAAGGTTGATTTGAGTGATGGGTGGGCTGGAGCAGTTGTGAATTGGAAGGTCGCACTCTATGCATAGAATCGCTCTGTCCTACTGGCAAAACAAGAAGGCTCTTCTATCCTGACAGATATCGCAGATGGGGAACTCCTTAGACGAGGGGTGGACGACGTTGAGGAGAGAGGAGAAGCAGGATTTTGGAGGCAAAAACTGCTGTGGCGGCTGTGAAGGGTCGAGAGAGAAGGCCGGCGACGGAGAACAGGAGGCGGAGGAGTCGATTGGTTGCAGAGGAATTTGATGATGGTGACCTTGGTGAGGTCAGGCGAGGGTCCGTCCATGATTTTAATACTAGGGTTTTGCTTCGACTACTGACTGGGAGATGAGGATAGCTTAGGAGAGAGAGAGTGATTAGAAGAAGGGGCTGGAGTTGTGTGCTCGCTGGGCTCGTTGAGATAGAGCCAAACTTGCTGTCAATCACTCAATGAAGGCTGTTTACATATTATATACATATATATATATATATATATATATGTAAGTATCTTTTTTTTTTTTTTTTTTTTTTTTTTTTTCGAGTAGAGAATATATATATTTTTTTTCTAATACATAGAAACATATGTATTTTTTTTTTTTTTGAGTAGAGAATATATATATATTTTTTTAATACATAGTAACATATGTATATATATATTTTTTTTTAAGTAGAGAATATATATATATATATATATTTTTTTTTAATACATAGTAACATATGTGTGTGTGTATATATATATATATATATTTTTTTTTAACAGGTACTTACTGCATTCATAGATTTCCTTGCTGTCTTTTGACGGATTACCCATGTTCACCATTGGTGGCAGCTTCTTGTGAAATTGGAATTGGTGACGGAGTGAGCAGGATGTGGGTGCAACTGTACTCTTTGCCTGGTGCTTGTTGCAGTGCGCCACTTTTTACCATGTGGTGCTGTGCAAAAGACTGCAGCGGGATTTCGCTGTGTAGTGCCTTTTGGCCACGGTTTTCCCTCGGCGGTGACTTTGTTGTGCACATTGACCTTACTGCTTGTCGTGGGCTCTTTACCACTGCTACTTGAAGCTTGTTCCAAAGTGTCACTTTTATCGTGTGTGGTTGTGCAAAAAACTGCAGCGAGTTTATGCTGTGTAGTGCCTTTTGGTCACAACTTTCCTCGGTGGTGACGTTGGTGTGATGCTCACCCTTGTAATACGGCTTTGTAACCAAATCATTCATTTAAAGAAATAAAGTATTCATAGTTTGAATTCGCTTTTTTTTTCTTCAAAGTGTTTGTGTTTTTGTTGGTGATGTGACTGTACTTGAAGTTTTGAAGTTTCAAGTTGCCTACGTACCCTTGGTTGAGGAGGGATCAAGTCATGACGTAGTTCAAATGAGTGATGGTTTTGATGATGATTTTGCCGTACATAGTTTATGCTCTTGCGGGCCAGGAGCGTGGTGCGTTTGCTTTAGGGGTAGTAGCGCTTCAAAAATCTACCGTTGATGGGGCCGATCTTCAACCCGTCTTCTGCCATGATTAAGTAGGCGCCGTTGGTGTAGATCTCTTGTATCACGTAGGGTCCATCCCACTTTGATGTGAACTTGCTTTTTGTCTTATGAGTTGTAATGATAGGCCTACGCAATGCCAGCACGAGATCTCCGGCTTGGAAAGACCTTGGGCGGATTTTCTTGTTGAATGCCTTGGATAACCGTGCTTGGTAGCATTCCAAGTGTTGTTGAGCTTCGAGCCGTCTCTCATCCAGCGCTTCCAACTCCTGAAGGCGCAACTTTGCATTTTCTTCATCAGTCAAGCCTTCTTGTATAGCCATCCTTAGTTAGGGGATTTGACTTTCGAGCGGTAGAACAGCTTCTACGCCATATACGAGAGAATAAGGTGTAGCTCGGGTAGGAGTCCTATGTGTAGTCCTATATGCCCAAAGTGCTTCACTTATTCTTTCATGCCAGTCTCTCTTTGTTCGGCCGATTACCTTTTTCAGGAGGTTGCACAGCGTCTTGTTGAATGCTTCTGCGAGGCCGTTGGCCGAAGCATGATACATGGAAGACTTGTGCTGCTTGAACTTGTATTTGTCGCAAAGCTCGTCCACGAGTCGGTTGGAGAACTGCTTTCCGTTGTCAGTGATAATGTAGCGAGGCACCCCATATCGGTGGATGATATGCTTCTTGATGAAACGAACAACAGTTTCCTTTTTTACTTCCCTTAAAGGTATGGCTTCAGCCCACTTGGAGAAGTAATTTGTTGCAGCTAGGATGTAAGCTTCCCCTGCAGATGACTTTGGCGTAATTGGTCCTACAACGTCCAATCCCTATGCGTCGAACGGCCATGAAGTAACTGTAGGGTGTAATGGTTCAGGCGGTTGATGTATGAAGTTGGCGTGGAACTGGCAGGCTTGGCACCTTTTGGCGTGTTCCAGGCAGTCCTTCACCATACTAGGCCAGTAGTAACCCATTCTTTTAAGCCGGAAATGTAGCTTTGGTCCAGACTGATGTGCCCCACACACACCTGAATGTGCTTCTTCCATGGCTTGATTAACTTCTTCCTCACCTAGGCATCTCAGGAGTACTCCTTCAAAAGAGCGTCGGTAGAGTGTTCCTTTGTAGTAAAGAAAGCGAGGTGCTCGTCGACGTATTTCAGAACGGTGTCTAAGATCATCTGGAAGCTTTCCATGCTCTAAGTAGTCGATCAGCGGCTGTCTCCACTCTTCAGCATCGACTGGAAGTACTGAGATGACATTTGTATCATCTAGTGACATTTCATTAACGAGCGGAATCACCCACCTTTGGCAAACTGGCACGTCTGCAACTTCATCTTTTCCTAGTGTCATACTCGAGGCTAGATTGGCGAGAACGTCTGCCATTTGATTTTCCTTTCTTGGCACATGTTCCAGTGTCACAGCTTCAAACTTTCGTAGCAGTTGGGTCGCTAGCCGGAAGTATGGGACGAGATCATCTTTCCTTACCTCATATTCAGTTAAGAGTTGATTGATTATAAGCTTGGAATCGCCATACACCTCAAGAGCTGTGATTTCCATGTTGATCGCCATTTGGAGCCCGATTATCAATGCTTGGTACTCAGCAACATTGTTGGAGCATAGCTCATTTAGTTGGAAGGAGTAAGGTAGTATTTGCCTTTGTGGCGTCATGAATACTACTCATGCCACCGCTCCATCTGCTCGTGTGGATCCATCGAAGAACATCGTCCATGTCGGAAAAATATTGATGTAGAACGCCTCTTCGTCAGGCAAGTCGTCTGAGATTTTCCAATCAGCCGGGATTGGATGATCGGCAAGGAAGTCTGCTAGCGCTTGTCCCTTGACGGCTTTAGCTGAGACGTAGATGATCTCATATTGATTAAGAAGCAAAGCCCATTTAGCGAGTCGCCCCGTCAAGACCGGCTTAGACATAACGTATTTGACAGGGTCGGCTTTAGCAACCAAGTGGATGGTGTAAGCATGCATGTAATGTCTGAGTTTCTGAATGGCAAACACCAAAGCGAGGCACATCTTTTCTATTGGGGAATAGTTCAACTCAGCGCTGGTGAGAGTCCGACTGAGGTAGTAAAGTGCTCCTTCTTTTTGGGATTCATTCTCTTGCGCCAAGAGTGCTCCGATTGAATTTTCCTGAGCAGCAATATACAATATGAGTGGTTTCCCGGGCACAGGTGCCCCCAGGACAGGTGGACTTGACAAATATTTCTTTATGCTTTCAAAAGCATTATGGCACGCTTTGTCCCATACGAATGGGACATCTTTCTTCATAAGGCAACTGAACGGTTGACAACGCCCTGCGAGGTTGGAGATGAAGCGTCTAATGAAGGCTAGCCGTCCTTGTAGACTTTTCAGCTCGTGCAGGTTTCTTGGCTCGGGCATGCTTTGAATGGCCTTGATCTTTGATTGGTCTACTTCAATACCACGGTGCTTGACGATGAAGCCGAGGAATTTTCCAGAGGTGACGCCAAACGCACACTTTAACGGGTTCATCTTGAGGTTGTATTTTCGCAGCCTTTCGAACACTATTCGCAGATCCTTCAAGTGGTCTGATCTTTTCTTCGTCTTAACCACCACATCATCTACGTAACATTCTACGTTTTTGTGTAGCATGTTATTGAAGATTTTCTGCATTGCGCGTTGATACGTAGCTCCAGCGTTCTTTAGACCAAAGGGCATCACCTTGTAGCAGTAAATACCTTTTGGAGTACGAAAGGCTGTTAGTTCCTCGTCTTCGAGGGCCATGCGAATTTGATTGTACCCAGAAGAGCCATCCATGAATGATAATGCCTCATGGCCAGTGGTTGCATCCCCCATGATTTCAATGATTGGCAAGGGGAAGTCGTCCTTTGGGCAAGCATCGTTGAGGTCCCGGAAGTCTACGCAAACACGTATTTGTCCTGATTTCTTAAGGACAATGACGATGTTGGAGATCCACTTGGGGTATTGCACTTCTCGAATAAAGCCTGCTTCGATTAGCTTGTCGATCTTGACCTCGATTTGTGGGATAAGCTCAGATCGATAGCGTCTTTGAGTTTGCTTTATCGGTCGTGTTCCAGGCCTGACCGCAAGATGATGAACAACAATGATAGGGTCCATGCCGAGCATTTCTTTGTAGGTCCAGGCAAAGACGTCTTTGTACTCTAATAACAGCTGATAATACTCCTCTATCTCATCTGTACTTAATAATGCACTTACGAAGATAGGCTTTGGTTCCTTGCTTGTACCTAAGTTGAGTTCCTTGAGATCATCGACCGTGGCTTGCCCCCCGTCTTCGAGCTGTGGTGGTGCAGCAGTGACATCTTCCTCGGGGATTTCATCTTCTTTACCTTCTTGAATCGTGATGTGGAAAACATCTTAGATCTCCTCTTCAGTGCTGTGTTCTCGAGCTTGTTGGCATAAGGATTGTCTGGTGTGGATGATAGTACGCCTTCTCACTTTCAGTGGTCCCTTTGTGTCGACCTCCAAGATTGCTTGGCGCTTCATCCTTGAAGGAATCAAGCTTCGAACGTCATCTTTTTCTCCTAACCCATCGAGCTTTTCTTCCTTTGGTGTTGGCTTCCTCTTTCCAAAAGGCTTCTCATTATCTTCAAATTTTTCTGAAGCTGATCGTCGCAGAGGAGAGATAACTGTGCTACTTTGTTTCTTAAGCTTTAACAACCGTTCAAAAACAAAGTTTTGGGATGTTGACGCGTTAAGCCTCTTGAAGACAGAGGTTTGGTCTTGACCACCAATGCGATTAAACACTGAAGTTCTGGAGCTTGAATGGCTCATCCTATCGAAGACCGACGTCCGAGGGGAGGGTTTAGGCACTTCTTGGTCTTGTTCAATGCTCACGCTGATGTGTTGAGCGCTAGTGTTTTTCGCTTTGTTTGAAATCATCACAGGTGCATTTGGTGTGAAACCAAGTCCGGTTTTGTTGTTGTCAACTCCGTAACCATGCTCCTTCAATTTCTTTTGAGTTTTGGTAAGGTTGCGTTCTTCGTCATTGACGGTGTTTGAAACCTTCTTTCCAGCCACCACAGAAGAAGTGAAGTCGTACCCGGCCTTTGACATGAGTTTGTAGGCGTTAGGGTCGAAACCTTCCTCGGTCCTTTTGGTTGGAAGAAAGCTTGATTCCACCTTCTTTGGTAGAGCTTTTATGAAGCCTTGTGGTAGTCTTGCGACCTTAGCACCCCCTAGCTGTGTCAAAGGTAAAACTGCATTTGTCTTGAGCAACTTCACATTATTCGTGTGCCACTGTGTGTCGGCTTTTCTTGTTTCAGTTTCGAATGGAGATTGACCATTCTTTCTTCTTGACATCGGGATATATCGAAATATGGGTGCGTTCGGTCCTTCTGACGGCGTCCTACTCCCTTTGGTTGTTGCAGGTTTAGCAAACTGGTCATCGTCTTTGCTTGAAGATGGCACAGGCTGCTCTTTTTGCATTTTAGGCTTGACTTGCCACTCCTACTTTGTAGGTGCTGCTTTGCCCGTGGATCTGATATCTTCTGGCAGGGCTTCGGGTACCATGTCTTCATCCATGTAGAACTTGGCGTCTGCAAAGTGTGATTCGGCTTCGGTGAATGGCTTGGTATCACCTTGGATCACCTTCACCCCTTCTCGGTAAAATTTTAGGCATTGGTGAAGGGTGGACGGCACTACCCCATTTGCGTGGATCCAAGGTCTTCCTAAGAGCAAGCTGTAGGAAGTTCTTGCATCAATCACGTGGAATATCGTGCTTGATTTGAGCTCACCAATGGTCATCTCTACTCGGATCATGTCCATCGCCCTTTGTCCTCCTTGGTTAAAACCCTGGATCAGCAGACGGCTCAGGGATAGTTCATTCACCTTGATGCCGATTATGGTCATTGTTGATTTTGGCATGATGTTTATGGCCGACCCACCATCCACAAGCATGCGGTTGACTTTGTATTCCCTTACGTACCCTGAGATGAAGAGAGGACGGTTATGAGGCTTTGATCCCAGCAGTAGGTCTTCGTTAGTGAAGTTAATTACGTCATGGGTGGCACAACATGTGGCACATTCATGTGGCTGAAGCTTCGAGCCTTCGTCGTTACTTTCTCGCACTTCGTGGTCGCCGGGACCTGCCAAGACTGCTGCTAGTGCTCTTCGTATCTTTTTTGGCAACGGTAGCGCTTCCTCGATGCTAAAGTGTGTTGGCAGACCTTCTTCAGGTGTGAGGGTCCTTTCTACCTCAGTGGCGATAGCTTTGCCTTGTAAGGGCTCTTCTATTTCTATTTCAACCATGTGACAGGCCATGGTAGTGCACTGTTGCAAAAAGTCATTCGGGAAGTACTCACGCAAGGAAACGGGAATGCGTGGCTCCTGCTCCATAGGTTCCCTAGCATATTTTGTTTTATTATGCTTTATGTTTCTTTTAGACTTCGCATTGTTGCGGCCGTGGTGATTTCTTCTTTGTTCCACATTTGGCTGTATGACTGGTGGTCTTGGTTTCCTTGTCTTTTTGTAGGTTACCAAAATCCATCCTTCTTTATCATCAGCATGTGCATCTTGGTCGCTTCTCTCCAGTGATGGTTGTGTAGGGGGTGCCGTGCAACTTGAGCATTCACGGCAACGATCAGGTGTCGTTTGGAGAGGCACAGGATTAAACGATCCAAACGCAATTGTGGTGGTATGCGTTGCGGCCGTTTCCTCAAGATCGAGCTCAATTTGCCCTTGTTGTGCCAGCTTCATGATGAGTTCTTTAAGAACGAAGCACTTGCCAACAGGATGACTCACAATACGATGGTACTTGCAGTACCTAGGATCGTTTGTGCGATTCATTTCTTCAGAACGCTTGCATTCGGGTAGTTCAATCACCTTTTTTTCCAGCAAGTCATCTAACATGGCAGCCATGTCAGAGTCAGGAAACGGGTACGTTTTCTGTTCCAACTCTCTCAAGGTGCTCTTGTATCTGTCTTGGGTGCGAGGAGGCTCACTTGTCTTTATCTCCTTCGCTTTCTTCTTGGAGGAGATCTTGATGGGCGCTGAGGAGGTCTTGATGGGGATAGTGTTGACGGTGAAAGCTTCCTTAGCGGGCTTCTTCCCGGTCTTGTCTACATTTGGGACGAATACTTTATCCTTATTGAAGTTAGTAATCGGCTCCTTTTTCCCGTGATTAGCGATACTCAGCTCCATGTCGTGGGAACGAGTTGCTAGCTCTTCGAATGTTCTGGGTTTTATGCCTTGGAGGATATAATGTAACCCCCAGTGCATGCCTTGAACGCACATCTCAATGGCAGAGGTTTCAGAAAGCTGATCTTTGGAATCCAGACTTAAGGAGCGCCATCTATTTATGTAGTTGACGACAGGTTCATCTCTCCACTGTTTCGTACTGGTCAGCTCTAGCATGCTTACAGTACGACGAGTGCTGTAGAAACGGTTGAAGAATTCCCTTTCTAGCTGGTCCCAACTGTTGATAGACTCAGGTTCAAGGTCAGTGTACCAGTCAAAAGCGTTATTTTTCAGCGAACGCACGAACTGTTTGACGAGGAAGTCGCCCTCTGTCCCAGCATTGTTGCAAGTTTCAATGAAATGGGCGACATGTTGCTTCGGGTTGCCTTTTCCATCGAACTGCATGAATTTTGGGGGCTGATAACCCCTTGGCATCTTCAAAGCATCAATCTTCTTGAAGTAAGGCTTTGAGTACAGTACGGAGTCATGCGAGCTTCCTTCGTACTGTGTCTTGATAGTGCTTGCAATCATCTCCTGTAGTTGCTGGATAGAGAGAGATCCCATGGACGCCGTTGCTTGGTCTAGTTTCAGCTTCTCTTCGACTTTCTCTGCTGGAGGCTCCTCTTCTTCGTTGACTTCTTTCTTTACTAGGCCAACATTTGGGTCGACTTTCACGTCGGGCTGCGCATCTAGTTGGTTGACGAGTGCGGCAATCTGCAAGTCCTTCTCTTCCACAGTCCGTGTGAGCTTTGCAATTGCTTCATTCATCTGAGCTAGCTGCTCCTCGATTGAAGTTGCTCCGGTGGTCATGACTTGCATGGTTGTACTGCCGCTCGAATCAGCGTCGGAGAGTAGGGACTTTGAGTATTTCCTCGGGCTCTCCCCTTTTGATGCCCTTAGCGAGGCTAGGGTGATCACAGGCTCGTACCTCAGGTGCTCTTGTTCCTTTGACAACGTTAATGCAGGGGCGGAAGCTGCGGCAAAAAGATCTCTTGCCTTACTTCGGGTTATGATGCCCGAAATATCACCACTTGCGGCGATGATGTTCTTGTTCTTTGCTTTGATTGCAGGAACAACTTGATCCTTTCTTGATGCCATTTGCGTTTTTCGATGATTTGAGGATAGAGATGAGAGGTAGAGATTGTCCCACTGGGCGTGCCAAATTTGTAAACACGAGAAATTCCTGAAACAAGCGACAAGAATACGTGTACAAAATATATTTTTTGTATTAATGATTTTGGGGTTACAATCTCTTTGTAATTTGGTCCTCTGATTCTATCTTCGTAGGGTGTGGGTTTGTGGATGAGTTGTTGATCCAAAGGGCCGTCGAGGCTTGATCTAAGGATGAACAGTTAATGAATGGATCTTCAAGGGGCGTTGGGCTTGATCTTGAAGAATGGGTGTATGAGTTTGTTGAGGTTGTTGATCCAAAGGGGCCGTTGGGGCTTGATCTTAGGATGAACGGATGATGAGCGATGAACACTTTCTTCAAGGGCCGTCGGGGCTTGATCTTGAGTTGGTGGGAGTTTTTCAAGGGCCGTTGGGGCTTGATCTTGAATTGGTTGGAGTTCTTCAAGGGCCGTCGGGGCTTGATCTTGAAGGTTGATGGATGAGCGGATCTTCAAGGGCTTTTGGGCTTAATCTTGAAGGTTGATTGGATGTGTGGATTTGTTGAGGTTGTTGATCCAAAGGGGTCGTTGGGGCTTGATCTTAGGATGAACGGATGATGAGCGATGAACACTTTCTTCAAGGGCCGTCGGGGCTTGATCTTGAGTTGGTGGAAGTTCTTCAAGGGCGTTGGGGCTTGACCTTGAAGGAGGATTTGACAAAGAACGCAGAGTGATTTCTTGATCCTTCGGGATTTGCTTGAGAGCTTTAGAGTTTCAAGGCTTCTTTCTTCCTTCTTTTCCTTCTTCCTTCTTTTTTCTTTCTTCCTTCTTTTTTCTTTCTTCCTTCCCCTCCAAAATGAATTCCAAAACTTGATTTTTGGATTTAAATAATCAGATGAAATAAATCATTTCTGCCAGGTATTGACACGTGTCCTATTTGATGACTTTTCCAATTTATTTCGATTTTTCGTTGAGTCACACGCTACATGTAAAATTTATGTGATACGTGAGCGTTGAAATTTTAATTTTTGGTGAACATTCATTTCACCGAAATTTTGATGTCTACAATATAACTTTATGTAGGCAACAAAAGATTAAAAATTTATTTCATAGTAATTATTTTAGCTTAGCCCACCGATCAAATAATTTCTAGCTACGCCATTGAGAGGAGCGTTGGTAGTTATGGGGTCATATGGTAGAAGGGTGGCTGTCAGGAATTTTTTGGGGGTGGGTCTCGAGAGCTTTTGGAGCTGATTTTGTCTCGTCGTGGAGTGAAACCTGCACAAGCCAAGCGTCGGGGAAGGTGGTTCCCGACGTGGAGGCTTCAATAGCTATGTCAGTCGCAGTCGTGAAGAGGGTGTAAAGTGTATTTCTATAGTGTTCTTAACCTACTTGTGGTGAGGGGTCATGAGGCATATTTATGAGCCCTCTGCGAAGTCAGTCTATGTCACTCGACATTCCTTTTCGTAGCCTGGAATAAAGGGTTCGACGAGGAGACCGTTTTGACATATGGATGCCACGTCGGAGAAGGACACTTTGTCTCTTCTCCATCGCAGGCGGGAGGAGTGGCTGTGACAGACTGTGCCGCCTAACATGTCACGTGGCCTAGAAGGTGTTGTGTAGGCTAGCCCGAGAAGTCTAGTACCTGGACAGCTGGCGGAGTCCATACTCCAGATTGACTTGGCTCACTCCGAGGGTAAGTAGGTCGTATTCGGTCATACTGGGAACCACCTGATTGGGTTGGTCTCCTCTGGAGGTAGGCTTAGCTTTCTATTCATTCCGGGTTACCCGACGATGCGAGCTTATATTATGTCCACTCCGGATAGGTGATAATTTGGGGTCTTAAAACACATGCAAAAAAACTAAACAAGAGACACGAAAGAAACATGAAATTGGGGACAGTAGACCCACTGTCTTTTCCTCCCCGCTCCTCTTTAACTCACTACTTCGCTTGTAATAGTTGAAGTAACATGTGTTTCTATCGTATTTGTTGAGTTTGCACCTCATCTAAATTGTTAAAGTGTTTGTTAAGTGATTAAGTAAGAACTTTGAGCTTAAGTAATTGAACTTAGCTGTATAAAAAACCAAAATACTATAGCTGTTAATTATTAGCTTGTAAAAAAAAAAATTGTTCGAACTAATCAAATCCATTTTAAACCCCATTCTCTGCATTAGCGGAAAAGAATACAGAATTAAATTTAGCAAACGAATCACAGAATTAAATTTAGCACCATCCTTTTCCATTTAGTTAGAAAAAGTGTCGTATTCGATATATAGCAAAGTTACGATTCATTCATTTTGCCATGAATGAGTTACTAGGTAGTTTACTCCAGTACTCCAATTCTATGGTTCTGTTGAACGTTAATTACTTCCAATGACGTCATTCTTAATCGATAAACCACCGTCAGCTAAAATCTTCGGCAACGAATGTTGCTTTTAGGCGACAAAGTAGTGTGTGTGTGTGTGTGTGTGTGTGTGTAATTTTTTGTAGTGGACCCACCCGCTCCCCTACCGACACATAGGCCGAATATGCGTTCCAGGCTTGTCCTACACCTCTTGGGTATTTCATACTTCATATCTGAAAATTCAAGATTTGAGTTACCATAAAGATTGTTCTCCCAAGCCCATTTATTTTGATTCTCATTTCTTCTCATACTAAAGGAAACAGCCTGAAAAAAAAAAAGGTAAATTACATAAAATTACCTTAATTATTGGGTCAGTCACAGTTTCATACTTCATCTTTAAAAAATGTCAATGTCATACCTCATCTTACAAATTTGTTACAATTTCATACCTTCCGTTAGTTTGCCTGTCAATTCTTCTGTTAAATAGTGAAGTGGCTTAAGACAGAACCCACTCCCTATTAAAAAAGTAATAAAATATTAAAAAATTAATAATTTACCCTTAAAAAAAATAAAAAGACCCATCTTTCCTGACCCCTTCCTCTTCCCTGCAACCCAAAACCAAAACCACCCCAAACCCAAATCCCACCCACACCAACATCTACCCCCCCCCCCTCAAAAGACCCACCTCCTCCTTTTCTGCCATTGCCATGTCATCCTCCTCCTCCTCATCCTATCCAGCCCCTAAACCCAAATCCTCAAACCCTAATTACACCCTCCTCTGCAAGCACTCGCTGTCAGCCACCCTCGACCTTTCATCCTTATTCTTGTCCTCTTCTTCAGGACCTTCCTCATCACCTCCTACTTTTCCTACATCTTCACTCCCTCTCTCTCCTCCTTTCTTACTCCACCCTCCACCTCCACCTCCACCACATTCCTGTCCCCTAGGTCATCGGCTTCGTCACCTTCTTTGCCTCCACGCTATTTGCAGTCGAGTTCTACTGCGTTAGCGAGGGCAATCCTGATTACGAGTGCCTCAAGACTGAGCTTAGGCGGATGGCTCCGACGAATGGTCGTGCTGTGCTACTATTTCAGGCATGATGTAGATGCCCGATGGCTTAGCTCTAAGGCTTGGGGGTTGGATAGGATGAGGAAGAGGATGACGTGGCAGCGACATAGAAGGAGGAGGTGGGTCTGGGAGGGAGATGTTGGCATGGGTGGGATCTGGGTTTGGGGTGGTTTTGGTGATTTGGGTTGCAGGGAAGGGGAAAGGGTCGAGGAAGATGGGTCATTTTCTTTTTTTTCTTTTTTTTTTAAATATTTTAATAGGGAGTGGGTCTCATCTCAAGCCACATCACTATTTAACAAAAGAATTGACAAAAAAATTAACGGAAGATATGAAATTGTAACAAATTTCGTAAGATGAGGTATGATATTAACATTTTTTAAAGATGGTTTATGAAACTGTGAATGGCCCAATAATTGAGGTAGTTTTATGTAATTTACCCTTAATTTTTGCATGCATTAAGTTTCCAATTTCAATCGACATTTATAATTGTTTCAACCATACATTTTAAACATTAATAAATTTAATAAAAAGAAATTATTATTAGCAGTTCAAATAAAATTCACCAATATGTGATCTCTCTTACAAATGTATAAATAAATAAACTGCACTGGTTCAGGATAATCTTTTAAAGTTCTAATCAAAGTTGCCTAATTGATAAATATTTACACATATTAATCAAACTGTTACACTGCCTACAAAATTGTTGTTGGTAATATCAAACAGACAAAAACTCCCCCATCTTGTGCATGTTTAAAATCGTTTAAACGTTGTACTGCTAAATTATTATAGCCGATGATACTACGGAACTTCTTACCTAACAAAAGAAAAAACTATATAGTCCAACATATCGTGATTGTGTCACGACTAGGTTACAGCCAATATTGAATTTTTGAAACTTCCTTGTAATAAGTGATATAACAGAAATATAGTTAGAGGGGTATTATTGTAATTGGGTTATATGGCTATATAAGGGAGTGTATAGTTATCATTTCCTTAAATTCATTTGTATACAGTTTATCCATTCAATCAATACAATCTCTCTGGTTTTCTCTCTATCATCTTCTTTTTCCTCTGTACCAACTTTATGTTTTGCAATGTAGTTAACACCTTGGACTACTATTGTCCCCTTCTCTATTGAATCGAATTCAAAAGCAGCCGTTTTTCTTGTTGGAAAAGACTTCTCGGAGTCCCGCCATTGTTGCTTCCCCACTATAACAAAGCGAAGGGGACAACCTTCACTGGTGTAGAAATCTTGTATAAGACTGCCCTCATCCAGGTTCTCCCTAACAAAGGGTGGGTGGCATACTGGCATGTAGGTTTCATATCCGGAGCCCACCTCAGTTGTGTGCAGCACCTCTATGCCATAAATCCCACCTCATTTGTTGTCCTTTCGTGACCCACAGCCAAAGGAAACCAATTATTTCTTGTTTTTCTCTCCGTCGTATATGCAGAGGTTCATCTTAAACATCTCTAGTGAAGGTAGCAACGTGATAACAAAATTCAGAAATAAAATTTGGCTCATGAGATAAATTAAAACGTATTTTAAGGTGAATATAAACATTTGATGAGTTGGTTGTGAGTTAGAGTGACAAATTTTTACGGCAGCATATAACTGTCACATAGGTAACAAATTACACTTTTGATGATAAAGCTTGTTGGCTCTCTCTTAAATATGTTGTAATGGCTTTTTCTTTTTCTTTTTTTTTCTCTTTTTGGAGAACTGGAAATATGCATAACCACATGTAGTTGTTGAATGATTTGAGTGTTTCTAAATGCCAGAGGTCCTTCTCTTATTTTAGTTCAGGTGAAATTAGATATCATAAATATTTTTGGTCTCTATTGTACGAGGAAGCATTTACCCCTCACGGCCATTAAGTTCACTCGTGCAATATGCGCGCGCGCGAATTAGATATCAGAAATTTTTTTGGTCTCTATCATATGAGGAAGCATTTAACCCTCATGACCATTAAGTTCACACGTGCATCATGCGCGTGCGCCCACACACACACGTATACAGACACACACACACACACACATCCAGAAAATAGCTAATAAAAGGGCCGCTTTGAACAAATTTTTTTCTTTCGGTCAAGCACTTTGTACAATGTTGTCTTTTGCTCAAGCACTTTGTAGAATACTAGGGGAAAAGGTCCTTGACCGATCCTTTTTCTAGGAATCTTACGATCGTGACCGTTTATCGTATATCATACGGTTAGTTTTTGTTAAGTACTATTTATATTTAATTTTAAATTTTAAATTTTGAAATGATTTCTGATCGCACGATATACAATGAATGATCACGGTCACGGGATCCTTAGGATCCCCAAGAAAAGGATTCGGTGAGGATCCTTTTCCGAATACTAGGACATATAAACATCACTCATTGGTCCCTTATGTACAAATGTATATTTTTGTATTTATATAGATGTGATGCGCGTGTACAGAGCAAGCTTACAAATGGGATCAGGATCTTCTCCTGAGCTTAGGAGGCTAAGCCTCCTGAGCAAATCATACTGGCCGTTGGATCAAAATCCAACAGTTACAAATAGGGGGTCTTTCTAAAAATTATAATAATTGTAACCGTTGGATCAAAATCCAACGGGTCTTGTGATTTGCTCAGGAGAGGATTATGATCCTTACAAATGATCAAAAGATAAAGCATGGCTAATTACGTAAAGGCCGCTAGCTAAGGCTTTTTTTTTAGTAGATTATTTAACTTATATAATTTCAAAGCACAACTCATTTTTAATGAACTACAAATCTAAGATTTTATACAATTCCTTGTAGGATACGTGAGTAAATATATTCCGCGGCAATAAGCTAAATTATGTAGTGTTCTAAAAGGTAGTTTAGGTGGTGGTCAGTCACCGCGATTAATCTTTAATTGGTCACTAAATAAGTTTATTAGGACGATGCTTAGGCGAGGGTTAGGCAGAGTTAGGCAGGGTTAGGCCGAGCTTGGCAAGTTGGATTAACACTCTCTCCTTGAGTGGGTTCAACACGTATTTGCTCCAAGTGTTACTTTCGATTTCACTATCATGGGATGGCTCGAGAGAAAGAGAGAATATGCAATGCCACTGTTGGAGGCTACTAAAATACAATGTTTGTATTTGAGTGTGTGTTTAAGTTGAACACAAATCTGACTTCTTAACTAAATGTTTGTGCATTGAGTGGGACGCTGGTTTAATTAAGTTTATGTACCTCGAGTGAACGAGGACTTAAATTTCAGTGTAACTTTGTGTGTTTTTGGCTAAAATGCAAATAAAAGAGAAATGGAAACTAATGCGAGAAACATAATGTAATTCATTTCATGATGAAGTCAAGATTACAAACATTTATAAAAGTAAACTCTAGGCCAATGGGACGAGCTACATGACATAAAATGTAAATTGACTAGAAATGTAAATAAAGTAATAAAACTCTAGCTAGATTCAGGCCATGAAGAGTGAGATAATGCTAGAGGAATCTACATGGTGACAGATAAAATCAGGGTGGTTAGAATTCCACGTCAACCAAATCATACCACAGGGTGGCAAATCTGTAAAGGTTTTAAATCTTAGGGATCATAGACAAATGTTTGTTTCAAGTGAAGGCTTTGAGACTATAGATGGTGAGCAATTGGGTTTGTTTTAAAACTTGTTGGGTTGATTGAAAAAATCGCTCAAGGTATATATCATCGTATAGATTGATTTTGACAAAGGTCCAAAGCTTCTAGGCCTTTGACTCTATTTATAGACAGTGGAGAATGAGCAACCTCGATCTTATCGCTGAGCTAGAGTATTTAGAATTGCAGTGACTATAATTCTTGGTTAGTGGCATTCAGATGTGTCTTGTGGCGTTTCGCAAGTTCGCTTCGGTGACATCATCATGTTGGATGACACGTCCATTGATCTTTAAAGAGGCAAGATATACTTGAGTTTGGTCGCCCATGTAGCATAAGCACTTCCAGGAGGAACCTGTCTGAGCCATCGGATGGGTTGGAGTGATTTGAGGAGTTCGTCTAAAGAACACGATACGATCCTAAATTGGATTTCAAAGTTAATAGACCAGAGTCTTGCGACTTTATGTAAATACAAACAGATTAGTCGAGTAGCAGGCCTTATTTTTACTTATGGTCCAAACAACTTTATTTTTCTCTTTCGCCTGAAACCCAAAAACAGAACAAAGAGTAACCATAAACGAGAGACCCAATTGTTCGAACCCAGAAGCTGAAATAAATAATTAAGACACGGGTTTTTCTTAATCACCATGTTAATTTATCTGCTTCTATTCTCGGGTCCTCATCGGAAAAATTAGCCATGCTACTTACCAGAGGTTTCCATGGAAAGAGAGAAGAGCTTCTAGGTTATTCTACACTAAGTTCACGAGCAGACGGGGAGGGATTGAAATGAGTAGAAAGAGAAATTGTTTTGTTTTTTTGCGTTTACGTGTTGGCTTTATATGAAGTCTTTCATGACAGCCATTCAGGCAATTAAAAGTTGGCGTACGCTGAGCAATTATTCTTCTTCATTTTCTTGGTCACTAGTTTTTTTGTTGACAACCCAAACGAATTGTTCCTCATAAGCCCAAGACCCAATGCAATTTTAAGAAGCTAAGCATCAATCTCAACACCAAATTATCGCCTAGTGCCTTTTAAAATCATAAAATTAATAATGAAATTATTATCTTCTTCTTCATGGTTATTGTACATATAAAGGATCAATAAATCGTGTACAATGTGCAAATAATGTAGAAAGTGGCCTTTGAATAGCAACTTGCACATGTGTGAACTAAATCGTAGTGAGGCTTAATTGTTTTCTTATCGTTTTCTTCGAATCCATGTATAATGAGTCCAAAAATGACATGCCAAATGAAAGTTACAATAACCCGAACAATCCTAAAAGTTCAAAACATCTATTTTTCGAGATATACTAGCAACAAATAACCTGTTAACCTGTGAATTATCAATTCTCCAATCACTTTTCTTGATTAAATGTCGTTTCCTTCTTTTACTTTTTCCACATGATGAGACGATATTAATCTATATTTTACTCTACTCTTAGTTACATTTTGTACTATATTTTGTTTGTAGGACATGCAAATCCATTTTGAGCAAATAGTGATCAAACAGAGAAATTTTGAAGTAATTCCAATTGGAGTAGGTTCATGAGTATTTCAAGATGATTGTATTAAAATTGCATATTTTTACTTCATGCCATTTGACCGTGGTAAAGAAATAAGTGATGACTGCGTGGCTTTCCTAAATTGACATTTTTGGACGTTTTTGGGCATTTTGACGATCAAGATGGCATTTTTAGAGGAAAGCTACTTCTGAGGATTTGAAAAGGATGTGCCTAGCTTTAAAAATAAGAATTTTTGGGACCAAACGAAGCTAATTTGGACGGATGATCTTCACCATGAAGATTAAGAAATTAATCTTCTCGAGATCTTATGTATGTATACCAAATACAAGCTCATGTCAATAAGAAATCGATTGTTGAATTAATGCAAATCAGTCCTTGAACTTGAGGCATCACCATTGTCTTGTTGTTAAGTCCTTAACCATAGATTATATTAAAGACACTCTAGTATGAGAGGGTGTCCGCGACATTATTGGGGTTAAGACACCTAATCAGGGAGGTAAGTGAATGTACAATAAGAAATCTCTAACCTTAACAATTGAAGGAGAATGCTCATCGACATGATTCAGAAGTCTTTGACCATATCATCATGATTTGGATCATGAATTGATCACTTAAGCAATTGACATGAATACCCCAATCAATGTGAGCGAGAGCATTGTATTAGAGGATAATTGTATTGCATCGTAATTGCAACAGAATAGATTCTCTCGTGAATAGTACATTGACTAGGAGATCATGGCATGCGGCTATGCGTCTCTTATGGTCTATGAAATACTTGAAAATGATCATTGTTATCTTCACAAAGAGGTAGATTAAAAGATGAGCTTTAAATCCGGCAAAAGAATTAGAAGAGTCTAATTCATCTCACAACCTCATCAATAGAATTAAAAGATTGTACAACCTATTCTGGGATTCATGTGATGAAAATAATCAATTAGACAAATTAGTTTGTGAGATAATTAATTAAATTGTTTAATTATTATGATGGTTATGGGTCTAAAATGCGCTTCGAAATAGTTTCTAGAGTTGCCGGGTCCATAAGGCCCAAGAACATTGGGCTTATTTCGAATTATAGGTTGACTTGGAGGTCACTAGTGGCCCAAAATAACCCAATACTCATTTTGGACGGGAATAATTGACAAAAAGGTGATAAAGGCAGCTTGCCTTTATGCGGTGGTGTGTGGAGGAAGATTGGTGAGTAAAAACTTCCAAAGAAGCTTTATACGCATGCAAGCTTCCTATGCATGTGTAAGAGTTTGTCTTCCACTCATCCTTGAAAAGAGAGAGTTGTATTCCACTCATTCTTATGAGACATAGAAGCTCTCATCCTCACATGCATTTTCTCTAACTAATAAGATAATTGTGAGAGTTTTCAAGAGTGATTTTTCTCTCTAACTAAGAAGATATTGTGAGAGTTTACAAAAGTGAGTTTTCTCTCAAAGTTTCGACAAGAGAGAACTAGAAGAGTGCAAACACTACCACCAACATGTATATAATGAGTACTAGGACATCACCATAGATTGCTGAGTAATAACTTCCACAAGAAGATTTAGTCCCACTTATTATACGCATCCAAAGCCATCTATCTCTTTTGAGTGTGTCCTAGTTTAACACTCTTGCTCCACCTCCATCCTTACGTTAGTTCTAAGGGTGAAATACGACGGTTTGATCTTTGTTGGAGACGAAGTAAGTAGGCAACCTACTCTTGACATGGCTAGGTGCAACCGAAAATCTACGAAGGGTGTCCTTGGTCTTTGGAGATGGAGCATGCATGCAAAGGAGGAAGGCCCTTCCTTAGAGTGATCAACCTTGATGAGAATCAAAATAGTGCTCCACGAAGTGTAAAGTTTCAATCTCATTTAAGTTAATACATCAACGTAGAATTGAAGATTGTGATATCCTCTTTTTTTAGTATGTATTAATTTGTAGATAATGCCAACTCACTAACGACCTTGACTAACATTCCAATCCTTTGCCAAGTGGCACAATTTAAGCCATAGAATATATTTCTCAGTGTATTATACCAAACTTTTTTTTTAACCCAAATTACAAGACCTTTCACTGCTATAATCAGAGATGATGCCCCATAATGATCCTAAATTCTTCACTACTAAAAATCCCTAAATTTTTGCTAACTTATGTCCCAAAGTTTGATCAAAGTAAATTTTTGCAAACTTATCCCATAACGATCCCAAAAGATAAGAAGCATTTGTACCCAAGTCCTTTCAAAATTCTAATAAACACATCATACTTAAAAATTCTAAAAACACGTCATACTTAATACTTAATACGTGTTTAACATGATGTTTGCTTCTTATATGCACTAAATCTTTTTCAGATTCACTTGTACAAATAGCACGTATCAACATTCCAATCAAAGTGTATATCCTTTTTTTTGAGTGTGTATGTTTTTGGATTCGAATATGAAAACGAAGCGAGATTGGAGGGCGAGATTTCTAGAGAAAAAGCTTTTGGGATTTCAACTTATAAATTCAACAAATAAAATTGAGAGGGGGAACTGATCAATTCACAATCTGGGATGAAGAGAGAGAGAGTGAGAGTGGAAGAGTTGGAATTGTAAACGACATCGGCGAAAGTGCACATTTGCAGTAGATATTGTTGGAGAACAATTCATAAATAAACGAAACTTGAAATTCGAATATTTTATTAACCAAAAATACTTAATGTGCGGAATGAAATTATACAATAAATACAGAAACTAATATAAGAATATCAATGATATTAACTTGATCACAGAAGGTAGAGGCTAACATAAAAGCTATGTCCTTTGAACAATATTTTCGTCCCACTCGGTTCTACAACGTCTGCTCGACCAGGATTCAACTACCTGATTCTACAACCCGCACTGGATTCTAGAATTCTAGCGAATTTGCTTTGTGTGCTTACTCTCTGGGGGAAGAAAAAGAGGAAGAAAATATAATCTCACTTGGATACTATAATTGCAAATATAAAGGCTGTTTCACACCGTTTCAAATACCTGTTCAGTGTATTTGAAAGTACACAACTCTTTCTAATAATTGTGTCTTTTAATCAAAACGTTAAGGCCCAAGGCCCTTGTCTTGATTAATTAATATTAATTGTATTTATGCTATATTATATTCAAGCCTAATCTACACAACCATAAGCCCTAAGCCTTTAATCCATTTCCAAATGGTCCAAGTTCTAATTACTAAGAAGAAGGAATAAGCCTATATAAAGGCTAGTGAAAAAATACTGTTGTCCAATATGGGACAAGAAGGTCTCAAACTCCCGGATATTGTTGAAATAACGTTGATTTTTGGTACCAATAGATCAAAATTAAAGAGCATTATTAATATTTGGTACCAATTTCGTTGTTACAGTAGTGGGTCACCTTTGATCAACTCGTATTGTATGTTTAATCTAATGTTAACCAGAGGACGCCTGCAACCCCTCACAAAAAACCCGACAAGATTATGGGCTCTACAAAGGCCTACTTACTCCTAAACCCTTATACCTTCTTTGTTGGGCACTTTCCCCAACTTAATCAATGAAAAAAATCTTTACTTTTTATTTTTTGGGCCTTTAGAACCCCATCAAGCCCAAATAAAAAGGAATAAGGATAGGAGTATTTCTCAGGATCATATGTGCAGAAATATGAATTTTTTGTTTTGAACAAACGATATTATCTACATTAAGGGAAAGGTGGACGGTGAGCTTAGCCTCACAATGAGCTAGCAATAATGTGGTTCAAACTCGCATTTGGCGAGAATCGAACCTAAAACTTCTTACAAGTGTTGAGGAATATCACTAAATCGTAGTACTAAACGATAGAAATATGATTTCCTTGAATAAACATGTATACAAAGTTCATAAAAAGGAAGGTTACAAAAAATTATATTGGTAAGATGAGTTTCATCAACAAACTTTCAGAGGTCATGGCCGACGAGAAGGGTCATATGACCTGACGAAGCCAAACTGAGTAATTTGATTTGGTGACTTTCACAAAATGGGCAGTGTTGGGACCGAAGAGTGAGGTAGCAGATGAGGAAGCCAGGGGAGGATTCAAGCGAAGAAACAGCCGGCTAAGGTGAGGAAGGACTAAACTCAAAACCCTAAAAAAAATCGAAAAGGGGAGAGAAAGTAGGCGAGAAAAACTCTAAGGGACCTAGGACCGATTTAGAAATGTGATTTTCTTAATAGGTTAACAATAATGTGATTAAATCAGTTGTTTATTAAATATTATTTTCTCTATTTTAATGTAAATTCTATAGAGAACAATTTTATTATGTGAATTCAGCTGCTTTAATTGGTTTATAAGAGGTTTTTTCTAGCATGATCTAAAATTGTTCATTTACTTCAAATATTTAACTTTTTTTTTTGTTAATTTACGCATATAAATACATTTAAAACATGTAAATTGCGATTAGCATGCCGTGATTCAAAAAATGCCGTCGCCATTTAAATTATTTTTTGTGCTGTTTTTTTTATTTTTTTATTAGTACTTCACAATAGGTTAGTAATAATGTAATTAAATTTCTCCATTTTAAAACGCGTTGAAAACATTTTAAGAGACGTGTAATGCCGGTTATAAAAAATGTCTTTCACATATGGATAATAATATGATTAAATTAGTTGTCAAATGATTATTTTTTTTAACAAACGATATTATCTATACTTAAAAAAAAACAATAGTTTGATAACTAATTTAATCACATTATTATCCGCGTGTGAAAGACATTTTTTATAACCGGCATTACACGCCTGTTAAGATGTTTCGAACGTGTTTGAAAATAGAGAACTAGAATCACATTATTGCTAGCCTAGTGTGAGGTACTAATTAAAAAAAAAACAAAAGAAAATTAATTATTAAAAAAATACTGTTAAAATGACGAAAATGCTCATGCCTTATTTAATGCATTATTTTGGAATGCTTTGAAGTTTTTTGTCTTGGGGACATTTTTGTCCAAATAATTTTGTTGAAGTTTGGTCACATTAAAATCACTATTCACCTTTTTCATTCGCTTTATATATAGAAGATGTGTACAAGTGTACAATATATAGGTTTAGACAAAATTTATATGTGGTAAAATTTCTAAATATCATTTGATATTCTTTAACATACAAGTAAATTTAATTTAAGAAGAGAAATTCAGAGATGAAGATTTTACTCAAAAAATATGACTTGACCGTTGAGTGACTTTTGTTATCGTTATTGCAAATGGACGAAATTAAAACAGAGAAAGAGGAATAGTTACATGTGAGAGAGACAACGTAAATAAGTAGAATTATGGCTAGCTTGTGATATCCCACATCGCCCAGGGGACTGATCCTTATATGTATATTCCCATCCCTACCTAGCACGAGGCCTTTTGGGAGCTCACTGGCTTCAGATTCTGTAGGAACTCCGAAGTTAAGCGAGAAAGGGGCTAGAGCAATCCCATGATGGGTGACCCACTGGGAAGTTGCTCGTGAGTTCCCAAAAACAAAATTGTGAGGGAATGGTAAGCCCAAAGCGAACAATATCGTGCTACGGTGGTGGAGCGGGCCCGGGAAGTGATCCGCCCCGGGCCAGGATGTGACAATTTGGTATCAGAGCCTAACCCTGACCGTGGTGTGCCGACGAGGACGTCGGGCCCCTAAGGGGGGTGGATTGTGATATCCCACATCGCCCAGGGGACTGATCCTTATATGTATATTCCCATCCCTACCTAGCACGAGGCCTTTTGGGAGCTCACTGGCTTCGGGTTCTGTAGGAACTCCGAAGTTAAGCGAGAAAGGGGCTAGAGCAATCCCATGATGGGTGATCCACTGGGAAGTTGCTCGTGAGTTCTCAAAAACAAAACCGTGAGGGAATGGTAAGCCCAAAGCGGACAATATTGTGCTACGGTGGTGGAGCAGGCCCGGGAAATGATCTGCCCCGGGCCAGGATGTGACATAGCTAGTAGCTACAATGTATATAATGCCCTTAATGTGGTATCTTTTAGCAAGCTTATTACATTCAAAAGGTGTAAAGATTGTAATTTACACGTTTTAGTATTTCACACGTTTTGATTGACGTAAATATTTTTGTAATAAGAATATTAGTCTTTTGCCATCTGCTTACACGTGTTGCAATTGGTTTTTTTTTTTTTTTGTAATTTTTCTTATTTGAAAAATGAATTAAATTTGTTTTGAATAATCAAAAGAAATTTTTACTTTTAATGGGGTAATTAAAAGGAATAAAAAAAAAGTGTATAGTAACTACTATTGCGTGGGGTTGTTCTGTTTCATTATTTTTTTAACAAACAATAGTATATTTACCAAGGTAGTGTGGGAATAGGATAAGCTTCAGAATGAGCTAGCAATCATGTGGCTCAAATTCACATTTGGCGAGAATCAAACCTAAGATCTCTCATTTATCAATGAAGAGGAATACCATTAGATCGTAATACTAAGTGGCAAGATTGTTCTATTTTTTTTATTTTAATTCAAACATATATTTTACTATTTTACTATTATACCCCTTGTCAATTAAACTATTTTCTGTAATAATTATAAAGATAAATGCTAATGAGATATTCTTAAAAGCCCACAAGATAAGACATTACAAGACAAGACGCGAGGATTGTAGAATAGTATTTGATGTGAACAATGCTCATTTTCATAGGAATTGGATCCTCTCCTGAGTTTGGGCTCAGGAGCTTGCTGACCAATACACATAGGCTGTTGGATTTTAATTCAACAGCTACAAACAGGAAGACTCTTTAAAAGTTATAATAATTGTAACCGTTGGATCAAAATCCAACGGCCTTTGTTTGTCGGTCAAGAGACTCACGAGTCTAAGCTCAGGAGAGGATCCAATTCCCTTTTCATATTCGATATCCGAAGCTCTATCTAGCATTCTGATAAATAAATTAAAAAAAAAAAACTTTATTTAGCATGATTTCCACAGTCTTTTTCTCTTTGCTTTTGGGTTTGGGAAAATTTGAAATAGGCCCAATTTTATAGACTACTTTTTTAAATAGATCCAATTTTTAGTAACTTTTGACTTTTGAAATAGATCCAATTTTGAGTTACTTTGAATCTATTTCAAAAAACCCTTTGGGTTTCTACAAAAATCATCATTCGGTCGAGAAAAAAGGTCCAGAGTACAGGGAAAGTGGGATGACAACAGCACAATATATGGACACTGCAAAAGAGAAACATGTTCCAGAAAATGTTTTCCAAAAAAAATAAAAAAAATAAAAAACATGTTCCAGAAAATTTGATTAAATTTCTTGATGTGTACAATTCAAGTCAAGCTATAAAAATGGATCAAGAACAAAAAAAAAAAAAAAAGAATAAAATTTGGTTGCTAAACATTTCAGCAAAAGGTCATGCTTACATTCAATTCCGAGTGAACATGTATTCATCCGAGATTGGGTGTAAGCAGGACCTCCTACTGAAATGTTCAACAGCGAAGTAGTGTCCTAGAGATTAAAGTACCTGAGCAGGGCCTACTGATGAGCCAGCTAGCTTTAATTGCAATGTGATGTGTTTTAATTTAGGGAATTTTAACGAAAAGCTTTCGGTACTGTTCACTTTAACGAAAAACCATATTTTTATACTAAAAAATCAATTATGATACTATTCACTTTACCCTTTATTTTATTCTTATAATTAAAATTCAAAGTTTTCAAATCATTTTCAATAGTTTTCCTTTTAATTTATTGACAGGCCTTGTAGATAAGCCAGCTGGCTTCGATTACAATGTCCATGTCTTCTAATTTATTCAGAACCATAAATACAATGCAAGTGGACTTAAGAGAAGGACAAATCCTAGGTTTTCTTATATTATCTTCAACGAATCTTATCTCATTGCATGTAATTCACACAATTTAATTTGTTTATCTTTAAGGAAAACTAATGAAAAAGAGCTTGAAAACTTTGAGTTTTAATGATAAGGACAAAATAAAGGGTAAAATGAATAGTACCAGAATTGACTTATTAGTATAAAATATGATTTTTCGTTAAAGTGAACAGTACCATTAGCTTTTCGTTAAAGTTCATTTATCTTTATTGGGGATGAGAATCTTCCATCTTAGATATGAAAAATGGATGACGATTTGATGACGACAAAATCTAATTTTCTAATATACAAAGGCATGTGTGCAAATTATTATGTAAAGTGAGATCAGTAACTAACCATGCAATAACATATGTGCCATGTCAGCATGATTGTTGGTGTTCGGGCAAAGATTTCTCTATAGAAGGTCTCTGGACCTCAGCACAGCTTCCCAAGGGATTGACACTTTGGGCATTTATATTTGGTAGTCGGGCTCTTGCTTGCCTTGTGTGCTGCAATAAGAGCTTGAAGTTAGTTATGAAATATGTCTTTATGGGGCCATAGTTGTAGGCCTTGAGACTCGCAATCAAAACTAACTAAATGCTTAGGCGTGCCACTACTATCTCAGTATAGCAGATGTAGAACAAGTGTGTTTCAAGTCGATTACTTGCACCCCAAGTTACTCAAACTTCTTGTTATCAAAGGATTGTCACATATGAGTTAAGTCCGTATTAAGTTCTTTTCTTGCCTTGTAAACAAGGACTTTTAGTTTATGATTTTGTATGTTCGAATGGAAGGAGTCTTGATCCCCTTAAGTTATTTGTTTGGTTCCAAATTGCTCTTAATGAAAACAAATCCATTAAGTTATCTAGATCCCAATGAAATGAGACTCTTAAAATAGAAAACCAGGTGGAAATGACTTGAATACATGCTGAAGAGTATATTAATTAATAGATCTACTAATTTAAAGAACAAACAAAGAGACTCTGGTAAGGTTGAACCTCATACGTCCACTTCTCCTTGAGTTTACAAGGCTTTTACATGAGGGAATCGATGCTAAAACACTAAGGAAGGTAGTAGAGCTTTTATACTAGACAAAAGATAGCTTTTATGAGGAAACTATTGCTAAAGAGATTGAATCTAAGTTGATTTTAGGCTTAAAGAGTACGAATTGGCTTAAGAGCAGAGTTTGTACGGTTATTTGTTTGATTGGTTGAGTGTCCTTGTCTCTGTTGTCTCTTCTTCCTTTTATAGGTGATTTGGCCTGAGGGTCAGGGCATTGCTCTTGCCTAAAAGCTCTTGGAGGGTAGTGAGTTGATCATTGGCTTTTTTTACTTATAATGTCACTGGAAAGTATTTTTTTGGCTGATAGTACGTTAGTCTCCATCACTTGTCACCTTAGTTATAAACAAGTGGCTTGTATCTTGGTTGAAAATGTTTCAATTTGCTCCTGGGCTTGATGTTGGTGCTTCAGGCAAGTCTTCCTTTAATTTGGCATCATTGGGCTTTCCTTCATTCAAGCACAATATTCAAATATTAACCTAAAAAGTGCCCCCTTTAATCATTGTTTTAAGACCAATTCCTTAACAAAACTTAGAGATAATTAATATGAAAATATGATAAATAATGCACCTATCAAATACCCCCAAACTAAGCTTTTGCTAGTCCGTGAGCAAAACAAAAATAAAAGACATCAAAAACAATAGACCTTCCATAAATTAGCCTCAAAGCAATCATGAGAACTTAAGAGAATTAAACATTTTTCAAAATAAAATTAACCAAACCTTACACAACATTCTCAAGTGTAATGAGTGAAATAACCAATATTAATACAACTTACTCAACCCGGATAGGTATATGCAAATCAAAGCTTCCACTTCAAATCCTCTACCATGAATATCACTCATAAAGAAATCATACATTAAAGGGCAAAGTGTTTCACTCAAATCATGATAAGCAATACAAAAACCCCATAAGCTTGCTCTTTATATCAACTCTCCACTAATGTAAATCAATGCAACACCAAATATCAAAGGTCTTTACAAGGGTTGTAATGATAGGCTAGGGTATGAGCTATCAAAGAAAGGATATGGAAAAACTAAAGCTTAAGAAATACCAAGATATCTTCATTATGTAATTCAATTGATCCTCATTTGAAACTTGGGTCTTCTATTATTGACGTCCAGGACTCATGTCATAAGGATAGAACAATCAAACTCTTCTTTTCTAATTCTTTTTTATTTTTTTTATTTTTTTTAAATTTTCAAGAAGAATAAAAATAATACTATATATGGTACCTCGGTACACGCCACTTCTTTATTGTAGAACCCAAACTTATTCTTCCTTGATGTCCACTTGGCATCTCCTAAGCTATATGGTATGGCTAAGATAGGTTAAATAGGTAAGGATGAATATGGGTAATGAAAGAAAAGGCTAAGTATTTGGCTTCAACAAGGTAACTAGGGATAATATAACATAAAAGGTTGGTTAGAACGTCTCAAACGATCCAAACATGGCCTTAATCATCTCTCTAAGGTTGCACGACTTAGGATTTCGCCTCGAGAGATATTGAAGCAAGTTCTAGTGAATAATAATGCTATCATGAAACTCACAAGAAAGAATATGCAAGAGGCTCAAAATCTCACAAGGGTTCAATAAGTTTTCACTTAAAATCCACATATAATTCTCTCTAAGTTAAAAGCTAATCATACTAACATTGGTTATTTGTATAAAATAAACTTGAGAATGATCATGTAAGATTCTGATTAACTATATAAAACAATTGAATTTTCACATAAAAAGAACCAATTCAAATCAGTTTGTGACCTAGAAGAAAACGAACTATTATCATTGACTTATAGAAGGTCAAACTAAAAGAAAATGACTCAAGAAAAATAAAATCTTTTCGAATTTTTGACAAATTTTTTTTATGATATTAAGACTTAAATAAAACAACAAAACATACAACAAATATACAAAGGAAACGAACATATGCCAACAGAGGTTGCAAACAGCAAGTACCATATGCAGTTTTGACCTTTATACAAAGATTTGATCATAACGTTTGAAGGAAAAATCCGATTTTCATGGTCTTTGTATGGCTGGAAAGAGGACAAAAATTTGAAGAATATAGTGTGGGCAAAATCTTAAAATTTCTTTCCAATTAAAAAAGTTTTATGCAAACATAGATAGCATGAACATTAAAAGAAAACAAAACACAGAAACGAAAATCTAAATCCTCAAATCCTCCCGCCAAACTAAAATCAAACATTGTCCTCAATATGTAGAACAAAGAGAAGATAACAAAGAGCACATTTAAAGAGAGGGTGTGAAAACGTCCCCGGATTTTGTATTGGAGCATGAATGAACAACGTTGAAGCGTGATACGAATTGCCATATAACGAACTCCCCCAAACTTGAATCTTGGATAACCTATGTTCCTGCAAAACAAGAAAAAAATAAAAACTTACTACAAAATTAAAATTAAAAATTACGCAAACAAATGAAAAATTTAGAAAACTTGGATTGCCTCCCAAGAAGCGCTTCTCGACTATGCTGAAATTAATTCGAGGATGGCGGATCATTCAAATGAGGAACCACTCCATGAATCTTCTTCTTGTTCCTTTTCTTCCATCATGTAGCTTTGAAATTTGGTGTTGATACAAGGCAATGAGGCACTGCATACTTTTGCTTCTTCTTCAATTTCAACGCTCGAGACTTCATTCTCTTCTTCACTTTTTTTCCGTTGTCTCTTCCACCATATCTTGGCCACCGGACTGAAAGTGAGTTGAGCATGCATAACTTCAGTTTTTGGCTCAATTCCAAACTCTCTTCCATAATTCGAGCAGTGGAGTTCAAAAGGATCCTTGGAAGACCTTAGAATGAAAGAATCATCAACATTTGGTTCAATGGAATCTGTCATGTAGCATTCTGTAACACTTGATAGAGGTGGACTTGGTTCAAACAATTGAAAATCCGACTTATCGCATCCCTTGTCTCTATCTCTGTCGTCTCCCTCCTTTCGGCTTCCTAACTTGATGTTTGGCTCCTTTCTATGTGGATTCGTGAAGCCTTGCAGAAAGGGAAACTCCTCTTCATAAGTAGGAATTTTAGAAAGTGGTGTGGCATCATTGTCTTCGTCTTCTGCTGCCATTTTGGTTAGTCCACCAAACTGGTTGTACATCTTTTCCTCACTTTCGAGTTTTTCAGTTGCATTGACTTGTACATGGCACACACTTTGCTCAATGGGATTAGCTTCAGGTTCGCTTGAAAATATTTCTCCGTCTCTTTCTCTCAATATCGCAGCAAGTTGTCCAACTTGCTTCTCCAATTTTGCTATTGCATGAGCGTGTGCTTGCTCCTCTTGTTGCAACTTTTGTTGGAACGCTTGCTACCCTTGTTAGAACCCTCGCTGCCCTTGTTGGAGAGCTTGCAAAATTTGAGAGGCGGTTTGTTGATATTGCGTATTAGCTTGAATCATCAGTGCAAAAGTTTATTCCCGTGAAGGTTTTATGGTTCCACGGGTGTGGCTTCTTGTATAAACTCTGAGAATTGAGCACTAGGCCAATGTTCCATTGGAAATTGTTGATGCCAAGCCATCGGGTAGTTTCCTACAAAAAGAAAACGTAAAATAGTGAAAGAAGGAATGAAAGAAAACTAGTTGATGAAAAAGAGAAATTAAACCAAAGAACTACTACTCTTAATAACTCACGGATTACAAACAAAAGAATCCAATTTAGAAGACTAGAAGACTTGGGTTGGTATAGATGAATGAAAAGACAAAAGAAGGTATCCAAACAGAATATGACAACCGAACACTTCATAGCCAGACAGGGAGAAAGTCTACTTGACAATTCAATAATGGGAATGCAACCAACGACGATTTTTTTTTTTTTTTTTTTGTAATAATATAAAACAGAAAATAGAAAGAAGGAAAAATAGAATTTAGTAAAACGTAATCAACAAGTCAAATTGGGATTAAGGGACAATCCTCGGCAACAGCGCAAAAAACTTGATGTATATTTAAACTAACCTAAATAATAGATCAATTTAAACCAAATTAAACTCGCAAGCGCACAAATTGATTGTAGTAATATATGCAAATACAAGGTTGATCCCACAGGGATTGCTTTAACTCCAATTTAACCGATTAATCACGCTAAACTTAATTAAACAAACAAAGGATAGATTGAATTGAATAATTGATTAAGACTAAACTTAACAAGAAAAATAAAAGGCAATTAACTAAAACAAACACACGACACAAGAAAGCCTAAGGTTATGAATCCACCAATAACAATCCTATTTACTTTTCCTTGAGCCAATTACTATCCAATGACCATGCCAATAAGGTATGAATTAATCCTTGGTCAGACATCAACTCTTGTATCTCTACATGATAATTATATACTATTGGTTAGGCATACAATTAAACACATAAAAACCCATTAAGCATAGAAGAATCATGTCAACCAAGTAGGACTAACTTGATATTGGTCATCCTCACTAGTTTGTCTACTCTTCTTAATCTTAGTGCCAATAAACCTAATTGATATTAGTCATCCTCATAGATTTATCTAAATATCTAGATGCAAAATTCCTAAAGGTGATCAATCATTAGAAACTCAAACCTAGAATAAAATACCCACAAAGATTAAGAATATAACATGGCATAGAATCGGATAATAGTTAACAAAGTACTTTGCAAATATTCATGTCATGGCTTCATCATAAACCTTAGAAAATAACTTAGTTACACATAGAAATAAAAATAAAAGAAAGATAGAACTCGGAATCCATGGCAAAGCATGTCCTTAAGCTCTTCTTCACAAATTGTAGAAATGGTGAATGGTAGTATGGTGCGGTGGTATGGATTGATGGATGGATCCCTTAAAGAGAGCTTAGGGCACTTATTTATACTAGAAAACCCTAAAAGGTCTGGGAGAAAGTCTCCTAAAATAAAACAAACTCCTAAACAATTAATGACACAAACTAAGAACGAATCCTTCTTGACTTGGGAAACACGTCATCTGTCTTGCACGCCAGTTTTGGGGTCGATTTATTTTTTGGAAAATTCTATAAAAAGATGGGAAACATTGCTTTATCTCTTATCTTTCCAAATCAGGAAAGCCTCCAAATATTCATTCTCCTACAGCTGCGCAATTCTGACGGGAATACAACTTCTGCGGGATTCATTTGTGAAACTGGAATGAATGGCTTCATGGAAAATTATGAAATTTGGATACAACGATCTTCAGCCTCTTAGCTTCCTTCTCTAGTTGGCCTTGCATCAAAACCTCTTCGGAAAGTTGAATTATTGCCAAAAACGTTCTAAGTGCGCAGATTGGCTGAAACAGAGAAAAGGAAAGTAATAAGGCTCTTTTAAGACCAATTACTTAACAAAACTTAGGGATAATTAATATGAAAATATGATAAATAATGCACCTATCAGTTGTGTAGAATGAGGGTCTATGCTTGACTTCTTGTTGGATTGCTTGAAAATAACAATGGCTGGCTATTAACATGAAGAGTTTGGTTTTGCTCACCCATCATTTCAGTTAGTATTAGAATGAGATTAAAGTGTGAAGGACAAATCTCACCTCAGTGAAGGATCAAACTCTACAAAGGTATAAGGAGTTGATGCACTTCTCATATTGTCAGGTTTCATGGTGAAACCTTAACTTTCTTTATATCAAAGCGCTAGTTGGCCATGTATGAAGCCCAACGGCCAAAGGTTCTCCACTTCACTCAATTTTTTGTCCACATAATTAACTTGAATCCTCATACGTGAGGGGTGTATGAGAATGTGAATGAATAAATCCAACATAGGTGATAGACCAGCCTTGTAAGGCTTATAAAGAGTTGGGTTACTTACCAATTGGTTTTATGGTGAAACCTCAACTTTTATTTTTTATTTTTTTAATCATGCTCTCTTGATATGAAATTAAGAGTGAGAAATCACGCATTCCTTGGTCATCTAGTAAAAGAACAATTTCAACGAGTTTCCATACCTTTTGCAGTTGAATTAGACCTTCTCTGTTTTAACAAACTTATAAGGGTACATGTTTGCTCACCACTCTCAAGTGGGGATAATACTCATCACCCTACTTATTACCATTGGATAAGTTTAAATTTTGAGATTTGTCTATCCACTATACAGATCTCAAAATTTAAACTCATCCAATTGTGATAAATAGGTAGTAAGCATGCTGGGTTGCGCTTATTGTTTGAGTTGTGCCTTGGCTCTGGGTTGTAGTATCAACTACTAGGTTTGGGCTTGGGCTTGCATGCTTGGGCCCCACGAATGGGTGTAAGAAGAGGTACATTAATGATTACTGGGGTTACAACAATGCAGGGTGTGGGACCATGTTTTTTCAAGGGCGAAGTAAGGCTGATCCGAATACAGTTACCTCAAAAGTCCGGTCATGGACTTACCAGTTTCGAGCAGAGCTGTATTAGATGGAGTAGCAGTGTTACCATCACTCTACTCTGGGGCACTAGGTGGAGTCCTAGCGACTCCGCTGGATGACCATGCTTGTTCTACAAGACACGAGGAAATGCAAATGAAGTCGAGAAAGTGTATATATTTAGTAGATATTGTTGATATGCTGTAGATACTTGGAAGATCTGTTAAAATGATGTTGATATATTGGTACCAATACATAAATAAAACATTGTTAATATTTGGTACCAATTTCGTTGTTCAAGTGGCTCTATGTATAATAGTGGGTCTTTTTGACCAACTTGTGCTACATGTTTAATTTAAGAGTAATCCTAGGGAGACTGAATTTGTAAGGGTAATGTTAGATAGACTAAATTTGTAGACAAAATTTGCAAACTAAATGATGTGACACTAATAAGACTGAGCACGTTTATCAATGCTTAAGTAATAATTCAAGCATCAATTTTCACATTATTTAGTTTACAAAATTTTGCTTATAAATTTAGTCTTTCTAGCATTACCCAATTAATGGACATTGTCCTTCATGAATCAATGGTGACAATGTCCTACCATGTGGTTCCCGTACAAATAGTGGCGAAGCTAGGATTTTCTGAGGGGAGGGTAAAAATTTAAAAGAGTGCAAGGTTCAATTGAAGCGGTTGCTTTCACATTGGAGAGTGCAAAGTTTTGAGTCAATATTCATAACAAAAAATTGTCTCTTCACCAAAGCGGTTGTAAGCGGTAATATCAAAGTCATGTAAGAAGCTTAAATTGGTTAGGATTAGATTCTAAAAAACTTGAGACCATTCATTAATCCCATCACAGCCTTCTCCTCCAAGTTGTGGCGGATCATAATTTTAATATTGGGTGGTCCCAATATTCAAGCTAAAAAAAATTATTAGATTAAAATACCATTGAAATATTAAACGATAAATTACAACTTTTTATTCATAATCTTTATACAAACAACAATTTAGTGTGACCCTTTTCCATCATTTTTTAATAAGATCATTAATTCCTTGCAATTAAGAAAAATTATTTCTCAAACACATAGAATAAATATAAATATCAAATTGATCATGAAATGCCTAATTAAGTTGATCTTGAAGTGTCGATAGGTACGTGAAGCTTGGGAAGAGATTGGTGGTGTGTTGATGATGGTGGACTCCGGTTGGGTGGAGTGGGATTTAGGAAATGGAGGATTAGGGAGTTATTTTGGGTGTGGTGGACTTTCTTACAAAGTTGAGCTTTTTGTTTTTTTTGTTTTTTATAATAAAAAATAGTGAGGCTATTAGCCCCCCACGTGACCTAGGTGGTGTACAACACATCAATGCTCATTGTTTTACTTAAAAACTCAAGTGAACTAGATAGCATGTGACTTAGTATGCCTTTTGAATAGAAATTGATCGTCTTCTTCTCTCCTTCTGGTTTGTAGAAAGCCAAAACATTGCAACTGCTAAAAATCTGATGCCTTTGTTTGCGACAGAACCAGCACTTGACCCTTGATTTCAACAAGAGCGGAAGGGCTGAACTAGCGCTCCTAGGCATGTTTTCCAACGAAAGGAGTGGCGGCTGCCACTCCTCGCCCCCACGTAGCTTCACCACAGCTACAAATGAGTAATTGACTCATTCCAAATAGGAAAAGAATAAGCAAGGATATCAAAAATATACTAATTGTTGCATTCTTAATACTGAAGACCAAAATCACTTATTCTTAGAGTGTTAGTTTGCTAAGGATATATGGGATGCTTTTCAATTCAACCGACTAACTATATATGGGATGCTCTTCAATTCAACGGACTAACTACCCAGTTAATGATGGAAATGTAATTGATTGGTTAAATGCTTTACCTAACTCTGAAAATAAGGAATTGAGCCAGTCAAGTATGGCTTTGTTAGGAAAATATGGAACGCTAGAAATGATATTGAATTCAGGAAGTCTAAACCTGTTCCCAGAACTTCTTTTAGTTATGCTATCAGTGTTGGAAGTTCCTTCTTCAATGCCAACAATAAGGTTCAAGATCACACAGCAGGCAGAAGTATGGAGAAGATTATGTGGACCAGACCATTCATTTTCATACAAACTTTGATGAGTCCGTTATTCAGAACATGGTGGCAGCATGCTTCATTATCAGAGATCATCTTGGTAAGCCGGTGATTGATGGGGCTCAAATTTTGGGAGAGAACACCATCTCTTAGTGGAGGCGATAGCGCTACGATGGGCTTTAAAATGGGCCTAGAGTAAAAAACTAAGATCCCGTTTGTATTATTATTATTATTATTATTTATAAAAAATTGCTTTACTTTAAAGTTAAGAAATAAAAAAGTATTTGGTAAAAATAAAATATTCTTCTTATTTTTAAAGAATGGTCTTCAAACATCAGTTTTTCAAAGCAATATATAGGTTGTTTTTATAAAAAGAAGACTTATAAAAAACAGAGTTGACATTTTAATGAATATTTTAATTCATGTTATACCCTCATTAATTTTAAAAAATGGTATTATTTATCCTTGTACATATATTTTATCCTTGAAAAACAAAGTGACCACCGCTGCCACCACGACCACTGCTGCTGCTGCCACCGCCTTTACCGCAATTGTATTGTAACCCTGAACCCCAACCACCACATCCCACTATTGGCACCACTATCATACCCTATCAAGTTAAAAAGGAAAGGTACTCTTAAATAATTAAAAATAAAAATCTATTAAAGATCAACAGAAACTAAAGTGTGTTCCCTTTTTTGTGTTGTGTCATACGATTGTTGGTTTCGTCACTATTTTGGGCTTAATACTTTGGCTATGTTATCGATACCTTATTTATTTATTTATTTATTTTTAGTACATCGATATTTTTACATTAGAAAAATGGAGAGTTCAACTATAAATTGATCTAATAAAATGGAAAAGTAAAGAATTCTCACTTAATTATAAACTTACACCGACTTTGAGGTACAACAAGAATTACCAATGTCAAATAAAATCATTAGCTAAGGAAGCTAAATAAATGAAACTTGTAATTTTTAGCGTAATGCTACACTTACCGCCTAGTTATATTATCATTTGTATCATCTCTCTAAAGATAGGGTCTACCAACACTTGTGGGTTGCGTCTTTATTAGATATATGATACAACTAGATGGTAAAAGTAGTATTTTTGTAATTTTTAAGAGTACCATCCTTTCATAATACCATTTCTCAATGCCTCCTTACCGGTAAACCCATAAGGCAATCTTGCCACAACATCTTGAACCATCAACTCTTTCACGCTCGATATGCTTGCATGGTAAACTTGTAGCCCTAGGCCTTTAAGTGCATTCATCAACTTAACATATGGGTAGTCTTCATCCGGACACTGAACACGTATAATGACGTCTGACCCCATAATCTTCACATCCACTTCCACAGCCGCAGCAGCTGCCCTATCACTATTACTGTTATTATTACTATTGCTATTATTACTAATATTATAATAAGAATAATGATGCTGGTCAACGATGGAGCTGGTGCTTTGGCTGGAGTGATGATCAAGATTGTTATTTGCATTATTGCCCGCTTTAGGTTTTTGTGTTTGTTCTTGGACTTTGGCCTCCAATTCCTCAACTTTTGATTTGAGTTCATTGATGTACAACACGGCATCAGCAAGCAAAGAGGACCTGTCCATTTTTGACACATTGGGAACAACTGACCGGAGGACATAGAATCGGTGGTTGAGCTTCTCCCTCCTCTGTCTCTCGGCCTCAACGTGGTTTAACAATTGTAATTCTCTACTTGCAGCTGCATGGTTTGATGATCTTCCTCTCTTTTTCAACCGAGTCATGTTCTCCGTATTCTCCGATGTGAAGTTGCCAACGGAGTCAGAAGGTGTTTCCGGTGACGACTCTCCTAGATTGATAGGTGCATCTTCGTTTTTACTACCACCTTGATCTAGAAAAAGTAGTATTAAACGTCAATGTTAAATTAGGTAAATCATTGAAATTATACACGTATACAAACAGTGTATTGTCCATCATTGAAAAAATTAGTGAAAATATGACTTTAGCCCTTCAAACTCCATTTTCTTTATATAAAACCCTACATAAATTTTTTGCTCAAAGAAAACCCAATGACTAGGATACACATAAGCAAATTCATTAACTTCATATTAATTCACACATTTTACATTTTCACATGCCTAAAATACCCCTATTACATACTTGATGTAGATAATTAATTGTAAGGAAATAGTAAATGATTTTGCAACAAGAAAAAAAAAGACATTAATGTTAAAAATTTATTGCATATTAATTTTTTAGAAAGCTATTGAATTTTCATAAAACTATTCGATTCAGTTTTTTCACCCTACTCTTGCATACTTTTGAATTTATCCTTTTTTTATTAATATATTAGAACATTGTATTTCATTATCTACATGCACATTAATTTACCTACGAACAATTATACCATGGGTGTAATTCGATGTATATTAAGAAGAAATATAGTTCGATGTATATTAAAAAAAAAGAAATAATTTACCTATATTAAGAAGAAATGTAGTTCGATGTATAGTATTAAAAATACTATGTTACACCCATGTTTATACAACAATAAAACGTGCCTAACATATCTAACAATACATGAAAAATAATTTACCTACAAGTTAGAGAAATGTTATTTGGTTGGGTGTAGTATAAATTTTTTTAATAATTGGAAAAATTAAATATAGCTAGGTGTAGCGTAATTTTTTTTTTATATATAATTAGAACAAATTAATTTACCTATAACAAAAGAAATGCAGTTTGATGTATAAAATCAACAATATTATGTTCCACTCATGTTTATACAACAACAAAACATGTGTAACATATATAACAATACATAGAAAATAATTTACCTACAAGTTAGAAGAATGTTATTTGATTCAAAATATATAATATAGGTGTAGTATTTTTTTTTTAAATAATTGAAACAAACTAATTTACCTACCAATTAATACGGATAAAATTGCTACAAAATATATCACGAAAAAAAAAATTACTTTTCTAGTTTCACATCGATACGGTTAATGCAAACACTTTTTTCATTTTATTTCACTTTTTCTACCACTTTTAATTTGGCATAAATTTAGGAATTTGGAAAAGGGACCATAAAGTATGAGTGGCATGAGTGTAAATAAATTGTATTAATATGTCAATAGTGTTCCTATATGTTTGCAAATTTTAAATTTGGGCTTAATCTGGATCTTTAAAGATAGATGGGTTTTTATCTAGAAATAATGAATTGTAAGGACCAAAATCTAAAGCACCCTTGAAATTATAGTACTTAAATTTTTTATGCGGAGTGCATTATCAGATATTTGGTGTACCACTAATAATTCTCAAAAGATTTTTTTTTTTTTTGTTAACCAAAAGAAATTGTTTAGTGATAGGTACTGATCATTGACCTTGCCATTTTTAGAACTTGATCTATATTTGATAATATCCACAAATAACCAATCAAGTTCGAACATGTACAAATCAAGTACTATAATTTGGTATTTGGTAAAATAGTTTTTGGTCCATACCTTGTCGAATCAATTCCTTTTGAGCTGCTGAAAACAGTCCATTTTCTAGGATAGGAACGAGTACATTGCCATCCCGGGTGGTCTGCTGCTTCGAGAGCTTCTTCTTGTTGTTGTTGTTCATGTTGATGTTGCCGTCTAATCCGAACAGCGACTTTGATAAATGTACAAGACCCCAGTCTTCTTTGATAACATCCAAAGAGGCCAGTTCAAGTACCCCAAAAGGAGTTGCAATGCAAACCAAAGTTTGGATTCCATGCATTCTTGCTTCTTTCACTCTCTCACACTCATAAAACTGAAAGTCGTGGTCACCTGCAAGCCAAACAAACCCACCAGAACCAAATGCCCTGCCGACAATATTTTTACTATTATTACCCTGGCTTGCAGAGAATGACTGGGTTAAAGAAAGGGTATAAAAGTAAAACCACTCGGAGTCAGTGACATCTTCACGATCCACGAGCCTCATGTCCAAATCCACCATGTCATCATGCAAAAGATCTTCAACTTCCCGGTTAATCACCTTACTTCTCTCTCCATTACTGAACCCAAACTTGGGTTGGTAACTGTTGATCACTCCACTGCTTCTTTCCGATGCCAAGTGATCGTGAGTGTTCCAAAAATGGCCGCCGGCCCATGACAGGGAAACTTGGTCGCTAATGCTGCCCTTGGAGGCTTGCCAGAAAATGGAATACACCCACCACTCGGACCTGTTCTGAACTATGAACTGTAGGCGCTGTTGAAATGTGAAGGAGGTTTCTTGGCAGAAAGTGGGTGGAGAGCATGAGGATATGATTTCTTCCATAGTATTTGCCCTAATTTGGTTTTGCTACAGAACGGCACTTTATGAAACAAGAGAGAGGAAGGTGAGAAGCAGAGCAGTGGAAGAAGAAAGTGAAGGAACTAAGAGAGCGAGGCTCTCAGTGAGTGGTGTGACTTTGCAAATTGTGATTTGGTTACGGGCATAAATATAGGGTAACCAATGCCTGGGTTTATGCCTTGCACTATTTGGACTTTGGGCTAATGGTGCCAAAATGTTATAAACACGGTTACATAATAGAATTTGTTTATTTAATTAGAAACAGAGGTTTTTTTTTTTTTAATGGGTTTGGATTCCATTGTAAGATCTTACTCATTCTCTCACCCCTGTAGTGTAAATACTATCGTTTGAAAGAGATTTACAATATATATATATATATATATATTTATTTATTTACAGTGGCATTTTAAAGTATGAATTCGATAATTGAATACTCATACTTTTTTATTCTAATATTGAAAAGGATATAAAATATGAAAATGGCTTTATTGTCGGGGAAAATAGAGTGGGATAGGATCTGTCACCACGTTCACGTGCTTATTTTTCAGCATCTGGCATGGCTTGATTTGATCTAACCTAATTCTCCTTTTCATATTCCGAGTCTCCTCATTCACCAAAAATTAAATCCGAGTTCCTCATCCTCACAATTCAGAAACCACGTGGGACTAGGAATTGTCATGAAAATTGGAAGAGCAGTGATTTTGAAAAAATTGTAGAAATTGTCCCCGAGTTATGACTCAATTGGAATAAGGGCACTCAAAATAAAAATTCGTTATTTGGTCTCAAAGACGTTTGACAAAGTGCTGAGATAGTAAGCCTAACTCCATTTATTTCTAGCAACCTGTCCCGATCGTCTTCTTGGTTGAACAATCTCAAAGCTTTGAACAAAAGAGATGGTGAGGTCGACGAGAAGATTTTCTAGAAAGTATGGCATTAAGGTAATAGAGCGAAAGAGATTATGATGTCGACAAGAAAATTTCATAATGAAAGAGATGGGGATGTCGTTAATGGCATTAAAATCGTGAATGGAGGAGGTAGCGAAGAACTGGTCGTGCTCCCCAGTTTCAAGAAGAAAATAGGTTCTTTTTTGTCATCTTCTAGTGTAATTAACCCATATCTGTATGCTTGGTTAAGTTCCAACTCCCGGTGAGTTTAATGAAAGCCATGAGATGATGAGAGTGCTCGGATCTCCTGCACTAGAACCATTAATTGGTTAATAGTTGTAGCCCATATCATTCATTATTAATTCTCAACAAATAAAATCTCTCTGGCAGCATAATAATTATTCCCAATTAAATTGATTTTACATGTACATGGCCTCCCCCACCCCAGTTCAAGACCAGAACGTCAAGGAGTGTTGGGCTGAATTGAGATGGTTGAGAGCGAGAGGGAGGAGAGGGGAGGAATCTTTTGGTGGCAGTAGTATTTTTGGAAGATGGTGGCTGAAAATGGAAGGGAAAGAAGAGGCATAGGGTGTTTTTGTTTAATTTTTTTTTTATTTATGAAAGCTTTTTATTTTTCAAGTAATTAATTATAGGCGTAAATACATCATTACGTAGTGATGTGAAAGAAAATTAAAATCTTAGGGGATGTTAGTGTTATTTATCAAACTTGAAGGGGTTCTGTAAAAAAAGAATAAACATCATCGGTTATTAATGTAATTAACCTTTTTAAACCGCTAGTATAGGTCCCACACACCTGCCACGTAATTAGGAGGATGAAAAGATGAACGGGCTTAGACCAACTAATGAATTTTTAGTAATTTTTATTTTTCTGTTCAGCTAATTTATATACGTTGAACTTCTTTTACTGTTCAACTAATTTATATATTCAACTTAGGCGAAGTATTATTTCTTAACATTTTTTCAAATTCAAGAACTAAATATATGACTTTTTAGTTTTTTTTTTACTCCTTGTTCAGCTAATTTATATACTTTGAACTTTGAGCATCCGTCTTATATTCCCATATGATAATATAATTTAGGTAAAAATGTATGGTTGAATTGATTGCATGGTTGCATTATCTCTCTTCTTTTTTGTTTTTCTCACTCTGGCACTCAATGAAGGGGATTGCATGAGTCCACTGCTTACCTGTAATCTGGTCATGTGCTTCTTTTTTGGTCCGACCAAGTGATTGGTCTGACTTTTGTTTTTTGTTTTTCTTGGTCTGAGTGATTGATCTGACTAAGTAATCTGTTAAGTGCCAAAACACTATTGTGATAATATTGTTTTTCGCCAATAAACTAGTGATGTGATATGTTGGGCAAGAAATGGAGATGGATAGTCTGTCCTCCCATTTTCATACTCTTTCCATGTTCTTCTGTTTGTGTAGTCACGATTAAACCACGTCAACATTTTATATTCCTATTACGTTTTGTTTTATTATTTCTATAAAAAAAAAAATTAATATAAAATGTTGACGTGGCTTAACCATGATCACACATCACAAGAGGGCATGAGAAAAGTACGGAAATGGGAGGGCAGACAGTCCACCTCTGCAAGAAATAATGGAGGATTTTCTTCTATTTCTCTCCCCTCTCATCTCCTCTTCTTTGTGGCATTATCACTCTTCTTTTTTGTTTTTGTCACTCTGGCACTCAATGAAGGGGATTGCATGAGTCCTAACAAGATCATTGCATGAGTCCTAACAGGATCTTTTTTATGAGGATCTTAGGGATTCGTGAGTCATATCTGTTCATCGTATATATATGACAATATTTGGGAATTTCTTATATATTCATTAATCTCCAAAGTGGAGTATATATAGGAATTACAATTGGTATTATATATGCGCTTCGTCAATGTGGGACAACAGACTATTATTTACACTTTTACTAATATATAACTTGCAACACTCCTGCTCAAGTTGGAGCAAAGATGTCACGCATGCCCAACTTGTCAAGCGAGTTGGATAACACACTATTAGACACAGTCTTAGTAAGTACATCAGCGAGTTGATCTTCAGATCCCACAAATGGAAACAGAATAATTCCAACATCCAATTTTTCCTTGATGAAATGTCGATCAATCTCCACATGTTTTGTTCGATCATGTTGCACTAGATTGTGAGTAATCTCAATAGCAGCTTTGTTATCACATTAGAGTTTCATACCACCATTCGGTTTAAATCCAAGATCCCTCAACAATTTTTTCAATACCACAAAACTAGCTTCAACACTTGACCTAGCCACCACTTTTTGTTTCTTGATTCTCCAAGTAACTAGATTACCACCTACAAACGTAAAATATCCAGATGTAGATCGCTGATCAGTGATAGAACATGCCCAATCTGCATCTGTATACCCTTTGACATTCAAATGACCATTCTTAGAGAAAACCAAGCCTCTGCCAGGAACCATCTTCAAGTACCTCAAAATATGGATTACTGCATCCATATGAACTTCATTAGGTGAGTGCATAAACTGACTTACCACACTAGCTGCATAAGCAATGTCAGGGCAAATGTGAGACAAATAAATTAATCTCCCTACAAGCCTTTGATACCATTCTTTATGAGTAGGAACTTGATCTGGAAATAAGCCCAGACGATGATTCTGCTAAATCGGAGTGTCAACAGGTTTGCAATCTAACATACTTGTTTCACCTAACAAATCTAGAACATACTTCTGTTGAGACAAAAAAATACCATGCTTGGATCCTGCAACCTCGATTCCAAGAAAATACTTCAATTCACCCAATTCTTTCATCTCAAATTCAGTAGCTAGGTACTTTTGAAGGCGTAGTACCTCTTTTTTATCATCACCAGTCACTATCATGTCATTAACATAAATAATCAATGCAGTTAGCTTACCATTTTTTCATTTTAGAAACAAAGTATGATCTGAATGATTTTGGACATACCCAAACTTCTTCATTGAACTTGTAAACCTCCCAAACCATGCTCTAAGAGATTGTTTCAAACCATACAAAGCCTTTCGCAACCTGCACACAACACCTTTTCCAGGAGATGTTCCAATACCAGGTGGGAGATCCATATAAACTTCTTCCTTGAGATCACCATGAAGGAAAACATTCTTAACATCAAACTGCAACAGAGGCCAATCTTGATTGGCAATAGGAGCAAAAGTTTCCAGATAGTCCACCCCATAGGCTTGAGTAAAATGTTTAGCAACTAATCTGGCCTTATACCGGTCAATAGAACCATTTGCTTTGTGCTTAATAGTGAACATCCATCTACATCCAACAACTTTTTTCCTGTTTGGTAAAAGAATCAAATCCCAAGTGGAATTTTTTTTTCCAAAGCTTCCATCTCAACTCTCATGGCATCAACCCACTTAAGGTTAGACAAAAATCATGCAATTTTGTTGGAATTAATACACTAGATAGATGACATATGTAAGATGCATATGGTTTGGACAAACAATGAGTAGACACATAATTGTTGATAGGATATTTGGCTTTGGCATGCATATCAGGCTCATATTGTACTTTAGGATTTCCATGATTAGATCGTGGAGGCAACTGATAAGTAGAAGAATCATCAGAATTTACCTCATGTATGTCACCATCTTGTACCAAACTGTTAGAAGAATCATCACTAGGCGAACCATCATTAGGCAACTCGTTAAACATACCAACAATAGGCAACCGGTCATCAGAAGGTAATTCGTCAGACATACTAACATCAGGCAACTCGTTGGGCACATCTGATCTGTTGTTAGTAGAAATAGTTTCAGGAATGACAATTGACCGATCACTATCCATAGCCGACTGATCAGTATATCGCAACATAATAAGTTCTGTCCCCAACTCTGCCTGTAACACATCATTCATACCATTTCTTCGAATCTTCACTTCACTCCTCATCTCCCCCTGAAGTGGAGAGTCGGAATAAGGCTTTACAAAATATGAAACATCCTCGTGAAAGGTGATAACCATGGTAATATAAGTTTTCTTTGTCAAAGGATGATAACACTTATAGCCTTTCTGATTGTTAGCATACCCAATAAATACACATCGAAGAGCATATGCATCAAGTTTACTCAACTGATAAAAGTAGAATGCACATACGCAATACACCCAAACACCTTCGGAGGAAGTTATGATATAGAAACAAGAGAAACATGTTTTTGTAGCACATCAAGCGATATTTGAAAGTCAATAACCCTACTTGGAACACGATTTATCAAATACACAACAAGCAAAACAACATGACCCCACAAATGATTAAGAACACATTTATCCAACATTAAGGAGCGACCAACCTCCATTATTTGACGATTCTTCCATTCAGACACACCATTTTGTTGGGGTGTAAAAGAAGTAGTCGTCTGGTGAATAATACCCTGATCACAAAAAAAGCATGCCAAAGTGTGATTCACATATTCTCCTCCATTATCAGACTTGAAGACCTTAACTTTGGTCTAAAATTGAGTATACACCATTGCATAAAATTCTTGAAGAAGCAAAGGAACATCACTCTTATTCTTCATTAAGAACACCCAAGTTAATCGAGTACAATCATCAATAAAAGTAACAAACCAATGGAATCCATTATAAGTAACCTTCGCCGGACCCCACACATCAGAATGTATTAAATCAAATGGAAAAGTAGCTTTAGACTCACTTATGGGAAAGGAAGCACGATGACTCCTGGGCATGACACATGTTTCACACTTGAACCTTGAATCATTACAAGTGCCAAACAAAGAAGGAAATAGATGCTTCATATAACTAAATGATGGATGTCCCAATCATCGGTGCCACAACCAAATTTGATGTCTGTCATCAACTTTAGCACTTAAAACTTGATGATTATTTGAACTGGAAACAACAGTATCATTTGTAGTCAAGATGTGCAAACCCTCTATTCTTTTACCAGGACTAATTATCTTCTGAGTTTGAATGTCTTGAAAATAACAATACGTAGGGTATAAGTGAGCAGAACAATATAAGGTATCAAGTAGTTTTCCTATCGACAAAAGATTGCACTTAACATTAGGAACAAGTAAAACATGAACCACTGCTAAGGTAAGAGTAAGAGAGATAATACCTTCACCCTTCACAAGGGAAGGTGCTCCATTTGCACTAGTAATATATGGATCACGAACATACTCACATAACCCATCAAACACTCTAAGGTCACTAATCACATGATCAGTGGCCCTAGTGTCAATTATCCATATATTTATTCCACCAAGATGCATAACAACACTATGATTATATTGAGCCATTGAACTAAATCATGAACAATAAAGGCACAAAAGATACGCAGCAGAATGAAAACAATTTACAGAACACTATAGCAAATGACTGTTCACGAACACGGTAGCAGATTACCGTAACTAGACACTGTTTACTGTATTGTAGCGCGACATTACTTTGATGCCATTTCAAACTAAACATGGTAAATACCAAAAATATATATGACAATATTTGGGAATTTCTTATTTTATCTGACAGGGAGAGAGGGGGCCAGCGGCACAGAGAGAGATATGTGTTTGTAAGGTTGTGTAGATGATGTGTTATTCTTCCTACGCATTGCCTTTATTTATAGTAATAACAGAGGGATGATTCCTTCTCCTCCAAGGAATACAAGTCCTAATAGGAAAGACTAACTAGAATCAAATATAATCTAGGATTTACACAATCATACTTAAATACAAAGTTTATAACTCTCTTATAGAATTATACCACTATTTTAAATTAATGATAATCAAAACCAAAAGTTGATATGAAATTACTCATATACCCATAAAACTGTTGGAAAATTAGTTATTCGTTTTATTATTTGAATTTGGGCCTAGTCCGTTAGAATTAGGTTTTCTTTTCCTTACTTATTAAGGATTAGGGTTAGAATATTATAAAAAGAAAGCTTTGTTAACTAGTAAAAAATAAGTTTGTCAAGATGTAGTCAATTCGAGTTATGTAGTTGTCTCAACAATGTCTGTTTTCAATTAATAAAATATTCTTCTTTATTTTATATTGTTGGTCTCTGATTTTCAACTTGGAATCAAAACAGGTTCAATCATTTTGGATAATCTGCTTTGGGTTGTTATCAGTTTCATATGTTTGTTGCTTTTGTTGTTGTTTAGGCTTAGTTTGATATTTAAAAAAAATAAAAATAAGGTTGCTGAAACATTGTCATGCCTCGTGTTGTTTGAATCGATTTCATCACTATTCATTGAACCCCTTGACTCTGCTGCTAGACTTGCTGTACTCGCATCCCCACCATCGCATCTGACTCACCCCAAACCTAGAAATCCACCGCTGCCTTGTTGCCAAACCCATCAACCCTCACTCACATTATTCCTCACATCATCTTCACACCTCACTACATGCCTGAACCTTCCACTGCATTATCATCACGCCATCAAGTTGCGCTTGCAACACGGTAGCCCACCACCATCTGCTGCCGCCTGAACCCACCTTCAACCTTGATCCATCATTGTCTAGCTGATTGTCCACTATTTGTTTTGACGAAGCTCAGATCCAAGAACCCAAACTCGGATCAAGTCCATCTTGGCCTTGCACTTTGTCGTAGTCTCGTACTCGCATCGTGCCGCCAGACCCACTTGATCAATGAAGAAAAGAAAGAAAAAAAATGTGGTTTGTTTTTTAGTGTTTTAGGCCCATAAGGTTATTGGTGTTGTATGACTATTTAAATGAAGTATTCCAAGGGAATAGAGAAATGGAGGCCGGTGGCAATAAAAGAGAAGAGAGAGATTTAATTGTGAGGTGTGTATTGTATTCACTGTTCTAAAAATCCCCACCTAGGCGTTAGGCGGCTGGCCATCGCCCCGATTAATGCATAGGCGTGTGAAAATTAAGAAATGGTGCCTAGCCTGCCCAAACCCGCCTAGGCACCTGCCTAGGTTGCGACTCACTTACACAGAAAATATATAACTTTCATTTTGCATTTAATTTTGTTTCAATAAATTGTAACAGACTTGTTGTAGACTTAAATTGACACACATTATATGCTTATTCTATATGTTTTCATTATGTTCCAATACTTCATAATATATATGTCATTCTATTTTGTAGTTTATGATGAAATAGTTTATATTTTAACTATAAACTAACACTCATTTACAAGAAATATAATATATTTACATAAATCATCCTAGGCCTCGCCTAACCGCTTAGGTGCTAGGCTTTAATCTGCCGCCCGACTAGCATCTAGTGTCTTTTAGAATCTTGGTTGTATCATCTGATTGTGCCTTTATTTGTAATAGTAGGATAGGTAGAATCCATACCCTTTTAGGATTACAACTCTAAAAGGTATTTAACTACTAAAGGGAATATTCAAAGACATCCTTAGATTCACTAGGATTTACACAATCACATTCTTATTCTAAATATGACTGCAACACTCCCCCCTTAAGTGTGTAAATAGTCAAACAAAACATCACATCAGATCTTCAGCAGATAAGGTAGAACAATTGATGAAGTCAACGACACAACAGGTGAATATAAGTGTCAAATTTAAAGAAAGTATGCATTAGTAGTAAAACTCAAAAAACCTTGTTGTGGTAAAACCTAAGGCAGGTAAAAACCCATAGACTAAGAAGAAAAGTGAGAAGTATGCATAATGTCTAAAACAAACATCAAATGGGACGAAAGTATTGAACTCAACAGAGTATGATCATCCCAGGATGGGTGCCTCATTAAAACCTCGTTAGATAGCAAAAACCCAGTGGGAAAAATGCTTATAATCGTAGGAAAAAAAGAGTACATTAAGATTAAGTGAGTATGTTTCAGGATACTCCTCCTGAGTTAGACGTAACTTCCAAATAAAAGAACAACAAGCGATTCAACTTAAATAATTTACATATACCAATTCCTTGGACGAGCTTCTGAAAAGTAAACTTGGGCAATGACTTGGTAAAGAGATCGGCTAGGTTGTCGTCGGAACGGATTTGCTTGACTTCAATGTTCTGATGTTGTTGTGGCTGGTGAAAATAAAAGAATTTCAACTCTATGTTTTTGGTATTGTCTCTCTTAATGTATCCCTTCTTTAACTGCTTGATACATTCTGCATTGTCTTCAAAGATTGTTGTAGGAAGGTTAACGATGGAAATAAGACCACTAATGCTTCGAATACGTTCTATGACTGCTCTCAACCAAAAATACTCACGCGATGCTTCATGCAGGGTGAGAATCTCAACATGGTTTAAGGAACGTGCCCTATGTGGTTTAGACACATATTCAGCATCTACGAAACCAACAAGGCGAGAATCAACCTGAGAACCCACGGGGACGGTAACTCATCTCGAGGATTCGTGGGTGTAGAACAAGCCCAAATTCATCATACTTTTGAGGTAGCGAAAAATGTCTTTCACACCATTCTAGTGTCTGCGTGTAGGCACATTGCTGAATCTAGCCAAAAGATTAACAGTGAAGGAAATATCGGGTCTAGTGCATTGAGCCAAGTACAATAAAGCCCCAATTTCACTTAGGTATGGAACTTTAGGCTTCAAAATCTCTTCCTTATCCTTCTTAGGACAGAAGGGATCTCGTTTCACATCTAACGTCCGAACAACCATAGGAATACTAGAAGGCTTCGCTTTATCCTCATTAAAATGTTGTAACACCTTTTAGGTGTAGTTCGATTGATGTACTAGGATTCCTTCCGAACAATGCTCAATGTCCAGGCTGACACAATATCAAGTTTTCCCAAGATCTTTCATCTTAATTTTTTATTTCAAATAAATGACAATTTCCTCAAGCTTTACGGGAGTTCTGATGAGGTTCATGTCATCGACATAAACTACAATGATCATAAATATGGAATGTGACTTCTGTATGAACATGCATAAGCATAATTTGCTGTTGACATAACCTTGACTTATCAAATATTCACTCAGATGGTTATACCACATCCGCTTGGATTGTTTCAATCCGTAGAGTGATTTTCTCAATCTAATAAAGAGAGTGTTCCGTGGTCTAGAACTATTTGAACCAGTCAGTGGAAGTCCTACTAGAACTTTCATGTAGATTTATGTATCTAGATCCTCATAGAGATACGTAGTTACCACATCCATAAGCTGCATATTCAGTTTTTCAGAAACTACCAAAAACTGATAAGGTAGCAGAATGTTATGACATCCATTATAGGGGAATACGTCTCCTCGTAATCAATTCCAGGGTGTTGAGAAAAGCCTTGCGCTACGGGGCGTGATTTGTATCGTACTATATCATTTTTCTCATTACGTTTCCTCACGAAAGCCCACTTATGATGGGATAAGAGCTACAGGCCCAAACATCTTACATTTTGCGAGCGCATCGAGTTCAACCTAGACTGCTTGTTTCCATTTTGACTAATCCATTCTACATCGTCATTCATCAATCGAACATGGTTCAATGTCATCGCTAAGAATGATGTCAGTAAATACTGTGTACGTAAATGCATCGTCAACAATCATCTTTCGATTCCAAACTTCATCCAATATTGCATAATGGATAAAAATCTCATGATTCTTAAGAGCTCAGGTTGTCTCGTCTAAAACATCACCGTAATCTAGAATAACCTCATACGTTGGAATAGATGAGTGAACGATGGTCGGATTCAAACTAAGATCACTAGTTTATGCCATTTTCCTCTTCTGAGGTTGTGAATCCTTTGAAATAAAGGCTCTGCCACGCTTTAAGGTCGGAGCAGATGATTGTCTAGCTGCCAATGTATTAGGCCACGTGGAAAGTGTGGCCTCCCCACTTTTGGGGATAGTCCGGCTTTCCCAGGCGGTGTTAGGACATACGCACAGCACATCTATCCTTGCAAGGGTGTTTGTAGCAGGTATATGTGATCTTGTCATTTTAGGTAGATCAGTAAAACCATCCGACATGCTTTAAGCAATGCTCTAAAGATCTATAATTTGTCACACCTCAGTTTCAGACTAGGCAGTGCTGGGATCAAACTGAGATATAGTGGGACCATACCATGACAATTCGTGGCGTTCTCAAGGAACATTAGTATGCTTATCTCCCCCGAATGATGAGAATATTGTGTCATCAAAATGACAATCCGCAAAACGTGTAGTAAAGAAATATTCTGTTAAGGGATCTAAATAGCGAATAATTGATGGTGAATTCTAACTGACATAGATTCCTATTTTTCTCTGATGATCCATTATAGATTCCTATTTTTCTCTGATGATCCATTTTGGTATGTAGTGGAGGCGCTATTGCCACATAGACTGCACACCTAAACACACATAAATGCGAGACATCATGCTCGTATCGAGTAGCCAACTGTAACGGTGAATAAGGTTTGGTAACGGTGGGCCTTAGTCGGACCAGCATAGCTGTGTGCAATATTGCATAGCCCCAAGAAGATACTGGAAATTTGGTCCGCATAACCAAAGTTCGAGCTATCAATTGAATGTGTTTTATGAAAGCTTCTGCCAAGCTGTTTTGAGTGAGAACATAGGGTACAAGATGTTCGACTTCAATCCCTACTGACATGCAATAATCATCAAAAGTCTGTGAGGTAGTCTCTCTAGCATTATCCAGTTGAATCGACTTGATCGGATAATCAAGGTGGTGAGCCCTTAGCTTAATCATTTGTGTTAGAAGTTTCGCAAATGCAGCATTGCGTGTGGACAATAGGCAAACATGTGATTATCATGTCGATGTATCAACCAACACCATAAAGTATCTAAATGCTCCATATGTTGGTTGGATAGGTCCCCAAATATCCCTATGAATCCTCTAAAGAAACTTATGAGGGTTGTGAATAATCTTTGTAATCGAGGGTTGAGTATTCAACTTCTCTAAAGAAAAAGCTTTGCATTGCAGGAATCTAACGTAGAGGGTAAATGATGCCCATGTGATGATTTGAGTATACGGTGCAATATGTCACGTCTGGGATGTCCCATATGGTCTAGTAAAGTAGCAAAGTGCTCTAAAACTCAGGCACAGGGCCAGCCACATGATAGGCTTCTATACCACGAATGGTTATGATATACAACACACTCATGAGACGTTCCAACTTCTCGTGAATATGTTTCTGGCTATACTCGTAGGACGTACTACAAAGAAATTCAGAATCATTCTATTCAGTGGTTTCAATATGATATTGATTATCTCGAACCTCTCTAAAACTCAGCAATGTTCTTCCGAAACGTGGAAAATAGATGGCCTCTTTAATGGTTAAAACAGTACCTTTAGACAACATGATACATGCATTTCCGTATCCTTCGATCAAGTTGGATGAGCCTGAAAGAGTCGTCAGAGGTGTTTTCTTAGGTGTGAAGTTTGTAAAATAGTGTCGCTCACGAAAATATGATAACTCCATGGATGTAGTAGCATTTTCGGGATGTTCCACATTGGCAAAGTTAGACTCACAACGAGAATGATACTTGGCAATGGCCTCAGGGGTAGTTCTACATACGTGTGACCAATGATCCTTTGATCCATAGTGGTAGCATATGTCCATTTCAGTAACGGTAGCTTTTCCATTGTTCTTGAAGTTTAGAGCCTTAAGGTTTCTTGGTCAAATTTCCTCCTTTGGGTTGGCCTTGGCTCTGTTGACCTTAGGCCCTTGGTTGGGCTTACAAGCCAATGCCACAACCACAATTATTCTTTCGTCGTTTGTGGCTGCTAGAATTGGTTGCATGTGCTTCAGGCGTAGCGTTCGTGCCAGTGGTTAAGCTTGATGATTTTTCATCAAAAGCTGGTTCTGCTTTTCAACGCGAAGTAAAACAGAGATTATGTGCCCTATATTGTTGCTGCAGGATAATATTAGTGGCATGGAAGGTCGAATAGGTATTCTTCAGGATATATGCATCTGTAAAGTCCACTTTACAGAACTTAAGCAGTGATCGAAATCTACAAACTTCAGAGTTGTATTCATTCAAGGACTTAAAGTCTTAGAAGTGTAGATGTCTCATGTCTTGCTTCAAGCAAGTAAATGTCTTTCTAGTGATCAAAACGGACGGTCAGAGCAAGCCACGAAGTGCATGGGTCCTCTTCAGCAAGGTACTCGATCTGCAGTGCATCATAGATGTGTCTTTGGATGAAAATCATTATAGTAGCTTTCTGAGCCTCATAGATGGGGTTGTCGTCGAAAAGTTCCTTGAGGGTGGCTTGAAGACTTTTTACGGTAAAAGTATACAGAACATTTCAGGTAGTTTCTTCTAGATACTTTCAGAGCGGTGAAATTAAGCTTGTTCAAGTTCAACATGTCCCTAAAATAGAGGGTACAATAAAACGTAGTTAATCATATGGTGATCTATAGGTGTACATCGTAGAACATTCAGGTCGTGAAGACATGTATTGGTTTAATTTAAACATGAAAGCTACAAGTTTCATGTGGTAAGTTTTGAATGAAAACTTTGGGTTTCAAAGGCACTAAATATGAAACTACAGGTTCAATTTAGTTTTATGAATGATTAGTTATTAAAGGAAAGGTTCCTGCAAGAACACAGAATGCAATATTTCGATTGAAGCGTAGTGGATTTGAGTTGCTTTGGAAACTCAAGTGTGAGAGCTTTGGGACTACAAAAAGATGTCAACGGTTCAAAGTATACAAATAAATTATTGAATTGTTATTGTCCAAAAATGATCTTCAAGTCAATAATTTTGGATTAATTATCAGATTAATGGACTGCAGGTCACTTTTAATTAATTCAATAGACTGAGACCAAGCGGAGTCGCTACTGGAAGACTGCCTATGGCTGGCCCTTCGAGCAGTAAGTCATGCTAAACTTATACAACAACACAATTTCATGATAGGTTAAACAAGTTAGCGTGTATATACGAAACTTTATCCACTGCTGACATGTTAGGTAGTCGATGAGCTTCACCTCTGCCAAGAGTGGAATGATAATTTAGATCGACACTAATTCGTAAAGTGTTATGATACTTGCTATACAACTCACAGAATTGGTTACATAAAGAGCAAGGAGTTCTCTCGGACCTTTTCTTACGAAATTCCATACAACCATGTACATTTGATACAAAAGATTAGAGAATTTCATGGCCCAAAAATCTTTAGTATGTTGTGATACAGGCCACACTACTCAAATGATTGAAGAAAGCTAAGGTTAATAGCCAAGTGGTCATGCGGACTCGTGTTCTTCTGTAAGTAAAGCGTCCGACTGCCGACCCTATGGCTAACAACTTTGCAAAAGTCTACACCAACACATGTGGCTACATAGGCTATGCGGGCCTGTCTGCTTATAGAAAAGCAAGACGCTTACTGCTGATCTAAAGGTCAAAGGTTAGGTGTAAACAAAAGAAACGAAGATGAAAAAAAGCGAAGGAAGCAAGTTTATTCAATTTTTTGCAAAATTGATAAACAAATAACAAAGGCCGAAGGAGTTTAAGAAAAACAAAAGAAACAAGGAAAACAAAGAAAATCCTAAAAGGCTACCTAGAAGACTACCCTTTAGTAGCTTGGACATCTCACGACTATTCGGCCGCCACACCTTCAGTAGCAGCATCATCCGGCGCTTCACCCCTAGGTGCTCTAGCTTGGGCACTAACTTCTTTGATTACTTTACCAATAGAGGCCTCAAAATTAAAGGCCAACAAGTCTTCCGGAGAAATAGAGAAGGTCTTGAAGTTTTTCCTAGCAAACCCAAAGTTAGACGGCCTACCAAAAAATGATCTACTTGGCCTACCAAAAAGATAATCTACATAACCTAGCTTGTAGAAATCGGCCTTACTCTGAACAAGCAAAGCCTTAAGCCCAGCCTTCTCACATTTTAGCTTCTCATTCTCCTCGACCAAACCAACACAAATGCGCTGTAGCTGATCCACCTCTTTCATCAAACTTTTGTTGATCTTTAGCACACCTTGGAGTTCTAACATATAGGGTTTAAGCCTATCAACGATCTTCTTGAAGTGGATCACTTGGTTATAAGCAGTAATCAACTCCTCATCCTTTGCATATGCAGGAGAACGAAGCTCTGAAACAGCACACTCAAGATCTTGAATCCGAGGTATGTAACATCCGATCTCTTTCTCTACACCTTTATACTTAACTTGGATTGCGTTAAACCTAGTCTTCAAGTCAACGATCTCTTAACAAGCAGTCTCAAGCTACAAAGAAGTGAGGGTAGAGATATTAGACCCCTTCAAAGCGGTGAGCTCAAAATCCAACCTCTTGATATTTTTGGCAAAGGAATAAGCTTTAGCTGTCATAGTTTTTGCCATCTCTTTGGCAGCCTTGGTACTGTCTTAGTCAAGGAGCATAGACTCGGCTACTAGAATAGCCGTTTTTTGCATTATGGCAAGCAGAGCAGTCCTTCTATATTGGGTCGTATGCTTCATAAATGAACTTGGGCAAATAACCTTTTTAACTCCCTTAACAAGCTTAGCATATGCATCCATGTCTTCAACCAGATATGGCTTCAAAAGCATGCAGATCTCAACAACCTTTGACATGGCAGGCGTCACCGACTTAGATCTAGCAGCCTCATCCCTTTTCCATTTGGAAGAAGTCAAGTCAATCATAAGGTTATCGACAGCAGGCAAACCCTCACGAGCAGCGGATGAAGTCTTCGATTTTTTTCTCAACCAGCATTTCTTGCACAGGCAGAGAAAATCTCTTCTTTCTACCTTAGTCCACGACAGGCTTCGCGATAGCGATTAGACAAGCTAATGCCTCCGCCTTGATCCGTTTTATCTCATCTTTCGGAGGCAGCCCACCTTTCTCCCGGCGAAAAGGATTAAGCAACCAACTCCATTCATGGTACTCAGAGGGGATACCTAAATCAACATGCACCTTTTTCATACCTAGAGAAGTCTTGAGAGTTAAGCTGAATTCCGAATCTACATAAGTAGAGGATGACAATCAACAAATCAGATAGCGGCTCAGCAAAAGCACAAAGCAACTTAGAGACCAAACAATATACTTACCGGTGATGAAAATTGTTAGAATGCGCAGCTCAGCGGAAGAATCAGACTCTCATCTCTCCCTCTCGTCCCAACACGCCAAGCGACCTAGTGCACCAGGAGGCCCAACATGCCAGGTAGCCCAGCGCGCCATAGGCTGCCATTTTCTCAGCCCAATCTAAAACGAAGCGCTAGCCACCTGCACCTCCTTTTCTCTCATCTCTTCCTCACGGGCCTGAGCCTAACGGTCCAAATATCAGCGCCTTATAGCCTCGACCTAAGCCGAGAAGTTCTTGACCCGAGCCGAGCCCCAGCTCGTCTCCTCGGCCCACACCACTGCACCAAGTCGACAGCAGTCACCCACGGCAGCAGCCATGCTGTGGCCTATCCAGCCATTTTTTTCACACATCCTCGACTTCTATCGAGCCAAATTTCAAGCCTTGAGACTCCCAAAAATTAAAAAGACAAGGAAAATTAATTTTTTCTTACCTTGGTGCGGCATGAAGACGAAGAAAGCAACCTAAGACAGTCCTTTGAACAGGCAAGTGTAGAAGATTGCTAGGGGAGGAGGAATAAATATCCTCTAGCTTTCTCTCTTTCTTGTAAGGTAGAAAAAATTGCTCTTTGAAGTTGATTTAATCATCTACTTAAGGTAGATTTAAATAGACTTTGGGAGTGATTTATTTCCCTTTCCTAGAATGATCTAATTTCAAATTAATGTGGGAATCTACATCAAAATAGGAAACAATCTTACGTTTCCTAAAGTAAGGGAAGATCTCTGCACATGCTGCCCTTTCCTGCGAGCAGCCCAATAGGTGTGGGGGCATTTATGGAGCAAAAAATAATTAAGAAAATTATAGAGGTGACACGTGGACTTTTAGGTGAAAATGACAAAATTACTCTCGAGGCACACCAGGATTCTCACGCGCATGCAATGGACAACGGCTCAATCAAAGAAGAGTTAAAGGTGATCAAAATGGTATTTTTTCAAATCACTCTCATCACTCCTCACCAAATCCTTATTCAAACGGTAACTCCCAATTTTCCTATTCAATTTAGATTTAATTGGCAAGTTAATTGCAAGATATTATTTCACATAATATCTTGCAATTACACTCACAATTTGACCATATATGGCCAGTCCCTATTTACCAAATAAGATCGGTCACTCCCCTATAAATAGTCATATTCTCCCACTAAGAGCAATGTCATTCTCTCCCCAAAAATTTTCAAACAATTTTTCTCTCAAATTCTAACTTTGGCATCGGAAATTCTTCTGCCAAAGTCCCTTTATTCATTGTGGGACCATGAGGTCTTAAATGTTATTAATTTGCAGGTGCATTTTCGTCAAAGAAGAAGACGATCGAAATTTACATCTACATATATGTTTTCAAATTTTTTGCAAATCCAATCTTCTAAAGTCATAATCGACATGGATTCTAATCTTCTGCCCCCTTTCATGAACGAACTCTATAAAGTTTCACCTACTTCGATCCTTATCATTCCACCTACAAAATCTGTAATTGAACTCATGAATGACCTATGTGGTCTCAAAATATCCAGACGTACTTGTTGACAAAGGGCCAACCATGCACGTCTTATTACTCAACTGGTCCTTGTCCCCATACTGCATGATAACCAGGTTTAATATAGGGGCAGGGCCACTAGGGTCGATATTTAGTGGTGAATTGAATCGTGGAAGAAATTAGACAAAGATGTGGTTACGGTGGCTGTGTTAACTAGCGGTTCACCCCAGCCTTGCATTCCTGGCACAGTTACACTTTTGCAGTTTGGACGAATGGAAGGTGTTATTTCATTATATGGCGCAATGTAATGTCCACGTCAGAGTGAAAAACAAATGGAATTCGTGTAAAATGATTTGTTCAGTTATAGGCTAATAGAGGTGTAATTTGCAAGTAATTAACCTTAACTTTCTGTCTAATCGACTAACATGACCGAATCCTAATAAGATGGTTTCATCTGATTTTTATCACAAATAATCTTTGAGATTGACCCATTTAATTAAGATGATCATTGAAATTAAAAATTGATCAATGATCTTTGTATGCAATTAATTCAATAAAAATAAATTAATTTTAAGTCCTAATAACCTATATATATATTTTTTTTCTTTTAGCGCTCTACAAAGAAATTTTGGGGGCAAGCATTTTCCACGTGTACTTAATTATGGTGAGGTTTAATATTTTTATTCTCGTTTAGCTAAACATTGATAAGTCCAAATCAACTTTGAGCGGTAGGCAAGGACAGAAATGAAAAGTAAACTAGTTTCCATTATTTGGAAAAGAGAGAAAACGGAAAGAAAAAAATAAAATAAAAAAACTTGCATAATTTGGCATGTCCCCTTCGTGTTGACAGCCAAAGAGTTTTTGACCCCATGAAGCTACACATCGCTGGATAAGCTTGTCACTGTCAAATATGAGTCGTCGATTTGGAATTAAACCTTCAACCAACCACAAGATACCTATAGATATCGCTGCCTACTGAATCTGATTCCCCGCCATTATCGGACATCTGACTTGGATTTGCATACTATTTATATCAAATTTTAAGTGAATACCTAAAACAAAAGAAGAACCACTACCCAAAAAAAAAAAAAAAAACCATTTTCCTGACTAAAATTGTTTTTGTCGGCCTAAATACCTTTTCATCGCCTCTATAAGTTTGCCCGACAACATTCCATTGGACAAAGTTTATCACGTATAACTTATTGCTTAAATATTTGCTCAACGAAATATAAGCCAAAGTTGACCCAACGAAATAAAGTAGTTGTGCTAAAGAGTGTTGAATGTCCTAGCCCAACTAATGTAGCTTGCTCAATGACTCAGTCTTGTCCAGTTTCTGGAAATAAATTAGGTATTAAAAATTTCACTTGACAAAATATTAGTTGGACAATTGTTTAAAAAAAATACATTGAAGTTTGTTCGACAAATATTCAATTAAAAATAAATATTCGTACAATTGTATGTAACAAAAACTAAATCAAGTATGATTATTTTGGTGGCTGCTGAGGTGGCTGATGGAATGGCGGTTGAAGGTTGCTCAACAGATAGGAAATGCGAATGCTAGAACCTGACATTGCTTGGGCTATCCCAACAATGTACTGTAGAAGGCCCTCCTCTCTCTAGTGCAAGATTTCTCGTCTGCAATTAGCTTCTTCTCGCTGACTCGCATCTTCTTCTCACTAGCTTGCTATGTCCTAGGGCTTAGCTTTAGGTCCTTACCATTTTGCATAGGTATGGATAAGTTTACGAGACATATTCAAGAAGATATCCCTTAGTGTATACTTTTTACAGATGATATAGTGTTGATAGATAAGACGAAATAAGGAGTAAATGTGACAGCTTAATCTTTGGTGAGAAGTGTTGGAAATTAAAGGTTTTCGCATAAATAGGCCAAAGAAATAGTATGTGGAGTGCAAGTTTAGTGGGAATTGGAGCTCAAATGAGATAACAGCGAGGGTTGGAGATCCGAAAGTACCAAAGAGTAAACGTTTTCGTTGTATATCTTGGATCTACCATTCAAAATAATGGAGAATTAGATGGAGATCTCAACTATAGAATACAAGCTGGATGGATTAGGAATGAGAATATCTGAAGTAAAGTAGGAGTGGCCACGATTAAAGATAAGATGAGAGAAAATCGATCAAGATGGTTTGGACATTTAAACCAAAGACCTACAGATGCTCCAGTTAGGAGATGCAACTATGAGATCAAGGCTCAGAACAAATGGGGTAGAGGAAGATCTAGGATGACTTAAAAAAGACTATAAGAAAAGATATGAAGTACTTGGAGCTAACAGAAGACTTGATTCTAGGATTCATACAACTGACCCCACTTAATATAATAAGGTTTGGTTGTTGTTGTTGTTGTTATTATTTGCATCATTGCAATGTACTCTCCCTTTATGTCTCTTCCATTACAAGTGAAGAGGAATATCACCAAATCATAGTACTGAGTGACATATTTACTCATTCTTAAATATACCAATTTTTATAGGGGCTTTTGAACTTTAATCCTTGAAGAAGATTACAATTTAATAAAAACCTAGTGTTAGATTCCATATTAAGTTTAGTCCTTTATTGTGAACTTAATTCAAATTTATGTTATATGTTTTTTTTAATATAATGGATATCTTATTTAATGTCTACACTTAAATTTTTAAATTTATTATTACACACATTTTAATTCATTAATTTTCTTGAACTCCTCTAATTAGTGTACCTAATCATTCGTATGATAATATATTTTACTGAACTAGTGTACTAAGATGTTTGCACATGAATATATTATGATGAGTGGCACATAATAAGAAAATATGCAAAGACATAATTGTATCGAAAAATCCATACCTAAACATATTATACTAAACTAATGTGCCTAAATCTCAGTACCTAAATATATCATAGTGTACTGAAATGACCGTACCTAAAAAGATTATACTAAACTTGTGTACCGAAATGTCTATACCTTGTCATATAGGAAAATATGCAAAAATACAAGTGTACCAAAAAGTCTTTACCAAAATATTTTATTATATAATATACTTATCCTAAATTGGTGATGCAAAATGTCAACAAATAAAAGCTAATTCATTTGAATTCAAATTGAAATGAGTATTAAACTTTACTAAGATGATAAATTTATAAAAGTTGGTAAAAATATTTTTCATATAATTTAATTCATGGACACCATAAATTTATATTAAAAAAAAAAGACATTGAATGCATATGCTGACATTAAATAGATTCTAGGGACTAAAATCAACTTTTAATCTTTTATAAGACATATATATGTGTATGTTGCAAATGACATTTTACCACAGTAGTGGAAAGTAATCATGTCATGCACCTAGTGTTGGTCGATCTCGGCCATTCTCTTCCCCCTAACAATAATAATTTAACCCGCGAACATATCGTTTATAAAAAAAGCACATCTGTATATGCAAATTTTACCAATTTTTTTAAAATAAAATGTATATATTTTTTTCGTGTAAAATCCACTTAACATTTTCTATGGAAAAACATTAATTTCTATTGTTTTTTATTTTTCTTCCACGGAATAGGAGTATAATTTATTCTTTAATCTTTTCAATCCCACAAATAATGAGTTTATTTAAAATCTCATTAACATAACCAAATACAAAGTTTATTATTAAGTTAAAAAAAATATAATAACGAAATACATAAATACATTAAAATCAATGACCTTGATAAAAAAAAACTGAAAACTAATAGGTTTTAGTCAAAGAACATTGTGGCTAGGGCATATTCAAAATCTCTCAAAAGAGAACAACATGCAATTAACAAAAGCCAGTCGTGTAAATGTGTTGAGCTCTTGCATGACATTGTGGATTCAAACCCTGTTGTTAATTAATTTAACATCTAATCTTAAAAAAATTTCAAAACAGATTTATCTCTATTAAAATAGTGGTTTCTGAAATCTGAATGATTTTCATTAATCGCCTATACGATTATATCTTACTGCCTCAGTATTTTATTAAACTATTTTGCATATATGATGCGACAATTATACGCACACAATTTAAACCCTCTTTTTGTCAATTGTAGTGAAGAATGTAAGTAGGGATCGTTCTTAACCGGGGATTAGGAGGGATTGCAAAATCACTTGGAAACTGACTCAAAAACGTAAAATAAAGTTTGAAACACTAAACTAGACTCAAAGTATGCAAAACTAAACAATAAAAACACTCAAACAAATCAAAAGACTCAAAACAGCCCCAAAACACTCAAAACTGCCTTAAAATCACTTTCTGGGCAATTTTGAGCACTTTGGTAACTTTGGACGAAATTGAGTAATAGAATGAATCAAAATGCTTAAAAACACAAACTAAGATACTTTCTAACTAAAATGACTTAACAAAGAAAAGGGAGATTGGTTTTGGATGAAATTGAAAACAAAACAAATACTTGGGAACAAAATAGATTGTAAAACGAAGAATGATGAGAAACTAGTTAGTGGGTTCCTTATCCACACATGAACATATGCATATAATCGAATCCACAGGGACTAATTGGACCTATATAATTACTTGTTTTGCAAGAACTCTTTACTAGAGAAATAAAACTAATCAATGTAGGCAGATTTGTTGTTGTAACTTAAAAGCATAAGGAAATGAAGTAAACACAAATAAATGAATCAACAACTAATAAAATGAGATAGTATCAATGGAGATGAAGCTAGGGATTCGATTTCACCATTGCTAAACCAAGTCCATGTTTGTTAAGTCAAAACGTATTCAACTCTCCAATCTGCAACTAGGGTTCGTTTTACTTATTTATGATCATCCATTTGATGTGTGGTTGTGATCAAGTACTCCTAATATGCAACCTAGTTGTGATGTTCAACTTAGATTAGCAAGTAAGAATCCATTAAGAACAAGAAAACTTCAAAGAATCAAAGAAATCACATGGCAGGATGTATGCATAGCAGTTTCTTCATTCATTCACATGTCTACCAAGATTAAGCATGATGTGTACTATAACCTTGATCAAATAATTCATAAGCAGCCTTAATGGTGATCAAAGATTAAGATTAACAAACAAATTAAACTATAAAATCAGTGAATGAAACAAGAACACAGATTGGTGAATCAAATACTTTAACTTAATAACATGGAATAGTTTTGCAAGGCTACATCGAATCCACCCCTAGCCAAAGGGGATTTAGTTCTTTATAACATTGAAATCAAAGAAACACCTACACATTCCAACAACTCAAACGTGAATTGTATGAAAGTTTAAGCACTCTTTTCTTCCATTCCTCAAACATACAAAACAAAGAGAATTGAATTTAAACATTGAAATCAAAGAAACACGTAAACATTCCAACAACTCAAACTTGAATTGTATGAACGTTTAGGCCCTCTTCTCTTCCTCTTCGTTGTAGCATAAGGTCTAGGGATAGTTGGTTGGGGGGATGGAAGTGTGGAGTGGAGTGGGGAGTGATGGAAATGGAAGATGGTTTTTTGGATTGTAAGGGAGAGCACGGCAAGGGTGGTTTGATGTCTACATTCTGAAATGGAAGAAGTTGTGACTGAAATGTGTATGAAAATGAGAGTGAATGAGAATGAATGCAATGGATGCTTATTTATAGGTAAAATGGGGGGGACATGACAGCTAGGAGGAGGAATATATGCATGTGCAAAGCTGGAAATGCAAGCAGAAAATGGAAGGGAATGTATGTGCACGGCAATGATGGTGTTTTCTTGTGGTGAATCTGAAATGGGAGAGCATGTGGATTAAAGGGGTAATGATGATGAATGCATGTGAATTATTTATGAAGGGAATGCATGTGCTTTGACAGAAATGAAAGGAGAATGTGCACGGCATGGGAGAATTTCTGGAATGTTGAATGTGCATGTGAATTAAAGCTAGAGTGATGATGATGAATGCATGTGGAATGGCTGAAATGAATGATTATGGATGCATGTGCAATGTTTTAAAGGATGGAAAAATGATTATGGATGCATGTGTTGAAGTGGTGATGAATGTGGATTAAAGGATTGTTTTTGATGGAATGGATGGTTCTTTGCATGGCTTTTGAAGTGATTGTGGGCTTTGGAATTGGAAGGAAATGCATGGCCTTGGGGTTGGTTTAAGAGAGAATGGGCTAGGCCCTCTGTTTTATGTCCAAAATGAATACAAGGCCTTCAAATTCGTCCAACACTTTGGCTCCAATCATATGCTATCCATTCCAAGCCCAATTTTGCTCCAAAATGCTCCAAAATGCATCTTTTTGCTTCCTTAGCCATATGAACCTAAAAACACACGAAAATGGCTTAAACTACTAAAACAACTATGAATTAACAACATAGATGCACGAAAACAAGCTAAGTAAGTCGCCTAAATATGCTCCTATCAATATATTATACAGAAAGCATTGTAACATATATCAATTAAATACATAAACTGTGATAAAACCTATGAACGTGACCGGCTCTGGATTTAGTTTGGGATCATTACTTGGAACATATCATCCGGCCCGTATTTTCGTGCAATTATTTTTCTGGTAAATTATAAGGTCTCAGTCGATCGGGACCCGGGAATAAAGACCACGTTGCTGATGTTATTATTATCATTAAGGAGTACGATGAGCACACATTTTGTGTGTATGTGAACAATTTCATTTTAGTTTTTGTTATTAATTAAGAAGTGTAATTAGTTTTTAAAATTTTAAAAAGAGTATTGAATAATGATGATGAGACATTTTTTCTTAATAAGTGCATATTTTTTTTTAATATTACATAATTACTGTTTTGTCATAGGAAAAATAGGTATATGATTGTCATTTTCTCAAAAAATGAGGGTAAAATAGGAAAAATAGGGATATGATTGTCATTTTGTCAAAAAGTACAAAATTAAAGCATCTTCAACCGCTCACGTTCTCTTTAAGCGCAACTGCTTCAGTTCATTCAAACTAATCCAAAAAATATCATGATTTTACTTGCCTATATGAAAAAATGATGGTGGGACAATTTCTCTTAATAAGTGCATATTTTTTTATCTTATGTAAATATTGTGTATTAAAAATGAGGGTAAAATAAGAAAAATTGGGATATGATTGTCATTTTCTCAAAAGATACAAGATTATTATTTTGCCATCCTTATGTAAATATTGTGAATAAAAAATGAGGGCAAAATAGGAAAAAAGGGGCAAAAAGTTCAAAAAATACAAAATTACTATTTTGCCCTCTTTATGTAAACATTGTGTATTAAAAGTAAGGGCAAAATAGAAAAAAATAGGCAAAAAGTTGACAACGAGAGTTTTCTTAATAATATTATAGATTATATATTTTTTATGGTCAACCAGGACCATGTTATAAATTTAGGAACTGAAAATTTTGGAAAACGTTGCACAATATTGTGTAGTAGTTAGTACAAATCACATGCAAATATAGCAAGTGACCTTTAGAAAATGGGAAAACTAACCCAAACACACCCCCCCCCCCCCCCACCAAAAACCCAAAAAAAAAAAAAAAACTGTCCTTTTAATCATTAGGACAAATTTTTTCAATAATTCCCAAAATGGGCATGGAAAAGAAGACAAGGAAAAAAACATCTAAAATATATCACATGCAAAAGCAAAAATTGGGCTCCAGGAGATAGCTATAAGCTCACATGCATTTATCAAGACAATCAAGTTCATATGCAAAACAGAAAAAAGACGAATAAGTCAGACCATGTTTCAGAAACAATGCTGACAATTTCAGCAACAGTAGAAGATGACAAGTACCAATGAGATGTCCATACCATACATTTGTAAAGGTTTTAGAGTACTCACTCAGTCTATATAAGAGAAGTTCCATTCATTGTAAAAACACACATCAACACTTCAACATCTCAATACTTGAACACCCTACTCTCATATATCAATAAAAGTTATCTTTGTAAAACATTTTATATATCAGTAAAAGTTCAAGTGTACATATTTAAGCAATCTCCAAGTCTTCAGTAAGTTTTCTTTTCCTTCTTTAGGGTGTTTGTTTAAATAGACTTCTAGTCCAAAACAGGGAAATACTATTGTAGTTATATTATTAACCTGTTAAACTGATGATCAAACTTTGTTCGAGCACTCTATTATAGTTGAATTTTTGCCATACAAATCTGAACATTAAACAGGGTACCGCTGAGTTCTTCGTACCTCTGAGTTCAGCCATTAAGGCCTTACACATGCATTATGAGTGGGTATCGTGCTGAAACATGTCGAGTTCCATGTGCAAAGTTTTATGTCTAGTTGTTATAATGGTCATCCGATTATTTAACAGGGCCTGCTTCACGAATCTGTATCAGAGCTAAGTTTAGCATTTTAATAGTATAATTATGATAGTAAAGTACCTTGAGGATGGAAGTCATTGATACAACTGATATCACACTTGTTTATTTTATATGAACAACATATATTATTGTCCTTGTAGACCTTGTCAGCCACAACCTTCATGTATTTATTATCTCAGACGCCCAACTATAAGTAGCATAAAGAGAAGATTAGCATATATATCCAAAAGAATTAGCAAGACTTTGAAGAAGCAGAAGTTTTATCTTTGTTATCTTGAACATCCTTCATTTATTCGTAAATATAATAACACAGAAGTGCAACATAAAGTTTTAGAAGCAAAAAGAGCAACAGATCAAGTTTTAGAGACCTTGAGAGAAGAAAGAGAACTCCTAAGAAACCAGTTAGCAGTAACTTTAGAGAAAAGTAGACTGTAGTTTATGATCGATTATCTTAATTTAGAAATTAGTGAACCACAAAAAAGAAAAATAACCTTAGATCAAAATAGTTTAGTCTGTTATTTTCCATTGAGAAAACATAATCATATTTTGCAGAATGAAGAAAACCTACAAGCCAATAATATTGTAGATATTATTATTAGTCAAGTAGAAAATATAAAATTAGAAAATAATAAGTATAATCATTTGTTAAACCAATTGTTAGAGTATTTTCAGACAAATTCCATAAAAACAATTGGACAAAATTTAGATTATATTACATCTCAGTTAGAAGATAATAATAAAAATATTCAAAGGTTTCCTAGCAAAAGAGAGATGAAAGAGCTTATTGACCTTGTTGATAGTAAGCCTTAGCAAGTAGAACTTAGATCACTAGAAATAGTTGAGCAGTTAAAATTAGAAGTTCAAAAAATTCAATTAGTACAAAAAGAGTTGAGTGAACAAGTAGATAAGCTGCATAATAAAATAGATAAATTATTAGTTTAATTATTAATTTAATGACCGATTCTATAATTAGCATAAAATATAACCAAATTTTGAAAGAAATTAGCAAGTTACACAAATAAGTAGTAGGTTTAACAGATTTTTCAATACAAGTAGCTAGTAGTAATATTCGCATTAGGCATAATAATTTAATTATTTAATTACTTTTAAGTTTGGTTGAAAAATTAGATCAGGTTGAAGAATAAATAACAGAAATAAACCAAGTTTTACATAAAACATCTTCATCACTTCCACCATCTTTGTTAGAAAAATTAGAAAATTTAACTTTAAGCACAAATTGTTGGAAGTATGCCCACAAAGCCACTCATTTGATGTAATAGCTTTTTGGAATACTTATTGTGTTAAACTTTTATATGTTTAATAGAGGGCAAAGCTTATTGTTAATCACTATTTATAGTATCTTGTGTTTAAGCAATAAGGGAATCCAAGGAATGTATTTGATCTAAGAGACAAGTGATTTAAGTTAGTTAAATTAACGAGACCTTTCTCTTATGTTCATTCCTAAAACGTTCCTAGCCATAGAATTGCCAATTGGGCATTGACAATCCGCTAAGGTTAGTATGTGTTATGTCGACTCAAGCGTGAGTATGAACTAGTCTCAAGTCATTTGGTGTTGGACACTAAGGCAAACACATAGGTGCTCGAAAGAGTAATCGAGTACACTGAACAACGATCAAACGAGAGTTCGAACATACATGTCATGTGAGAACTCAATAGTTGCAATATGCAAAGTAGTCCTTTGACCTGAGGCATCATTGATGTCTAATGGTTAGGTCCTTGATCTTTGATTATGTCAACAACATTCCATTGGAGTGTCCAAGGCATTGTTGGGGTCAAGCTATCTAGTCATGTAGGCATATGAATGCACAACAAGGGATCTCTAACCTTCCATGGTGGAAGGAGAATACTCTAAGATATGATTCGAGAGTCTTTGGCCAAAGCATATGAATGTGACTAAGGAAGATGTTCCAAATCTTATTCAATTGAATCATATAGAGAAGTATCACATTGGATAGTAGACATGAAACAAACTATCACTTAAACAATGTGATTAAGAGTATTGTATTAGAGAAGGACCGTATTGCATTGTAGTTGTAACTGGATAGGTTCTCCAACCACTTCTACTTAGCTTGGGTAACCATGACATGCTGCTAGGCGTCACCCATGGTTTGTGGAAGCGCTAAAGATTAGCAAACACTAATTTTAAGGGAGAATTGAAATGTGGTTTCAATTCACAATCGATCGTTAAGAGTAACATCGCCCACTACCTCGCTAATTGGAACCTAATGGATCGTACACCGAGTAAGGATATAAGTGAAGAAATTATATGAAATGGATAAGCAATTAAATGGTTTAATTGAAGAATGGTCAAGATTAATTAAATAGTTAATTAATTATACGAAACGTTCGTATTGGGCGTTTAAGTTAGTTTTGGGCTTCGGGGCACAAAAACGTTTTGGTCCACAAGGCCCATTATGTTTAAGTTGTATGACAACTAAAACAAAATGGGCAATGAAGCCCAATAACTACATAGAGGCCGGCCATAAGGGTGGAGGGTAGTGAACTTGGCTTAATTGCAAGTTTGCCACTCCATTGTGAGGTGGTATAAAGACATCTTTATAGCCATTTCATCCTTAGGGTTTTCTAATTGAATTTAGGTGAGGAACATCTAGCAATCTTTCTTCCCTAAGTCATCCATTTCATCTTCACACAACATCTTTGGTGTGGAGACTTAGAGACACCAAACTTTTGGTGTTTTGGAGAACAAATCCTCAAATCCTCAAAGAAGAAAAGGAGCACTAAAAGGGAGAAAATCACAAGGAAGATCCAAGGAGCAAGGAGGTGACTTGAAGGCCCTCCACTTGGGTGAATCCCTTGTGCAATCAAGGATGAGCTTCAAGGGTAAAGAATCTCTAAATTCTTATTCTCTTTAATATTGTTAAAGAGTCTTATGGTTCACCATATACTAGGCTTTGAAAGTCATGGGTTTTATGAATTGTTTTTTAATGCATGCCTACTTTAAAGTGTTATTAGTTTGCATATGTATTCAAATGTTCTTACATGTTCTTAGCTAGGACAAAATTTTTCCTTCACAAATAATCATACTAGGAGACCTAAGATAAATCCTTTTGATAGCAAAACATGGAACTCATTAGGAGAAAAAGGAAAAGAAATAGTTAGAGCTGAAGATATTTATCCAAATGAAGAAGAAGCACAAGAAAAAAGAAAAGAGGATGAAAGTGAGATCGAAAATGAGAGTATTCATATGGTTTTTGATAATTTAGATATTAATTTAGTTAAGAAAATTTTTGATCATATTGTAGATAAGCTTATAAAAGATATTGATCATTTAGATGAAGAAGAGTACTTAGAAAAATATAGGACATACAATTTAGAACTACATAGAATTTCAGATGAAGAGATGAAAAAATGAATTTTAGAAATAGGAGTAGAACATATTTTAGGATCAAAATAATATAATAATTTATTAGAATTGAAAGAATAATGTAATCCAGCAGAAGAAAGTAGTACATTAGGAGGAGAAAATCCAGGATACGCAAGTAGAAATGATCAACAATTTTTGAGACCAACAAATGAACAATATAATGAAAAAGCAAAAGTAGATTACATAGAAGAAAGTATGATAAAACCACCTAGAAAAAATAGGATTCCATATTTGAGAGGGTTAGAACAAATTAACTTAGCTGGCAATATATTAAATTTAGATAATGTAGATCCACAAGATTGGGAGAGAACGATTGAGATATGGGAGAAATGTTGCGTACATGCAACATTAATGTTAGATTTTAGTAATTCACAAAATATGTTAGACTATTTTAAACATACTTTGGATGGTTTAGTTTTTGATTATTTTCAGTCATGGAAAGTTCAAAATCTAGAACGGCATTAAGCAACTAAAACACATTTTAATATTGATGGTTTTGTTTCTTTAATTAAACAAGAATTTTTAGATCATAATAGGTTAGATGGCAGAAGCGAACAAGAACAAAAAAGAGCAATTAGAAATTTAGAACAATTATAAATTTGTGGTTTACAATATATAGCTGAGTATATCACATATTTCTTTAAATATTTAGGAAGAACATGTAGAATTAGTGATATTAATTTATTAGATACTTATATGATAAAAATAAAAGGACCAATAGGTGAAAAGATTTAGAATGAATGGCAAAAGCATCCAAAGAAAAGATTTGGAATGAACAACAAAAGCATCCAACGAAAAATGATAGTGCAATAGGACCTAGAATTCAACATGTATATGATATACTTAGACAAGAGTGTAGCCAAATAAAAGTTAAGAGACAAATTAGAAAACAACTTTACAGGAGTTGTAAAAATATAGATTTACCACAATAGTGTGTCATAAGAAAAATAAGTACAAGAAAATATACAAAAAGAAATATAAGTCATACAAACCTTACAAACAGCATAAGAATTTTAGTATAAGACCTTCAAGAACATATATGAAAAGAAAATATATTCCAAAACAATTTAGGAAAAGAAGTGGTGAACCTTGGATTAGAAAATATAAAGCACCAAAGGATAAGAGTAGTTGTAAATGTTATTCAAGTGGAGAAGTTGAACACATTAGACCTAAATGTCCAAAATTAGGTAAACAGCGGAGAGAAAAAGTACATTTAATGGAGTTGTTTAAGTTAGAAGAAAATGAAGATATACAGTTAATATATAGTTTGAATGATTTAAGTAATAATAAGAGTATTTATAGTATAGAAAGTATAAATATGATAGATTCAGACTTGGAAGATTCAAGTAGTAGAAATAGTGATTTAGAAGAGTATATGTGTGCATTCATAGATGAACAACATTAAGAAGAGTATAAATACATTAATTTAGATTGGCCAAAAAAATGTCATAAGTGTAGCAAGTTAGTTGCAAATAGATACTATATTACATATTCAATAATATGTGAAAAGTTTTATAGTAATAGGTTATTAGAAGTAAATTCAACAGAATCACAAGAAAATATTGAAATATTAGGAAATATTGTTTATAGTATAGAATAGTCAAAAAATAGTTCTTTAATTACCATAAATTGTGAAATAGAATTAGCAAAAGAACATAAGATACAAACAACAACTATGATAGATACATGGACTACAAATAGTGTCATAAGAGAAGAATTAGTACCAGAAAAATATAGACAAAAATTAGCAAAACCAATGAGAATAACACAATTTGATGAGAGACCAGTTTATTTAACATATTGTATTAATAATAAGTCTATTAAAGTAGAAAACCAACAATTTAATTTACCATTAATATTTGTTTCACTAGTAGGATCATACCCATTCATTTTAGGTTTAAATTTTTTGAAAAGTTAACAAGATTTTTTTATTTATGAATCCTAACATAACATTTTTCAAAAGATGTATTACAATAACTGATCAAAGTAATACTGTAGAAGCATAAAAAAATATAAGTATAGAAGAATCCAGTAGTCAAGATAGTTATTATTTGGAAAACTCAAAAGAAAATAATGAGTATAATAACATAGAAGAGTTTGATGAAGAAATATTTGAACATGAATATCCTATTTTAGAATAAGGAACTTGTGACATTCCACATATCCCAGGGGAGTGGATCTTGTAAGCCTTATAAGTATATTTTTATCTCTACCTAGCACGAGACCTTTTGAAAGCTCACTGGCTTCGGGTTCCGTAGGAACTCCGAAGTTAAGCGAGTTCGCGCAAGAGCAAACTCAGGATGGGTGACTCACTATGAAGTTCTCGTGTGAGTTTCCAAAAACAAAACCCTCAAGACCCAAAGCGGACAATATCGTGTTACGATGGAGTTGAGCTCGGGATGTGGTGGGGGCTCGGGCCTGGATGGAACAGAACCTGTATAGAAATATTACAATTAAATAAACCAAAGAGTGTAAAAGAATTATTGCAATTAGCAGAACAAACTAGGATTATAAGAGAAGACCCACAGTTACATTGGAGTAAAAATAAAATACTAGTAAAATTAGATATAATTAACCCAAATTTAACCATTAAGACAGTTGATATGCCTTGTAGTTTATTAGATAAGCAAGAGTTTAAACAACAAATAAAAGAGTTGTTAAATTTAAAAATAATTAGACCCTCTAAGTCTAGACATAGATCAGCAGCATTTATTGAGAGAAAACATTCAAAATTAAAGAGAGGTAAGACTAGAATAGTTTATAATTACAAGAGATTAAATGATAATACATATGAAGATAGTTATAAGTTACCAAATAAAGATGAGCTTATAAATAAAATTCAAGAAAGTATATATTTTAGTAAATTTGATTGTAAATCAAGATTTTGGCAAATACGATTAGCAAAAGAATTAATTGAGTGGACAACTTTTACTTGTCCAAAAGGACATTTTGAGTGGCTTGTTAGGCCATTTGAACTTAAAAAAGCTTATTCGATCTTTCAAAGAAAGATGGATCAAATTTTCAAGAAATATGATAATTTTTGTAGTATTTATGCGGATGATATTTTAGTACATAGTAAAAATAGAAATGAACATAGAAAACACTTAGAGATAGTTTTACACGAATTTATCAATAATGGAATTGTGATTAGCAAAAATAAAATAGCATTAGCAAAGCAAGATATAGAATTTTAAGAATGTATATCAAGTCAGGTACAATACAATTACATGATCATATAGCTAAAAAGGTTTTAGAATTTTCAGATAAGTTAGAAGATAAAAAACAGTTGCAAGCATTTTTAGGATTGTTAAATTATGCAAGAAATTTTATCCTTGATTTAGGAAGAAAAATAGCAGTATTACATAGTAAAACTAGCAAAACAAGACAAAAATATTTTAATAGTGAGGATATCAAATTAGTTCAAAATATAAAAGAAGAAATTATTAAACTTAAGCCATTAACAATACCATTAGATGAAAGTTATAAAGTAGTTGAAACAGATGCTTCATCATTAGGATGGGTAGGTATACCATACCAGAAAAAACATAAGGAGTCATCAAAGTATGACGAGAAGTTTATAGATATTCATCAAGAAAATTTAGTGATGTATAGTCAAGATGACCATCAACAGATTTAGAAATTTTAGGAATAATTAACTCACTTGAAGCATTCTCTCTTTATTATTTACGATTAGAACAGATTGCCAAAATATAGTTTCTCATTATAACAAGATACATGCTAATAAACAGGCAGCTCGAAAATGGGTTAATTTTGTTGATTCAATTACAGGGAATGGGTTTAAACCAATTTTTGAACATATAAAAGGTAATGACAATATATTAGCCGATATCTTATCAAAATTAATTTGTTGAACAGGAATGGAATATCGTGGACTATCATCCTCAAATAGCACAAGACCACAAGGTAGAACAACAACTTTCAATAGCATAATGATGCACCATAGACCTCTACTATTGAACGGATTCCAAAATAGGATAAGCAGACCAGCATCACCACCAGTACTAACTTTCAACTTTAATGTCAATATTGTCGAATGAATCAGAAATCCAACTCTGAGGTATAGGTCAAGAGTACCAAGGCTTTTTGATAGGCAGCAGGTTCTTCTAGATAATTTTTAGAATATCCAAACTAAACAGCCAAACATGAGGTTAGGTCATGAAATATTAATTAGAGTCTTAGAATAAGAGTTTGATAGTTTTAATTTTAGTATCCATCAAAGCCAGCATCATATTCATTCTTTTGAGCACAATCTTCAAGCTATTTCTAGGGACCATGAGTCATTACTTAGTTTACCAAAATGAACCAATAACTCCAATCTCTTACATGCAGCAGAAGGCAAGTGACACCTTGAAAAGAGAATTGAAAATATGTTTAGAAACTGATCAACATAAGAATAAAGAAAAAGAGGTTATTAAACCTATAGAACAAGAGGCTAATGAGCCCATAGAAGAGATTAAGATTGAGTTCTTAGAAGAAGACATTGAAATTGAGCAGTATCAAAATAATGAGCAGTATCAGTCTTTGAGTGACAAAGAAAAACAAGAAAGATATGAAAGTTTTCTTAGGAATATATTTTTAGACTTAATAATAGATGAGATCCTATTAGAAGAAATTTCAAAAGAAAAATTAAGAATAATGCCACCAGATGTGCAAAATGAGATCATGAGCAAAACATCACAGTTCATGAAAGAGTTACAATTACAATTATAATGTACTTTGTATCAATCCATCTTTGATCCAAAACCAGGGATAGATATTATTACAAAAATGTTTCCACCATGTCTTTGTGATAGTACAGAGAACTGTATTTGTAAATCAGAGGTTACTATAAATGTGGTCAGGATTAACATGAGAGATTTTAGACCACAACATTTTAGTCATGAGCATCAGAAAAAGCATAATGTGGTAGAAGTTACCCTTACCTTACTATTAGAGTTTGGCTATCTTGATAAAATATTCATTAACCATATTTCCCAACTAAAATCTTTTCCTGAAAAACTTATAAAAGTTGCAAAATATTATCTAGAAAGGTGGAAAGAAATTTGCATAAGTTTTATTAGTAGTCATCCAGATTGGTATGTACATATGCATAAGGAGAAAGCCAGACATATCGCTATGATTAATTAAGAGTCCTTTAGACTATCCCCTATCTCCTCACATAGGTGGACTCCTTCATACAAAAATATTCTAAAATTTTGAGGAATCCAAATGCTAGCTTTAGATGAGTTTGAAGATTTCATGTATGATATGGTATTAGTAGCAGAAGAAGAAGAAGAAGAAATGTATATTTACAGTAAGACAATGATTAGTCATTAGACCTATTGGAAGCCTTAATATTTCAAAGAAGAAACAACATAAATGTAGTATAAGGTGAAAGAAGATAGAGAAAGAGATACAGAGCTAGTAGAAGGTGATAAACAGTACTGGAACAATTTGACAGAAGAAAAGCTGCATAACATCGACAACATGATGGGAGCATGAAGAGTTGGCAATAAATTAGCATAAGTTGAATAGCATCATTTAATATAATGTATTTCTAGATAGAAATGTCAACATCATTGTGGACCCTGCTACAATAATAAAATAATAGCATAAGAGTAAATAAAGAAAAGAGCTTAATCTATTATGAACTTTTCATAAACAAAATGTCTTTTTGATTAAGAATGAATAATACTAGGCCCTTTTCATTAGAACTCCCTTAGAAAATAGCAAGTATTATGTGATACTCTTTTCTTTTCCAATTTGAGTTTCAGAACCCCGTTGCTTGTGATCAGTTGCCAAATATATCCAATTATTTTGGTTTGTTGAATAAGGATGCTCTCAAAGCATTTAGTATTTTTAACCGAGGTGATAACGGTAACTTATTAATAATAAAAATACGTTTATAAGAGGGTGTCAATTGGATTATCGTTTTCGGTGACTAAATGTTTGATTTGGAAAGAATAAGCACACAACAAGAGTTGAATAAGGATGCTCTCAAAGCATTTAGTATTTTTGACCAAAGCGATAACGATAATTTATTAATAATAAAAATACGTTTACAAGAGGGTGTTAATTGGATTATCTTTTTCGGTGACTAAATGTTTGATTTGGAAAGAATAAGCACACAACAATTAAGCATAATAAACACCTATGAGGCAATCACAATAAACAAAGAACACATAGGAATAAACGGTGTAAATCCACCACAATATGTAATATCCTGAAAATTTAAATATATGAATTTTATACTCATAATTGTGAATATGTGAAGAAAATTGAAATTAAATCGATGTACGGTCCCAAAGATAGAATTGGGAAAATCGTAAAGTTTTGTTACGGGAATTATTATAATGTACGTATTTGTGGTATTGAGAGTTTATATTATTTTTCGGGAATTTATATTAATTTATTTGAGTTCAGTTTTAAATTAAACTGCTTTTGAAGTTTAAAGTTTGGAAATTAACTATTTAAAATCCGTAGACATTTTTAGGTCACAATTTATATTTTGAATATGGCTTGAACTAACGAATGGGTAGGCACAAACCGTTCTTGAAATGAAGTTATAACGAAAGAGTTAACGTATAAAATCAAGGCTATTTTGGTAATATTATTTCGAATTAGAAGGCTCCAGAAATCTGGAGCCATGAATTGTGCCACGTGTGTGGCTGTGATTGAAGAGAAAAAAATAAATGATGGATGGTTGTGATTAAAAGAAAATAAGAGAAAGGAGGAAAAAGAGGAAGGAATTGGGGAGAGGGTGACCAATGGGGAGAGAGAACAAGGATGAGAAAGGAGAGAAAAAAGAAACGGAGGATGGGGACCTAGGTCTTAGTGCCCTGACCCGATTGGCGCCGTACATATTTCCTACGGGTTTTCACCCCTTTTTCCGGTGAACTACATCAAACAACCACTTGGAAACCCCTCCACGACCTTCCATCTTCCTATTACATTCCAAAAATATAGGGATTTAGACTTTAAATCGAGAGATACCGCACTGTGGGGTGCGGTGAGTGTGTGTTCCAATCAACTAAATCTGAAGCAAGCTACATCGATCTCCACCACCATTAGACTCCCTTTGAGGTCTGGAACAAAGCCCAAACAATGGCAGGGGCAGTGGAGCACTGGAGGTGACGTTTTGGGGTCACCCATTTATAGGGTTTCCGACGGGTTTGAGGCCAATTGGACTTGGCCGCATGTATAAAGTTTGCTCTACTCTTTGAGATCTTCATTTATGTAAGTTTTGAGAATTTTTAGAAATAGTTAAATTTTCCGACGAACTAGGGCTGCCGACCACCACCCGTGGCGGCGCACTGCCAGGGACCTGACATTGTGTTTTTATGCGAATTTTGTTATTCTAATTATGCTTTTGAGACCTAACTGCTGTGGTTTGAATATTAATACGATTGTGGTATATGTTGGATTAAATGAATATATTTGAATTTGGTTTGAATTTTTGGAAATGTGAACTACGAATGGTTTGATCCCTATTTAGGGTATGTAGATAGTCTAACGAGACGTTAGATGTAGCCATACAAACAAGACAACGCTTTGATTGAGAAATTGAACTAAGTAAGGAGTTTGGAATTTTATTATAAAGGGAAATCTTATATTTTGTAAATATAAATTCTAGTTATAAATTGTGTGAACGTTTAATAAATTAAGCAGGAAATTATGTAATTATGGTAATTGGACAATTGAGATTGATCTCTTGTTGGGAATTAGAGTGAATATGAAGGTAATGCTGTTAAAGTAAAAATATAAACGTATGTTTTGCTAAGTAAGTTTGGTGGATACTTATGTGAGTAGTTAGGATTTAGAAAAATAAATAAATAAAGTGTACTGGTAATAAATCAAACAGGAGAATTGAATTGGGCCTATAATTGGAACTAATTCTCGAAAATAAATATTTCAGAACCGGGACGTTACACAATAGATTGGTGATGATAAATTCGAAATTAAGGATCAGACAAAATCATAGCTAAGAAAGTAAGAGCACGCAAATCGCTAAGCAGCGTAAACATACAGAAACAATTAAGCCAAGAAGAAAACCATTGTTGACTTATCCCCCTCGTCCCAACCATCCGCAAAATCACCGGACCAGTGATACAAAAATAGGAGGGAAATTAAAGCCCTTCAGCTTTTTAGTATTCACTTTCCTTTCTCATGTAAACCAATAAAACATTTAAATTTTTTATGATAAATGTGTTTTTGTTAACAATTAAAAGTGTTAAGGTTCGATTCTTGTCAAATGTGAACTCAAATCACATTATTACTAACCTACTTTCCTACTCCTTTAATGTAGATAATATTGTTGGTTGAAAAATGAGTGCTCATTTCCATTCGCATAAGAAGAGACATGGAAACTCATTTCCCTTAAAATCCTTTATGCGTGCCAGACAGCTTCAGGGTTGGTAAGCGTTGAAGAAGGATAATGTAATAGGTTAGAGTTATGATTAATATAGGTTTAGTCTTTGATTTCTTCCAAAATAAAATAGAAACAGGCTATGTTAGAGCAACTCCAGCGGGAGCTCGTGGTCGAGGTACAGGTTGTGGAACAGGGCTTAATTGCCCAAGGGAGGAAACCCAGCATTGGCTGGTGAGCTCGCTCGAGCAAGCCCAATGGAGAGGCCCATAGATTCGTGCCAGCCCGAGCACTCGAAGGCAATTTGACGTGGGCTGACGTCAAGGAGACATCATCTGTCTTTTTTATATTTTTTCTATCAAGCGCATGGCCTTCAAGCACGCGTGGGCGCGCGTCAGCTGACAGAAATTCAAAAAGGGGCCCACGGCGCACTTAGTTTTCTTGCCGCTGGAGAGCCACGTGACTTCCCCACCTCAGTTAGATTTCAACGACTACAGTTTGTGGACCGTTGGATTTCTAACAGTAAAAAAAAATTAAATAACCTTATTTAATATCAGTCATTGGATCTGAGATCAACGATCCACGTTATTCGACTTTAATTTTTTTTTTTTTTTAAAAAAAGAAAAAACAGTTAAAAAACCAGAAATGTTACCGTTGTGCCACGTGGCACAATATAGAGTGTTGGAATTCAAATTTGTTTAAATCTAACAGTATAGATTAATTAGGTGAATAAAAAATTTCAAAAAAAACTGTAAAAAATTATTAAAAATGGGAAAAAAAAATTGAAAAATTAAAAAAAAATTGATTTTACTTTTCTATAAATACCTTCTCATTATCTTCTACCTTACATCACAATTTCATATTTTCTCGACTATTTTCAACCACATTCCTATCTTTCTCTCAAAGTTTCAATCTAATTTTTTTCCAACAAAATGACTAATGAGGCAGGTACGAATTGGACTCTTCCTAAAGATATTGCGTTGTATACTAACTAGGTTGAATTTACTCATAATTCGCTTACGGGTAATGAGATGCAGTTGCGAGGAATCTGGGGTCTTATTTATACCAATTATCTTGAGAAAATGTGTGGGAAAAGAACCAAAGAATCGATGTCTAGTCGTTGAAAATTACTTAGCCAATCGTTTAGTACGTAGAGCGACGCCTTGGCACAAGCTAGTGGTAATCTTCGAAGTGGGGAAAATTTAGCAGATTAGATAACAATATATTATTTATTTGTTAGCTACTTTGATTATAATTATTTGTTTGTATTATTTATTTGTTACCTACTTTCATTATAATTATTTCTTCTCCCGCATTGTGTAGGAACTTCAAGCACTAGCTTGGTATAATGCCAAAACCAAAAGCAAAAAGAAATCTTTCACCTGGTAGGAATGTTGGAATATTGTCAAAGATTGTCCTAAATTCAGAGTTGCGGAATGGCTAAGCCTGCAGATCTGAGTCATAACTTGGATGACCAGACGAGATTGTGAGGTTCTGGCCATTCTTGCTTCATCATCTCTCCTTCTACGCTCCTCATCATCTTCCATCTCATTTTGGGCCACCTGGAGATTAAACATTCCTTATGATTGGTTAAACAATTCTTCCTCTTGTTGATCGATTTCCCACATCATCCTTGAGGAAGAAGAAGACATTGAAAGAAGGAAGTAGAAATTATGAATAACGATACAAATTTTGATTTTGGTGAAGAAGGAAGCAGAAACTATGAATAATGGTTGAGATTTTGAGAAACTTGGTGTGAGATTTGTGAGGATGGATGGTGGATTATATGGAGGATTTAGAAGGATTAGGTTATAGATAATGTCACGTGGCATGCCGTCATTCGTTAAAAATTTGACTGAAATCTATCCTCAAAGATTGTAAAAAGATTGTGACATGTGGCACGACGTGATTGGTTAAAAATCTTATCGGAAATTCATCACCAATAATTGTATTTTCGGATAATAACACGTGGCACATGGAAAATGATTAAAAATCTTATCGTCACCAATAATTGTCTTTTCAAATAATGACACGTGACACAACGATAACAATTAAAAATCTTATCTGAAATTACAAATAAAATTATTTTATATTATTTTATAAATAAAAAAATAGTACTTTTTTATTGTCAATTGCTAAGACTATTCAAGTGCAGAAGTGAAGATGCAAAAAATAATTACCATTCATTAAGAATAATTACTGTTCACTTGATGGATAGCCCCAAAACCTCTAGCTACCACGCTGGAAGTACTCTTAATGCACCAAGCAAGGTTCCCAAAGATCGATGAATACATCAACGTGGACTTGTAGCAGTTATATATCTGACATACCAGATCCAGTTAGTGTATGAACTCAACCGAGTACAACTAGCAAGCTAGTAGCTACATAAAGCAGTGAACATGCAAAACGTGTTTTGAACAAAACAGATCGCTGAGGTTCGATGGCTTTACCCATATTCGGTGCCGCTGTAGTAATTGCTCGATTTGCTATTAATTATTAAAGATTTACTTATTGATGATTGCATTTGTATGTCCTTCTGGCCAAACAACTCACTACTCAGCATCCGCTACCCTCTTCAAAGTACAAGATGGAGAGGTACGTAGTTATTTAAGAGTATATGATACTTTTGAGAAATTAAAAGCAGAAAACAGGGCGTACAAAATTTAAACATGTGAAGGTAAAAAAGTTTCATATAAATGAAAAAAAAATATTACAAGGCCTATAAGAGATTAAATTACTTCTTATATTGTTAATTGGTTTTCTGGTGAATCTTAATTTTCTTCATGGTATTAGAGTATGTTATTTTAACATATGTCAAGCCCAACAGCCAAACGTGTTTCACATCACCTAATTCGTGTTGTCCACGTATTTGGCTTTAAAATTAAACACACGTGATAGGACATGTTAGAATGTAAAAATAAAATAGTCACATATTGATGAAAGGAGAAACTTTACAATGACTTGTAAAAAGATGAACTACTTTTTATATTATCAATAAATTTTGTAATGGTATCTCAAACATTTTTCAAAAACTAAATTCAAATATATCTTCTAATAATTTGCTCCAGCGGGTAGAAATCATAGGGAAACGGACCTCTAGGCTCCAGGGATTGAACGGGGACCACATGGGAGGATGCTTGTGTAGGATTTGGTAACAGCCCACTGAATCTGTGCATGTGGCTGATATCAACTTCCCATATACACACTGTAACGTTTCGGGAAGTTTCGAAATAAATTTATTGTCTAAAAACCCATTTCCCACTGAGTAATGACGCTAAATTGTGTACAGAGAGTATGGAGGTTTTCCAACGAAAAGATATAGACTTATAGTTGGTTGTGTAGATCGAGGATCTACGCTTGAATTCTTGTCGGTTGCTTGAAAATAACAATAGCTGGCGGGTTACCAGCATGAAGATTTCAGATATAGAGACAAATACAATGGTGAAGTCAGAATTTTGGGCTATGAGGGACCTTTCACAAAGGTTAAAAAAAAATTTAAAAATTTAAACGGAAAGTATTACAACACTACTAACCAAAATATCATTATATATATATATATATATATGAAATGCTCGTTTGGATGTGTTTTTAAATAACTGAAAGCGCTTTTGGTGAAAATATTTTTGGAATCAATTCCTAGTAAAAATGCAAGTAAATCTTGGAAAAGTAGTTAAAGTGCTTTTGGAATCTAAAAACATTTTCTCTAAAAATGTTTTCAGCTATTTTAAAACACATCCAAACAAGCTCGAAAAGTAGCCAAAATTCAAAATAACATAGCATCGATAATATTACATATTTCCAAGAATCATAATAATTGTCCTCGACGAGTTTTCATATTTTGAAACCGTTGCATGATAGCCTCGTCCTCTATACTATTAAAAACATCTTTCCCAATATAAGCAACCAAATAATCATTCATCCACAAATCATCCATTCAATTGCGTAAGGTGTTCTTTGCAATGTTCATAGCAGAAAAGACTCGCTCTACACTTGCAGTTACAACCGGTAAGATGAGTGCTAGTGTCAAAAGTAAGTACACTAATGGGTAAGTTTGATATTTCTTTGTTTCAACCATCTTTTGTGCAAGATTGCGAATTCCTTTCAAATCTACAAACTCACTATTAGAGGTCATGTCCCAAATGTAATTCTCAAGACGTTCTTTGAGTAACTCAAGATCGTGCTTGGAAAAATCACTTGGATAAATTGGACAAGACGCATCAATTTTTCTTTGTCACAAGTGGAGAAAGAATTACTTGAATTTAAACATGCCACACAAAGAAGTAATTCGGTATTCTTCTCAGTAAATTGATCGTTTAACTCAGTGAGTTGCTTATCTATGACACTGGAGAATAAATCAACATGATAATGATGCAAGTTTGTGATGGGATGAGCTTTTTGGTTTGGCCGATCTCCACTTGAAAAAATATCATCCATGCTAAGATTTTTAATATGATTCTTGTCATAAAAGGATGAAACTTTTAATCAAATAAAGATTCCCAACCACTTTCTTTCAGCCTTTACAATCTTCCTTTGCATATATTGACCAAGTTCATTGCATTCATAATATTTTGATCCTTCTTTTGTAATGCCTGTGACAGATTGTTTGTGATTCCCAAAGCCTTTTTCATCAAGTGTAGACAAAAAATGAAGTTGAAAGATTGAATAAAAGTCAATAGAACCTTTGCTTCAAATTTTTGTTCTAAACTTGTTCCATCTCTTCTTACAATGTGAAGCACTTCTATCGCTGATGAGAACATGTGAGTCAAATTGATTAAATAGTTATAGTGAGAGCTCCTTCGTGTATAAGTAGCCCACTTAAGAGTAGTTTCTTGATTCAAACCTTGTCCACTTGAAAGCTCATAATTTTATAGTGCTTCCAAAACTACATAAGCATGTTTCTTTCTAAGAATATCACTACGCTTAGAAGATGCCGCCACAACATTCACCATAGAAGAAACTTTATTGAAGAGATCCCCAATTTCTGAATTCTTTTTTGCCATTGCTACTAAAGCTAATTGAAGTTGATGAGCAAAACAATGAACATAAAAGGCAGATGTATTCTCATTTAAAACTAGAGCTTTAAGGTCATTGAACTCACCTTGCATATTACTTGCCCATCATAGCCTTGTCCAAGCAATTTGGATATACTTAATCCATGTCTAGAAAAGAAGTTATCAATGGCTAACTTGAGTGAGGATGCTTTAGTATCTGTGAATGCTTAATACCTACAAAGCGCTCTATCACTTGGCCCTTATCCATATAGCATAGTACAATGGCCATTTGCTTATTTGAAGACTTGTCTTGTGATTCATCAGCAAGAATGTTAAATAAAGAATCACCAATATCACTAGTGATTGAACTGATGATTTCATATGAAATAGCACTTAAGATATCCTTCTAAATATGATGTCGGTTTCAAAATTTTAGGAGCATTTCTAGCGTGACAACTTTTATCAGTATTCTAAAAATCAGCCTAGGCGCTGGGTAGAGGCCAACTGCTGCGATTAACTCATAATCAGTTGCAAAATTAGAGAAAGTATTAGACGGACGTTGGGCGGGATTAGGCGGATCTAGACGAAGCTATGCAAGTCTACACAGGGTTAGATGGGGTTGGGTGGTGTCTAGTCGGTCGTATTTGAAGACGCTGGAACCAAGTAAAATTTTGAATTTGGAAAAGTTATGTTGCAAAGTCGCGAGGAAGAAGATGACTAGTGGGGACCACCATTTTTTTTCAATTTAAATGGACGAATTAGGTCTTTATGGTCCCACCATCCCTGTTTGGTTCCACGTTTCCTGATCTCACTATTTTATGTTCTTTTTTTTCTCTTTTTTATTTTTTTGGGTCAAGATTCTTTTGTTTCTTTTCTCATCTAAATCAATCACCAATTTTTTTTTTTTAACATATTTTTGTATTGTTTTATTATTCCTTTTCCATTTAAGACCATTTCTATTAAAAACCCTAACATTACATGTATATTATTTAAAAAAACTATATTATTTATATAATAATCCGCATAGGCCCAGCCTAGGCGCTAGGCCCATTCTCGCCGCCCGACTAGTGCCTAGTGTCTTTTAGAACCTTGGCTTTTATACCCTCATTATAGTGATGTAGCCACCGCAAAATTTCAAGAAAGTTTCCTTGGTTCAGTGAATTTTTAGATTCATCATGCCCATGAAATGGAAGACCTTGTTGTAAGAGAATTCTACTCACACCAACTGATGCACCTAATCAAGTTCAACAATCAATTCGATCTTGGTCAGTTTGTTTTGAAATAACTATTTCAAATATGTTGCTTTTGGTTTAGCAAGGCCTCACAGTTTCTCCAAGCATTATTATGAGAACTATTTGGTCTTCCAACATGAATTTCTAGTTTCCTCTTACACTTCCAATGCTTAAATTTGACCCCAACAAAAGTATCCCCACCGGATTGATCTCCAATGTCAGGTTTGAAGAGATAACAACATAAACAATAGGTTACATCTTGTTATATGCTATACTCCAAAATAGGTTGCGTCTTGTTATGTGTTATACTCCAACCAAGTAGGAAACTGAGTAAACAAAGCACGATTGAACCTTCTAGGTTTTGTTCCAAAATTCGTGTAAGGAAATGTATGAGTTCGTGGTTGACAAGGTTTGTTTTGCAAATAGGCTCTTTGAACTTGGTCTCGAATATTAGGATGATAACTCAAAATCGGTCTACGTAATCCAAGATCATATTCAAGAGTTTCCATGTTAACCTCCGTAGAATCCACACAAGTTTGTTTTGAACTACTTTCATTGTTCTTTGGACTCTTTGGAGATGACGACTCTAATATCTCTGGCTGTGATTTTCTTTTGAAATACTTTTCCATAACTGAAAATTGAAAAATATAGATTGACTACCTTTAAATTATAAGAAATATGAGCATATATACTAAATTTTACAAACTAAAACAAATTAGGCTATTAATTAAAAGAAATTGCAAGACATCAATTTAATAAGAAAATAATCATAATTTAGAAATAAAAGTTGTAAAAGGAATAGAGAGTAAAATGCATACTTTGGATTCTAGGCCAACTAAACTTCAATGTCTTTTTCTTTGTTGAAATAATGGAATTAAATTTTCTAATCTGCAAAACAAATGTTATTTGTTAGATTAATTTGCACTTGAAGATGATATTGATAAGCTATATAAAATTACAAATTGAAAAGTTAAATATAAAAATCTGTTCATGCTGGGGACTCCTTTTGTCGCAGTGAGAAAAAGAGTCGAAAGAAATGGCCGTGAGTAGGGGTGGGTTCGGTTCCGTTCGGTTCGGTTTTTTGCAAAAACCGGAAACCGAACCGAAATTACTGTTCGGTTCGATTTTCTATCGGTTTGGGTTCGGTTCGGTTTGTATTCGGTTCGGTTTTCTCGGTTCGGTTTCGGCCAGGTTCGGTTTTTTTTTTTTTTTTTTTTTTTTTTTCTTCTTTCTTTCTTTCTTTCTTTCTTTCTTTATCCCAAATTGTTGTCCATATTGACAACAAGCACTGTTTTACAACATTCATTCTGATGTTAAAGTCTTTAACATCAATTATCAAATCAAAATCAACATGTATAAATAACCAATTACATTTACAATTTCTGAAAGGTTTTCAAAAGTTTTCAAAACCAACAGGCAACTGGCAACTGGCAACAGGTTCTCAAAACCAACAGGCAACTGGAACTGGCAACAGGTTCTACGAGAACTATTTGAATACAAAATACATGCAAAAAGACAGCAGCTGCCAGCTAAAGGAAAACAACAATACAAAGTTATGCCTCTTGATTAGGGAGATCAACAATTTATCTTAGTTTGTAAAGCAAGAAACAGAACAAATCAACTAGTACAACTACCAAAGAGGTGGTATTACAGGAGAATTCAACCTCAGTAAACCTAGGAGCTCGGGTTGCGAGAATATATATAGCCAACAGTACTAAGCAAGTGAAACTAAGTACTACCGAACAGATAAGGCAAGAAGCAGATGGTGGAGATAACCCCATCTAATACTATCAAAGACCAAAGTCTATATTGCAGGTAACAAACTAAATTTTATCCTAATTTTAGCTTTTTACTTCAGCTGAGATTACATATCTCACTAGCTAAATCGGCAAAAGGTGGCCATAATTTGAAAAATGTGTCTATTAAGATTAGTTACAATCCACACGGCAAGGAAAAAGAAAATAAAGATACATCCATCAATATTTGTGTCTGCATTTGTGTCGTGTATGGAGAGAACTAGCTCGGGATCCCAGCAGTTCAGTTCCCACCACAGAAGCTATAATGATGGCAGCACCATCAACAGCTTATAATGTACATCTTTGTTACAGTATCTAATTCAGCCGTCACTTTATACATGCATAAAATCTATTTTAAAGAAAGGGAAGAAAACAACAATAAACAAATTTACCTTTCCATTAGGGAACTCTGCTCTGTAAACACGACCAAGAGATCCTTCACCAATAAGAAATTCTTGACTGAAGCTATTAGTTGCTGATTGGAGAGAGAGGCAACAGTATAAGGAGTAGCAGTGATAGGTGATTTTATCCTTTTTATCGATCCATTTTTACTATGTAACCTATCAACCACCAAAATTTCTGCGGGGGGAGGCATGAGATCAGTTACAGTAGCCGCACTTTTTACCCTCTGCTCTTGCATCTCAGTATTTACTGCAAAATAAAGCAGGGTGCAGCATGTAAATGTTTACGATACTCAGAGTACCATTCAATATTTGTAAGAAATAGCGTTAACCCTTCTGCGTCTATTTGGAAAGAGGAAAATGCTTGTATTTACACTACTAAAAAACAAATCTTGTTTCAAAGAAACCACGTGCCTCTCAAATCATAGTTCCAACATATTAAAAAGCCAAGCTTCAAAAGGAAAAGGGAAAGGAAAAGAAGAGGAAAGCAATTCTACCATTATTTGTGCGAGCAGAGACATTTCCCCCAAAAGCTCTTGGAATCTTGTCCTCCCTTTTATTTTTGCGTATGCAAAAGGCAAGAGCAAGTAAGACAATGAGAGCAATAAAAACAGAACCCAGAATTATCCCTACCAAAGCCCCAACAGCGAGCCCATTTTTTGAAACATGTGATTGGCCATCAGATCCCTGTGGAGGTGTTCTAGAAAAAGGAGCAATAAAAATCAAATGGGTATCCAAAACTAGTGGTATTTGGTAGATCCCATTAAGAACTGAGCTGCAAAGTAAACTTTCTGATGATCGAACTTCCTCCGGTAATATTAAAACCAGTAAATCAGATTACAGAAAAAATGATCACTATTTAACATTACCTCAAATATTGCGATGATAATATATATATAAATCGATTAGAGGGACCAAATCTAACCATATTTTTCTACAAATAAACAAAAATTAGACAAATAAAACTAGCAGAAAATATGAAAAGAATGAAAAAAAGATATAAATCACTAACTTAATCAGCTTAAACCAAAAATTGTGAACTAAAAATTCAAACCAAATTCTAATTAAAAGAATAACATAAACAAAGAACAAAATATAAAACGCGATAGCAGATGCAGTGAGAGAGATAAGATATGAACACTGACCTGCAGGTTCGAGTTTCAGAAGATACTGCGAGAGCTTGGAGAAGACGAAGAAACAGCGTCGCAGAAGGGCTTGCTGAATCGCAAGAGACGAGGGAACGGCGCAGTGCAGAAGGTGGGAAAAGAGGAAATCTGACGGCGAGATGAGAGAGAGAGACTGACACAGTTAAAGGGTTTTGTTAAAACTTAAAAAGATTAAAAAATTAAAAATAACTCACAAATCCTGGAGGCATGAGGGTTCGAACCCATGCCTCCAGCTTGTAAACTTTCACTGAAACCAACTTGGCAACATGCTCTGTTCTGTTATCATTGTATGACTAAACTATTTATAAATATTCAAAAAAATTATATATATATATATATCGGTTCGGTTCGGTTTCCGAGCCTCAAAAACCGAAACCGAACTGGTCAGATTCGGTTCGGTTCGGTTTGACAATTTCGGTTCGGTTTTTTTGCGGTTCGGTTTTTTTCGGCCTCGGTCCGGTTCGGTTGTCGGTTTTTTTCGATTTTCGGTTTTTTGAACCCACCCCTAGCCATGAGCAAGACAATGAAAAACAAAAGGATCTGATGGGGGGAAGGGATTGGAGTGTGATCTCTTTTAAATAAAATATTAATTTATATATTGGGAAGTGGAATGAGGATTTAGATTTTGGAACTTGGATCCACTCCTGAGTTAATGAAGATGATCTTCCTCATCGATCATCTTTGGCCGTTGGATTTTTATTCAATGACTACAAACAGGAGGTCTCTTTAAAATTATAATAATTGTAGCCATTGAATCAAAATCTAACGACCAAGGATGATTGATGAGAAGGATCTTTTCTATTAGCTTAGGAGAGAATCCAAATCCTAGATTTTGTAAAGTCAATGAAATCAAATAATTTAATATTGAAAAAAGACTGGAGCCTCTGATTAATTACATTGGGTGGATGTGAAGTTGATTAATAAGTACTAATTTTTAATTTTTTGAATAAAAAGGCCGGATGGACCCTGGATTATTGTGATCTTTCTAGGTCCCTACGCCTATGAAGTTCGCTTCTCTTTAGTCACCCGTGATTTGAATTAAAAGAAAACTAATAAAAAAGATTTCAAAATTTTAAGTTTTAATGATAAGGACAAAATAAAAAGGTAAAATGAATAGTATCAAAATTGACTTTTTAATGTAAAAATGTGGTTTTTCGTTAAAATGAATAATACTACGGGCTTTTCGTTAAAACTCACTTGAATTAATACTAAAACTTGAGATTAAAGTGTGAAAGACAATCTCACATCAATGGAACATCAAACGTTATAAGATTTATTAAAGAATTGAGCAACTTCATATATTGGTAGGTTTTATGATGAATTTGTAACTTTTTTTTTATGGTATCAGAGTGCAGATTAGCCATGTGTGAAGCCTAACAATCATGTGTTCTTCAAGTCACTCAATTTGTTCCCTATGTACTTGACTTGAATATCCTTCATACATGAGGGGCATGTGAGAATATGAATTACAAAATCCCACATCGGTGATAGAACAAGCCTTACAAGGGCTTATAAAGAGTAGGGTTACTTCCCATATTACCGATAGGTTTTATGATGAAACCTTAACTTCTTCTACCAATGCTCTCTTGATATCAAATTAAAGAATGAGTAATCGTGCATTCCTTAGTCACCTAGTAAAAGAACAATTTTAACGTTTTCCATACCTATTGTACATGAATTAGAGACTCTAGAGTACCTCAAACATTTTAATTTTTTTTTGCTAGTTTAGCCGATGAACAATGTTAAAAAAAATAGGTATCTAGCTTCTTTGAGCTCGTTTAGTTGTGCTTTTAAAATGACTGAAAACTCTTTTGGTGAAAATATTTTTAGACCCAATCTTTAGTAAATATACAAGTAAATTCTAGAAAAGCTCTTAAAGTGCTTCATGTAAGAAGCACATAACTAGTGGTTATTGCATAAAGCACTCTAAGCGTTTTTGAAACCAAAAAACATTTTCTCTAAAATTGCTTTCAATCATTTTAAAAGTACATCTAATGAGCCCTTTAACTTTTCATCTTCAACAACACTCTTTATTTTAACAAACTTTAAATATTTTACGACGAATTATTTCAAAAAGAAAAACACGACCCAGCTAGTGTCTAAAATCACCTTCTCTCTTCTTTTTCTCCTTGGTTCACGGGTCCACCATTGAGTTTTATTAATTTTTTTTAACATTAGCATCTGAACAGTGTTTTTATAAATGTAATGGTTTTTATCACAAATGATCCTTGAAGTTGACCCACCCCATAATGATGGTCCCTAAAATTAAAGATCGATCAATATAATCCTTAAAAATAAGTGTCGCAAAATAATATAATCATTTCGTCACAATTCTGTCAAAATTCTGTTATGTACTAATGCAGCACATAATTGGGTCCCACAAGTCTAATTAAATATTGTGATGTAAATTAAAAATATTTAAATAATAAAAATAATAAGTATTTTTTCATGTATAGTTAAAAACTTAAAAAATGAAAAATAAAAAAAAAGAGGATAAATTTGTCACATCCATCCTAATTTTAATTGTATATAATTTCCAGCACTAAAGAATTACGAAATTACCCTTGACGGACTAAGTGAAAATCCTACGTGGACATTAAGTACTTTATAAACTTTACCTTTTTCTCAACTTTCTAGTTAGTGCGTGTCCTTACAAACATATGAGTGCGAACGAGATGTAAATCAGATGTGCAACGGACAATTTAGGCACCTTTTCTGATAAGGGGGAAAATGGTATTTTCCTACCCTGGGGATTCCACTGCTTGTTTTTTCGAGACAACAATGGACCGTCATTATTATGGGTTGTAGACTAAGGTATTCTGGCTTATTTGTTGGACTTGTTAAAGAAATGGGCAAGTAGGCTGTTCATTTTAGTGTTCTTAATTAGGCCTAGTGCTTAATTAATTATTGTTTGGGCTTGACCCAAAGACGCACACACAAATTCTCGAAGTTCTTGATGATAAGAAAGCGTAAACACAAAAGGAATTGAATTCGGAGTTACAACGGAGATTTTACAAAACTTTAAAGTTCAAAGGCGATATTGTAATTTTCCTTCTGTCAATGCACCTCTCAAACATGGACCACACCACAACAGCCCCTTTGGGTTTTTCCTGAAGCTTTCTTGGCCTTTGTCCCATGCGTCACTAGCCTAACCCCAACAGCCCAGAGCTGCTAGGCCTTTCTTAACCTATGACTAGTCATGCCCGTAGCAATCTATTGCTTGTTGGGCTTCGCCCTAGCCTCGGTCTAACTCGCCAGCATGCTGCTGGGCTTGCACTGCCTCGACCCTAGCCCCAGCTTCGACTAGGCTTTGCGAACGTCAACCCACAAGCCAGCCTTTGGGTAGGCCTACCCCCTCACCCCATTTTGGCCCAAACCAAAGGCTTTTACTACTGGGCTCACCCAGACCACACGGCCCGAAGGCTTGCAACCCTTCTCGAGGCCCAATGGCTTGCAGCCGAGCTGCAGGGCCCATCCCTACATCGATACTAGCCCATATTTGGCCGAGCCGATTTTTTTTCCACCCAATGCCAATTTTTGGCATCCTCGCATTAGAAATCATGCCCAAATATTTTTTTTAGGGTACTTTGGTTTACACTAATTAATTCTAATTTAATTATCACTTGGTTTATCTCCAATTGAAGTTAATATGATCCATCTATCATTACTTTGCTTCCATGATTGACCTTGTTTGGTCCTGATCTATTAAATTAATTAAAAGTGACCTGCAATCCATTAATTAGATAATTAATCCAAAATTATTGACCTGAAAATCACTTTTGCACATTGATGATTCAATAATTTGTTTTTCTACTTTGAACCGTTGACATCCTTTCGTAGTCTCGAAGCTCTCACACTTAAGTTCCCGAAGCAACTCAAATCCATTACACTTCAATCAATATATTGCATTTTGTGTTCCTACCTATCATTTATGTAGTGCCTTTAAAACGCGAAGTTTTCATTCAAAACTTACCACATGAAACCTGAAGCTTTCATGTTTAAATTAAACCAATACATGTCTATAGAACCCGAATGTCCTATGATGTATGTTTATGGATCACCATATGACTAACTACGTTTTGTTGTACCCTCCATTTTAGGGACATGTCGAACTTGAATTAGTTTGATTTCACCACTCTGGAAGTATCTGGAAGAAACTACTTGAAGTGTGTTCAAGACGTAAAGCTCTATCTTATTGCAAAGAGTATTAGAGCCACCATCGAGGCATCTTCCAACACCAATGTAAGATCCCACATCACCCAGGGGAGTGATCCTTATATATATTCTCATCCCTACCTAGCACGAGGCCTTTTGGAAGCTCACTAACTTCGGATTCCATGGGAACTCCGAAGTTGAGCGAGTAGTGCGCGAAAGCACTCCCATGATGGGTGACCCATTGGGAAGCTCTGGTGCGAGTTCCCAAAAACAAAACCGTGAGGGTGTGCTGGGGCCCAAAGCGGACAATATCGTGCTACTGTGGAATCGGGCCTGGGAAGTGGTCCTGCCCGGGCCGAGATGTGACAATTTGGTATCAGAGCTTAACCTTGGTCGTGGTGTGCCGACGAAGACATTAGGCCCCTAAGGGGGTGGATTGTAAGATTCCACATCGCTCAGGGGAGTGATCCTTATATATATATATATATATATACCAAATGGGGTGGAACTAATGGTAGGAGGCATAGCCTTCTATATTGTAGGAGGCAAAGCCTTCCATAGAATTCAGAGTGCGGAAGTAAAATACATATAAACATTGAAGTAATTCGAGATAATGAATGACAAAAAATTGAGGTTGATTGAAGCGGAATATCCATGTATGATCAATTATAACATGAATGCAAACAATTAGACTAAACATAGGTGTTATATTCATATTGAAAATGTATTAAAATTAGTGATGCAGATAGATTTTGAAAATAAGTTTATTAAAATTACTGCAATGCAGATTACAAACTGATTTTTGCCTAATGGCAGATAATGAACAACAAAAGACTGGAGCTCGCAGACATCCTGGATAATATATATGTATTTCAAGTGTTTAAAATATATATATGTATTTCAAGTGTTTAAAATCTCTGTCCTTTGTGGATGAGCAGAGATATATATTGTTGAACTGAATTCTTGTATTTTAAAAAACTCTGGGTCTTTTGAAGATGAAAACCTTTTTTATAGAGCAATGAGAATGAATGATGCTTGCAATATAGATCCGGGAATCCCGCTTCCATCTGAAGAAAGCTGGTAAAAAGATGAAAGGTGACTGTGTAATCACGTTGCTTCTTTCACAAAAGTTGGATGAATAGTGACTTTTCTTGTCTTTCACTATTGATGAATAGTGATTTCTTGTCTTTCACTATTGATGAATAGTGATTTCTTGTCTTTCACTGTTGATGAATAGTGACTTTTCTGAGGAGGAAATGATGGCAGCTACTGCTGAAGATGCTGTTGGCTGGTACAATCACATGGGCAAATAATGTAGGTTAATAATTAAATGGGTCCTGGGCATCTTGAAGATTTGCTTGATCTGCCCATTTGGTGGGAAGTTGAGATGAGGCATCAGATGAGTCAGAGTTCGAATCTGAACCTTTTCTTTTTTGTAGCATCGCTGCTTCAGCCATAAGCTGTTGAGCCAAGTCCAGAAGCTGGGAGGACTTATCAGATTTCTCATTTTTCTTCGAGCTGGAGGACTTAGAAGGTTTTCCTTTGAGGGAAGATGACAGACTAATGTCTGATAAGGATTGAATTGGCTCCTGGGTTTTTAGTAACTCAGGAAATTGCTGATGAATTGGCAAAGCTTGTGAGGACGAAGCTGAAACTTTGATTGGCAGTGCCTGAGAATATGCTTGGGGAAATTCCACTTTTACAAGATCAATAATTTTTTGGTGGTTGAATTTATCCCACCATTTTACCCATCGGATTCTGTAAATACCACCAGTGTCTACTTTAAAGTTCCATTTGAGAATCCATGGGATCTTATACTTGGCTATGAGCAGTGAAAAAATAGTAACTCTGTTGTCGAAACGACTTCTGTCAAAACTGGGTTGGAAATTGTTTGTGAGCACATGACGAAGGTCATCTGGAATGATAGAAGAGCTTGGGCCATGGGAAGCCCACCAATCTGGAAACCATGCAGGAAACCGCAATCTGAAATTCTTATCAAAGGTTATGAACCATGAATGACTAAAATCTTTTGTCTGGTGGAGGAAAATGTTGGTCCATGCTTGGATATAATCATAGTAATTGTAATGGTTGTTTGGGATGAGAACATGCTGAGTATGAAGGGGTTTTGTGTGATAAAGGGGAATTCCCTATTCGAGTTCGGTAAAGAATTTTCCAATATGGAGTGAATGATACAATATTTTGTTTTGATGAGTGGTGCTGTAAATTAGCTTAATAGCAATGCTTTCTGTTTCTGAAAGGATAGCCTGGTAATATTTTAGGCTTTTATAGGATTCAGTTGGTAAGAAATGAAAATTTGGTGGAATGAGTAATTTGGCAATGCGCTCTGGGGGTTGGTCTTTGTCGATGTGAAGAGGGATGCTAAAAAGCTTTTCTGAATTGGGGTTTTGGACATATGGGGATGTTTTAGCATAGCTATGTGTTTTGGGTTGTGAAGGTGCTGGAGAACGTACTGAAGAGTAGGGATCATAAGGGGTGGCTAAGGCCGTTTGGTAGTCTAGATGGATATTTCCTATTGTTGATCCTAAAGGAGTGAATCTGTTGGTGATGGTGAGGGCTGATGAAGAGTCGGGAATGGACTCTTGTTTTATTGGTGCTGGGGTTTGGGTAAGGGTGGCTGGGAGCCTTCGTTGGTGAGTAGGATTAGTACCCATTCTTCCCCTGCAAAAATTCCCCTGCAAAAATTCTCTGGTCAGAAAATCTGGTATGCAATTTTGGCTGCCTTTAATGTATTCAATTTCAAAATCAAAAATACTTAATATGGCTTGCCAGCGTGCGAAAATCTGTTTTGATGCAATATTTTGAACGTCTTTTTGTAAAACATGTTTTGCAAATTTGCAATCAACACGAACTAAAAATTTTTGGTTTAATAAGTCATCTTGGAATTTGCTAACGCATAATACAATAGATAAAATCTCTTTTTTAATAGTACTATAATTGCTTTGAGTTGGATTCCAAATTCCTGAATGGAAACGAACAATTTGTTCAAGAGATCCGGAAGAAGTTTTCTGTTTGAGGATATCTCCATAACCGATATCAGAAGCATCGGTCTCGACTATTTTGAGAGAGCCGGGAGTTGGAATGCCAAGGCAAGGCAAAGTCTTGACATGATTCTTTATCTTTCTGACAATGGAAGTATGATTTTGGGACCATGATGGAGGATTCTCCTTGAGACGATCGAACAAAAGTTTACATTGTTGACGAAGATGAGGATAAAATTCAGAGACATAATTAAGAGATCCAAGAAATCGTTGAAGTTGAGTTTTATCAATAATTTGATCTGGGAATTTGTCAGCGAACTGGATAACTCTGTCTATTGGTTGGATAGTAGACCTGTAAATATGGTAACCTAAAAATCTAATCTTGGTTTGAAACAACTTAATTTTGGTTGCCGAGACGACTAACCCATTAGACCTAATGATCCTAGTAAATGCATGCAAATGCTTCCAATGCTCATCTATGGTTTTTGAAAAAATTAAAACATCATCAATATAAACAATGGAAAAATGGCTGTATTGATTAAAAATCTCATTCATAATATTTTAAAATTCACTTGGTGCGTTTTTCAAGCCGAAAGGCATTACATTTCATTCATAATGTCCAAAAGGAGTTACAAAAGCAGTTTTATACTTATCAGATTCATGGATTTGTATTTGACAAAAATCTGATTTCATATCGAATTTAGAAAAAACAGTTGCTTGAGAAAGTCTTTTTATCAGATCTCTTTTGTTAGGAATTGGATAACGGATCCATTCTAAAACATCATTTAAAGGTTTGTAGTTAATAACTAATCGGGGAACACCGCGTTCTAATTCTGCATTTTTCTGGACATAAAAAGCAGGGCAAGACCATGGAGATTTACTTTTAAGAATAATTCCTTTTTCCAAAAGTTGATTGATTTCTGTTTTACAAAATTCTAAAATTTCTTGATTCATCTGAATGGGCCTGACTTTTGTGGGGATTTTTAACTCAACAAAATCTTTAACATAGGGAAGTTTAACAATATGCTGTTTTCGGTGCCAAAAAGCATTAGGAAAGTCAGAACAAATTTCTTTAATAAGTTTGTCAGAAAATTGGGTAATAGACTCGACCAATGATTTTTTTGCGAGCTATTCTTCAACTCGTTTGTGTTTAATTTTATCTTGCAAAAATTCAATTTGTTGGGATTTTGCAGTAATCTGGTTGAGGGTTTTTGTAACATTATCTTTTTGAAGTTGTTTTAACTTTTTAAGATCGGTTTCCATGCAAAATTCAAAAGTAATTTTTTGGCCAAAAACCTTTGTCGAAATATAGTTGTGATGAACTTTAAAAGGATAAATTAATGCAATGAAAGGGAGTCCTAAAATAACTGGATCAAAAATATTTTTAATTAAAACGAATGGAGTTTTAAAACAAACATTTTGTTGACAAATATGGGCTTTGGGGATCTCATATTTTAATTTCATTGGGGATTGGTTTGCAGCGCTAAGTACCTCAGTTGACTTACGATAATACTTTGTAGGTATTAATCATTCTTGAATGCAATTTAAATCTGCACCTGAATCAATTAAAGCGATGGTTTCGAAAGAAAAATCTTCGATTATTATCTTAATTTTTGAATACCATTTACGAATTCTAATTTTGTCTAAAAGACTTAAAACAAGATTTTTTGAAGAAGAAGATTTGTTTGACTGTGCATCAGAATCAGAATGTGAAGAAGAATTGTCTTGTTCAAGTGTTTGGGTGTGAACTCTACTGAGTTGTAAGCGAATTTCTATATTTTCGGATTTTAAAAACTTAATTTCCGATTTAATTTGGTTAACTTCTTTTTGCAAATCTTTGATGGTGATCTCCTTTTTGGGTTTATTAAAACGTTCTAAAGTGGTACTGAGAGAAATCTTTTGAGAAGAAGTTTGGCTAATGCCAGGTTCATGAAGAGAAATTAAATTTTTGAGTTTTTTCAAATAAAAAGATTTCAAATCAGGGTCATCGATTTTGCTAATTAATTCTATTAAAAACTCTTCTTGTTCTTCTTGTTTATTAAGTACTGAAATTTTATTACAACAAGTGTCTGTGTATCTAAACTTAATGTTTGGCGAAGAAACGTTGCTAGAACTATTAGAATCTGAGGCGGAAAAATCCAATGTTTTATCAGATTGACTAGAGTCGGTGTTTCTAATTTCTAAAGCCTGGATAAGTTGAACTTTCTCTTCGTCAGAGATTTTTAGCTGGTTAATAACCTTCTTAACTTTACATTCATTTGCAAAATGACCAAATTTGCCACATTTGTAGCATTTTCCCTTTTTATTCTGAAAATCCTTTTTAGATTTTCGAAAAGGTTTTTTGTTTGAAGATGGTTTTTCATAAAATTTATTTGTTTGGAAAGGTTTGTTGGAAGATCTTTTGTTTTTTATAAAATCTGGATTGATGTTTAGAAAACCTGCTTGTTTGTTGGGCTTTTTTCTTTTTACTTGAAGGAGCTATTGGAGGTAAACCATATTGTTCACAAAACGTTCCAAGTTTGTATTTAGCAATAGATTTATCTTTATTAACTTGTTTTGAAATCTTCATGTCGATATACATTTTCAATCCTTCCTTTTGTATAACATTGGCTATGTTACCATAAGTAAGAGTATGATAAGGTATGACACCTTCTTCGTTTACTAAAACATTCCGAATTTTGTGAACAAAAAGGTTTGGTAAACTATTGATAAATTTTTCTTTCCAAAAAGGTTGATTACTATCTTCCCGAAGCATAACTCTGGATATAAAAATATCTTTATACCATCTGAAATCACTTAAGGTTGGACACCTTAAATTACTCAGTTGGTCGTGAATACGCGTAGTAACGTTGCTAGGTGTTCCTATGAAGTGTTCTATAATCGTATAAAGTAAAGTATTTATTTCGTCGGGTATTCCCTGTCCTATCGTTTCGTCAAGGATGGGAAGTCCTTTCTCATCTTTTTGTATCGTCTCAAGGAGAATCCTCCATCATGGTCCCAAAATCATACTTTCATTGTCAGAAAGATAAAGAATCATGTCAAGACTTTACCTTGCCTTGGCATTCCAACTCCCGGCTCTCTCAAAATAGTTGAGACCGATGCTTCTGATATCGGTTATGGAGGTATCCTCAAACAGAAAACTTCTTCCGGATCTCCTGAATAAATTGTTTGTTTCCATTCAGGAATTTGGAATCCGACTCAAAGCAACTATAGTACTATTAAAAAAGAGATTTTATCTATTGTATTATGCGTTAGCAAATTCCAAGATGACTTATTAAACCAAAAATTTTTAGTTCGTGTTGATTGCAAATCTGCAAAACATGTTTTACAAAAAGACGTTCAAAATATTGCATCAAAACAAATTTTCGCACGCTGGCAAGCCATATTAAGTATTTTTGATTTTGAAATTGAATACATTAAAGGCAGCCAGAATTGCATACCAGATTTTCTGACCAGAGAATTTTTGCAGGGGAAGAATGGGTACTAATCCTACTCAACAACGAAAGCTCCCAGCCACCCTTACCCAAACCCCAGCACCAATAAAACAAGACTCCATTCCCGACTCTTCATCAGCCCTCACCATCACCAACAGATTCACTCCTTTAGGATCAACAATAGGAAATATCCATCCAAACTACCAAACGGCCTTAGCCACTCCTTATGATCCCTACTCTTCAGTACGTTCTCCAGCACCTTCACAACCCAAAACACCTAGCTATGCTAAAACATCCCCATATATCCAAAACCCCAATTCAGTAAAGCTTTTTAGCGTCCCTCTTCACATCGACAAAAACCAACCCTTATAGCGCATTGCCAAATTACTCATTCCACCAAATTTTCATTTCTTACCAACTGAATCCTATAAAAGCCTAAAATATTACCAGGCCATCCTTTTCGAAACAGAAAGCATTGCTATTAAGCCAATTTACAGCACCACTCATCAAAACAAAATATTGTATCATTCACTCCATATTGGTAAATTCCTTACCGAACTCGAATGGGGAAGATTTTAGTCATTCATTGTTCATAACCTTTGATAAGAATTTCAGATTGCGGTTTCCTGCATGGTTTCCAGATTGGTGGGCTTCCCATGGCCCAAGCTCTTCTATCATTACAGATGACCTTCGTCATGTGCTCACAAACAATTTCCAACCCAGTTTTGACAGAAGTCGTTTCGACAACAGAGTTACTATTTTTTCACTGCTCATAACCAAGTATAAGATCCCATGGATTCTCAAATGGAACTTTGAAGTAGACACTGGTGGTATTTACAGAACCCGATGGGTAAAATGGTGGGATAAATTCAACCACCAAAAAATTATTGATCTTGTAAAAGTGGAATTTCCCCAAGCATCTTCTCAGGCACTGGCAATCAAAGTTTCAACTTCGTCCTCACAAGCTTTGCCAATTCATCAGCAATTTCCTGAGCTGCAAAAAACCCAGGAGCCAATTCAATCCTTATCATACATTAGTCCGTCATCTTCCCTCAAAGGAAAACCTTCTAAGTCCTCCAGTTCGAAGAAAAAGGAGAAATTTGATAAGTCTTCCCAGCTTCTGGACTTGGCTCATCAGTTCATGGCTGAAGCAGCGATGCTACAAAAAAGAAAAGGTTCAGATTCGGACTCTGACGCATCTGATGCCTCATCTCAACTTCCCTCTAAATGGGCAGATCAAGCAGATCTTCAAGATGCCCAGGACCCATTCGATTATTAACCTACATTATTTGCCCATGTGATTGTACCAGCCAACAGCATCTTCAGCAGTAACTGCCATCATTTCCTCCTAAGAAAAGTCACTATTCATCAACAGTGAAAGACAAGAAGTCACTATTCATCAATAGTGAAAGACAAGAAATCACTATTCATCAATAGTGAAAGACAAGAAAAGTCACTATTCATCCAACGTTTGTGAAAGAAGCAACGTGATTACACAGTCACCTTTCATCTTTTTACCAGCTTTCTTCAGATGGAAGCGGGATTCCCGGATCTATATTGCAAGCATCATTCATTCTCATCGCTCTATAAAAAAGGTTTTCATCTTCAAAAGACCCAGAGTTTTTTAAAATACAAGAATTCAGTTCAACAATATATATCTCTGCTCATCCACAAAGGACAGAGATTTTAAACACTTGAAATACATATATATTATCCAGGATGCTTGCGAGCTCCAGTCTTTTGTTGTTCATTATCTGCCATTAGGCAAAAATCAGTTTGTAATCTGCATTGCAGTAATTTTAATAAACTTATTTTTAAAATCTATCTGCATCACTAATTTTAATACATTTTCAATATGAATATAACACCTATGTTTAGTCTAATTGTTTGCATTCATGTTATAATTGATCATACATGGATATTCCGCTTCAATCAACCTCAATTTTTTGTCATTCATTATCTCGAATTACTTCAATGTTTATATGTATTTTACTTCCGCACTCTGAATTCTATGGAAGGCTTTGCCTCCTACAATATGGAAGGCTATGCCTCCTACCATTAGTTCCACCCCATTTGGTTATATATATATATATTCCTATCTCTACCTAGCACGAAGCCTTTTGGGAGCTCACTAGCTTTGGGTTCCATGGGAACTCCGAAGTTAAGCGAGTAGCGCGCGAGAGCACTCCTATGATGGGTAACCCATTGGGAAGTTCTGGTGTGAGTTCCCAAAAACAAAATCGTGAGGGTATGCTAGGGCCCAAAGCGGACAATATCATGCAATGGTGGAATAGGGCCGGGGAAGTGGTCCCGCCCGGGCCGAGATGTGACAACCAACCCTGTCGATGAAGCTCAGAAAACTACTACAATGATCTTCATTTAAAGACACATCCATGATGCATTATAGACTCGCTGAGAAGAACCCACACACCCTCTGGCTTACTCTGGCCGACCGTTTTGATCACTAGAAAGACATTTACTTGCTTGAAGCAAGACACGACTGGCTGCATCTACGCTTCTAAGACTTTAATTCTGTGAATGAATACAACTCTAAAGTTTGTAGAATCTGATCACTGCTTAAGTTTTGTAAAGTTAACTTAATAGATGCAGATCTTCTGGAGAAGACCTATTAGACCTTCCATGCCACCAACATTGTCCTGCAGCAACAATATAGAGCATAGAAGTTCACCAAATTTTTGGATTTGATCTCTGTTTTACTTTTTGCTAAAAGGCAGAACCATATTTTGATGAAAAATCATCAAGCTTGACCCATTAGCTCTAACGCCACGCTTGAAGTGCATGCAACCAATTCTAGTAGAACGATGAAAACATCATCGTGGCCATGGTAATGGGCGGTAAGCTAGGCCACGGGCCCAAGATCAACAGAGCCAAGGCCCACCCAAAGGAGGAAATTTAACCCAAAAACACCACCCCTTGCCTTTAAGGCCCCAAACTTCAAGAACAAAAGAAAAGCCACCGTTTAATCGACTTCCATTGAAATGGACATGTGCTATTGTTGTGGATCAAATGATCATTGGTCATGCATATGCCGAGCAACCCCCAAGGCCATTGTCAAGTATCATGCCCGTCTTGAGTCTAACTTTGCCTATATAGAACATCTCGAAGATCCTTCTACATCTATGGAGATATCAGATTTTCAGGAGGCATTAGCTCCTATGGATGAATAAGTTTTATTCTTCTAGACATGTTTTTAGGGTGTTTTTACCCTAGTGGCCGAACCTACTAGGAGTGGCCGGACCTCCGTAATTTTTAGGTTTATAGTTTAATTTTTGGACAATTTTTCTAAGTATTTGCAATAATTTGTTTGGTTTTGGTTTTTTTTTTTTTTTTTTTTTGAATTATGGATAGTTATTTTGTTGATATTGTTTCTCGAATTGATTAATTGAATGAATGGAATTATATTTATGCATATGACCAATTTAATCAATTTATTTCTAGGTATGTTTAGTGGGGAAGTTAATTGGTTGGCTAATAGTGGTACTACGCACACCATATTGCGTGAGCGATGCTATTTTACTAACTTCGTACCTAAGAAATCACCTCTAACAACCCTCTCAGGCTCATCCAACTTGATTAAAGGATACAGAAAGACCCATATAATGTTGTCTAATGGTACTGTCTTAACCATTAAAGAGGCTTTTTATTCTCCACGTTTTGGAGAAAGTTGCTGAGTTTTAAAGACATTTGAGATAATCAATATCATATTGAAACCATTGAAGAAAGGTTCTGAATTTCTTTGTATCACTTCTTACAAATGGCTAGAAGCATATTCACGAGAAGTTGGAACATCTCCTGAGTGGGTTGTACATCACAACCAATCGTGAGATAGAAGCCCACCATGTGGCTGGCCCTATGCCTGAGTTCCAGAGAACTTTGCTACTTTAGCACGATCGTATGGGACATCTCGGACATGACATGATGCGTCGTATCCTTAAATCATCACATAGGCATCATTTACCTCTCTATGTTGGATTCCCACCATGCAAAGATTGTTTTTTGGGGAAGTTGAGCACTCAACCCTTAATTACAAAGATTATTCACAACCATCCTAAGTTTCTTCAGAGGATTTAAGGGGATATTTGTGGACCTATCCAACCAACATGCGGACCATTTAGATACTTTATGGTGTTGGTTAATGCATTGATACGTTAGTCACATGCCTGCTTATTGTCCACATGAACTCCTAGCACAAATTATTAAGCTTAGGGCTCACCACTCTGATTATCTGATCAAGTTAATTCGACTGGATAATGCTGGAGAGTCGACGTCACAGACTTTTGACGACTATTGCATGTCCAATGGGATTGAAGTTGAACATCTTGTACTCCATGTTCACACCCAGAACAGCTTGGCAAAAGCTTTCATAAAACGCCTTCAATTGATAGCTCGGACTTTGGTTATGTGAACCAAACTGCTAGTATCTGCCTAGGTTATGCAATATTGCATACAACTATGCTGATCTGCCTGAGGCACACTGCTACCGTTACAGTTAGTTACTGGATATGAGTCTGATGTCTCGTATTTACGGGTGTTTGGGTATGTAGTATATGTACCAATAGCGCTGCCATTACGTTCCAAAATGGGTCCTCGAAGAAAAATAAGAATACATACCGGTTATGATTCGCCATCGATTATTCGTTATTTAGAGCCCTTGACATGAAATCTCTTTACCGCACATTTTGCAGATTGTCACTTTGATGAGATAGTTTTCCCGTCGTTAGAGGGAGATAAGCATGCCAATGTTCCTATAGAGCACTGCGAATTGTTGTGGCTTGTTCCCACTATGTCTCATTTAGTTCCCCACACTGCCCAATCTGAAACTGAAGTGTGACGAATTATATATTTTCAAAGCATTGCTCAAAGTATGCCAAATGCTTTTACTGATCTAGCTAAAGTGACAAGATCACATATACCCGTTGCAAATGCACCTGCAAGGATATACGTACCTCGAGTTCGCCGTAATACCACCTAAGAAAGCCAAACCGTCCCTCAAGGTAGGGAAGCCACAACTTCCACATGACCCGGTACATTGGTGGCTAACCAATCATCTGCTCTAACACTAAAACATGGCAAACCCCTTGGTTCAAATGATTCACAACCCTGAAAGAGGAAAAACACACAAACTAGTGACCCTAGTCTGAATTCGACCATCGCAGACTCATATTTTCCAACGCATGAGGTTATTCTAAATTACAGTGATGTCTTAGACGAGACAATATGACTCCTTGAGAATCGCGAGATTTCGGTCCTACTCAGTAGTATATGAGGTTTAGAATTGGAATGAGATGATTGTCGAAGATACATTTACGTATATAATAGCTACTGACATCATGATTAACGATGACATTGAACCACGTTCTGTTGATATATGTCAATGTCAAACAGGTTGGTCAAACTGGAAACAAGCAATCTAGGTCGAACTCGATTCGCTTGCGAAACATAAGGTGTTTAGACCTATAGCTCTTACCCCACCACATGTGAAGCTTGTGGGCTATAAGTGGGTTTTCATGAGAAAGAGTAATGAGAATAATGAAATAGTGTGATACAAAGCATGCCTCGTATCAAGGCTTTTCTCAATGCCCTGGGATTGATTACGAGGAGACGTATTCCCCCGTAATCGACGTCATAATATTCCGCTACCTTATCATTTTGGTAGTTTTCGAAAAACTGAATATGTAGCTTATGGACGTGGTAACCACGTATCTCTATGGGATCTAGATAAAAAAAATATATATATACATGAACGTTCCAGAAGAACTTCCGTTGAATGGTTAAAAATAGTTCTAGACCACGGAACACTCTCTATTATATTGAGGAGATCACTCAACGGATTGAAACAATCCGAACGGATGTGGTATAACCGTCTAAGTGAATATTTGACAAGTCAGGGTTATATGAACAACGAATTATGCCCATGTATGTTCATAAGAAGTCACAATCCAAATTTATGATCGTTGTAGTTTATGTTGATGACATGAACCTTATCAAAACTCCCACAGAGCTTGAGGAAATTGTCATTCACTTGAAATCAAAATTTGAGATGAAAGATCTTGGAAAAACTCAATATTGTCTCGGCTTGGAGATTGAGCATTGTTCAGATGGAATCCTAATACATCAATTGAATTACTCCCAAAAGGTGTTGCGACATTTTAATGAGGATAAATCGAAGCCTTCAAGAGTACTTCTATGATTGTTCGGACTCTAGATGCTAAACAAGATCCCTTCCATCCCAGTGAGGATGAGGGAGAGATTTTGGATCCTGAAATTCCATACCTAAGTGCAATTGGGGCTTTATTGTACTTGGCTCAATGTTCTAGACCTAACATTTCCTTCACTATTAATCTTTTGGCTAGATACAGTAATGTGCCTGCACCCAGACACTATAATGGTGTTAAAGACATTTTACTCTACCTCAAGGGTGCGACGGATTTGTGCTTGTTCTACACCCATAAATCCTCGAGAAGAGCTATCACCTTCCTCGTATCTCAGGTTGATTCCTGCCTTGTTGGTTATATAGATGCTGGATATCTGTTTGACCCTCATAGGGCACGTTCTTAAATGAGCTATGTCTTTACAGTTGGAGACACCACTATATCTTGGAGGTCTACCAAACAAACGTTATTTATGACTTCTTCGAACCATGCTGAGATTCTCGCCCTGCATGAAGCATCACATAAGTGTGTTTGGTTAAGAGCAATCATGGAACATATTTGAACCACTATTGGTCTTACTTCCGTCGTTGACCTTTATATGATGATCTTTAAAGACAACGCAACTTGCATTGAGCAGTTAAAGAAGGGATACATCAAGGGAGACAACACCAAGCACATAGCGCTGAAGTTTTTTTATTCTCACTAGTAATAACAGCATCAGAACATTGAAGTCAAGCAAATTTGTTTCTAAGACAACCTGGCCGATCTCTTTATCAAGTCATTGCCTAAAGTCTATTTTTCAGAATCTCGTCCAAGGAATTGGTATGCGTAAATTATCTAAGTTGAATTGCTTGTAGTTCTCTTATTTGGAAGTTTTGTCTAACTTAGGGGGAGTATCCTGAAGCATACTCACTTGATCTTTATGTACTCCTTTTTCCTACGATTAGGAGCATTTTTCCCACTGGGTTTTTGCTACCTAACGAAGTTTTGAAGAGGCACCCATCCTGGGATGATCATACTCCATTGAGTTCGCTACTTTCGTCTCGTTTAACATTTGTTTTAGACATTATGCATACTTGTCACTTTTCTCCTTAGTCTATGGGTTTTCACCTGCCTTAGGTTTTACCATAGCAAGGTTTTGTGAGTTTTACTACCAATGCATACTTTCTTTATATTAGAGACTCGCATTCATGATAGGAGCATATTTAGGCGACTTACTTAGCTTGTTTTCGTGCATCTATGTTGTTAATTCATAGTTATTTTAGTCATTTATGCTTCTTTTGTGTGTTTTCAGGTTCTAAGGGCTTAGGGAGCAAGAAAGTGCATTTTGAGGCTATTTGGGGCACCTTTGGGCATGGATTGGATAGCTTAATCATGGAGCAAAGAGGATGGACGAAATTGAAGCCTTGTATACTCTTTGGGGACATCAAACAAAGGGCCTAGCCCAATCAAACAAATCCTTTGAGCCATGGAAAACCTCTAGCCCAATCAAACATATTATGCCATGCAAACCAACCTATTTTAGGCCCATTCTATGTACTTAAACCCTAGCCCTTTAAACTAGCCTTATTATCACTTACATTCACTTATCACTCACCACATATCATTCATTTATCACTTAACATATCATTCATTCATCTCCTTATCATAACCATACACTCATCTACTTATCATAACCATACACCTATCACTTATCACTTATCACAACAACAACCTAGCACATGCACTCCCATTCTTTAACCCAATTCCTTTCCAACATCTCACATGCATTTCCACCTTCCTACTTCATCATTTCATCACATTCTCCCTCTTTAATTCCACATGCATTCACTTCATCATTACACCACCATTCATTCTTTATTCCACATACACTCATCATCACACAACCTAGCTAACCCTACATGCATTATTTATTAACTCTTCATCATGCATAAACATTTTAAATCATAAAAAAAACCAACCAAAACCGTGCATTACTACCATCACTTTCCAACATTTCTCATTTCATTATTCATTCACTTTGCATTCATTCAAGTCTTCCACATGCACTTATTCTTTCATCATTGCACCACCAATTCAACACATGCATTCACACATCAACAACATCACCCTTGTGCCATGTTTCCCCCTTTGTTCCCACCCATCACATGCATTTCCACCTTGGTCATGCTTTCCCATTTCATTATTCATTCACTTTGCATTCATTCAATTCCACCCCACATGCACCCTTTATTCTTTCATCATTCACAACACAACACAACACCACAAACACCTTAAACAAATAGCCATATACATCTCCACTCATCCTATAAATACCCTTGCATTCATTCATTCACATATCATCTCATTCACAACACAACAACACACCACAAACACATTCCTTTCTCCCTTAGAATCCAAAAACCATCTTCCATTTCCACCAATCCTCATCCATTTCCATAATTCCCCAACACTTCCATCCCCCCAACCAACCTATCCTTAAACCTTGTGCTACAACAACGAGGAAGAGAAGAGTGCCTAAACGTTCATACAATTCAAGTTTTGAGTTGTTGGAATGTTTAGGTGTTTCTTTGATTTCAAAGTTTCATTTTAATTCTCTTTGTTTTGTACGTATGAGAAATGGAAGAAAAGAGTGCTTAAACGTTCATACAATTCAAAGTTTTGAGTTGTTGGAATGTTTAGGTGTTTCTTTGATTTCAAAGTTATGAGGAACTAAACCCCCTTTAGCTAGGGGGTGATTCGAAATATATGTTTATGCTTGCAATATGATTTGAGTACTTCTAATTACGTTTCATAAGTTGTGAATTCAATTTGTTTAACTATTTGATTGATAACCTATTTATGTATGTTTATTGAGAGTCGACGCTTAATTTTCATGCATGAATTTGACGCTAGAATATAAGTGAGTTTCACGTAATAGTTATGAACTTATATTCACAAGTAGTGGAGGTTGCTTATAAACAATCGCGTTAAACAAATTCTTGGCATAAGTTTCATGCAATCATAGTAACGAATGCCTCGTCAACACTTATAGTTTTCATGATGCTTAATGATTCTTGCTTGTATCTCTATTATGCAATTCATGTAGGGAACTTGTGAGGAATGCTTTGGGTTGTCGTATGCAATCATCCAATTCATTAACTTAAGGAAAACTTGACGGTTAATTTAAGCGGACCTAATTAACCCGGGGCGTTGAAAATTCATGGTTTATTGAAAAGCAATTAGACATCGTTTTGTATGCAAGTATAACATATGTGGAGATGAACCCCTTAGCTAGCTTCCCATCCATTCATTTCCGTCAAATCCATATTTACAATTTGTTTTGTTTCCAAGTTTCCATTTTTAGTTTAAAGTCGTCCAAAACTCAATCCCCCTTTACTTTATTGTTCAATTTAGTTAGAAATCATTTTAGTTTGTGTTTTTAAAGCATTTTGAGTCTTTTGGTTTGTTTTAGTGTTTTAACGTTTAGTTTCACATTCTTTGAGTCTAGTTTAGTGTTTTATATTGTTTTTATGTTTTTGAGTCAGTTTCCAAGAGATTAACAATCCCTCCTAATCCCCGGTCCAGAACGATCCCTACTTATACTTATACTACAATTGTCAAAAAGAGGGTTTAATTTGTGCGCGTATAATTCTCGCACCAAATTTTGGCGCCGTTGCCGGGGATTAGCAACTTTGCTAATCCCTTGGATTGTTTTATTTTCGTTTGTTTTTATTTTTCCAGATTCTTAAATTTGTTTTGTTTCTTGTTTTAGGTACTAGTTCATGACTCGGAGTTCTCATCCGATTCGTGAACATATCCTGGAGTGATTGGGTTCTTCGTCCGGCTGTACGACGTTAAAGCAAGCGCTACTTGGGAGGCAACCCAATACAGTAAATAAAACTTTTGCTTGTTCATTGATTTTTTTTCGATAAATTACAATTGTGTCTAAACATGGCAGAAAGATGGAGCCTTTACAAAGGTTGTGTACGTGAGGCCCCACTACGTGGCAACACTCTCGGAACAAGAGGCATCGGAGCAGGAGGCATCGGAGCAAGAGGCATCGAAGCAGGAGGCATCGGAGCAGGAGGCATAGGAGCAGGAGGCACCGAAGATAGATCATTCAAGGCCCCAAACCTTGGTGGAACGCTGGATGACCCAGGAAAGAGGTGCCTCTGGAAGAAAGCTGCAAACCGTTGACGGTCATCAAGCTCATCAAGCTTCCTCTTCATGCCTGTCGAATAATTGTTGGCAAGCACGTGCAAACTTCGGTTTTCGTACTTAAGCTGTTTGATCTCCTGCTTAAGACTCTCCACCTCCGCCATCAAGGATTCAACCTGACGGGAGCGAGCAAGAAGGCGTTGGCCCATGTTGGACACAGAGCCAGCGCACTGAACACTCAGAGCCAGGGATTCTTGAACGGCCAACTCATCGGACCGTCCTGAAAGCAGTTGACTGTCTTTGGGAGTGAGGAGGTTCCGAGCCACTATCGTAGCCGTTGTGGGATCCGTCATCACAGAGTCCTCATCTGTAAGAGGGCCATGGGAAGATAAGAAAGACGGGCACCATACCTTACCCTGACGAGGCGCGACCGGGTCACTGCTTAGACTCAAATCTAAGCAAATGTTCGATGGGTTGGATGAGCTAGCCATTGTTCAAGAAGTTAAAAGAAAAGGGTTGGATGGAGGAAAATCTCGACGAGCCGAAGATGATTTTTGGGAAGTCTTCAAAGTGTGCAGATAGAGGTGATCGATCACCTCTATTAAAGGATAGGCGACAGAATCACCAATTCAGCATTGAAGAGACACTGCTCTTCAAAAAAAAAAAAACCGGATTTTCTGGCGTAAAGATCGCCAGCTCTTCAGACGCAATCCAAGCTTTTCAGAAAGCGTGTGCAAATTTGTCAAAAGCTCCCAGCTTTTCAGAAGACGCGTGGAAGGCGAGAAATCAGCTGCACACTTTAGCCGACAAACGTGGGTGACAAAGCCGAAAGCTCCCGGCTTTCCAGAAAGCGAGTGCAAATTTGTCAAAAGCTCCCGGCTTTTCAAAAGACGCGTGCCACTTTGTCAAAAGCTCCCGGCTTTTCAGAAGACGCGTGGAGGACATTGCCGCATCCGCACTGCCATTTGCCATTACAATTCCTATATACATCAACCTTCATGGCAAGGCATACACCCACAAATGCATAATTTTCCTTCTCGGCCGAAAAATGTAAGCTGCAACCAACCCTCTCAAACATGCTCAGATTTCTCCTTCTCTTGAGATCACACTTTCAAACATAGATGTATCCCCCAAAGAAGATACCAAATGCCTGCAGTACGAATGAGGAAGAGGAAACGGTGGATCGAAGCATGTGGATTCATTTGCTGCCTCTTCGAAAGCAAAGGTATCTCATATCATCAAGGGCAAAAGCAAAGGTATCTCATATCATGCTATTTCCCTGTCTTTTCCTTTGTCCTTGATATTACTTGCATGGCAAAGTTAAAGAAGCAATCAGCCGGCACTTGGAGTCTATCTGGACTCTATTCCCTGGTTGCTTACCTAGCTTTGCTGAGCTATCCTCTAACCCTCTTCAATACGAATTGGAGAGATTGAACAAAGAAACAGATAAGAGGAGGAAGCTCAGACCTTCGGGGGAGACCAAAGGAAGCCTGCTGCCCAGTTCAAGAGTAGCACAAAGGAAAATCAACGATGGGATCAGCGCAGTTCAAGAGTAAGCCTGTGGAATCACAAAGATCCAAGCCTCACTGCAATCACCAAGGAGAAGATGGAACGAACACTCCACAACCAGATTTGCATCTCTAAACTCTTCTCTTTGTTAGATACATTCTGCCATGTTTAGTATGTTTAATTGCTGTTTATATGTTTGTTTGTGTTTAGTGTGGTTTTTAACATTGAGGACAATGTTTGATTTAAGTGTGGGGGAGATACTAAAGTGTTTTGATGCAAATTCGTAGGGTTTTATCCACCATAACTTCAAATGTTGTTTCTTGCTGTTTTTAAGTGTGTTTAGTGTGTTTTGACTTAAAAATTCGAAAATCACATAAAAATTTGAAAAACATGTTTTGAAAAGCCTAAAAAGAGTGTTTTGAGTCGTTTTTGTGTCGTAGGTACCTTCCAACACAATGATAAGGATTTGGTTTGTAAGTGCATGACTGTTAAAAAGAGTTATAAACATAGAGAAAAGTTTGATTTACTCTTGGTATATGCTTGGTTATGGTTATAATGTATGACTTCACATGCAATCATAAAAGAAAAATTCGTTTTTGTAACATGCTTGAAGGAAGGAACTCAAACAAACGCTACAACCCTGAGAGACTTGAGCCTATAACGTTCTTTGGAGAGTATAATCTGTGATTTCTTGTTTTCTAAAGTCGTTGCATGATCTCATTATTCTTTGCTTGGTTACTACTTAGAAGGCGTTTCATCATATAGTTCCAAATGCTAGAACTCATGCCCATTTCATTCAAAGCATATTATTGATTTGCATAACACATATTCAAGATGAAGTTGTGTAGTGACCACCATCAAAGCCAAAAAGCCATGTGCCCTTAACTCATTTTGTGTTTAAGTTTAACCCCATTGAGCCGTGTTAGCCCATGTTCTTTGTTAACCCACTTTATCCTCACCTAACCTAGAATATGACCGTCCTTACCCTTGTTCTTGAAGCATAGTAAGCAATGAATTCCTTTTGATTAAGGTATTGCAAGAAAATGAGTGTGGGGGAAGGAATGCTTGTTCTTACGTTTATATGTATGTTTTGAGATTCAAAAGAAAAAAAAAAAAAAAAAGTGAAAATAAGTAAGAATGAACTCACGAGCGTTGATGGTTGAAGAAAGGGTCCAAAAAGTGAATATGGCCCTAAAGTTTTGTGTGACTTTCCCTTGGGTGTTCAAAGTTGACTTCTGCGTTCTTAAGGGAATTCTCAGTGCCTGATTCAATACTTTGCTCACTATTGCTTTAAGAATGTTTGTTTACCCTTCACCTTTCATTGTTAGCCAATACCCTAGCCCCGTTACAACCCTTTGACTTCTATCTTGAGTGTTATGTATTTCAATTGTGGAGTTTGAATTTGGTATGAGCATATGGTGTCACTGGTTCTCGCGTCTAAGTAGTAGCATTCCATTCATGAGATCATATCTAAACATGCTTATTAACTCCAGAAATTGCGATACATATATGTGAGTGTTCGTTTTCATGTTTACATCAATCTTCTCACATATGACTAGATTAGGGTGTGTAGTTAGAAATTCTGAGTGAAAATCGAGTGCATATCTTGTAAGGAATTGAGCAAATTCTCTAAGGCATGTTACTACATTCAAAACATGGTTTTAAATGCTTAATTGTGAACTAGTATATGGTGACTATGATTAAGAATGTACTTAAGTGTGAAGATGACTAAAATCTGTGAGAATGATGATTTTTAACATGTCATGTACATTGGAAATCCCTAAGACGGTTGTTGGAAGGTTTAGGTTGTGTTTTACGTGTTTAGTGTTGTTTTGTTTATTTGTTTTTATTTCTGTTTTGCTCGAGGACTAGCAAAAGTTAAGTGTGGGGGAGTTTGATAGGAGCATATTTAGGCGACTTACTTAGCTTGTTTTCGTGCATCTATGTTGTTAATTCATAGTTATTTTAGTCATTTATGCTTCTTTTGTGTGTTTTCAGGTTCTAAGGGCTTAGGGAGCAAGAAAGTGCATTTTGAGGCTATTTGGGGCACCTTTGGGCATGGATTGGATAGCTTAATCATGGAGCAAAGAGGATGGACGAAATTGAAGCCTTGTATACTCTTTGGGGACATCAAACAAAGGGCCTAGCCCAATCAAACAAATCCTTTGAGCCATGGAAAACCTCTAGCCCAATCAAACATATTATGCCATGCAAACCAACCTATTTTAGGCCCATTCTATGTACTTAAACCCTAGCCCTTTAAACTAGCCTTATTATCACTTACATTCACTTATCACTCACCACATATCATTCATTTATCACTTAACATATCATTCATTCATCTCCTTATCATAACCATACACTCATCTACTTATCATAACCATACACCTATCACTTATCACTTATCACAACAACAACCTAGCACATGCACTCCCATTCTTTAACCCAATTCCTTTCCAACATCTCACATGCATTTCCACCTTCCTACTTCATCATTTCATCACATTCTCCCTCTTTAATTCCACATGCATTCACTTCATCATTACACCACCATTCATTCTTTATTCCACATACACTCATCATCACACAACCTAGCTAACCCTACATGCATTATTTATTAACTCTTCATCATGCATAAACATTTTAAATCATAAAAAAAACCAACCAAAACCGTGCATTACTACCATCACTTTCCAACATTTCTCATTTCATTATTCATTCACTTTGCATTCATTCAAGTCTTCCACATGCACTTATTCTTTCATCATTGCACCACCAATTCAACACATGCATTCACACATCAACAACATCACCCTTGTGCCATGTTTCCCCCTTTGTTCCCACCCATCACATGCATTTCCACCTTGGTCATGCTTTCCCATTTCATTATTCATTCACTTTGCATTCATTCAATTCCACCCCACATGCACCCTTTATTCTTTCATCATTCACAACACAACACAACACCACAAACACCTTAAACAAATAGCCATATACATCTCCACTCATCCTATAAATACCCTTGCATTCATTCATTCACATATCATCTCATTCACAACACAACAACACACCACAAACACATTCCTTTCTCCCTTAGAATCCAAAAACCATCTTCCATTTCCACCAATCCTCATCCATTTCCATAATTCCCCAACACTTCCATCCCCCCAACCAACCTATCCTTAAACCTTGTGCTACAACAACGAGGAAGAGAAGAGTGCCTAAACGTTCATACAATTCAAGTTTTGAGTTGTTGGAATGTTTAGGTGTTTCTTTGATTTCAAAGTTTCATTTTAATTCTCTTTGTTTTGTACGTATGAGAAATGGAAGAAAAGAGTGCTTAAACGTTCATACAATTCAAAGTTTTGAGTTGTTGGAATGTTTAGGTGTTTCTTTGATTTCAAAGTTATGAGGAACTAAACCCCCTTTAGCTAGGGGGTGATTCGAAATATATGTTTATGCTTGCAATATGATTTGAGTACTTCTAATTACGTTTCATAAGTTGTGAATTCAATTTGTTTAACTATTTGATTGATAACCTATTTATGTATGTTTATTGAGAGTCGACGCTTAATTTTCATGCATGAATTTGACGCTAGAATATAAGTGAGTTTCACGTAATAGTTATGAACTTATATTCACAAGTAGTGGAGGTTGCTTATAAACAATCGCGTTAAACAAATTCTTGGCATAAGTTTCATGCAATCATAGTAACGAATGCCTCGTCAACACTTATAGTTTTCATGATGCTTAATGATTCTTGCTTGTATCTCTATTATGCAATTCATGTAGGGAACTTGTGAGGAATGCTTTGGGTTGTCGTATGCAATCATCCAATTCATTAACTTAAGGAAAACTTGACGGTTAATTTAAGCGGACCTAATTAACCCGGGGCGTTGAAAATTCATGGTTTATTGAAAAGCAATTAGACATCGTTTTGTATGCAAGTATAACATATGTGGAGATGAACCCCTTAGCTAGCTTCCCATCCATTCATTTCCGTCAAATCCATATTTACAATTTGTTTTGTTTCCAAGTTTCCATTTTTAGTTTAAAGTCGTCCAAAACTCAATCCCCCTTTACTTTATTGTTCAATTTAGTTAGAAATCATTTTAGTTTGTGTTTTTAAAGCATTTTGAGTCTTTTGGTTTGTTTTAGTGTTTTAACGTTTAGTTTCACATTCTTTGAGTCTAGTTTAGTGTTTTATATTGTTTTTATGTTTTTGAGTCAGTTTCCAAGAGATTAACAATCCCTCCTAATCCCCGGTCCAGAACGATCCCTACTTATACTTATACTACAATTGTCAAAAAGAGGGTTTAATTTGTGCGCGTATAATTCTCGCATCAATTCACCCGTTGTGCCACCAACTTCATCATATGTTCTACCTCATTTGTTGAAGGTCTGATGTGATGTTTTGTTTAAGTATTTACACACTCAAGGGGGAGTATTGCAGTCATATTTAGAATAAGAATGTGATTGTGTAAATCCTAGTGTATCTAGGGATATCTTGGAATATTCCCTTTAGTAGTTAATATCTTATTAGAGTCTTGTAAGTGAGAGGTCTTAGGCTCGATTCTTGCCAAACGGGAATTTGAACCACATTATTGCTAGCCCATTATGAGGCTAAGTTCACCCCTTCTCTTTAGTGTAGATAATATTTTAAAAAGAAAAAATATACTGATTTTTGATCTGCAGGATCCACCCACATGACCTCTCCTTGTCTCATAGACCTTTCCCTCTCCCTCGTGTAAACTCCCTTGTTCTCTTCATCTATCATCATTTTCCCTCTCACTCTTTTCCTTTCTTTATCTTTCCCTCAAACCATCATTCTCTCTCCTAACTCCTTCACTATCTCTCCAGTGAAATACAAAGATGCCGACCACCACCACATGCTAAAAACTCTTCGAATCTATACCATAAGCAACCACCACCCCCGACTCGATAAGCTCATATACCACTCCCTCTAGTTCCTTTTTAATTTTCTGGCATTCTTACATGTGGTTTAGAACCCACACTCATGAACTTTTATCCAGAAGCTTAACCTGCCTTTTTCCTTTTCGATTTCTACCTATGCCTGGTGAGATTTCTTGAATCTCCCGACCACGGTTGGCCCTGAAACCACCTTAAGTTGTTTTCCTTTTGTGTTCCAAGTTTGTTTCTAAGCTTACATGTGAAAATTGAAAATGGATTGGTGCAGATTTGATGTCAAGCAAATCTCTCTCAAGTTTTCTAGAGAGGACCTGTGTGTTTTAGGTTGTCTTTAAGCTATCTCCAGCCACCTAGTGTCCCTAAAATGGGTATATTTCTCATCCTTACATTTTTTTTTCCAGCTTTAAATCTTTATATAGCATGCTAGATTTGATTATGAATTAAGCTTGAAATGGGCTTTGGAAACCATGCCCAAAGATCAGCCACTCTCAGCCCCCTCGAAAGGGGCGAGTATGATCCATACTCTCACGAGTATACTTTGTGTGGTATTGCAGTGCCTAGCGCGTCAGCGCACGCGCCTCCCACCAGAGGTACTGTACTCCGCCACTAGCCAAGGCAAGGATTAGGGTGGAATTTTGCAATCCCAACTCGGCGTGTATGGTGTGTGAGGGCGCATAAAGGAACCTAAGGTCCCTGTTTAGGTTTCTTAACGTGCTGAATCCGAGTACGCCCTCCGTTTTTCCAAATTCAACTATTTTAGTATAGTTGTCCAACAATCGTACTTTGTACAAGTACACAAATTTACAATCGTCCTTAGTATTTACATAGGAGTTTCGTTTTCTATAAAACACATCTCAAAAACCTCAAAACTTGCAAGGCGATTTCAAATCGATGACTTGATTGTGAATGGGTCTTTTATTTTATGTTATATATATGTGTGTGTGTGTGTAGCTTTACAAGTAATCATTACATACTGATGTGGTGACATGCCATATTAGCTTTACAGGTAATCATTACATACTCTTTACGTTTATTATATTATTTGTAAGCATAAACATATGGCATGCTCATAGTTCCATACCATCTGCTCATTATTACTTGATTAACACAGTGTCTCTTAGATGTCGAGCCCATGTGTGTGTTCATATGCACCATTCATTTGTTTTGGATTCATAGTAGGTGTTAGCATGTCCCTAAGGTCGATGATTAACTTGTATGTGATACTCCTAATGCCAGCTTCACATGGTAATAATACTAGAGTAGTAAAACTTACACCCATCATGTTCCATGTCAGAATATCTATTGTTGGACTTGTGTGCCATCATAGACTAATAAGCATTGACATGTACTTGACTTTGCTGGGATATATGGTGCATACCTACCTTATATCCCTTGACATACTCTATTATCCGGGTGCTATACTTTATACTTGGTATATTTTATCTTGAAAACTTTATACTTGTTTTATACCGAGTGGTTACAATTTTCAAAGACAGTTTTGCAAAACTTTGCTTTATAGGCCTACTCACCATTGTTTGTTCTTCTCAAGGATTTAGTAATAAAGCTCTTGCAACGACGAGGATTTCTAAAAAAACCTGACATGTAGGAGGTTTCTCCTTTTGTTATAATTATTCTTTACTTTAATACTGCACTATTATCTATGCTTTGACGTCAATATCTGCTAAGGGTTCAACTTCGCTTACATGCCTCTAGTATTAGTTACTTTAGGTTTTACTTTATTCGTTTTCCACATCACCATCACTTTATAGTTTCATCACCTTCCAGCTGTCGATCAGCATAACTCAATTTGGCTATCTAGATAAACATTTCGGGTAGGGATGTGTCAGTTAGGTATCAGAGCATAGATTTAGGCTGTTCTACATTTTCCACACACGTGGCGTAAACACAATCAATTCTTGAACTCTAATGTTTTAGAATTATGACACCTCGTCAATCACGAACCACACCAGCTTCTCTTAATTTTGGGCAACTTAGAATGGCTATTGCTAACACCATCTAGACGATTTTCTACCCTTCCCAGAAGAATGATTTGGAGATCGTCTGTGATCTTTAAGTAAAGTACTCCTACGGCACAGAGAGACTCAAAACAGGCGAAGCTTGGTTCAGACATGTTAAGAAGATGTTCCATTTCATGCAGAGGCAAGGAAACTTCCCAGTTGACCAATGGATTGTGACTATAGTATGTTTCCTCCAAGGACCAGCAATGTCGTGGTGGAAGTATAAGATGAACAAATCCCGGAAAGCGAAAAAGAAAACTACTTATATTCAAGCAACGGTTCGTGAGCATGTTCTTGCATCCGGATTACAAGACTTGGATGAGAGATGAGTAGATTTGGTGCCATTTGAAACTAAAGCCGAAATGAAACCAAACCATTTGGTTTTGGTGTGGTTCAAATCATTTGCAAACAAAATGAAAGTAAAGTGACATCATTAAGCTTGGAAGACTAGAGAACCCTCCCTGCGGAAAGATCAAGAGGCTGTAAATTTGATTGATGCAAGAGAACAAAAAACTCCAAGATGAGTGAGTACATGATTACCTGCTTCATTATGCCAATATAAAAAGCGAATGATCAAAATTAAGAATTCAATCCTTTTCATTTTCAAAAAGTCAAGAAAAAGAAAATTACATGAAAAGTTGAAGGAAAAAAGAAAAGCTGATAAACGTTCGTTTGACTCTGAAACAAGGGAAGGGGATTATAGCATTTAACTATTTAATTCCAAACAAGTGCAATGAACTTCGTTAGAATCTGAAGCAGCAAACATAAAAGCCAAAGATCAAATCTCCTTTTGATCTGAAAAACAACAAACAAATGGGTTTGCAGTGTGCAGATCTAGGACAACATCAAGTAGCTAAAACACATTTTAATATAGATGGTTTTGTTACTTTAAGTAAACAAAATTTTTTAGATCATAATATGTTTAGATAGCAGAAGTGAACAACAACAAATAAGAGCTATTAAGAATTTAGAACAATTACAGACTTGTGATTTACAGTACATAGTTGATTATACATAAGATTTCTTTAAATATTTAGGAGAAACTGGAAGAATTAATGGTATTAATTTATTAGATACTTATATGACAAAAATAAAAGGACTAGTACGTTAAAAACTTTGGAATAAATGGCAAAAGCATCCAAAGGAAAATTATATTGCAATAAGACCTGGAATTCAACATGTATGTGAAGGTAACAATGCAGCCAAATAAAAGCAAATAGAAAGATTATGAAATAGTTTTATATGAGTTGTAAAAAAAAAAAAATAGATTTACCACAGTAATATGGTTGTCATAAAAAGAAGAAGCATAAAAAAAAATTATAAGAAGTATAGATCATATAAACCTTAAACAAAATTAAAATTTCAGCCTAAGACCTTCCAAAACATATAAAAAGAGTAATGAGCAGTCGATATTTTACTATATATTTTATCCTAATCTTAGTATTAATTTATTTTATTTTGTGAGAATTTTGATACTTTGAATTATATTTCCAATGTAGGACTTTCGATTTCCTCTTGAGCAAAAAGTATTCAAATGGACGAATTTTGGAGTGATTCCAATTGGAGAATTTTGATACCTTGAAATAAAAATCGTCAAAGCCTAGCTAAGTTCTCCAAATTGATGTGTTCTCTCACCCTAATCTAATGGTTTAATAGCCTTATTTATAGTACTACAAAATAAAACCTACCTAGAAAAGGTTTAGAATAAAACTAGGAAACATAATAAAATAATATCTAGCAAATAAATGGTTTCCTATTTAAACTGAAATTCGGACTGCATAGAAGGCCCATGACCAACCAAATCAACTTCGATTTGGTCCCGAAATGTCTCATTTTAAAGCTTGAGATGTCCCTAACAAATCCTCAAAAGGAATCTTACACAAAATATGTCATCTTGACCTTCAAAATAACCAAAACGTCCAGAAACGTCAATCTAGGAAAGTTGCACGCTGGGCCTTTATTTCATTGCCAGAGTCAAGTAGCTTGGTAGAAAAATCTGAAATTTTGAACAATCATCTTAAGGCACTCATGAGCATCCTCCAATTGGAATCACTCCAAAATTCGTCCATTAGAATGCTTTTTTCTCAAGAAGAAGTTGAAAGTCCTGCATTGAAAATAATTCAAAGTATCAAAATTTTCACAAAATAACCAATAAATTAATACTAAGATTAGGGTACAATATCTAGTAAAATATCGACTTATAACCTAAATATATTTCAAACAATTTAGGAAAAGAAGTGGTAGACATTGGTTAAGAAAATACAAAGCACCAAAAGATAAAGTAATTGTAAGTGCTATCTATGTGGAGAAGTAGGACATAATAGACCTAAATGTGCAAAATTAGGAAAGCAATTGAAGGATAAATTACATTTAATGAAATTATTTAAATTAGAAGAAAATGAAGATATAATGGTATGCCAAAAATAATTGAAACTTTCCGGTGCAATGGTGGTGGGTTTAGGGTTACTGGATGTAGAGAGAAAAAAACCCATACTTTTTTTTCTTATTTATTAAGGGCAGATTTGAAAACTTGATGAAGAAAATTGCTTAATGGGGTGTAAAGATAAATCAAATGGGTCTAAATAAAATTTTCTTTATAATATTAGTGTGGTCATTGACTTTTTTTTTCCTATAATAACCTCATTAGATAATAGTAAAGTGATTAACAATTAACAAGATACTTTTTTTGGTCTAATGATAGTCAAGTATGGCATGAAATGTATTCCAGTTGGATGTGTGGTTCAAAATGTCAAATATGCATATTGGATCGTTTAAGTTGATCGAATACCACCCAGTTCAGGCCCAACTCTTTTTTCACCGAGAGTGGTTCTTTGTACATCTAATTTTTATTTTTGGCACTCACAAATTTTTCTTAATTTAATGACCATGGTATACAATTAATGAGTAACGTTTTCCCGTTTTGGACCAAATCATTTCAGGGTGTTGTAGCCACCATCTAATTCTCTCTCTCTAAAATACCCCCAACCCTTTATCCGCTATCTCTTCACAGTTTTTTAATTCCTCACCGAACTATTAATGACTGACGCTCCTCCCACCTTCAATTCGGCGGGTTTACGGACAACCATTTTTCACTCACTTGAGATGGTGCTTTCGCTTATAATAAAAGAAGAAAAGTCACTGCATGTTTCTCCAATTTCTTGTGCAATGGGTCTCTATAGCTTTTTCCATTAGGTTGGTGGGGACGGGTTTGTGAGGGGGTGTTCAGTTGGATTCACAGTTGAGATGGTTGTGGTAATTTGTTTCTCTATTTAAAAGTAGGTACAATTTTGTCATTTAGTACTACGGTCTAGTAATATTCCTCTTCACTTGTAAGTAAAAGGTCTTAGATTTAATTTTTGTCAAATGCGAATTTGAACCACATTGTTACTAGCCTATTGTAAGACTAACTTCACCCTCTTCTCTTTAGTGTAGATAATATCGTTTGTTAAAAAAATAAAAATAAAGACAATTTAAAAAATAGTATAAATTTACATGAGTGTTCAGAGAATATGTAAATTTAATTACGGGTGTGCAAAGAATAAAGTGTCCAATGATAAAATTATGGGTCCAAAGAACGTGGGATTTTTTTTTTTTTTTTTTGTCAAAACCAAACATGGGATTGGACCACTACCAATCCTGCCCAACAATGCAGGCCTACTAGACATCTCAACCCTATGCAGACAAAGTTAAAGAACGAATCTGACATCGGTTAATTTGTAGAATAAATTATAACTAATTGCACTTGTATCTTTTGTGATAAAAATCAACACAAATCCAGTTATGTAAGTGATTAAGTTGAGATAATATTAATATAATTAGTATAAATTCGTTAGCCTAACTCTTAAATCTTGACATGATATCATAGTGAATTTTCAAACTACAACTATTTCAATTCTTAATAAAAGACCCCAATTCAACCTGACACAATTATTCTAACTGTGCACAAGGCCTTGACCCAATAACAACTCATTAGCTACTTCAGAAAAATAAAACGAAAGCTAATGAAAAGGGTTTGAAAATTTTTAGTTTTAATAAAAAATCATGTTATAAGTTTTGTTTAGTGATTAGTACAAGGCCCATATTAAAGTAATCCAACTAAAAATGGCTCAACTATAATAAATTATGATTTGTTGATTTTACCCCTAACTTTTTTAGGTTGAGTTCCATATTTCATTGTTAATGGAGTTCATCGTTGTTTTGCATACCTTCTTCTTTTTCTTTGAAACAAAAATATAGATCCTCATGCTATTTAATTTATATTTTGTATTATTTTATTGAAAAGTGATCGTCGTTATTATTCATAGTGTATTCGAGGTACTATTTTTCAAATTTTCATCGTTAGTGGAGTTCATCATTTGTTTCTCTAGAAAATAAATTTGGGATCTTCATATTATTCAATAATAATGACGGGTCATTGTTTCTGGATTGTAAAAATAAACTGCTTCTAGATTTTAAGTAACACTGTTTCTGGAATCTAAGTCACTGTTTCTGGATCTAAATGAAATAGACACACTGTTTCTTATGTAAGCTAGAAAAGAAATAGTGAAATTCATTGTATTTGGATTCAAAGAAAAATAAGCACCATATTTCTTAAATATAATCAATTGATGCATAAAAGAAAAGAAAACCTCTGACTGGTTTTGGACTATAAGTAACTGTTTCTGGAATTTGAGTCACAGTTTCTGGAATTTAAGTCACTGTTTTTGGATTTTGAGTCACTATTTCTGGAATTTAAGTCACTGTTTCTGGAATTTAAGTCACTATATCTAACTTCTTCTTTTTTTCTAGAAATAGTGTTATGTTTTGGGTTATCCAGAAACAGTTTTATGTTTTAGTTCTTTTTTTTTTTTTTTTTTTCCAGACACTTTTTCGTTGGTTTCTACCATTAAACTTCATTGAACTTGTTTCAATGGTTTTGTTTCGATGAATGCTTCCTTTTTCAACTTTGATTTGAACATTCATTTGGTTGTTTTTGAAATATGGAATTCGATTTAATAGGAAGATAGGGAGTTATTATGGTGGTTTCGTGCTGGGTTGAGGTTGGTGAAGAGTCAATACAATATCAAATCATTTAGAAGTATTTACGGAAGTGTAGATTTGTAGTAGGTTGGGCTTGTAAGTTTGACACGTGGACAATAACTTTGGATGATTTTTTATTAAACTTTGAGTCTTTTTGGTTAAATAACATTTTGGGATGATTTTTGATTAAATATTTGTTAGCCCAAACCCTTTCATTAAAGCTTCCAAAAATAAAATATAAGATTAACCACCCTGGAAATTTTTGCACGTGTAGCCCACTAAAGACGTGATACGTTGAGCTAGAGTTTTTAATAATGCAATCCCGTGTGGAATACTTTAGAAAATAAATTATAACTTATATTAAAGAGTTTCACACCTAATTGTTGGGTTATACATGTGATTATGTTGACGCAATCTCGGTGTGAATTTTTCATGTGATTAAATTAAGACAATTTCAATGTCATTAATGGTGGTATGTCGGCCTTGCTCAATATTTGTTTTTTTTTTTTTTGTTTCTTTCGATAAATGCATTGAATGGTGTCATTTAACGAGGATAAAATGTTTTTGGCATGTTTTATCTCAAGTTTTAACTCTTTAATTATCTTCTGAAATATAAGGTGATATACTACGTGTCAATAGTATAAACGAAGGGATATTGAAGCTTAAAAGTGAAATATATTAACCTTATTGTTCACTTATATTCTAACACTTTCACCACCTTAATTATGTTACGTGTACACATAAAAATTTGGTCATTTATGAGCCAACACGCTCTCAAGTTAGACACACGTTCAACTGGGTTCAAATACCCATCTTCTCTACTAGCTACCTCCACCGTTTCCATGACCCTTCTTCACTCAACTGGCAGATCCAATCAACACAGAGAATATATAAAACAAAAACAAAACTAGAACACATGAAAATCTACATCACTCTCTTGTCGACGATCGACACCGTGCCTTATTCTTCCTCCCTTACTCTCTTGTCGCCACACACACACACACCCCATCTGGCCATCTGCTTCTTTTTGGCTTACACTCGTATTTCGTTAATTCGTGTACACAATCATCTCCAAGAAGCCCGACAATTGCACATCATATATTTATGAGTTCATTTTTTCGATCAGGACTGTGGAGCAAAAAATAATCAAGAAAATTATGAAGGCGACATGTGGATTTTTGGATGAAAAGGATAAAAGTACACTCGAGGTACACTGGGATTCCCACATGCATGCAACAGTGATAACGGCTCAATCAAGGTCAAAGGTGATCAAAATGGTATTTGTTTTTTTTTTCAAAATCCTCTCATCAATTCTCATCAAATCATCCACACAAGGTAACTCCCAATTATTCTTTTCAAATTGGGATTAATTGGCAAATTAATAGATTAATTATCAAATTAATTGATTGATTAGCCAAATTGATTGCAATTACACTCAAATCACCACCACAAATGGCCGGTCCCTATTTCTCCAAATAGGGCCGGCCACACCCCTATATATAGCCCCTCATTTCTCTAAAAACCTAAGTCCAATTCTCTTCTAAAATTCTCTAAATTTCTCTAAACATTTTCCCCTCAAAATTCTAACTTTGGCATTGGAGATTCTTTGGCCAAAGAGCCCCCCCCCCAACCCAAAATTCATCGTGGGCGCGTGAGGCTCTTGGCCTTGATTTTAGGTGTTCATTATTCTGTAGGTGCATTTTCGTCCAAGAAAAAGAAGGCAGAAATTTGCATCCACAAATTGGTGCTTTCATTGAGAGTCTTGATTCACATGCTCGAAGAAGACTCTCGCATTCAAGGTCTTCTTTATCCTTGTTCATTTGTAGATTTTTCGTACATTCTTGTTCCTAGAATTTTTTTCATAAAAATTCTTTGAATAAACATAAAAGAAATGTACAATGGCAAGAGATTCGGAAACCACGACGAACAAAAATTCTAATGTTCAAGAATTTGGACTACGGCGATCCACAAGGCTCAACGCGATGACGAGTGGAGCGGCACAACCTTCACGGGGCACTACCATGGCAAACCTTTGGCAGGCCCATAACCCATGGTGAGCAACAAGCCTAGGTACTGATAGTAGCCCAAGTTGCTGCCACAGTATCGTCAGCCCAAGCTTAGCTTATGGCCTAAGAAGTGCTGAAGACAGCCTAGCACCCTACGCCTCTCCAAACCGCACAGGCCCAAGCCCAAGAAGAGCCAACCCAAGCCACGACCTGGTGTGAGCCCAGCGCGTACCCAAGCAGAGCCCAAACCTCAAACCCATGTGCTCCACATGCAATCCAGGCCATTCCCGTGGTGCCCCAAGTAGCCTAAACCGATCCAACAGCAGTTCAGCCATCCCGGCTTTAGATTTTTGGGCCGACGATTGAACAGAGGGCATTTTCGCCATATTTCTCCGCGGAGTTGACATTTCACAACTCCAATCTTGTGCCCGAAGCCTATTACACTTCCATTACTTAAGGAGACGTATTTCGTCCAGCTCTTCCAACCCAAATGGAGAACAACACTTGTCTCGACAAGTCATAGAGTTGACAAGTGTTCTTGTGCAGTTGACGACCTTAGTGAATAAGCTCTTGTAATGCACTGAGATGCAGTGTGCCCCAAATGAGGTGTCCTGAAGTAGGACAAGGGCAGACGAAGAATCTATCTAGTAGCGTCCTGGCAAGTACCCCTCGACTAGCCATAAACCAAACGTTCGGGCAGTGTACATTACCGATTAGGCCCCCGAGATAGCGTATACTCTCATCTTATCGCGTAGAGGAGCGTGCACTCTCGGCTAGGCCCATGGACGAGTATACATTCACGGTTGAGGCCATACTCCAACGATCAACATGAGCAACCTTTGAGGTGAAATGTTTATTCGCGACTAGGCCCGCAAGGAGAATCCTCTACCTCACATCAAAGTAGGCAGCACGACGGACGGAAAGAAGCAATCACTTAATCCGGCTCAAGTTCAACCAACAGCCAGCAAGAAATTCGTTTGCCTACTAAGAACATACCACATGCACCGCAGCCGTATTATAATCGAGCTGAACACATGAAAGAGCAGCCTAGACCAACAGGTCACGATTGGGGGCAGCTGGGAGCTTTGCTACCCCAACAAAGGAAAATTCAAGAAGAAGTAAAAAGGCTACTGACTAAGCGATTGCACAATTTCCAACATAATAAGGTCACTAACAAGGCGTTGCGATGGTACATGACCAACATTAGCAGGTCATCCTTTACGGATAAGATCGAGCAAGCAGAGCCTCCACATAAGTTCAACATGCTACACTTCACATCTTTCAAATGAGATGAAGATCTGGAGATACACCTTAAGCGCTATTGATGCATGATGGTCCTTTATTGGAACAACGATGCTCCCATATGCAAGATATTCACCACCACTTTGCAAGGTGAGGTGCAATATTGGTTCGACACCCAGTAGCCACAATCCATCCGGAGTTTCGATGAGCTTTTTTCTGTTTTCACCAAAGAAGATTCATCATACCACTCGATCAAAAAGAAGTTCAATCACTTGTTCAACGTCAAGAAAAACCCAAATGAGTCGCTCCGCAACTATGTGAAAAGGTTCAAAGTAGAGAAGGCAAAGATAGTCGGATGTAACGACCTGATAGCAAGTGCAAGCTTTCTAAAAATGATTTCCAGCAGACCATCCATTGTTTGGAGAATTGATCATGAAAGAAGATTTAACTATGGCAGACACTTTTGCCATGGTAGAAAAACATGCACTTTGGGACGAGGCTCGATGAACAGACAAGGCGCCTGAGCATCCTTGAAGATAATCTGCAGTAGCTCAAAAGAAAGAGGACAGGAAACAGTATAACCACAAAAGCAGACAGCAAGCCAAATGTATGGACGGATCCACGACTAAAGAAGGTCTAACGCATAAGAACTATTATAAGTTCTCGATCCCAATCCACCAAATCCACCGCGACATCAAAAGGGAACCTTGGTTTAAGTTGTCGAAACAAACAAAGAGAGATACTTCCAATTTGAACCGCACTAAGTATTGCACATTCTACTAAGGTCCTGATCACACAACCGACAACTGCTACACTTCAAAAAACTACTTAGAGAAGCTCGTGAAAGAAGGCAAGGTCAATAGATATTTAGACAAGCCAGCTACACAGCCTAGAAGGAACGCAGAAGCCGACGAAGAGCTGTCAACCAAGAAGATTCGGATCAATGACATCTTCGTTGAATTTGAGCACTTGGTGGCCACCAACAACTCTAAGAAAAGGAAGATCTAGCAAGCTTTACTAGTCTTACAGGTCCAAGCAATTAACACCCAACCTGGACCCATTGTTGGCTTCACCGAGCAAATGTAGAAGGTGTAGACTTCCCACACGATGACGCACTAGTGTTATCTGTCCAGCTAGCCTATGCTATAGTCGACAGGTTGATGGTTGACAACTGAAGTGCGGTCAATCTACTTCAGCTCTCAATAATTCAGAAGGTAGGCTTGGAAAACACAATCATACCCCAAGCGGAGGTACTCACCTGATTCAACAGACACACCTTGACTTCTATCAACAACATTACACTTGACGTGAGAACATCATCAATTGTCTTAAAGCAGATGTTCACGATCGTAAGCGGCCCGTCTCCCTACAATGTGATTCTTGGGAGACTTTGGCTGATTAAGCTCGATGCTTTAACCTCTGTCAAGTATCAAAAAATCTGATTTCGTATCCTAGGAGGAAGAGTTGGAGAAATCAAGTCTGACCAGGCCACATCTTCACAATGCACTGTACAAATACTGAAGGGATCAAGAAAGAAGACCTTTACCCCCGTAGAGGCTACCGAGGTCCAAAGGGATAATAAAGCTACCAAATTGCAATTACAGCAGTCAGATCAAGAAGATGTTGTCGAAGACAACATGCCAACAAACTATAGGGACAGAAACTCGAAGAGGACGTCAATTAGCTCACGTCTGAGCTCGAAAGAAAATAAGGAACTCATGACTTTCCTTAAGGAAAATCATGGCGTCTTTGCATGGTCACATTCTGACATGCCTGGCATCGATCCTAAGATAGCTTGCCATAAGTTGCACGTTGACCCCACTACAAAACCAGTGATCTAAAAAAGAAGACATTTTGCACCTGAACAAATGGCGATCATCAAAGTAGAAATCAACAAGTTATTAGAAGCCAGATTCATAAAAAATGTAGCGCACTCAACATGGTTTGCCAACGTCATGCTAGTGAAGAAGAAAGAGAAGGGCAAATAGAGGTTTTGCGTAAACTACACCAACCTCAACAAAGCATGCCCAATGGATCCATATTCACTTCCCCGAATCGATCTATTAGTAAATTCAACTTCTGGGAACCAGCTGCTTAGTTTCTTAGACGTATACTCCGGCTGCAACCAAATAGCCATGTACGAACTCGACAAGGAGAAAACCACGTTCATGATTGAGCGAGGCACTTACTGTTACAACATCATACCTTTTGGCCTTAAGAATGTTGGAGCCACTTACCAAAGGTTAGTAAACATGATGTTTAAGAAACAAATTGGAGTAACCATGGAAGTTTATGTCAACGACATCATGATGAAGGGCAAGTAGCAATCTGACACATTGGCAACTTGGCTGAAGCTTTCAACATCCTTAAAAAATACAAGATGAAGCTCAATCCAGCCAAATGCACATTCGGAGTTTCTTCAAGCAAATTCTTAGGGTACCTAGTAACCCAACGAGGAATTGAAGCACAACCCAAACAAATCCAAGCAATCCTAGAGATGAAATCTCCAAGCACCTTAAATGAGATCCAAAGCTTGACCGAACGAGCATCTGTACTCAACCGTTTTCTCTCGCTATCAACCAATCGATGCAATCCATTTTTCAAGGCCATCAATAGGGCATAATGAGACAAATGAGATGATGAGTGCAAAAGAACTTTCTAAAACCTGAAAAGGTATCTCACATCACCTCCATTACCATCCAAACCGGAAGCAGGGGAGGACTTATACATCTACTTGGCAGTCTCTGAAGTAGTAGTAAGCTCTGCCCTCATATAAGAAGAGTTGGGGGCCCAACTACTAGTATTCTACATTTCTAAAGCTCTTCTAAGTAAGGAAACTAGATATCCAAAGATCGAGAAATTAATTTTGGCACTAGTTGTTGCGCTCAGAAACTAAGACCATATTTTCAAGTGCACACAATCATCGTCATGATTCAGTATCCTTTATGATCAATCCTATACAGTCCAGATGCTTTTCAACGAGTACTGAAGTGGGCATTGGAACTTAGCCAATACAGTTTAGTTTTTCGACCTTGCACGGCGATAAAGGTCTAAGCCTTGGCGAACTTCATAGCGGATTTCATGCCTAGCCTAAGCGACGCAACAAAGAAGCCTAATGATGCCTCGGAGGCAACCAAGCATACCCTAGCCGTGCCTGCTCCACCCAATGGCGACTTCTGGCACTTATATGTTGACGACGCATCCAATTGCAAAGGCTCGGGATCAGGCGATCACTCTAGGCTTTAAAGCATCCAACAACGAAGCAGAGTACGAGGCTTACTAGCAGGCCTCTGAATGGCAAAAGACTTGGCGATGAAAAAGCTTGTAATTCATTCCGATTCATAGCTAATCACTGACTAGACTACTGGGGAGTACACGGAAAAGCATCCAAAGATGGCGCAGTACCTAGATAATGTATGAAAGCAGCTTGAGGCGTTTTAGACTTACACCATCACTCAAGTTATGCCCATGTGGACACACTAGCCGGCATAAGCTCCGCCTTCAACCATCAACGCAAACGCTCTATTCCAGTGAGTATCTAAACAAGCCAAGCATAGAGGCGGAACTGGCAGTCGAAGTGTCACAGGTTAGTACAACTCTAAATCGGCAAGATTCCATTATAAACTACCTGGTCAATGGCACACTCCCCATGGAAAGATTGGAGTCTAGAAAACTCCAAACAAAGATAACACACTACTACATGTGGAACGGTATTCTTGTCCAAAAATCCTACATTGGACCACATCTCCGCTGCCTAGCGCCTCCCGACGACCTAAAGGTTCTAAGTTCAATCCATGAAGGTGTTTGTGGAAATCACTCTGAAGGCCAATCTTTAGCATAAAAGGCTCTTAACGCAAACTACTACTGGCTTACTATACATCAAGATGCTAAGGAGTTAGTACAAAAGTGTGACCACTGCCAACGCTATAAGTCGGTACCAGCACTATCTGCCAGTGAGCTACACCCACAAACGAGTCCTTGGCCATTCATGGAGTGGGCGACCGACTTGGTAGGGCCTATGCTGCCCTCTACTGGGGGGCAGAGGCATGATCGTGGCAATTGATTACTTCACCATGTGGGTAAAAGCCGAGCCCATGACAACCACGACTCATACAGACATAGAGTGCTTCATATGAAGGAACATCATTTGCCGATTTAGCATCCCTCAATCCATTGTCACAAACAACGGACCACAATTCGTAGGCAAAGATTTGGTAAAGTTCTTCAAAAAATATGGCATCAAGCATCACATGTCCACGCCGAAGTATCCCTAAGGCAATGGGCAGGCCGATGCATCCAAGAAGAAGATTCTCGCCTGACTCAAGAAATCCCTCTCCAACAAGAAGGGAAAATGGCCAGACGAACTCCCCGGATGTCTATGGGCATATTGCACCACCAAACGACGAGTAACTGGTGGGACTCCTTTCTCTTTGGCATTTGGTTCATAAGCAATCGTTCCTCCCAATGTCATTATGCCAAGTATTAGCACTCTATTGCCAAGCATTGAGCAGAATGAAAAGGAGATGACCACAAACTTAGATCTGGCAGAAGAGAAACGTGAGAATATCATCACCCACATCGCAGCCTAACAGCAGCAGCTCCTCTCCAGTTACAACAAAAAGGCCAAGATCCGGCAGTTCTAACCTTGAGATCTAGTCCTAAGAAAAGCCTTCATCACTGCTGACATAAAAGGCTCCAAAAAGATGGATCTCATCTGGAAAGGTTAGTACAAGATAAGCAAAGTAGGTTGCAAGGGTAGTTACACCCTTACCACCATGAACGACAAAAAGATCAAAAAATAATGGAACGCCTACAATCTAAAGAAGTACTTTGTGTGACCTCCCGCTACATCAAAGCCCGAAGATTTGAGCAGCTCGACGAGCACCACCTCGCAAATTGAGAACTATCCAGTTATTATGCAGTTCCTTACAGCTAAGTTTTCATTCGTTTCACTCATTTTTCAATGAGGAATTCAGAAGTAATTTACAATTTGGCTCGGCTGCATGCTTATAACAACTGATCACTTATGTACTTCAAAAGAAGATCGCGCCCTTCTTAGAGACTCATCGTAAAAATTGAACCCCCTTAGGGACCAACCACGCTCTCCAGTTCCCCGACCACATAGGTTTGGTCTCCAATACGGAAGGATAAACTTTACACTCCGAATATCCAAACGTGGATAAGTCGGGCTGTCCTGGTGTAACTAGGTACACAATGGCTTACGCCGGGATTCCTAAAAGTGGCCACAATGGTCTTTTTCAAGGCTTAGCTAACTGAAGGATTTAGGGTCTCTTGGCCTAATTCGTTTGGAACCGGGCTTTAGAAACGGAGAAAGCACATTAAGCAATACGCCTATGGACGGCTGCCCTGGAATCCTAAAGCTATTATCGAGTACACTAAGGTAGCCTACAGTTTCCAGAAGATTGCCTACGGCTTGCCTTTCAAGCAATAAAGTTACTCTAGGCTTATACAACCATACATTTTTATGAAAGGTTAAACAAGCTAGCGTGCATATATAAGCTTTATCCACTGCCAGCAAGCTAGGTAGTCGATAAAATTCACCTCTGCCAAGTGCAGAATGATCATTTAGATCTACACTAATTCCTACAGTGTTGTGATACTTGCTACACAACCCATGAAATTGGTTACATAAAGAGCAAGAAGTTTTCTTGAACCTTTGCTTACGAAATTCCATACAACCACGTACTTTTGATATGAAAGGTTAGCGAATTTCATGACCCAAAGATCTTTAGTATGTTATGATGTAGGCTACACAACTCAAAGGATTGAAGAAAACCAAGGTTAAATAGCACAGTGGTCAAGCAAACTCATTTGCTTCAGTAAGTATGACGTCTGGTTGCAAACCTTATAGTAAACAACCTTGTAAAAAGTTCTACACGAACACCTATGACTACATAGGCTATGCAAGCCTGTCCACTTATAGAAAAGTAACACGTTTGCTGCTGGTCTAAAAGTCAAAGATGAGGTAAGAACAAAAGAAACGAAGATGAAGAAAAGTGAAGGAAGTAAGTTTATTAAATTTTCCAACAAAATTGATAAACAAATAGCAAAGGCCGAATGAGTTTAAGTAAAGCAAAAAGCAACAAGGAAAACAAAGAAAATCCTAAAGGCTACCTAAAAGACTACCCTTCAGCAGCTTGGACATCCCACGACTACTCGGCCGCCACACCTTCAGCAACCGCGATGCTCCCAGCTGCAGCATATTTCAACGCTTCATAACCGGCTACTCAAGCCTGGGCACCAACTTCTTCGACTACTTCACCAATGAAGGCTTCAAAAGTAAAGATAAGTAAGTATTCTAGAGAAATAGAGAATGTCTCGAAATATTTCCCACTAGACTTAAAGTCAGACTGCCTACCAAAGAGATAATCTACATAACACAACTTGTAGAAATCAGCCTGACTTTGCACAAGCAAAGCCTTAAGCCTAGTCTTCTCACATTCAGCTACTCGTTCTCCTCGAGTGGACCAACACGGACGCGCTGCAGTTCATCCACTTCATTTTTCAGACTCTCGTTGATCTCCAGTGCACCTTCGGGTTCCAACACTTAGGGCTTAAGCTTATCAACAACCTTCTTGAAGTGGATCACTTGGTTATAAGTAACGATCAACTCTTCATCCTTTGTGTAAGCAGCATAATGAAGCTCAGAAATGGCATACTCAAGATCTTGAATTTGAGGTATGTAACATCTGATCTTTTTCTCTTCACCTTCATACTTAACTTGAATCGTGTCAAGCTTAGTCTTCAAGTCAATAATCTATTGGCGAGCGGTCTCAAGCTGTAAAGAAGTGGGGGTAGAGGCATTAGACTCATTCAAAGTGACGAGCTCAGACTCCAACCTCTTAAACTTCTTTACAGAGGAATAAGCTTCAACTGCCATAGCCTTTGCGACCTCCTTGGTAGCCTTGGTATCCTCTTGGTCAAGGAGCGTAGACTCGGTTGCCAAAATAACCGTCTTCTACATCATAGCAAGTAGAGTAATCCTCATGTACTCGGGCGTATGTTTCACAAAGGAACTTGGGCAAACAACCCTTCTAATGCCATCAACAAACTTGGCCCAAACATCCATGTCTTCAATCAGATCTGGTTTCAAAAGCACGCAGATCTCAGCAGCCTCCCCAAACGCAGACTTAGTGGATTTCTCATAACTGCCCACATGAGCAGCTTCTCCTTCCTAACAAGCGAATCAGTCTCAACAGTAGAGGGAGTAGGCTTTGCAGCCACCTTAGTATTAGAGTCTACCTTATCGCTCTTCATAGTAGCAAGCCTCTCCAAAGGTGAACCAGACTTAGCTCTCGGATGACGCCGTGGCATTGGTTTCGACACTGGGGCATGACGGAACTTCTACGTTGAGCAATCATATCAGCAATTAAACTAGCCATCTTTAGCATGGCAGACTTCCCCGGCTCAGATTAAGTAGCCCTATCTTTTTCCCCCTTGGAAGAAGTCAAGTCAATCACAAGTCTGGGAGCAGCCGGCGGACCCTCGCATGCAATGGAACAAGTCTTTGATTTTTTTCTCAGCAAACGTCTCTTAGGCAGGAGGGGAATATCTCTTTTTTCCACCTTCATTTACAGCGGGCTCCATAATGGTGATCAGACTAGCTAATGTCTCCACCTTGATCCGTTTTATCTCCTCTCTTGGGGGCAGCCCACCTTTTTCCTGGCAAAGATGGTACTCAGCAGGGATACCTAAAATGACATGCACTTTCTTAATGTTCAAAGAAATATTAGGAGTTGAGCCGAATTCTGAATCTACATAAGTATAGGAGGACAATCAACAAATTAGAGAGCAACTTAGCAAAAGCACAAAGTGGCCGAGGGACTAAGTAGTCTACTTACCGGTAATAAAAGTTGTCAAAACATATAGCTCAGGGGAAGAATCAGACTCCCACTCACCACTTATCTCTAAAGTCTGCTTAGCCCAGTCATGATCTTATTTGCTCGAATGATCAAAGAGCCTATGGCGGGGTCGCAGCTGCCTAACTTCCTCGATGTGGCCTATGTCAAAAAAGTACCAAAATTCATTGACAGTTAGATCCAAGTCAAAGAATTGGCTTAGATTGAGGAATCTCACCATCACGTAACCGCATTCGGAGAACATTGAGCGGAGGCATACTTCATGGAGCAAAGCACTTCTTGGAAGAAACGCAGCATAAGAAAAGTAAATCCCAACACAAAGTAGTAGGGGTGAAACTTGATGGCTCTTCGAGCCCCACTGCATGGCTCATAGCTACTACCATCCTTGACACACTTCACACGCACCCCCAAAGGAATGACGTGTCTATATGCCTCAAGAAAGTTTCTAAACAAGTCATCAGAGCTAATCTTGAAGTGAGCAGCCTTAAAGTAGCTTACCTTGCTCAAAGATCCGCCTTGACAATACAATGGTGGCACACCATCATCACTTTTATGGCTTGAGGAAGACATGCTTGAAGAAATTCTACAAAGACGCAAGGAAAATTCGTTAGATGGCTGCACACACAAAAAAAAAAAAAAAAAAAAACCAAAAAAAAAAAAGTTAAAAACAGCAACTAAAGCCCCAAGCCCCCTGGCCTAAAGTCACAGCCCAAACCATAGGACCCAGCAGCAGCGCTAGGCCGTACAACCTAGATAGCACCATTCTAGCCCAATAAGACCCTCGACCCGAAATAGTTCAAGCGGGCCAAGCCCAGTGCCTCGCAGCCTTCTCTCTTTCTCATTTCATGCACAGGGCCCGATAGTTGCAAAAAAAAAAAAAAAAAAAAAAAAAAGGAAGAGAAAATGAGGCCCGAGCCTCCTCGGCCCAAACCATCGTGCCAAAACCAATGGCGACTAGCCACCCACAGCAGCCCTATCGTGGTCTTTTCTAGCCCATGTTCACATGCCCTCGACCCCCGTTGAGCCAAATTCAAGCCCCGAGGCTCCCAAAAATCAAGAAGACAAAGGAAATTAATTTTTTCTTACCTTGGTGCAAAGTGAAGACAAAGAAAGCAACGAAAGACGATCCTTTGCACGGGCAAGTGTAGAAGATTGCTAAGGGAGGGGGAACAAATATCCTCTAGGTTTCTCTCTCTTATAGGGTAGAATAAATTGCTTTCTAAAGTTGATTTAATAATCTACTCAAGGTAAACTTAAATAGACTTTAGAAGTAATTTATTTCCCTTTCCTAGAATGATCTAATTTATTTCCCTTTCCAAAATAGGAAACAATACGAAGTTTTCTAAAGTATGGGAAAATCTTTACACTTGCTACCTTTTCCTGCGAGCAGCCCAACATGTGTAGGGGCATTTATGGAGCCAAAAATAATCAAGAAAATTATGGAGGCAACACGTGGACTTTTGGATGAAAAAAGACAAAATTACTCTCGAGGCACACGGGGATTCCCATGTGCATGCAACAGATAATAACAGCTCAATCAAGGTTAAAGGTGATCGAAAAGGGTTTTTTTTTTTTTTTTTTCAAAATCCTCTCATCAAATCCTCCCCACACGGTAACTCCCAATTATTCTTTTCAAATTGGGATTAATTGGCAAATTAATTGATTAATTACCAAATTAATTGATTGATTAGCCAAATTGATTGCAATTACACTCAAATCACCACCATAAGTGGCCGGTCCCTATTTCTCCAAATAAGGCCATCCACACCCCTATTATATAGCCCTTCATTTCTCTAAAAACCTAAGTCCAATTCTCTTCTAAAATTTTCTAAATTTCTCTAAACATTTTCCCCTCAAAATTCTAACTTTGACATTGGAGATTCTTCTGGCAAAGCATCCCCCCCCCCCCATATTCATCGTGGGTGCATGAGGCTCTTGGCCTTGATCATAGATGTTAATTGTTTTGCAGGTTCATTTTCATCCAAAAAAAAAAAAAGGCAGAAATTTGCATCCACAAGGACATTCACATGCATCATGATTGTGAGCCTTAATTGGCTGACAGCGGATTACTACTGATCGGCACTATATTATTGTTAATCATTTGTATTGTCCCAATTCAAACATTTTATCATATAAAAGGAAGAACATGAACCCTCAGGTGGAGGGTGAAGGATCCCACCCACTTAGGTCACCTTTAATTGAAAGAGCTAAACATAGCTCCATCCAAAATTATAGCCCTAACAAAAAAAATTATTTTTAGATGAACAGTGTCGAAGCTATATTCATATACCATCTCCAACCGAAGAGGCTAAACATAGCCCCGCTCAATAATTTATTAGTTTAATTTAATATTTTAAATTTATTGGTTAATTTAATTAAACTACAATTTGATGCTTTCAAATTTAGCCGTTAAGTTTGAATCAATTATTGCAACTAAGGAGTTAGGTCCCAGAAAATGGGCTAAAAGGAGGGCTACATTTTGCTAGTCTGATATTCCTTTGGTCAAATAATAGTCTGGTAGGCTTCATAGAATTACAAACTAGTCATCGGTTGTAGATGAGTTTTTTGACAAATCGAGTTAATTTTTTATCTTTTGAATCTTTAACCCTCTTCATTGGAGATGGCCTTAAGATACAAGCATTTTGCGTTCATCATACATTACATGAGATAAATTTATTTAAGACACAAAGTGTGAATAAATCTCTCACTTACGAAATATTGCTTCTGTGACTGCTAGTGTACATTTTTTTATTTAATAAAAAGGTCCCTAGATACATGATTCATGTGGATGCATGATGAATATTAAACAATATGAACTGGTTTAGACTAATTTCTAAAGATATTACTGATGCTGCTATACTCTTTGGGAAAAAAGGATGATACTGAGTACTTCGCACTTCACGTGCAAGAAAATATCGACCGATACAACTGTGAACTGTCAACCCACAATGTCAGAATATGGATTGACAATAATTTCTTTTAGTTTGATATATTTGGAACTTAGCGCGGGTATCATATTTAAGAAAGTAATGCTAGAGAAATTAAATTTGTAGATAAATTTTTGTAAATTAAATGACATAGAAGTTGATGTTTGAAATTATTACTTAAAAGGTAATGATAGGGAGATTAAATTTGGAGACAAAGTTTTGAAAACTAAGAGACATGGAAATCAATGATGATTGGTATAATACTTAAAGGTTGATAAACGTGTTGATTCCTATTGGTGACACGTCATTTATTTTGCAAATTTAGTCTTCTTAACATTACACTTACTTTAATGTTGATAAACATGCTCAATTTATGTTGGTGATACACATCTAGCTTATAAATTTAGTCTCATAGTATTACTCAAAGGAAAGACACGAAACCCATTTCAAATTTTCCTAAAGTTTTCTTGTTAAAATGCATCCTCATCAGTTCCATAATTAATGCATGTTGCAAGTTTCTCAAAACTTTTTTTTGGAAAACCCTTTTTTTTTTTTTTTTTATTTTTTTTATTTTCTATGATGCTGTGAGCGCTTTAGGGCACCCACAATATATGTTTCCAGATACTACTTATGTTGATGCACACAACCTCTAGTATCCATTGTTTACGGCTAGGACAATTGGACCTCTTCTCTTAATTATGTCTAGTGATACATGGAAATACTATACATAACTATAAAACCAAATGATAGATGATGACCAAGAAACTAAGCGTCTGTATGTAAAAAACACTGATAAAGAAAAGTGAACCAAACTTACGACGAAAACTGAAAAATTCCCAAGGATCTAAACTAGAGATAACTAACTGAAGGTGAAACTAAAAAAACAGAAGAACAAATGATCAACAAGCTAGTAACAACCAAGAGCGAATTGAATTCAGAGTGATTGGATCCGTTTTGATACCATGTTGCCAAAACAAACCAAAGAACGAAAATAAGAAATTTTAATTGCAAAACTCTGAATTGTAATACATAGCCACAAAAGTAAGCACACTACAAAATTACCTAGCATAATACACTACGAAAAATTACATCTAGCTAGGACCTAATTCCTACGGGGTTAAGGTGTATTTGTAAAGATTTTATTTTGAAACAAACATGAAAGCAATCTTAACCCTAACAGGAAAGTAATCACAACCCTTTACTTACTAGAAAACCCTAATACATAAAATACCAAACATCCTAACATAATATTATACTATATTGCTAAATTGCTAACTTTTTTAACACGGATTAGAACCTCTGATTTTTTTAAACTTAAATGCGAAGGTAAATGCTCGCTACTGTTGAACCTACAAGTCTTACGCAACAAATAGCAAATTTTAGAGAGATGCATGCATGGCCGTTGTTCTTCTGAAAAAGGTTATGCCTCAAACTAGTATTGTAATCATGACCTAGAAAGAAAGAAAAAAAAAAAAAAGTACTATTGTTATCGATCCCAATTAACTCAGTTGTTTATTTATCTCTGAGGAACTTAGAAACAAGAACAAGTAAGGTCGCAGCTTCGGTAAAGGTTTAAGAGTAATGTTAAAGAAACTAAATTTATAGATTAAATTTTGTAAACTAAATGATGTGAAAGTTAATGGTTGAATTATTACTTAAACATGTTCTTTTTCTATTGGTGACACATTATTTAGTTTGCAAATTTAATCTCTCTAACATTACTCATAGTATAAAGAAACAAATAATATACATTTTAATTAGTTCCATAAATGGTCTAAATATATTAACAGATCGAAAATCTGAAAATGCAGCTTCCCTTCCCTTCTCCCTGCATGAATCAGATTATGAGGTCTGTATGCGTGTTGCAACCACGGGTTGCACCATTTAAGCTGACATTTTCTTTTGTACTCGAGTAGTTCTAATTACAAAGTCTTCAGAAATTATTTTAAAATACACACACACACACACACACTCACAAAACATATACATATACACATTTAAAAATAAAAAATTGAAAAATGGTGGCATTGGGTTTTGGTTACAGAAGAAACATAAACAGTCTGCGAAATTAAAACATCACAGTCCGAGTAATTAATACACGGACAATGCCATATATCAGAGTCAGGGAAAAAGAGGAATCCATGGCGTAACTGCTGATGTTGACTCCACTTTGTAATTATGGTAAAATGATTCAGACTTCTGAAAAGGTCAGAGAAGCCATTAAAGGCATTTAGTGTTGCATATGCAACCAGCTTCAGAAATTGGAGACAGAAAATATATTGCATGAGTGAGAGAGACAGAGACAGAGGCATACAAATGAACTACACGCCAGACCATCAGGGCTGGTCCTCATATCTTTGGTGACGATTAAGTTAGGGTATGTTATGTTTCAGAATTTTTGGCCCTTAATTCTTGTTCATTATATCTTTAATCAATTACTCAACAGCCAAACTCCCTGAGTATAAACCGGGGAGCATAATAGAAAGGGGTGTGATATCCACACACCCCATTTTACTTCTCACACACCTTTTTAATTTTCGGTCATCGGATTGGATGAATGGAAGAAGATCAACAAACATAAATTATCAAAGAGTGTGTAAAAAGTAAAATAGGGTGTGTGGATAGCACATCCTAGGAATCCCCCAACATTGATTCAAATTTAACTTGTTGCCCTTCCCTTTCCAAATTTCCAATCACCTGGGTTCATTTCATCATCCTCTGTTCCTTTTTCTTAACAGTTTTCTGTACCCTGATATGAGTCCTCTATGTAACAGCAAACTAGAGGAAATCATACACGAAATCATCACAACCCTACAGAGGCCCCCCACCATACCAGTCCCTTTCACACTGCCACACATTTTGAGAGAAATAAGTTACAATGTGCCATGAAATCTTAAGCAAATTAAGAAGAAGATGAAGATTAAGAACATATTATATATTATGCAAACACTTGTTAATTTAGTGCCGGTACTATTCTAAACAGTTGTTACGTTGTCGATATGTGGTCAATATTAAGTCAACTTTATGCTGGATATTTACATGGCTTAAGAAAATGACAATTGAGCACATTATAGGACACAAGTCAAAACCTTGTTAATTTGGTGTCAATACCATTCTACGCAAGTTGTTATACTGTTAAAATTTGGTCAATATTAAGTTAATATTTGGGTAAATTACATTTGCACCCTCAGGTTTGTGGTCATTTGCAACCTCATACAACATCTTTAAAACATTTCAATCAAATACATTTAGTTATTTGGCCTAATCGGATAAATGGTCCCCGCGGTCATAAGGTATTCGGAAGATAGCCCCTGTGGTCTAAGTCTATTAGGATTTATGCCCGAAATTAGAATTTTTGTCATTCCTCTGTTAGTAGCTTGCAGGTGGGTTTCAAGGGTAAGGCTAAGATGGTCATTTCATCATTTCCATTTCATCCATTCCATTGATCTCCTTTCAGAATGATGATGATGGCCACAACTGCATCGCCAAACTTGTTGTCAATGTCTCCTCTTCCTCGCCATGAAAACAAATCAAAATCTTTCAGACCCTCAAATGGTTACATTTTCCTCAAACCCTCTTAAAAAACCCCTATATTATCTCCAAATTCGGGCCCTTCTCGTGCCCGATTTCGCGTCTCCGACTCTCTCGCCGCACCCGCCATCACCAAAGTTACAGACAAGAACGCCAAGATTAACAAGTACTGCGAAATGGGTAATCTGAAATCCGCCATGGAAATGGTGTCGGGGGCTCAAAAGTCCAATCTTAACTTGGAGGCATACTGCTCCGTTGTGGAGCTATGTGCTGGATTGATGTTGGTGCAAGACAGAAAAAGGGTTCACTCAATTATCTATGACAATGGTGTGGATGCTGATGGGCAACTGGGTGCAAAACTTGTGTTTATGTATGTAAGGGATGAAATGGAAATGGTGAAATGACCATCTTCGTCGTACTCGTGAGACCCACCTACAAGCTACTAATGGAGAAATGACAGAAGTTCTAATTTCTGGCATAAATCCTAACAGACTTAGACCACAGGGGTTTAAATCTGAATTTTTTTTACCACATGGGCTATCTTTCAAATACCTTATGACCACGGAGACCATTTATCTGATTAAGCCTAGTTATTTTTATTTCACGTTCATATAATTGCCAAAAAAATCTATTAAGTAGTTAAGCCCACCCATACAACCGCCAAAGTTAATGAACACCTTAACTTCATATAAACTGTTAATTATGAAATTTTAACAAATTTCACACCATAATTTCCAAAACTAATGTTGCTAAATTAAAGTTGCCTAATCTACATATATTCCAATGACACACAAACTCAAAATTTCTTATAATACACAATTTAAATATCACAATCAAATAAATTCAAACTTACTATTTATAATTAAGAGACAAATACATAGATTTCCTTTAATTGACTTCCAATCCAATCACAAACCTACATAAATCAAAATTAATTAATCATACATTTAAATAAAAAATTATTCCACAGATAAAAACAAACAAACCTTCAATTAATGGAGAGACGAAGAGATAAAGGAGAGGGTGTGGGTGTGTGTGTGAGAAAGAGAGGGAGGGAGGATTACAGAAGCAACGCGGGGGAGGGGAAGAAGAGAAATGAGTAAATGAGAGAGAAAGAGGAAGGCATGAACCTAATTCATGAATTAGTGTTTGCCTTATGGAATGGTTCGCAGGGCAACCACTAAGATGCGATCGAGTAAAGGCTTTACCACTAAATTTTTAACACGTCATCGTCTTCCATGCTCAACGAACCAGAATTGTAAGCCTACGAACCTTTATTAGAAAACCTTTGCGCGCCATTTTTTTACCCTTAGTGCCAAAATCTTGCTCGACGGATAAGTTTTTGTTGCATGATATTGTCCTTCTCGTAAAGGTTTTCAGTAACCCGAATTGTTGACCAGATTTGCTTTATGAACTGGAGATTTCGTCAAGTAAAGGTTGTTTAACCGATGAAATCCTGTTCATTGTAAAAGTTTTCGTAGGGCAAGCCCTATTTTCTGGTAGTGATTAATTGTTGAAATCTTTATTTATACTAAGTTCATATTTTGCTGGAAATTTTCATTTTCTTTAGATGACGGAGATTAAAAACATATTATCGATACTTTGTAGTTGATAATAAAAATTGTGAGAACATGATTTTCTAGGACAAAGACACATGACACATGACACCTAGGGTGGCAAGAAGGACATAAATATTCATAGTACTTGACAATCATGTGAACAAATATCTGGCAATTGGTAACCACCACCAAGCTTTGTGACTCATGTGCAAAATTTCTTTTAATAGACTTGTTACTGCTATTGTTCATGATCAAGGATTGAGTTTTCCTTGCAAGCACAAAAAGAGAGGGTTTCTAATACCTTTGTTTATTTTCTTCCAATATCTTAATTGCTTTGAAAAGTTTAAATCATGTTAGCATGAAAAAAATTTAGAATACAATCAGACTATTTGTAATCATTTTGCAAAAAAGATAAGTAACTGCTACAATGACACAACTGCTTCGACCAGCATAGCAGAGTTCCATAAGAAATCTCTGGGGGCAAGTCAGCCCTAGAAAAGGCATAAAGTTCAACTCCAGAATTCTGTCTCGAGTTCCATCAGAGCTTCAAACTAAACAATGAACCATGACATTCTTGCAACGCAGCTCAACAACTCTGCCTATAACTCAAAACACAATGAAATAGGGCATCACATTCGAAACATATGACATCTCCTCCTAGTAGAGGATCAGGGATCGTCCTTACAAAGGCAAAGGAAGTTTTGGCTCCGCGCTGACCAACATTGCATCATGGGTTCGACTTATAGACTTCTTGTCTGAACTCTACATGCAAATCAATTTGAGTTCATCAACATTAGACTGGGGCAATGTAAACGGAAGATTGACTTCCTGGATAAATTTTGACACAATGCCAGTTGGAGACAAAATTTAAGATGCTCAAGATCGCTGTCTCAAAGTTTAAGAATTTTTTGCAAAACTAATGCTTCCATTTTTTGGAACAAAGACAGTCGAAGCTACATTCCCGTTAGGGCTGCACAACTGTAAGAAAACGAAGATTCAAAGTTTTTTCAATTGTGCCATGTGACATGCCATATATGCCTGGAAAGCCAAAAAAGTAGAGCTACAATTAGGGGTGGGCAAATAGGTTTAAGATCCGTGGGGTGGGATGATTCTAGCCGATTCGGGGCGGGTATAGATTTTGAAAATTCAAAATGGGGTGGGGTGAGCTGGGTCCATTTAATCAGCGAGGCGAGCCAAGTCCAAACCTCTGAAAAAACGGGTACATGACTCGAACTGCTTCCACCGCCTATTACATGGAGACTAAATCTCCACCACTCATTTCAATCACTTATGTTATCTCCGTCTCTCCGCTCTCGAATCCAAGGTCTAATTCACTCAACTCTCTCCTCTAGAAATTTGAGCCTCGACCTCTAGGTCTCTATCCCTACTCCGACATCACCATCTGCTCTCCTCAAACCCAACCACCATCATCTGTTTTCCTCAATGTAACTATCACCATCTGCTCTCCTTAAAGCCGAGAGACTTTTTCTCATTCAAATTCCAAAACTGGAGCACTCGCGGCAAGCGGAAACTCTCTCCTCCCATGATCTCAAAGTGTGTTGCTGCTGACCACCCAATCTAGTCCAATTCAGTCGATTCTATGGCATTTCTTGACTCGATTGACGACTTTATTGCCATCATTAGGGAATGGAATGAGCTTGTTTTCACGCTTTAGGTGGCATATAGGCTGAGATTTGATCTGGATTTTTAAATTTCAAGCTTTTGCCTTCTATCGATCCCTTGAATCTTCAATCTGTAAGTCAATTTCCATAACCCAACATTTCATTTTGAAGTATTCAAGAACCAAACTTGAATTGCAGCCAATAAACTTGAACAATTTTGTGAGTAACCCAGATCTAGAATTTGCTTGGATTCTATTTGTGTTCACCAATTGATTTGCAATATCTTTATTAATCTTAATATGTGTTTTAGGGCATTTTAGAAAGTATAATACGGGGATAGTTTTGATTGTGGTTCTTAAATTTAGGATTTTTTTTTTTTGTTATGTTCTAACAAAGTTAAACAAAAAAAAAAAAAAAAAAAAAAAAACAGGACCCGTGGCTCGTAGGAACCAGCCCATTTAAAATGGGCCAAGGTTAGGTCCGGTTCCATTTCTACAAAAGTCCAAATCCGCCCCGCCCCAATAACTTTATAAACCGGTCTAGTCCGATCCCTCCAATTTTGTGCCCAGCTCGGCCCGTGGCCACCTCTAGCTATAATGTTCTTATTTTTCTCAAAATTTTCCAGAAGGCATAATCGTCTCAAATCTGACACGCAAAATAGATAAACAACAAGCCAGCCCAACCAGTTACAGTAGCACTACCAAATTGACAAGCTAAATTGTGCCTCCTCCAAGTGAGTTAATTTTTTTTCCATTCACTATCGCAAAGATACGGATGTCAGACTTTTGTAGAGTTTTAGAGAACTTAATTCCGAGCCACGTGGAAGACGTTATCATCGTTTTACTACTCTTCACATGTGCTAGATTTCTCTACGGTATTCCTCAAGTTTTCCTCCAACCCATATCAAACACGTACAACACACCGCCACAACCTATGAGTTTAGGATACACACAATAACAATCAAGCCAACGGTTTACCTAAGGGCTCCAACCAATTCAAGTTTGCCTTGATGAGCTAAAAACAAAAGTCATCTGCAAACCACTACGCGACAACTCCACACTTGTCCTCCTCAATTGCTAGCTTGCAATGGACAAACACAAGGGGCATACCAAATGGAGAAAGAAGAAGATTTTCATGAATCCAAATGACACCTATCCTACATGGCCGTTATGAACCAGATTCCCACACATGAAGAAGTCCGAACGGAAAATTACTCTGGCTTACTAAAAAACTATTCAGAGCAAGGTGGCAATCAATGTACCTTGGTAGTTCGATCATGGATTAAAAAAATTTATCCTCAAAGTTGGACAAATAAAGTAGTGATTCCACCATCATCCTGTTTCGGAGCCTCACTAAGATTGACCGTGCTTGTTCCCAAAAGATACGGAAACCTACTCTAGCAAATAATCATAGAGTTTTGTATAATCTTATAGTCCTTACTATCTAAGGATTGGAGTTCGTCGTAAGTAGTCACACTCCTAAGAGGATGCAATATCTCTATTCCTAGATATCTTCTAGGATTCTCGAAGGCATCATCAAAGATAAGTGAGGAAAACAACTCGAAGGCCCATTCGACAAGTGAACAACCTTGGTCCAAACCAGGGTAACGCTCCAAGAGATAAGTACTTTTATTTATTTGATTATATACATGATTAAATGCATATCCAGGATAGATGAACCAAAGCTAGAAATGATCTTTTCAGATCCTCGCCATTGTTTGTTTTTTCTTACACTATTCATTACGGTACATGAAATAACCTAAATTCCAGAATAACACATAGCTTTCAAACTTCGCGTAATTACAAATCTAAATATTCAAAGTTATAATGTCAGAGGAGTCTCCTTTAGCCCACTCCGTTGAATTTGGTTAGCAGCTTGGAAGGCCTGAAACGTATGAAGCGTGGTAACAATGGGCAGGTTATGAGCAAGAGGACATGGCCTTTGACCCGGAAACCCAATGCACCATCCGGCCTCTGGACAGTTTATATAACCTAAGGATTGTAGGTTATAACATTCTAACATGGGCCCAACATCATTCTCAAAAATGATTGAAAGGGCAATTCAGAAATCATCTAAGAGGTAAATATGAGATTTCAACCTTGAGTACAATTACTTCTACCTCATACCAGCGTACTAGGTCAAGTACATTCTATATCACATATGTTTAAGAAGTCCGAATGAGGCATCAAGACTAGAGCTACCTTAGTCGGATCAGACTACCTTTATCAGAACAGATAATTCAGACAAAGTCAGAATACAGCGAAGAAAGGCAGCCATGGTCAGAAAGAAGCCTATTAAAAATAATACATGTCTCCCAAGTAAAGAAACCCTAATTCAAGTCAAATTAGGATATCTTGGGGATTAGGTAACGTAATCATGATCCTAGGAGGATTAGGTATCTTATCCTAGATTCCCTCGTAGACAGTCTCTCGATTTAATTGGGATCCCTTTTCCTACAAGGACTCTCAAGATCTGTATAAATACCCTAGCTTGGGCATTTATCTCACTAAGTCTTTTATGATCCAAAACCCTCATGATTTTTCATCTTCTACAATATACACATATCCTCTCTATGTTTAATAGAGGCTTATCTTACATATACGATGTCGTCTATTTAACATCCCTCCTTAGGCTATGTTAAGGATGGTTCATGATGTAATACTCATCACACCATTCTTTCATAGAACTACTCTTGGGGTTGGATTCTCCTTCCCGAAGATATGTATGCAGTTCAATTGTGATTCAACCACACCCCCAATTAACCCCATTCTCACATTGTCGGAGATCATGGACAATTCTGATTGGATTTTGCATCCATTCGTAGATGTGCGTAAATTTGGTTCCAACAAAAATGTATGAGTCAAATATCCATAATATATAAGATTGTAGATTCATACTCGAGACCAACTAATTCATACGTGTGTGTAATGTTCAACTTCCAAATTTCCCAAAGATATTCATGGTCTAGACTGACAAACAATATTAACTCATATATTAATGTATGAATAATAGAACAATTGAAGTAGGAAACTCAAGCTACTAATTAACAACTTGCTTATCAGTAATTTAAGAATTAATTTAGGGTCGAAATCCACCAGAGTCAGAGAAGTCCAATCTATCACATCTTTTTTCCCTTTTTGCTCTTTTACATGACATTTTCTTCCTTGGAGCACAATCAAAATCACATTATGTTTGGAGAAAACTCAAAGTTTAAAGAGAGTAATTTCAACAGTGTTAGCAACTGGGTTGCTTCTCAGATACAACTTTGTCATACATCTCACTTACATCTGTCACCCTTGATAGATTATTCCTTTCTTTTCAATTTGTGTGATATGATCAGATCTTTCAGAGCTACTGTAAAAACAGCAACGCAAACTGAAGACACATATACAAAGACATAATAACGTAATCAAGAAAGAAAGAAAAAAAAAATCTAATCTTTAAGATCATCCAGATCTGAAGAAATCCAATATAATCTGACAAATAAATGTTTAATTAATGGATGATTAAGATAAAGTACAAACAAGACAAAGCTCCGGAGATTACAACGCTCCAAAGCTGAATTAATCCACCAAACCCATTACCGCTAACAACAAAAGAAACAAATTTAAAAGAAGAACAATGATCAAATGCATGTTTTTTGCAGCATTATGTATTCACGTATAAGAAATATTAATCAGAAGGAAATGAAATAAAAAATGTTTATGGTAACTAAACAAGATTATTTAATAGAGAGACACTAATAGCAGCGTGTAAAGTGGAAACCCTACTGGAGGGCTACGGTGCTATAATGCACAAGTAAAATTAGGATTGCCCAAGGCAAATTTAAACTACCCAATTAACCCCTGTGTTCACCAATAATAAAAAATAGAAAGTTAATGAAAATGGTTTAAAAACTTTGAATTTTAACGATAAAGACAATATAAAAGATAAAGTGAATAATATTATAATTAACTTTTAGTATAAAAATGTAACCTGCATTAAAATAAACAATACCAAAAATTATTCATTAAAGTTTTCTAAAAAAAATTCAATTAAAAGTCGCTGTGGTGGGATTAGAGAGAGAGAAAGCAGAAGTGGACAGAGAAGATTCTTGAAGCCATCATGAGAAAAACTAGTCCAATGATATGAAAACCTGTTGAAAGAGTTAGAGACTGACAAAGAAAACGCAACCCTGCATATGTGCTGCCCAATTTCACGAAATTTAGAGATAAAAATAAACGAGTAATCATGATCTTTCCCCACTTTCGTCAGAGTTAAAAGGCCCAAAAAAAAAACAAAAAAGCAAAAAATAGCAGTCAAAACCTTTCATCATTACACCAATCTGCTTCTGCCTGGTCAACAACCCATGTACAATTTCTTCAACGAAAAATAAAAAGCCGTCAGAAAAAGTTAAAAAGAAAATAATGTTCGTAAAAATATACAAATATGAAGGCTGGGAAAAATCAACAGAAATCTGGAAAGATGTTATCTTTGGATGCTCGGGGTAAATATATGGGATGGGTAGTGAAGATCTGTGTGCTTGGAAGCAGTAATTGGGGGGAATGAAGCCTGGTCCGAGGTCGCTAAACATAGAATCAATGATCTTTCTCAACTGGTACTGTAAAACTTTTAAGATTGGTGGTTAAAATTGTCACCAATTGAGATGGAGATCATAGATCTAGCTAGAGGCCTCGAGCCAGACAACATTCCCCTCAAAAAAACAAATTTGCTTCCTCTTCTTTGATCTTTCTGCCTCCATTTCACAAAAGCAGCTTTACCCTAACCATGAACGACAGAGACAGAGACAGAGACAGAGAGGAGGGGGTAGGAGAAAGAGGGGGAGGGAGAAGTGGTGTGTGATCGTGGTGAGTGAGAGAAATGAAATGGGTGGTACGAGATATGCGAAGGAAGGATAGAGATAAAAAGGCTGAGTCTAGAGAGAGAGAGAGAGACGGGGAAGGGTAAAAAGGACAAAGTAAATTAAAGTCAGCAGAGACCCTACCAACTGGGTCTTGACCACGACATTTCGCTCTTTCTCTTCTCGCTCACACGCTCACACACACACACACACTCTCTCTCTCTCTCTCTGTCTCTTTCTCTCTCACTTGTCCCATCGTCTATACCATGCAATCTATATATACACACACCCTCTCTCATAAAAACAAACACTTTACACGTTAATATCCAATCAACCCCCCGGGGCCTTTCTCTGATTACTGCTAAATCATCATGACCTAATCATATCATCACTTAAAAACCTAATTCCATCAATCTGTACGCAAAGATTTCGACTTTAACGGAAACCCATTTCAGCCATGCTTAAACTAAGCACAATTAGCTTTTCTCTACATATTATATATGTATATGTGTGTGTGCGTGTTATATTAACGTGGATGAATAGTAGTTATCAAAACCCTAAAAATGAAGTTATTCTGTACTACGGTTTAGTGGTACTTCTTCACTTGTAAATGAGAGATCTTAGGACATTATTGCTAGCCATTGTGAGACTAAACCCACGCCCTTTCTCTTAGTGTAAATAATATCATTTTTTCAAAAAAAAAAAAAAACCCTAAAAATGAAGACCAATTGTGAGCCGTATGACGGTGACGAACAGGACAAGATGAGGCACAAAAACGAGTAACCAAAAGGATGAGGCAGTGGTTTAGTTTAGCTAATTCAGCGACCCTTACATAGGAAAATTTGGGATTTGGGGCTTTCCACTTTTCCTTTGCTTGCATACATCGTTGTTATTTTTTAATTAATTTGATTATTGCATAATTTGGTAAAACATTTGATAATGAGATAATTTGAGTCAACCACTCAAATTTTACATTTTATTTATTTATTTATTTTAATTTAATTTTTTTTAATGAAACGATAGCGTTAGTAAGTTAAATGTTAGATTAGCCACCAAAGAGGTTTGAATTCACACCGCCATGCAAGGACACAACACATTTCCACCGCTATGGTAAAAGGCTACTTGCTACATTATATTTATTAAGCGTTGGTTGGTTTTTAGTTTTTTCTTGAAGCCTTCTAAATTATAATTGAAATGCTTTATCTTTATCCATGTTCTTTTCTTAAATTTCAACTAGCATTTGCCTACACACTTTGTGTGTATGAACACATTTTTTTAGAAAATGTGAAGGAGAGAGAGAGAGAGAGAGAGAGAGAGAGTGGGAGGTTTTTGTTTTTGGTTTTCTTTTTAAATTTTAAATATTAGAAATATTTTAACATCACCTGTAGGTGTGAGGCTTCAATAAAAAAAGTAAAATTTAGACCTATGAAATTACATTATTGCCCATCCTTTTTTTATGTGTCATAGAAGATTAAGTTGTCTTTTCATCCTTTTTTGGTTGACAAAGAGAGTTTCATTAATTAATAGAGATAATATTTAATTTAAACTTTAAAGAAAAAGAAATTGTTTTCTATAACTTCAATTTTTTATGTCTAGTCCTTCTCCTTTTTTTCTCTTCTGAAAATAAATGTCATTATTTTAATAATTAATTTATTATAATTTAATATTATATATTTTTTGTATAAAGTTTTAATTTATATGCATTTCTTTTGGGTTACCATTAGTTTTTTACACACCAAAATTATGATAATACAACATATTGATAACTTGGTACGTATTTAACCAAATTTGGATTATATAACGGTACATTACATTTAATATAATATATATATATGTGTGTGTGTGTGTGTGTGTGTGTAGGCATATAAGTGATGTATGTAATATCATTTATAATTTTGGAGAAGATTGGTACGTTCAAAACAGCACTGTTTGGTTTTTAGCACCGATAATTTAACCTTTTTCTTTTTTTTTAAATAAAAAATTTATTGGTTTTTTTTTATTTTGAAATATATTGAATTAATAAGACATAAATTAACAAGATTTTCTTTTGCAGGCTGTTAAGTCTTTATCTTTTGGATTTAATTAGTAAATTAATTAACATTTTATAAAGCAGTTTGATCATTTCTATATTGAAAATGACCAAAACGCTTTTGAAAAAATATATATATATTTTTGAGCTCCAAAAGCATTTAAAGTGTTTAATACAAGAAGTACTAGTTATGTGCTCTTTATAGGAAGCATTTCAATTTTAAGTGTTTTTTTTTTTCCCTCCAGAATTCACTTGCATTTTTATTAAGCATTAGTTCAAAAAAAATGTTTTTTTTTTATCAAAAGCGCTTTGAACAATTTTAAATCTACTTCTAAATAAGCCGTTGAAGTCACTCAGTACTACGGTCTGATGATATTCTTCTTCCCTTAGAAGTGGAGGTCTTAGGTTCAAATCTCCTAGATGGCGAATTCGATACCAAATTGGGCTGCCCATTATGTGGTTTAGCCGAACTTCTTATTTCCTTAATGAAAAATATCGATGTACTAAAAAAAAAAACCGTTGAATATTTAACCTAAAAAATTCAAAAATAAAATATTTGGATCAAAATGTACCTTTAATAATATTCAGGAAAAGGGAATCCCTCGTTCAGTGGGGTTTCACCTCTTTTTACTACGGTAGCGGGGGATTCAAGATGACGACAGAGAGTAACTGACAAATAAAAAGGAGAGAGAGAGAGAGAGAGAGAGAGAGAGAGAGAGAGAGAGAGAGAGGAGCCAGCATTCCGGATACATTGGCTACATCTCATTATTTTTCAGGTGCTTGCTGGTCTACTTTTCATAGTATGGTCCTCCCATCCCCCTCCAACATCACCTATTTCATGTTTTGTACCTAGCTTAATTGATTGCATTCTGTTACTAATTATAAGGATCTTCTTTTAACTTACCGTCATTATTTGGTTATATGTTTTCGTTTGGTCAACTGAATTTAGTTGATGAAGTTTTAGCTTACCTTGATCATGCATGAATCGTCGTCTCTCAACCATTGATTGTTGTAGAGTTAATTATCATTAATAATTGTAAACACTCGAACTAGTAATGTTAGTATTTCCTTCAGTAATATTTAAACATGATTTCTCGTTTCTACAATTATACTTACTAAAGAAAGACAATTACTAATTAAAAACATTGATCTAACCCAATTTTATTGATAACGTAACTCGTTACACTTTTCTTTTGTTAAAGTAAATTTAAAATGAGTGTAGAGATTGTAGAATCAAATTCTTATGTAAATTAGGGAAAACTATAGTGGTTGGAGAGAAAAACAGAAAATATATCTGCTACAGATCCTTTCCTTTGGCATTGGGGTCGGCTTAATCATTCTTGGCTCTTCCCTATCTTCCCTCCATATTTTTCTATGTCGTAATTGTCTTTAGCTCGTAGTTATAGTTGCTCTTTCACTCAGGCGAGAAGAGTCTTTGTGATTGTCGATGATATCTCACAATGTTGAGTAGAGCCCTTGTCGTGCCTATATGACTCAAACCCAAATTATTGAGTGGCAATTGCAATTAGAGATGAGGATGGTTTTTGTATTTCTTATGATTTTTGGGCATGGCAAAGGACTATGACAAGGAAGCTTGACGTTTGTTGGAGGTGAATCAGAGTAGTGCTTCTTTGTCGACGATTACAAGATCATCAAATGATAGTGCAATATTTTTTCGTGAAGCCTTTATGTAAGGTAGTTCAACAACTTGCATCTTTAGTTTTTGTGAGTGTTATCTTTCATATTGGTTGGATGTAGCTAATCAATTGTATTAAGACGTAATGAGAAAAAAACAGTGAAGTTGTAGTGTTTCTTTTACATGCGTGTAGCCTCTTGGTTTCATTTTGTATGTATGCTCTATACACGTTTATTGTTCTTAATAAAGTTTCATTTTATCTAAACAACAACTTTATGTATTTTGTTTTTTAACTCATTGCGTTTTGGGTTCAAACCGTCCGTCTTCTTCCCCTTGAGTGTAGATTAATATTGCTTGCAATAAAAAAAATAACATTTATGTAGAAAACGATTTTTGTTTTCCTCTTACCATAATGTCAATATACCATTTATGATATTTCTTTCCTTATGAATTTAAAATACATGAGTTGTCAAATCCATGCCAACTACAAATTGATGTTTATTTGTCATGTAGCATATTTGACAAAATATAAGGCCATAGCCTTTTCAAGATCCAATTCAAGCTTTGTCAAAGAATCCACAGCAATCACAGAAATATTATTTTGAATTTGCAGGATTGAAATCTATGTGCGAATTAGGTGCTTGGTGACCAAGTTGATCGAATAAGATAAACAAGTTTGAGCAAAATCAAAAACCAAGTTTACACATCTTTACTAGTTTATAGTTCAATTGTTTAAAAACATTATCGTGCACTATAATTTTGAATTTAAATTTAAACTTTTCTCTAAATTCCCTTGTAATAAAATAATTGGACAATACTCACCATCAAAATATTTTTTTAGTGCTTTTCTCACCCTCCTAAAGTGAGGATGATGCTCACCCTCATTAATTATCGTTAAATTAGTTCGGTTTAATTGATTTAAGATACGAATCTTAATCTATCGACATTTAGCTGAGCATTATCCTCATTTTAAGGTTAAAAGAATGCAAATATTAGGCAATCCAAAAGAATAAAAGTTAAGAAACACACAAGTAATAGGAGGCATGCCAACATTTTGGTTGGATTCAGGACCACATAAATAAAGTGTCCATTGACCTGAAGTCACCTCTTTGACCATAATCCCATGAGATTTACATCTCTCTTTTCCCGAGCTCCCTAATTTCATGGTGATTGACCTTAAAAGCATCTTTAGACGGACACCAAACTTCACCTAGATTTTTGTTCTTTCCCAATTCCCACCATACATATTAACGGCATCGTCTCCTCTCTCTCCATTTCCTCTTCAAACATCCATCTCCACAGCTCAGTACCTGCTGTGCCCAATTTGCAGAGAAAAATAATAGAACTCAGCCTATATCTTTTCTATCATTCATATATACAATTTTGAGATGAAAAACTGAAGATTTAATATATAATTTCTCTCCAAATTCACGATACTCTCAAGACGTCTCTTCACTTTATTCATAATGTTGGTTGTTATTCGAGCTAGGTTTATTTCTTCATTTTTTTTTTTTCTAATTGTAACTGAAATTTTGTTGCTTGATATATTACATCAGACATAAATACAAATACATGAAGTCAATAACACAAAAGCAAACCTCGCATAACGCTTCGTTAGTGGCCGACGCATTTTTCGAGCTACCCCAATCATAAATAGGAAAACTAATAAAAAAAGTTTTGAAAACTTTGAGTTCTAATGATAAAGATAAAATAAAGGGCAAAGTGAATAGTATCAGGATTGACTTTTTAGTGTAAAAATGTGGATTTTCGTTAAAATGAACAGTACCGTGAGTCTTTTGTTAAAACTCTCATCATAAATAGGGATCTCAATTATCATCAACTCCATATAAACATTTACAATTTTTTTTTTCTTTCAAATCAATTACTTAATAAGCTGATTTTGAAAGCACTTTGTAGTAAGCAGCCACTAATCGTTATGAAAAGCTTAAAGTACCTCCCCTTGATTAATATAATCTCGTTTGTTAACAAAAAAATTGAAGCAATTGGCCTCGTTCTCATACAAAATAAACATAAAGAAAATGAATGTGCAAGAGTAGTTAAAAAGTGAAAAAGGTGACCGCCCTTTTTGCTCTGGCTTATTTTCTCCCACCCCAAACCAAGGAGCCGGCCTTGATTGAGCGGACAAGATTCTTTACAAACTACACAACGTAGAAAATAAAGCCAAAAGATTTGGTGGGGCTCTCTCCCTCTTCTATTTTTAATGGTTTAGAATTAGGGACACATGCTTTTGACATACATTTTAACAAATATTTTTTGAAGCCTACTCCATAATGTCTTTTAACAATTTAAACCGTCTATCTTTTATGTCTTACCTCAAAAATCATGTCTAGTAAAAATCAATCTAATCCGAAACTAGTTGACTGTTGGATTAAATGAATGTCTTAATTATTTTGAATTTGTCTAATTTTTTATTTAGATGATTTATGAATTATGTACTTAATATTAAAAAAAAACAAACGGTACGGATCGTTGAAATACATTATAAAATGACCCTTACAAACAAATCTTAAAATGTGTGTCAAAGCATCTAGAATCTAAACCTTTAATATTATATATGTATATATATATATATATATATATGTATGTATGTATGTATTATCAAACTTTGCAAACTTCAAACTCAGACATACAATATCACGACGGATTCAGCTTCGAGTTTGGTTTTTATATAAAAATGGTCCAATGAAACAACCGAGAGACAGGGTGCAGGTGCAGGTGCTGCTGCTGGGAGACAGATTTCTGGCAAAACATTTGGCAATATTTTTGTTTAAAAAAGCTACCAGTACCAATATGCATGTCAGTTTTGGATTTTTTATTTTAGTTTTCAATTTTGTTTGGTTGTTGGAATGTTTTCGCTATCAGATTATTTTGTTGGGTCTTTTTGGTTTCGAAAATTGAGGAGTGCAGTGTGGCTGATTAATTTGATGGCCCAAATCACAAAAACCCTTCCCAATTTGGGCTAAATGTATATTTGACAGTATAAATGTTAAGCAAGTCCAATTTGTTTCTTATACAAGCGGTGTTAGAGAAGTGAGAGGATTCAAACCCGAAAACTCGGATGCAAAGATGAATGCTGTTAACGAATTGAGCAACGAACTTCTTGCTATATTACAAAGTAAATTGACAAAGTCTCTAGGCATATAGGTGTAAAGGTGAACAAAGTCATTAAGCTCCCACATGTTCAAGGAATTACACATGTAATATAGAATCACTCATCATTTTGAATTCACTACCTGGTAGATTACAAGCACGGCAAGATGTGGGCGGTAACAACATGATACATAAACGAATCATACACTTAAAGCTCTGGCTTGACCTTCACATCTCCATTTGGTAGTGTGCTCTGTGCTTGTGCAAGCCGTTTTGTTTCCTGTATCATACAAAACGAGTTTAAACCATATGAGAATGGTAATTAAACATACCTAAATAGACAAAAAAACACAAGGAGACGGTAACATGAGTGCTTCCAAAGAAGGCTCCGCTTTTCTCTAAGAATGAGAATGAAATATCGACAATAAACACAAACAAGCTGGCTTCTGCTGAGTGCATAGTCAACACATCTGTAGCAGATTTTATCGAAAATAAGTAAACCATTGGAGAAAGGTTGTTTGATCTGGATAAATGACCACAGGGAAGAAAGGCCGAAAGGGTCCGTGGAAGACTTTCTTCACTTAATTTTGACAAAAAAACATGCTTAAAAATTTACGAAGGAGGCCAATAAGCTCAATAAACTCATTGTTCAAGATATTGGTGGGGGAATTCAAGGTATCTTACAGCAGCAGATGAAGCACGTATGTCTCTGTAAGATTCAACTTCATCCGGAAAAGCCTGTTCAAGTTCCTCCAGGAGATGTTTGCGTAAACTCTGAAAAAATGCGCACAGAAGGTTCATCATGACAAACTTCAAACATCAAAACGAAAATAAGTAATTATTTTCACACGGGAAAAGCTACCTTGAAGGTATCAGTTTTTCCTTTCGTGATCTGATTCTTGGCAATACAGCCGTTAATGACATCCCTTGTGAATTCATCGGGATTCTTCCCATCATCGATCAAACTAGGCAAAATTGATAAGTCAAACGTCAGAACTCTCCACAGAAGAGGAATTGTCAGTTGCTAAAAGCAAATTACAGGAGAATCCTCACTTAAAAACTTCCATAGGAACCTGGATATTGCATTTTTCTGATAGCTTAGCCATGTTGTCAAGCTCCATAACAAGAGCATTTCTGATAGGTCAAACCCAATGTGAGAAAGTCTCCAAGCAGCAATAAAATATATTGAGAATGTAAGGTTTGAATAAACATTGAATAGGCTCAGACAGAGAAAATTACAGGCGTTGGAGGATGGGGAGCTGAGACGCGGCATTGAATGAAGACACGGTGAGGTAGAGCTGGTGAATGAGGCCTAAGGTTTTCTGAATAGAGTTAATGACCTGATTCAAGTTTTGCTTTGGATCATCAACCACTGCCGGTCCAGCTGTATCATTGGTTTGAGGGACCAACGTTCCGTTTCCACCACTCCCACCAATTCCAGCTGTTACATTCTGTGATGTATCCATCTCAGACCAACTCTAAAGCTCTTCAAAGGCGCACCTGGTATACAGAAATAAAACGAATTAATAATTTCTTTTTCTTCGTGAAATTGATCTTTAGAAATTCCCACAAGATAAACAGGATAATATAAGTATTATCGACCATTCTTTCTTTTTCAGGATTACAAAGTTAAGAACAACAGAATGCAGGACATGAGAGACTCGAGATTTATCTATATCGAAACTGAAAAGGTATTCTTACTTTCGTAACAAGAAACAGAACATACACCTTTCAGTTCATCTACAAGTGCAATTTCAACCTGTCTACTTAAACCCCATATGTTCCCCATATGTTTCCTAATCCAATCTCCAATCCACTGATAAAAATTTCAGTTCCAATGGGTAAAATTTCAGTTTCTTTGATCACAATTTAGAGTCAAATTTCAGTTTCAGTTAACAAAGCAATCAAATTTCCGAAATATGGATTGAAACCTTCAATTTCCAATTCCAAAGGCTCCAACTTTCCAAATAAATAGATGATTTCCGTTTCCGAAATTCATCCAAACCTAGGATAATAATTCCACAAAGTACAATATTCCCATTTTCCCGGTACCCCGACACATCTGTCGAACCCTAATTGAAATTCGTGCCCTAATTAGCCGAACAAAGGACCTCCCCAATTTTATTTTATTTTCCAATTTAAAGATCGTAACTTTGAATAAATCAAGAGTTTACCTTGGTGTGAATTGCTCGTTGAGGTCGAGGCGGTGAAGCTGCCCAGCTACAAACGGAAAGACGAGGTTTCTGGCTCTCTGAAGCGACGTCGCTTTTCAGATGTTCGTTTCGGTTGAGTCAACTGTCATGTAGTTCGGCATCTGGATTAGATTGGACTTTTGAGTTTCTAGACCAGGCCCATTTTCACATTGCATTGTTGGTGAGGGCTGACCTCAATCAAGCCCAATGAAAAGCACAAGAGCACACTTCCCTTCTTACAAGGCAAGCTTTGTTTAAAGTTTCAAAGTCATGTTCAATTTCTCCATTCTATTATACAAAATAATAGTGCTACAGCCTCGTTGTCCATCTACTACCTCCAAGTTGGTCACCAAGTTTTCATTGCTTCTTTCAACATAACTTGGAAATAGTTGCTTATCCATTCTAATCCAATCTTTGAAGCTAAACGATGACACATAAGACTAATGACCTCCCTAGTAACTCACACGTCACAACATTGCATGTAGGACTCATTTAAATTAAAGAGGTTGACAATAATATGATCAGTTTTGTGTCTATGTAATAATACTCTCAAATAAATTGGAAATTTTGTAAAAATGTCATTTTTCAAAGGTCATTCTTTATCAAAATTCTTAAAATTCTGTAATTTTTTACTTGTGAAAACTGATTTATAGTTTTAACTGGACCAAAAACATTTTTGACAAGAAGCGATAAAGTAGTTTCCATTGAACATCACAAACAATTACGAATGTTGCCAACCAGGTACACAACTACACTGACCAAGTAATTTATCTGATGTGAATTTGCATAAAATACAAAATGCCACTAATAAAATGTCACAAAATGATAGAAGCAACAAACTTGTACCGTTACACCAGTAATCGCAGATGAACAAGACCACATAAATCCGTAGCGGTGGAGTGAGACCACATAAAGTCACCATTGAAAGCCGGGAACACATAACTGGTTGCTCGAAGACCACATACAACATATGCGCGACCACAACAACAAAATACACACTACTCTGAGAATGGAACCTCTGGTCAGCTCATCAGAGAACAAAGACACTTTATCCAAGACTATATGCACCATCTCCACACAAGTGAGCTATGTCGTGTTCATGAATCGAGACAGCGCCAAATCCGGTCACATAAGGCAGCAGAGTCACCTAATTGGATCAAAAACCTTTCTTTGCCTAATTCTCATTGTTCGAGACCCCTTCGAGAAAAATGAAAACTCTTCTGCACCCTCTCGAGTAATATGGCAACTAACAAATATATCACTCGAGATAAAAGAAGTTACTCAAGAACTCGAGATTGGCTCGACCTATGGGAAGGGCAAGGGCCTGAATGCAATCAAAACTAAGCGGTTAGTTAAGTCCATTAACAAGTAAAAAGAAAAGAAAAGTTCTAAGTATTTTTGATAAAAAAAGAAAAAAAGAAAAAAGAAAGGGACTAAGGGGGCATCTTTCGATCACGTGTTTTGCGATGTACTTGGGAAGGTTAACTCTATAGAACACTTTTACCCTAATGTTCTCGTGATGCCCTTTTATTCGGAGTTAGATTCTCTTCAGATCCCTTCACTAGGGATCCCGGGAATCAATGCATGGTAACTCTTCATCAAAGATCGTGCGGACACAATTGAATGTTTTTTATATTTTTAAAAATAAAGCAACCTCGTTTTACGTGAAAAATATTAAAAAAAATTTTTAAATTGTGACCGCACGATCTTTGATGAACTGTTACTATGCACTGATCCCCAGTGAGGGGATCCTGAGAGGATCTAAATCCCTTTTATTCTATGTTTAGATGAGCGACTTTCTATTGGAGATTTATCAACAATCAATGATAAATTTATACATATAGAAAAATTTGAATATACTAATAAACAAATAAATAGCAACATTGCATATTGAATAAAATTAAACAAATGAAATGAAGATCGAGGCTTGCATGCGGCAATGTCCTTAAAACATAATTTTGTCCCTACTTTGTGCTTGTAGTTCAATGGGCGTCTACTTTATCAAGATTCAACGATCTACGTCGAGAATCCAACACCGAAAAACTGGACATCTGACGAATATCATTGTGGTTCTCTCAGTATGCTTTGTATTGAAAGATAGATGATTTTTGGTGGTTTGAATGATATACAAATGCATGTATTTATAGTAAATTAGTAAGCATATGCTTGTTTGCAATATGCATGTTTTTGGGAGGCAACTGTTCAACATAAAGGGTTGTGGCTTCATCTTTTCCTCAAACTTTTTCATACATTCTCAAACGCTCTCAAACTTCATTCAAAAGGATGAGTTTGTTGAAAAATAAAAAAATTTAATTAAATCCAAAATTAATTTAATAAATAAAAAATTAATTATTTAATTTAATTATTAGATGTGAGCATCATGGCCCATCTTTCAATAATTAAATATTTATTAACTATGCATTGATTATAATTTAATTATCACACCCAAAAACCAAACTCCCATCTTTTGATAATTAAATACATACTAATTATGCATTAATTATATATTAATTATCACACCCAAAGCCCAAACCCCTTTTTTATTTATAATTAAATACATATTAATTATGCATTAATTATATGTTAACTATCACACCCCAAAGCTCAAACCCAAGGTTTAAGTTCAATTTTGCTTCCAATAGTTCTTCTTCCCAATCATTTTGTATGATGGACTTGATGTTATAAGGTGTGAAACTTCTCAACTTGACGTGGAACAAATGAGATGCAAGGAAATTTCCACTCTAAAACTCTAACAACACCCCACATTTGAGTTGAAATTTCATTCTAACACTTGTAAAGATAAAGAGCTATCAGATCGTGACAAGTGTCAAAAGATGAAGGAATAAGGTGGTTGTGATAGTTAAAACAGTTAGTATAGAATACTTAGTGTGTAAGGAAAGTCACATATATATATATATAATTGTATTATGTACTGTAAGCATTATTCATTGAATACAAAAAGGATAATTCAGCTGCAACTCTCTCTCTAAACTCTTCTCTTTCTCTCTCTAGATTACATAGAAAACTCCATTGATGTTCTTCACATGATGAAGATTAACATGGTATCTTGAAAGCAACTCTCTCTCTAAACTCTTCCAATCACGAATCTGATTACAAATGTGTCTACTTCCGTCACTGTTAAACTTGATGATACAAATTACCTTGTTTGGCAATATCAACTTTGATTGCTTCTTGAAAGCCATGGCATTTTAGGCTTTGTGGATGGTACTAGGCAATGTCCTAAGCGATTTATTGAAGATGCTGGAATTGAAGGTGTTGAAACTAATGAATTTTAGATTTGGAAAATTCATGACCGTGCATTAATGCAACTTATCATTGCCACATTGTCTCCTACTGCTATGTCTTGTGTTATTGGTTGCTTGAGCTCTAATGACAAGTGGATTAGCCTGAAAGATAGGTTATCTATTGTGACCAAAACCAGTATCTTTCAGTTAAAAACAAAGCTGCAAAACATTAAGAAAGGCAATGATTCAGTTTCTACATATTTGCAACGTATTAAAGATGTGAGGGATCATCTTTCTGCAGCTGGTGTCACCTTTGAGGATGATGATATTGTGATATTGGCACTGAAATGTTTGCCTTTTGAGTATAATACCTTCAGGACAGTTATAAAGGCCAGGGATAATGTCATCACTTTTAAGGAATTTCGGTCTTAGTTATTGGCTGAGGAAGCAACTGTAAAAAATAACTAGATCTCAGAGTCGTTTATTACTGCAATGGTTGCACAAGATACATCTGGTAAAGGCAAAGCTCTTATGCTCAGAGAAGGCTCTTCCAGTGGTTCATCTCAGTCATAAGTTTAGAATGGTGGTTCAACAAATATTGGCTATAATGGTCACTCATCTAACTACAATGGTGGTTATAGTTCGAATGGCTTTCAAGGGCGAGGTGAGGGCAGGAACAACTTTTATTCTAATCCAAGGTATAACACAGGCCTTTCTAATTCGAGTGCTGGAATCCTTGGCCCTGCCAAACCTCATATCTCCATTTGTCCTGAGCATGGTTATGAAGTACCTACATGTCAAATATGCAACAAAAGAGGTCACATTGCTGCAAATTGCTTTCAGAGACACTATTCTTCATTTGCACCATCCTCTAAAGTGCAATGCCAAATCTGTTGGAAATATGGACACACTGCAGTTTAGTACTATCATCGAGGAAACTTCACTTATCAAGGAAGATCACAACCCTCCAATCTTTCTGCAATGCACACTACCCTTTCTCCTTTTGCACCACAAGTGCAATTCTAGGTTGCTGATACTGGGGCTACTTCTCATATGACCTCGGATCTCTCCAATCTCAATCTGGCAGCACCTTTTTCTGGCAATGATACAATAACAACAGCAAGTGGCTCATGTTTGCCAATCTCTAATATAGGTTCTACTATTCTTCATACACCTAAGTATGCTTTTGAGTTAAAGAACATATTACATGTGCCTCAGTTATCCCAACATTTACTATCCATAAATTAGCTGTGTAAAGATAACAAATGTAGATTCATTTGTGATGAATTTTGTTTTTAGATCCAAGACAAGATCACAGGGAGAATCATTCTTCAGGGGCTGTGTAGAGAATGCCTCTATCCAATACCCTTTCACATTTCATAGCATTTCATCATTCAAGCACAAAAACACAATGCATCCTTTCAGCAACAAACTTGCTATCTTGGCAGTCAAGTCAAAATAAATTTGTGGCACCAAAGATTAAGACATCCTTCCGACATTGTCATTTCTGCAATGTTAAAATAATCACATATTCCTATATCTTTAGATTGTGTGTCTTCTGTTTGTAAATCTTGTTTGGAAGGCAAATTTGCCAAGCTTCCATTTCAGTTTCCTGCAAATAAAACTGTCTAACCTCTAGAGGTCATCTGTAGTGATGTTTGGGGTCCTTCATCCACTGTTTCCATTGAGGGTTACAAATTTTATGTAAGCTTTGTGGATGAATATACTAGGTTTACCTGGATTTTCCCATTAATGAATAAAAGTTAAGTTTTTGGTGTTTTTGTTAATTTTCACACTTTTCTGATCACTCAATTCTCTGCCATTGTGAAAGTGTTTCAAAGTGATGGTGGGGGTGAATACTCTAGTCACAAATTCAAACAATACTTACTCCAAAAGGGTAATTCATCAAAAGTCATGTCCCTATACTCCTCAACAGAATGGTCTTGCTTAAAGGAAGCACAGACACATACTTGAAATAGCCATCACTCTACTTCAAAAAGCATCCTTACCACATAAATTTTGGTTTTATGCTTGCGCAATTTCTGTTTATCTTATAAATAGAACGGCATGTCCAACACTCCAAATGTCATCACCATTTCAATGCTTGTTTGGAACCTCACCATCCATATCTCATCTTAAATTCTTTGGATGTGCTTGTTATCCACTTTTAAAACAGTTGAATTCTAGTAAGCTATAACCTAAAACTTCCCAATGCATATTCATAGGCTATGCAAGTCAGTATAAAGGCTACCTTTGTCTTACTCCTCTTAATAACAAAGTCTATGTGTCTAGACATGTTTTATTTTATGAAACTAGCTTTCCTTATTCATCCATCATTACATCCAACAATGCATCACCACACACTACATCCACATCACTACAAGTACAACCACCAGTTCATCATTCATTAGTCAATTCTCATAATACTATAATTTCACCAATTCCACTTCAAGCTCCAGAGTATTCAACTTTTACCCCTACTAATGCCTCAAAGTTTTCAACCTTCAATCCCACTAATGCCTCAGAATGTTCCATGTCCACACGACTTACTACTTTGGGATCTGTGGAATATCCTACATCTCATACATCACCCAATTCATCACTTGTAGAAACTACACAGTCCTTGATCCCTGTTGATCCAGATTTTCAAATTGAAAATCTGCCAGTTGTCTTTCCAATACTCTCAGTGAGCTTGCACCCTATGCACACTCAATCTAAAAGTGGCATATCTAAGAAGAAGGTGTTTTCAGCAACAGTTCAGTCTTCTGTCCAAGTTTCAAAACCTGCTACTTTCAAGTCTACTAGTAAAATTCCAGAATGGGTTACTGCTATGGAAGATGAGATCACTGCCTTAAAATCTCAAAATACTTGGTGTATAGTTCCATTGCCATCTACCAAAAGCCTTGTAGGTTGTAAGTGGGTCTATCAAATCAAAACCAATCTTGATGGATCAGTGGCAAGATATAAGCCACAGTTAGTTGCAAAAGGTTATAGCCAAGAAGAGGGTGTGGATTACAGTGAGACTTTCAGTCCTGTAGTGAAACCTACCATTGTTAGGTTAATTTTGGCATTAGCAGCTCAGTTTAAATGGTCTTTGAGGCAAAAAGATGTGAAGAATGCATTTCTTCATGGTGATCTACATGAAGAAGTGTACATGTCTCAACCACAAGGCTTTGAAAGTTCAACTCATCCCTCTAATTATGTTTGCAAAGTCACTCTATGGATTAAAACAAGCTCCTTGAGCTTGGAATGAAAAGTTTACAAGCTTCTTACCAGGATTAGGATTTAAAGCTTTTCTGGCAGATCCATCATTGTTTATGCAACACACTCATCTTGGTATTGTGGTTCTTCTTTTGTATGTGGATGATATCATTCTAATTGAAAGGTCCACTCCATTGATTGATGAAGTTATAAAAGCTTTAGCCAAGGAGTTTGACATGAAAGATTTAGGACAACTCTATTATTTCTTGGGGTTACAGATTACATATCAACCCCATGGTCTCTTTGTTTCACAAACTAAGTACATCAAGGATCTGCTAGCAAAGGTTGACTTGCAAGATTCTAAACCTTCTGCCACACCATGTTTACCCTACCAGAGGTTCTCTAAAATGGAAAGGACTCCTTATCACAGTCCACAACAATATCGAAGTATTGTAGGAGCCTTGCAATACTTGACATTTACAAGGCCTGATATTGCCTTCTCTGTCAATCAATGTTGCCAGTTTATGCATAATCCTATGGACTTCCATGTTGTAGTTGTCAAGTGCATCTTAAGATATCTCAGTGATACTTTGCATTATGGTCTTCAATTTCAAATAGGCAACCTCCAATTATAGGCTTATAATGATGCAGACTGGGCAGACGACCCAAATGATAAACGATTGACTTCTGGTCATATTGTATATCTTGGTTCGAGTCCTATATCTTGGGCATCGAAGAAGCAACACACGATTTCCAGATCATCAACAGAGGTAGAATATAGAGCATTAGCAATAGCAGCTGCTGAGTTAGCATGGATAAGGCATTTATTATGTGATTTATGTGTTCCAATTTTCACTGCACTGGTTCTTTATTGTGACAACGTCTCTGCCATTGCTTCTAATCCTGTCTTCCATTCACGGGTGAAACATATCGAAATAGATTATCATTTTGTGCAGGAACGTGTTATTCGAGGAGATCTCCATTTGCATCATGTGCCATCAAACGAACAGTTTGCAGATATATTAACAAAGGGACTGTTTGCACCCTTGTTTTAGCATCATTGTTCCAATCTTATGCTTGGTTCCTACAAGCATATGATTGAGGCGCGATGTAAAGATAAAGAACTATCAGATCGTGACAAGTGTCAAAAGATGAAGGAATAAGATGGTTTTGATAGTTAAAACAGTTAGTATAGAATACTTAGTGTGTAAGGAAAGTCACACACACACACACATATATATATATATATTTGTATTATGTACTGTAAGCATTATTCATTGAATACAAAAAGGATAATTCATCTGCAACTCTCTCTCTAAACTCTTCTCTTTCTCTCTCTAGATTACACAGAAAGCTCCATTGATGTTCTTCACAGGATGAAGATTAACAACACTAACACTTTCAAAGTCTCAAGAATGTTGGATTCAATTGTTTAAAATGCATTAAAAGACTAAACAAAACAAATACAAGGAATTGTTCCAGTCACAATAAAAAATTTCTCACCTTGGAGTGTATCGTAAATTTATTATCCTTGAGAAGAAAAAAAACTATGAATTCCACCTTCTTAATTGCAAATAAGAGCTAACTTAGGCTACAATTCCCATGATAAACTTCTAAAGTTGTCCGGTTTTGAAATGGCCAGCTTCTGCCTGTGCCAGTTTGGATTTAAGGATATGGGGACCAAGTCCAAGTACCAAAGTCTATCACTTAAATAGACAGAGAAAGAGCACGTAAAGTAAAGCAAATGAAGCATCAACCATCCCAATAGCGTTGCCTTTGCCATGCGACCCATCATAATTGTAGAAGTTTACTAACAATACCACTTTTTCCTTATATTTTATGGCCTTTTTTTTTTGAACTAGAACAGAATAATCACTTCCTTGAACTTATATTTTACAGTATCTAGTTAATGGTTATGGAAATGTTCTGCTGACCAATTTACCTCTTGCAACTGTTGTTTTTCACCAACAAATTGCTCATGAAGAATAAAGAATATGCAGATATGGAAGCTTTACCCCACGTTGGCATCGGCATATAATTTTTGCAAGTGCTTCGTTTCGATGTGAAATTTCAGCATATGCAAAATATCTTATAAAAATAAACTGATAAGGATAAATCCATGATCGATGCTGCTTTAGTCAATGTCATGATTTCCATATGGACGTATTCAAACAAAGATTATATGGTTAATTTTGAGTACAAATTAATGAGCGGATGAGCTTTTATATACAGTGACATCATATCAACTATATAATTATTATTTTTATTTTATTTCAGTCACCATAGGCTCATAGCTATAACTAGAACTTCAAGAGACGGAGATCAGTCGACTATTTACGTTATAAGGCTTGTTAACCAGAGGGAAAGCACACGAAGAAAATGGGGGATTGAAGGGTGGTGCGCATGAAGGGGTAAAAAATATTACCTAAATTAGAGACTGTTTTAGGTTTTTCATTTTGGCTATCATCCATATATGTACATTTCTTCCACATAAGCGGCCCTCAATTTATTTTTTAAGAAAAATATATGTGTGAATCTGTTTCTGTATATGGAATTATTATAAAACGAATGGCAATAATACTCTATATCAGAATGAGAATAAAATGAGTCACTGAACTGAACTCATCATCTTTTTCTTGCTTCAGGTATTCTACCAGGAAAAGGAATAAAGCCTCATTGAATCGAATCTATTATAAATTAATTTACATGATCATATACAAAATTAATCATCTATCAATTCATATCAGACTTGTTTCTTCAAAAAGTTAATTTAATTAGTAATTTTATACGATTATAGTTGTTGATCAAAGTCCTATTTGAGTCAATGAAAAACCTAGCCATACAAAAATCAAAGAAAAAAATCTCTGTCGTCGGCCACTACTTTGGCTTTAGGTTCAGCAGCAGTCTTTTTGAAAATCATCTTTGGTCTCTTCCCTCTTCCTTGTCGTTTATTTTGTATGGTGTATAATTGTCGCCGTGAAATGTTGTAGTCGTTGTCTTTTGGCCTATGCACCCTTGATGCAGGGTTGAAGCTGGAAGCCATGGAAGATGTCGGATTGCGTCGGGATTGGGTTTAAGAAAGACAAAATGGTTAGTCGGTGCAGTGATATTAGTCTCGGATGTCCGGAGGATGTGTACCTGCAACATGATTTTATCCTTTTATTTTGTTTCTGTCTAATATGTCCAGGAATTGTCTTGGAGTTTGGTTTTGACTTCTCTCCTTAAAAGTGTTTGCTAGGTTGATTACTAGAGAGTTGTTTGATTTTAATTTTCATTTTGGTGTGTGCTGCCTCTTTTGGATCCATGTGTAAAGAGTGGAGTTGTTTGATTTGTTGGATCTACTTCACTTGGTGTTTTGGAATCGTGGCGGTGATTAAGTGATGTGGTTGACCCATGAGCATCTTACCCCCTGTCCTAATATATGATTTGAGATTTTATTTTCACATGATCTTCGTGTAACACGATGTTTAATAGTTTTATTAATCTGTTTAATCTTGTGGTTCTCGATGAGGTTGAACGAAAACTCAAAGTCTACTCACTACTTTGCGATTAGTGATGTTTTATTGTAATATTTTTAAATCTAGTTTTCAAGGACTATTTAGAGACGAGTTGTTCATGATATGTATTTATAATGCTATTTTTCATTCAATGAAATACCGTAATTTTCTTATATTAAAAAAAAAAAAAAAATCCTGTTTGAGTCCTATCATACAAGTGGCACGCATCTAATGTCAAGTGCAAAACTTGATCTGCCAAACAGAATGCTTTTCTAAAATTAATATAATATAAGTAGTAGGGCATAAATTTTAGTGGTTGCACCAGAGTTAACTACCTTTTGATTTGTGGTCAAACTATGAGAATCAAAATCAACAATTTGTGGAAATTAATTAATTGGATAGATTTGAAGCTAGCTTCTCGAAGAACACTGAATAGATTTAAGGTTCAGAGCGATTCAAATTGGAATGAGTTGAGTGAATGTGGACCTTCCAATAACCCAGTATATATGAAAAAAAAATTCATGTCCAATGATGTACTTTTGTTTCATCTTACTTTGTTTGAGTGGGAAGACCCATCCACTAATTTTGACTCAACTCGAAACTAGTAAAGTTGAGGCAGCTGAAGGAGTAGATTTGGTCCTATTCACATTATAATGTGATAAAAAGAACTTTATTTACATATACAGATAAAAGTTTTTTTTTATTTTTATTTTTTTCTCAAAAATGTTAAGGAGACTCTGACAAGTGGGATTCTTTATAGACTATCTGTCACTTTATGTGTTTGAGAAAATGTTTTATAATGTTGGCATGAGAATTGACGTTAAATTATGAGTAACAGAGAGTTCTACTTTAAGAGTCCCCTTAGTAATTCTCATTTTCTTAATTATAAATACACTTGTAATATTTTCTTATTAGGTTTATATTAGTTTGTATATATAAAGGCGGCTAACCCCGCGTAACTTTTTCCTTTAATTTATTAAAAAAAAAAAAAAGAAGAATATTCTAGCATTATTATATGTTAAATCTTATTTTATTTGTCAAAGTAGCTTCCACTAAGAAAAATTTCTCACCTCGTCTCGGTTTGCAAATAGCATGAACAATTCGTTATTTAGAAAGTATCTAATGCCAAGGGGTGTTGTTAACTCCAATATAAGCATTGTGCATTAGAAATTTTTTGTAATTAAAAGTAAAAATACATGTATGAAGAGTGTACAATGACTCTTTTAGAGTGCCAATATCATATTCCATGTCAAAACACACTTCTTAACTTACAATGTAGAAACAACCTTCTGTTTATATCAGGGACAAATCCAAAGCAGCTCGGTTGCGCTATACTGCTTCATAGCCCAACCAAGACTTGGGATCTCGTTTTGGTTTGTATACTGCTTTATGACTACTATAACCTCCAAAAATAATATTAGACAAGAAAGCATTAGGAAAAAAAAAATAAGAAAAGACTCCTAAGAAGCAACTCTCTGGATTTTTCAAATTATTTTAATTTCTGTATTTAAGATAAGATTCCTAAATAACAAATCAAGGAGACTATTCGGAAGTTTTAATAGATAAAAAAAATAGCTTAAATGTGTAGCCCACCCTGTTTAATAATCCTGAATCCCTTCCTGTTTGAGATGGCCAAATCATACAAGTTTTTGTAGGTGAAGGTTTTGATGACGAACAAGTACGGAGAAATATATTTGTGATGGACGACGATAACATATTCCCCTTTTCCGTTTTGACTGCTGCGGGTGGAAAATCAAGTATTTCTTAGTGAACATAAGATGCGAGACCCACCATAGACAGAGAGTCCCACATCCAGCAATACACATGATGCAATCGACTATTTTCTTTTGCCTAAACTAAAAATGCCAAACCAATCTAGTGTGAATATTTGGCCTTATATATTAAACAAAATTATGAACGGTTCTAATGCAGACACATGAGATGAGGCCATCAATTACTGATGTCTTCAATCTGTAATCGAACACATGCATCAGAACATCTCTATCGATCGATCGATTGAGCAACAAGGATTCTCGTCGTTGATAACCATTTAAAGCCAAATCTCCTGAACAGTATGGTCAATTTTATGTCTTCTCACTTTTTAACGTGGGTGGTCATTGAGATTTCTTTTGATAAGGTTTGTCGTCCAAGCAAACATGTGGAGTATTACAACCTTGATTGTTGATAAATGATAACCAATTACTAAAATTTGTAGAGTTAATATTAGAACCGTGGATGTGGGCATTGAGATCTCTTTTCATAAGGATTTCTTTTGATAACCTTGTACTTATCATTAAATGCTCACACCATGTAGAATTATTGGATTTGAAGTCTTCAGCTTCCAAGATTAGGATTCTAAAAGTATGAAAATATAATTGACATTGACTTGCAATACATGCAGAACAAAAAAATCCTAAATAGCATTTCATTGTTTCAATTTGATTTAGGTTTAAACCGAAATATTAACTTTAAAGTTTAGTTTGGTTCACTTTAGGCCTTAAAACTATTAGCATTGCCAACAATAAATGCTTGTTCAATAAGGTTTTGCAAAATAGTTTTTCGTTTTCAGATACAAAAAAGGGTAGTGAACAAAGCATTTGATTGACTATTTCGTGAAAATAAACTTAGAAAACAATATTTAGCTTAAGTTCTTCTATAAAACAATTTTCAAAATAATAGGAAATAGAAGATATATTATAAAACAAGTTAGAGTTTTATTTAAAAATAAATTCATGTATGCCACCATTATCGTCACATCACCACCACCAGCACAACATTCTCCACCTTCTCATCATCACCATTACCACCGCCACCATATTTGACACCACCACCTCCCACCACCATAGCTGCCACCACCATATCTTCCACTGCCATCACCCTCGCCACCATGGCCACTACCATTCTCCACTGTCTCACTATCGCCACAACCGACACTACAGCCATTGTCTCACCATGACCACCACAACCACCGCTACCATCACCACCACCATCACATTCTCCACCCCATTACCCTCACCATGGTCACGACCACTGCCAACATCATCCTCTCCACCTTTCAACCACCAATTTGATAGGCATCCCTCACAAACATTGTTAACATAACTTTCATATGTCACTATCACAGTCGACGGCAGCAACCACCATTTCATCCACCATTGCCCCTTACCCCACTATTGCCACCACATATATCCCACAACTACTAATTAAAACCTCTATTGTAACCACTACTACCCCCACTTGAATCACTATTGATCCCAACACACTCTGGTCTCAAGCACCATCTCTACCACCATGGCTACCATTACTACCAAACACGGATATATATATATATATATACACACACACACACTGAAACCCTATATGTCATTTTATTTTACAAAATAGATCGTCGAAAATCATTTTGTAAAACGTTACGGATAGACCCTAAATGATTAACTAGGTTTAGTTATTTCTCGTCATAAATAGTTACACAATTAATTTATATTCTCTTATATATTTCAGAGAGAACTTTAAATTGAACAATTTATGACGGGAAATATAAATTTGAATTATTTAGGGATTTTAGATTTCTTTTGATACGGTTTGTCGTCCAAGAAAACATGTGGAATATTAGAATATCTCCAAAGAAGAAGTCAAATATAATATGTCAAAATTTTATTTAATGATTGATCTGTCAATTGAATACAAATATTAAATCTTCTTCTCTTCCAATGATCCAAGGGTATTTCAGTGGAGGACACATCTTGAATCGGAAAGGCTGGGAGAGGAGACTTCCTTGGACTATCATGCGACCTTTACTCTTGTGCTATGTGTTAGAATTCCCTACCCACCCAGAGTTACCATGAGAGATGCCCATGCTAGGATATTTTTAGAACAAAGAATGCTAGGAAGATCATACTTTTAAAAATTATATTTTATATATCGCGTGGTATTGCGATTGATGATTAAATACAATTTTTTAATGATTTAACTATCAACTGTCATATTATCTAATCCACAAAATATAATTTTAGTAGTTGGTGACATCCCCTTTCAGTGGAGATTGAAGGAGGAGCTTTGGTGCGCGGGAAAATCAGGGTCGTCGATTTTAGGCCACTGCGTGTCACATGCAGTAAGCAAAGCCACCAAAATAATTCACAGGGCCATAGGGTCTCACCACTGCATTATGCATGGCATGGGGACCGGCCTCATGCTGCTGCTGCCACATTGTATAAAGGTCGTGGCAGTCATGGAAGTTATAGGAGTACAACAAAACAGGGAACGATAGGCAAGGTAGCATCAGCATCAAAGTCATGGTCGGACAACGTGTAAGAATCAGGCAGCTATGTCCAATTTTCTAAGATTTTATTGAGATTTTTTTTTTGGGTATTCATTGTTACTGATTGTTCATGGGCAACTGAATATTTAGCTTTTACGTGCAGTTAAATGGTAAACAAAGGTTTATGGTATTGATACTTGTAAATGAAATTCAAGAAGTAGTTTAAGATTATTGTAAGCTTTGGATGTGGCGACGAGACAGTTGTGATTGTGGTGGTGGTGGGATGGTGGGGAGGGAGAGAATATTGATACAAAACTTAAGATTGCCTTCCAAGGAATTTTATTTAAACTATGTATTCAATTAAAATTTAAAAGTCAACATTTTAATTTAATCGAAGTCAACATCTCACTCCAACTAATGACATAGTCTTATTGATTTGACATTTTTTTAACCATCTGTAATATGCATTGATTTGAAAAGAAAAACTCATTCTCGTATGTAAATTGGAAACTTTTTATTAATTTTTTTATTAAAAATAAGAGAAATTAGGCTTTCATTCCTATTTCTTCTATTGCATTGATTAAAACTTTATTTATTTATAATTTTTTTTTTTATCAAGGTCTCTAATGTGGAGCCAAAAATAATCACAAGGTCACATGTGGATTTTTTGGTCAAAAGGACAAAATTAGCCTCGAGTCACACCGGGACTCATACGCGCAAGCAGTGGGCATTCATCCATCAATCAAGTCAAAAGTGCCCAAAATAGGTAGTAATTCAAAACCTATTTCATCAATCCTTATCAAATCCTCTCCACAAGGTAACTCTCAAATCATTCCTCTTTTATTATATTAATTAGCTAATCAATTAAGAAATTATCCTATTAATTAGCTAATTAATTGATTTATTATTCAATTCTTCCTAATTAGCTAAGAATCATGAACCTCACCCAAAATGCCAACCAAGTGGCCAGTCATCCTCCGCTTAAAGGGGCCGGTCACACCCCTATAAATACTACCTCTTTCTCTCCAAACTAAATTCCAATTCTCTTGCTAAATTCTCTAAATTCTTCAAACATTTTTCCCTCCAAATTCTAACTTTGGCATCGAAGGTTCTTCGGCCAAACCCCCCCCCCCCCCCAACAAAAAAAAACATTGTGGGCGTGTGAGACTCTTGGCCTTGACCGAAGGTGTTATTTGTTTTGTAGGTGCAATTTTGTCCAAGAATAAAGAGGAAGAAATTTGCATCCACAAATTGGTGCTTTCATTGAGAGCTGAGTCCTACACTCGTAGAAGACTCTTGCATCCAAAGCTTTCTATTTTCTTGTCCATTTGTAGATTTTTTGTACGTTCTTATTTTTAGAATTTTTTATTTGCAAAAATTCTTTGATAAAACATAAAAGAAAAGTACAATGGCAAGAAATTTCAAAACTTCAACGAATGAAAATTCCAATGTTCAAGAGATGGGACAATGGCAATCCACAAGGCTAAACGTGACAATAAGTGGAGCGGCACCACCACAACAAGGCTCCACCAAGGCAACCACCGCAATGGCCACCACGGTAGCCACCCACAGCGAGGTCTATGACGCTATCACCATGACCCAAGCCGTGTCATCCAAGCTTGCCGTGCCATCCAAAGCTCATAGCACCAAGGCCAAGGCCTAAGCCTAAGGCAAATCGGCTTGTGCCTCCCAAATCCAACGCGAGCTCAATGCGTTGCTGAGCCAAGCCCAAGCCTCGCACCCGCGTGCACCACACTTCGAGCAGCCCGCTCTCGTGGCCCAGCCTACTCTTACAGCCTAGCCTACTTATGTGGTTTCCCAAGCAGCCCAAGTCGGCCCAAGATTCTCTCAACCATCCGAACCTACCATTGAGCTGGGGGCATTTTCACCGCATTTCTCCATGGATTTGACATTTACTAACTTAAATCTCGCGCCTAGAGTCTATCATCCTTCCACTGCTTAAGAACTCACATTCATTTCAAGCTCTTCTAATCCGAATGGCGAACAACACTTGTCTCGACAAGTCATAGAGTTGACAAGTGCCCTTGTACAGCAGACGACCTTGGTAAATCAGCTCTTGCAATGCACCATGATCCAACGTGCCCCAAATGAGGTGTCCCAAAGTAGGACAAGGGCAGACGAGTAACTTCTCTAGCAGTGTCCTAGCAAGCAGCCACTCGACCAACCACAAACCAAGCGTTTGGGCAGCGTACATTCCTGATTGGGCCCTCGAGATAGCGTATACTCTCGTTTAAGTCTGCGGAGGAGCATACATTCTCGACTAGGCCCACGAATGAGCATACATTCACGGTTGGGGTCATACTCCGATAATCAACATGGGCAGCCTTCTAGGATAAGCATTCATTCACGATTATGCCCCCAAGAAGCATCATCCACATCACATCGAAGTAGGCAGCATGATGAATGGAGAAAAACAGTCACTCAATCCAGCTTAAGTTCAACCGGAAGCCTGTGAAGAAATCCCTTACCTGCCAGAAATAGACCACATGCACCGCCGCTAGAGAATAGACGAGCCGAGAACGTAGAAAAACAGCCTAGACCAGCAGGTCAAGACCGGGGGCAGCCGAGAGCTCCGCTACCCCCAACAAAGGCAAAACCATGAAGAGGTAGAAAGACACCTCAATGAACGACTGCATGATTTCCAACGCAACGAAGTAGCCAATGAAACACTACGGCGGGATATGACCAACATGAGCAAGTCACCCTTCACGGACTAGATCGAGCAGGCTGAGCCTCCACGCAAGTTTAGCATGCCACACTTCACATCTTTCAAAGGAGATGGAGATCTGGAGGGGCACTTGAAGCATTACCGAAGCGCAATGGTCCTTTATCAGAATAACGATGCTTTTATGTGCAAAATATTTGCCACCACTTTACAAGACGAGGCGCAAGATTGGTTTTACACCTTGCCACCACGATCCATCTGGAGTTTTGATGATACTTCCTTGGTTTTCACCAAAGAAAACTCATCTTACCGCTCGATCAAGAAAAAATCCAACCACTTGTTTAAAGTGAAGAAAAACCCAAAGTAGTCGCTCTGTGACTACATGAAGAGATTCAAAGCAGAAAAGGCAAAGATCGTTGGATGTGACGACTCGATAACAAGTGCAGCCTTCCAAAAAGGACTACCAGCAAACCACCTACTGTTCGGAGAAATAATCATAAAAGAAGATGTAACTCTAGCAGACTCATTTGCTTTAGCAGAGAAGCATGCATTTTGGGACGAGGCTCGACGAACAGATAAGGCACCCAAGTAGCCTCGAAAAGAGTCGGTAGTGGCTCAAAAGAAAGAAGACGGGACGTAATCCAGCAAAAGCAAGCAGGAAGCCAAATATAGGGACAGACCTATGACCAAAAAAGGCTTGACGACCAAGAAGTACTCTAAGTTCTCAATTCCGATCCACCAAATCCTTCGCGACATCAAGAACAAGCCATGGTTCAAGTTACCGAAATAATCAAAAGGATATACTTCCAAGTTGGATCACACTAAATATTGCGCATTCCACCAAGGTCCTGGTCACACAACCGACGACTACTACACTTGGAAGAACTACCTAGAGAAGTTTGTGAAAGAAGGCAAAGTTGATATATACTTATATAAGCCAGCTGCTCAACTTAGAAGAAACGCAGACGACGATGAGGAGCTGCCAACGAAGATAATTTGAATCAATGGCATCTTCGTCGAATCCGAGCACCTGGGGGTCGCTAACAGTTCCAAAAAAAAAAAGATCTAGTAGGCTCTATTAGTCTCACAGGTCCAAGCAGTCGACACCTAATTTGGACGCATTATTGGCTTCATCGAGCAGGATGCAGAAGGCATTGATTTCCCACACAACGATGCACTAGTAGTATCTGTTCAACTAGCTCATGCTATAGTTGACATAATGATGGTTGAAAATAGAAGTGCAGTCAACCTACTCCAACTCTCAGTCATTCAGAAGATGGGCCTGGAAAGCACAATCATACGCCAAGCAGAGGTGCTTACTAGATTCAATAGGCACACCTCAATTTTCATCGACCACATCACACTTGACGTGAAAACACCATCAGTTGTCTCAAAGCAGACGTTCATGACTGTAAGTGACTCATCTCCCTATAATACGATTCTTGGGAAACCTTGGTTGATCAAGCTGGATGTCGTCACTTCCGTCAAGTATCAAAAAAGTTGATTATGCATCCCAGGAAGATGAGTCGGAGAGATCAAGTCTGACTAGGCCATATCTCGACGATGCACTATACAAGTATTAAAGAAGTCAAAGAAGAGAACATTTAACCCCGTAGAGGCTACCAAAATCCAAAGGGATGAATAAGCTACCAAATAGCAATTATAGCAAGCAGATCAAGAAGATGGTGCCCAAGTAGACGAGATAGGATGGAAACCCGAATAGGACGCCAAAGACATCATTCTTAATCCTCAGCAGCCAGAAAAGACAGCTAGAATCAGCTCACGTCTAAGCCCAGCCAACTAGGAAGAACTCACAATTTTCCTTAGAGAAAACCAAGATGTTTTTGCATGGTCGCCTTTCGACATGCCCGGCATCGATCCCAAAGTAGATTGCCATAAGCTGCACGTCAACCCCGACAAGGAGAAAATCGCGTTCGCGATCGAGTGAGGCACTTATTGCTACAAGGTCATGCCCTTTGGCCTTAAGAATGCGGGAACCACTTACCAAAGGTTAGTAAACATGATGTTTAAGAAGCAAATTGGGGTAACCATGGAAGTCTATATCGACAACATCATGGTAAAGGGCAAGCAGCGGTCAAACCACATCAACAACCTATTGGAAACTTTCAACATCGTTAAAAAATACAATATGAAACTCAACCCCACCAAATGCACATTCGGAGTATCTTCAAGCAGATTCTTAGGGTACCTAGCAACCCAACAAGGAATTGAAGTGCATCCCAAGAAAATCCGATCGATCCTAGAGATGAAATCTCCCATTATTTTGAAGGAGATCTAAAGCTTGACTAGACAAACAATTGCCCTCAAAAGCTTTCTTTCACAGTCCACGACCGATGCAAGCCTTTTTTCAATGCCATAAAAAAGGCACAACAAGACAAATGGAATGAAAAGTGTTAAAGAGCCTTCTAAGACCTGAATAAGTACACCTCCCTTACTATCCAAGCCAGAAGCAGCGGAGGACTTATACATCTACTTAGCAGTCTTAGAAGTAGCAGTAAGCTCTACCCTCATACAATTAGAGCTGAGGGCCCAACTACCGGTATTCTACACTTCTAAAGCTCTTCTTAATTTGGAAACTAGATACCCGAATATCGAGAAATTGATTTTAGCGCTAGTTGTTGCGGCTCGGAAGCTCAAACCATACTTTTAAGGTCATACAATTATCGTTATGACTCAATATCCTCTACAGTCAATCCTACACGGTCCGAATGCTTCTTAACAAGTGATAAAGTGGGCGTTGGAACTTGGCCAATACAGTTTAGTTTTCCGACCTTAAACGGCGATAAAAGCCCAAGCCTTGGTGGACTTCATAACAGTATTCATGCCTAGCTTAAGCGACACAAAAAGCAGCCCAATGGTGTCCCGAAAGTAACCAAGCATACCTTAGCCGCACCTACTTCCCTCAACGGAGACTTCTGGCATTTGCATGTCGATGATGCATCCAACTATAAAGGCTTAGGAGCAGGCATGGTTTTTATCACCCCAGATGGTTCAATGCTTGAGTAGGCGATGATTCTAAGCTTCAAAGCATCCAACATCGAAGCATAGTACGAAGCCCTACTAGCAGGCACCGAATGGCAAAAGACTTGACGGTGAAAATGCTTGCAATTCATTCTGATTCCCAACTAATCACCAGCCAGACTACTAGGGAATACACGGTAAAACATCCAAGGATAGCGCAATACCTAGAGAAGGTACGCGAGAAACTTGAGGCATTTCAGACTTACATTCTCACTCAAGTTTTACGAGTAGACAACGCTTACGCAGATATGCTAGCCGGCTTAGGCTCCGCTCTCAATCACCAACTCAAATGCTCGATTTCGGTGGAGTATTTAGACAAGCCAAGCATTAAGGCAGAGCCGACAGCCGAGGTGTCACAAATTAGTATAACTCTAAACTGGAAAAAATCTATTATAGATTACCTGGTCAACGGCACACTCTCCATGGAAAGGTTGGAGTCTAGAAAACTCTAAATAAAGGCAGCACACTACTTCATGTGGAATGGCATTCTCATCCGAAGATCCTACACTGAACCACATCTCCGTTACCTAGCGCCTCCCAATGACTTGAATGTTCTAAGCTCAATCCACGAAGGCGTTTGTGGAAACTACTTTGAAGGTCGATCCTTAGCATAGAAGGCTCTCAACGCAGGCTACTACTGGCTTACCATGCACCAAGATACTAAGGAGTTAGTACAAAAGTACGATCGCTGCCAACGCTATAAGCCGGTACCAGCACTACTTACCAGAGAGTTACATCCATAGACGAGTCCTTAGCCATTCATGCAATGAGCAATCGACCTAGTATGACCTATGCCACCTGCTACTGGAAGGCAAAGGCAAGATGAATGTGGCAACCAACTACTTCACCAAATAGGTAAAAGTAGAGCCCATGACGACCACAACTCAGACGGACCTAGAGTGCTTCATATGGAGGAACATTATTTGTTGATTTGGCATCCCTCAGTTCATCGTCATCGATAACGGCCCGTAATTCATGGGCAAAGATTTGGCGAAGTTCTTCCAAAAGTATGGCATTAAGCAACACATGTCCACGTCGAGATATCCTTAAGGCAATGGGCAGGCTGAAGCAACCAACAAGACAATCCTCAATTGCCTCAAGAAGTTCCTCACCGACAAAAAGGGAAAATGGCCAGACGAACTCCAAGGATGTCTATAGGCAGATCGCACTACCAAAAAACAAACAATCGGTGAGACTCATTTCTCTTTGGCATTAGGTTCGAAATCGATCATTCTTCCCAACATCATAATGCCAAGAAACAGTACTTTATTACCAAGCATTGAGCAAAACAGTAAGGAGATGGCCATAAGTTTAGATCTGGCAGAGAAGAAGCGCAAGCAGACCATCACTCGCATTAAAGCCTACCAACAACATCTATTTTCCAACTACAATAAAAAGGCCAAGATCCAGCAGTTCCAACTCGAAGATCTAATCCTAAGAAAAGCCTTCATCATTGCCCACAGAGAAGGCTCTAAGAAGATGGATCCCATTTGAGAAGGTTCATACAAGAACAGCAGAATATGCGGCAAAGGTAGTTACACCCTTGCCACCATGAACGATAAAAAGATCAAGAAGTAATGAAATGCCTACAACCTGAGGAAGTACCATGTGTGACCTCCCACCATATCAAGAGCCGAAGACTTAAGCAGCTCAACGGGCGGCACCTCACAAACCAAGGACTATCAAGTTGTTATGCAGTTTTTTACAGCTAAGTTATTCGTTCATTTCACTCGTTTTTTAATGAGGAATTCAGAAGTAATTTTACTACTTGGCTCGACTAAATGTCTACAACAACTTATCTTTCCTGCACTTCAAAAGAAAATTGCACCATTCTTAAGGACTCACCTCAAGAATTGCACCCCTCAAAGGACCAACCATACTTTCCAATGCAAGAGGGTAAACTTATTCTCTAACACCCACATAAACTTGCTCTCCAAAGTAGGAAGATAAACTCTACACTTTGAATATCCAGACGTGGATGAGCCAGGCTGCCTTAGTATAACTAGATGCACGATGGCTTACGTCGGGATTCCTAGAAGTAGCCATAATGGTATTTTTCAAGGTTTAGCTAACTGAAGAATTTTGGTCCTCTTAGACTAATCCGCGAGGAATTGGGCCCTAAAGACAGAAAGGGCACATTACACAGTGCGCCCTATGAATGGCTGCCTTGGAAACCTAAAGCTGCTACCGAGTGCACTAAGGTAGCCTACAGTTTTCGAAAAACTTACTACGACTTGCCCTTTGAGCAGTAAAGCCACGCTAGACTTATACAATTGCACACTTTTGGGAAAGGTTAAACAAGCTAGCGTGCATATACGAAGCCTTATCCACTATCGACATGCTACGTAGTCAATAAACTTCACCACAGCCAAATGCGGAACAACCTACACCAAGTCCTAAAGTGTTGTGGTACTTGCTACACAACCTACGGAATTGGAGAAAGCTAAGGTTAATAGCCTAGTGGTTATGTGGACTTGTCTGCTTCTGTAAGTAAGACATTCGACTGCCAACCTTATGGCTAACAACATTGCAAAAGTTCTACACCAACACCTACGGCTGTGTAGGCTATACAAGCCTGTCTACTTATAGAAAAGCAGCGCACCTACCACTGGCCTATAAAGTCTAAAGGTTAGGGCATGAACAAAAGAAGCGAAGATGGAGAAAAGCGAAGGAAACAAGTTTATTAAATTTTCTAGCAAAATTGATAAATAACTAGCAAAGATCGAAGGAGTTCAAGCAAAACAAAAGCAACAAGGAAAACAAAGACAATCCTAAAGGCTACCTAGAAGACTACTCTTCAGCAGGTTGGACATCCCACGACTACTTGATCGACACACCTTCAACAACCGTGACGCCCTCAACAGCGGCACCATCCAACGATTCACCCCTAGCTGCCCCAGCCTAGGCACCAACCTCTCCGACTACTTCACCAATAGAAGACTCAAAAGGAAAGATGAGCAAGTCTTTCGGAGAAATAGAAAATGTCTCGAAGTCTTTACCAGAAAACTCAAAATCGGACGGCTGCCGGAAGAGATGATCTACATAACCCAACTTGTAGAACTCAGCTTGATTCTAAGTAAGCTAAGCCTTGAACCCAACCTTGTCACCCTTCAACTGCTCATTCTCCTCGAGCAAACAAGCATGAACCTGTAGCAACTCCTCCACTTCTTTCTTCAGATTGTCGTTGATCGTCAAGGCACCTTGGAGTTCTAACACTTAAGGCTCAAGCCTATCAACAACTTTCTTGAAGTAGATCATTTGGTCCTAGCAGCGATCAGTTCTTCATCCTTTGCATAAGCAGCGAAACGGAATTCAGAGATGGTACGCTCAAGATTTTGAATCTGAGGTATGTAACACTCGATCTCTTTCTCTGCACTTTCATACTTTACTTGGATCGCGTCAAGCATAGTCTTCAAATCCACGATCTCTTGGCAAGCGGTCTCAAGCTGCAGAGAAATGGGGGCAGAGATATTAGACCTTTCAAAGCAGCAAGCTCAGATTCCAATTTCTTAACTTTCTCGGTCAAGGAGTAAGCTTCGGCTGCTATAGTTCTTGCTACCTTCTTAGCAGCCTTGGTATCCTCTTGATCAAGAAGCATAGACTCAGCTTCCAAAATCATCGTTTTTTGCGTCATGGCCAGCAGAATAATCCTCCTATACCTGGTCATATGCTTCACGAAGGAACTTGGGCCAACAACTCCTTTGACGCCATCAACAAACTTGGCACATACATCTATGTCCTTAAGCAGATCTGGTTTCAAAAGCACACAAATCTTAGCAACTTCCCTAAAAGCAGACTTGGTGGATTTCTCATGATTGCCTACACGAGCAGTCTCCTTATTCTTAGCAGACGAATGGGTTTCAACAGCAGAGGGAATGAGTTTTGGCACCACTTTAGCAAGCAGGGGAACCTTCTCACTCTTCATAGTAGTAAGCCTATCCAAAGGTTAACTAAACTTAGCCCTAGACGAATGCTTTGGCATAAACTTCGACATGGAGGAACTTCTACGCTGGGCAATCCTATCAGTATTGAACTAATAGCCTTTGGAACGGCAGACGCCATTAGCACAGATCTTGCAACCTCCTAGTTCTCACTCTTGGAGGAAGTCAAGTCAATCATAAGCTTGGGAGCAGCCGATGAACCCTCGTGAATAGTAAAAAAAAGTCTTCGATTTCTCCTCAGCAGACAGCTCTTAAGCAGCTGGTGAACTTCCGTAAGCAGTGGAATAAGTCTTTGATTTTTTTTTTAGCAGGCGCCGCCTCAGCCTTGATTCGTTTTATCTCTTCTCTCAGGGGCATCCTACCTTTTTCCCTACGAAGAGGACTAAGCAACCAACGCCACTCACAGTACTCGGAGAGGATACCTATAACAACATGCACTTTCTTCATGTCCGGAGAAGTCTTAAGAGTGGAGCCGAATTTTGAATCTACAAAAGTAGCGGAAGACAATTAGAAAATTAAAGAGCAACTGACCACAAAAGCAAAGCAATCGAGAGATTAAACAGTTTACTCACCATATATGAAAACCATTGGTACACGCAGCTCTAGGAAAGAATCAGACTCCTATTCTCCATTTATCTCCAAAGTCTCATTGGCCCAGTCATGATCTCCCTTGCTCGAGTTATCAAAAAGCCTATGACGAGATCGCAACTGCCCAACTCCCTCAATGTGACCTATGTCAAAGAAGTACCAAAATTCATTGACGGTTAGATCTAAGTCAAAGAATTAGCTTAGATTGTGGAATCCCACCATCACATGGACCGCGTTCAGAGATCATTAGGCGAGGGCACATCTCATGGAGCAGAGCACTTCTTGGAAGAAACGTGGCATAGGAAAAGTAAACCCCAACGCAAAATAGTAAGGGTGGAACTTGATGGCTCTCTGAGCCTTATCACATGGTTCACGACTACTACCATCCTTAGCACGCTTCACATGCATTCCCGATGGAATGGCATGGCAATATGCCTCGAGGAAGTCTCTAAACTAGTTATCAAAGTTAATTTTGAAGTGAGCAGCCTTGAAGTAATCAACCTTGCTTAAAGACCCGACGTGACGATACAAGGGCCGCATACCATCATCATTCATGTGGCTCGAGGAAGACATGCTTGAAGAAATTCTACAAAGATACAAGATGGATTCATTAGAGGGCTATTGAAAATAAATATATATAAAATTAAAAAAGGAGCACTTCTCGCCCCAAAAAAAAAAAAAAAGGAAAGGTAGCTTTCGGCCTAACCTTGCGGCCCGCTGACTTCCACTCTTCCCTCAAGCACGGGCCCCAGCCTAACTTAAAAAATAAAAAATAAAAAAAAAATAAAAAAACAAGAATGGGGCACGCGCCTCATCTCCTGGCCCGAGCCAGCCATGCGCCACCAACCCTCGGGCCGAGTCAAGTTAGCCTTTGAAACCGTCACTTTTCAAGCCACTTTCTCACACTTCCTCGACCCCTGTTGAGCCAATTTCAAGCCTCGAGGCTTCCAAAAAATTATGAAGACAAGAAAATTAATTTTTTCTTACCTAGAAGCAACGAGAAGACTAAGCAATCAACGAAAGACGATCCTTTGCACAGGTAAGATGTAGAAGATTGCTAAAGAAGGGGGAATAATTATCCTCTAAGCTCTCTCCCTCTCTCTCTCTCTCTCTCTCTCTCTCTCTCTCTTTTTCTCTCTCTTTATTGTAGGATAGAATAAATTGCTCTCCAAGTTGATTTAACAGTCCACTTAAGGTGGACTTACATAGGCTTTGAGAGAAATTTATTTCCCTTTCCTAGAAGGATCTAATTTCCTATTAAAGAGGGAATCTACATCAAAATAGGAAGCATTCCTAAATTTCCTAAAGCAAGAAAATCTATACACCTATTGCCCTTTTCTGCGAGCAGCCCAACAGGTGTGGGAGCATTTGTGGAGCCAAAAATAATCACAAGGCGACACGTGGATTTTTGGGTGAAAAGAACAAAATTACCACTCAAGGCACACCAGGACTGCAACGCGCAAGCAATGGGCAATCATCCCTCAATCAAGTTAAAAGTGCCCAAAATAGGTAGTAATTCAAAACATATTTCATCCATCCTCATCAAATCCTCTCCACAAGATAAATCCCAAATCATTCCTCTTTTATTATATTAATCAGCTAATCAATTAGGAAATTATTCTATTAATTAGCTAATTAATTGATTTATTATTCAATTATTCCTAATTAGCTACAAATCATGATCCTCACCCAAAATACCAACCAAGTGGCCGGTCCTCCTTCTCCTAAAGGGGCCAAATATTACCTCATTCTCTCCAAAACTAAATTCCAATTCTCTTGCTAAATTCTCTAAATTCTCCAAACATTTTTCCCTCAAAATTCTAACTTTGGCATTGGAGGTTCTTCGGCCAAAGCCCCTCCATTCATCGTGGACGCGTGAGGCTCTTAGCCTTGACCTAAGATGATATTTGTTTTGTAGGTGCAATTTTGTCTAGGAACAAAGAGGAAGAAATTTGCATCCACATCTAACTTTTAATGAACATCATTATTTCGGTTATATTATTCACATATCAACATAATTAAATTTTATTTCTAAAATATATTCATTTAGTGTTAGAAATGTTACATTTGGTATATTTATATTTATGGTTAAACTTTGTATCATATATTTCTACTTTTAGTTTGTACCATTTTTAATTTGCAACCCTTTTTTAATTTGTACCAATTTTCTTTTTAGTTTTAATTTGTACCCATATCTTAATTTCATTTTGTGCCCATATTTTTAAAATTTTTATTTATACTCATAATTTATTTATAATGTACCCATTTTTCTTTATAAATGTACCACTTTGTTATATGTAAAATGTATCATTTTTTTTTTTGTTAAAATGTTTCAATTTTCTTTTTGTTAATCCAATTTTTTTTATGTAAAATGTACCCATTTTTAAGTGTAAAATCTATTTATTTTTTATTTAGAATGTATACATATTTTATAATAAAACGTACCCTTTTTCAATTTTTTGAACACTATGGGTACATTATTATTTCAAAGTTATTTTGTTACCTGTTTTTATCTATTTATTATATCAAAAATTTTGAGTATTTTCTTTTTAATTGTAATGGTTTTTAATTTATATGCCATATAATAGGGGATTTTAAATACCATAAGATGTAAAGTAATTAATATCAAACATATGAAAATACATATTAATAACAATAATCAGGTGTACAAAGTTAAGCGACTTTTGATAAAAAATTGAAAACCATTAAGGTTTTAGTAAAAAAAGTGTTAGTGGCTAGGAACCAGATGCAAAGCCTCCCTTAAAACTATGTATACATATGTAATACTCTACATATATAGGAGTTTTACAAATTTTTGGGGACCCTCATAAATGTGGGTCTCTGCATCGGTGCACCTTTTGAATGCAGCCGCCCTTGATAATTATGTGCGCTGACGAATATAATTTAAATTAATAATATAGAATCATCATGCAACCATCATGTATATACATGTTTCCTCAACTATAAATTAACTAACAAAACAAACTAAATTTATAAATGAAGTGGTGTGAAGGAATTATTTTTGGTTACAAATATAACTAAATTAACAAAGCTCTGAGAAAGTCTTAAAAATCAAATAAAATAAAATCCCTAACTATTTGTTAAGTTCGACCTTTATTAAAAAGATAATACAAATTCAACATGAATAATGTAATAAGTATAATATTACTTATTTCTTCAGTTACAATTTAAACTAACAACACGAACCAATAATTATTTATAACTCAACCGTGAAAGTAAAATATGTCTGTTTACATATGAAAATGACAGAATATAGTCCATGTACGACACTTCTTATACTTTTCCTTGGATGCGGGTACCCTATAACTAACTTATGTGAATATTTTTAACTGAAGCCATAAAGTAGTTATGTTTGGTTATGGAGAGGACTTCCGAGAAATTATTTCTTTCTCGTCCGTACTCAAGGGGATACGGACAGACATGCATAGGTTACTGGAGAAGGTAACAAAAATGAAAATCATCGTGCGACGATCATCCTTTTCCTGGCTAGGAGTATATATCTAAAATAGATATTAATAAAAAATTTATGAAATTATTATTCTAACATTCTAATTAAAATTGAACATTGAGAAGAAATATGAACAGTAATGTAATTTCACGCAATCAAAAATTTTTTTTTTTTTCAAAATTTCACATATATGTAATTCTAACATACCTCTATTTTCAAAAAACAAAAACAAAAAAAAGGAAGCAAAGCTCTGTCCCTTCTCTTTCTCTCTCCTTCCATTTTATGAACAAAAATATAAAATTTTCACACATTTTGTGTGCCCATATGCTAGTTTTAACTAAGAAAACAAAAACCGATTACTACTTATTAACTTAATACATAATGTATGTATTAGTTAACCAAAAAAACGTATGTATTATGAATACAATTTAAACTAACAAAACAAATTATCATTCGAAAGTCATTTATACTAATCTTCAATATGAATGTAATTTAAACTAGCCAAACGAATTGACAACTAAGTTTAACTCAACTGGTAATCTTTATTAATTAATGAAATCCTCTTTGTCAACCAAAAGATGGGCAATAATGTAATTTCACAGGTCCAAATTTTACTATTTTTTATTGAAGCCTCACCTACAAGTGATGTTAAAATATTTCCAATATTTAAAAAAAAATTAAAAAAAAAAACCAAAAACAAAAACCTCCCACTCCCCCACATTCTCTCTCTCTCTCTCCCCCCTCTCTCTATCTCATTTTCTAAAAAAAATGTGTTCATACACACAAAGTGTATAGGCAAATGCTAGTATAATTTATATGAACAATGCTTAGATATTCAAGAATGTGTAGGAATTCCTACTTAAAATTCTTTGTGTTCGAATTACAGAGTTTTGTTCTTATGATCAGAATCATTCATATTATGAATCACTTGTAAAGATCATCTCTGCAAAAAATGAATTAAAACTAAAGTCTTTTAGTCAATCTATTGTAGCAAATATATAGACGGTTCGCAATGTTTTTACCAATTCGTTCAAATATTTTTATACAATTCAATGACTAAACGACCTTAATTTTAATTGATTTTTTGTAGAGGCAATCTTTATAGAATGATTTATAATATGAACAGCTTTGATCATAAACATAAAATTCTATAAATCAACAATGAATAATTTTGAGTAGAAACTCTTACTTAGCCTTTAAGTAGCCAAGTATTATTAGATTTACATTACACTTGTAACAAAAGTTACCAAGAGTAAAATAGTTATTTATTCACTTGTAATAAAAGTTTGACAAGGCTTCTGTGGAGCCTAAAATAATCCCAAAAATTCTAGAGGCGACATGTGGACTTTTATTCAAGAAAGACAAGATTGCCCTCAATAAATGAACAGGCTTCTCACATGCTGCCACGTGCTGCTCACACCCCTGGAGGCCTTAGTAGTTGAACACAACTGCCCATAGCTCACTTGTCCTTGGCAAGGAATTAAAGATAAGGATAATTACCCAAATCCTATCTTGAATACATTCCTAATTGAATATTGACTCCAATCAAGTAAGTAATCCTAATTTAAATCAATTAGGCATAATTACCCCGTTATCTCAAGATATTATCTCCTATTAAATATCTTGGGAATATTTAGAGAATATCTCTCCATTAAACATTATATGGTTGGCCCTAACTGTATAAATACCCCCATATTCTACCAACTTTTCAAAGCTTTTGGCAACCCTAAAAAGCCCTAAACACTTAACTCTCTCAGAGAAACTAACTTAGGCATCGGAGATCCGTTGATCTAACCTCCCTCCCCCACCTTGTGGGCGTGTAAGAAAATTGGTGCTTTCATTGAGAGCTGATTCAAAATACTTGAAGAAGTCTCTTGCATTATTTTCTTGAATTTTTTGTTACGTTAAATTTCTCACACGTCGCATCAATTAATTTTTCCTAGAAAAGTTTCTTGATCAATCCCCGGAGAAAGGATACAATGGTAGGAAATTCAAAAACTACGACGAACGAAGCTTCCTACGTGCAAGGATTTGGACCGAATAATGGAGATGAGGACATAGCCCCACGACAGAGGTCCTCAAGGCTTAACGTGATGGCAGGAGGAGTTGCGCCACTACCACCACCACTGTGACCCACCAGGCCACAACACCACTTCCACCTTTGCAGCGCCGCACCCTACCAAACCCTAGACAAAGGGCCTAAATCCAATTCCAAGCTCATGGGCAGAAGGCCCAGAACTTGGTAGCTGTTATGGCAAGCCCTGGGCAGGAGGCCCAACCCAACGCAGCAGCTCCTGCCAGCCAAGCAGTTCAACGAGCCTAACCCCAAGCCACTCAACTAGCAGGCCATGATGTGGCAGCCTAACTGCCGAGAGGGCCAACAGCTATACAGGACCAAGGCGAGCAGACGCAAGTCCAACGCGCTCTGCGACCCACTCCGACGACCCGACCCGCAGCCCAATCCATTCCAAGGCCACCTCCAACGATCCAAATTCCAACCATAGGTCTCGCGATCGATTCAGGGTTACCTAGACCCCACTTATTTGTAAGAATGTCCTCTTTGGGCCTGAATTTTGTACTTGCAGTTCATTATACTTCCACCACACATGGAGAAGCTTATTATCCAGACTTTTTCAATCTAGATGGTGAGCACCACCTGTCCCAGCAGGTCACCAATTTGACAAATGCCCTCACGTAGCAGACGACTTTGGTGAACCAACTCCTCAAGCGCATCGAGATGCAGCGCACTTTAGACGAGGTGTCTCGAAGCAAGACAATGGCGAAATAATGTGACTCATTCCAGTGGCGTCCCGACAAAGTACCGTTCAGCCTGCCATGAACCATGCGTTTGGGTAGTGTGCACTTTCATTTGGGCCCTCGAGGAAATGTCTTCTCCTGTCCAAATGCAGAAAGAAGCGTTCATTCCTGACTTGGCTACATTCGAGGTTGGGTCCACACTCCGACAAGCACTCAGGACATTATAGGCGAAGCATCCACACGAGGCTAGGCCCACAAAGAGATACTCGTATGAGGCAACAGAGTAGGTCGCCGCATGACGCCCAGAGGAAAGCAAGAGAATAGTCCAGCTCGAGTTCCACTGGCAACCACCGCCAAGCGTGATGGCGAGCAGGACATCATGAACCATGTGCATAACAACTGCGGAATGGACAAACAGGTCAGCATCGAGGGCTGCTGGAGACTCCACTGCCTCACTAGGGGCAAATCCATGAAGAAGTACAAAGGCTCGTAGCAAAGCAACTGCGCAGATTCCAGCGCATTGATACTACTGACGATGCCCTTCGAAGAGACACGGCCAACCAGAGCAAGCTACCCTTTGTAGACGAGATCGAGCAGACAGAGCCACTGTGGAAGTTCAGCCTACTACATTTCTCCTTATTCAAATGAGATGAAAATCTGAATAGACATTTGATGCACCACAGAATTGTCATGACCCTCTACGCCAACAATGACACTCTTATGTGCAAGATCTTTGCCACGAAGCTCTAAAGCGAGGCACAAGACTGGTTCCACACCCTACCGTCATGTTTAATCTGGAACTTCAACGTACTTTCCTTGGTTTTCATGAATAAATATTCGTCCTACCGCTCTATCAAGAAGAAGTCTGACTGCCTCTTCAACATGAAGAAAAACCTGAATAAGTCACTCTACACTTATGTCAAGAAACTCAAGGCGGAGAAGGCAAAGATTATCAGATGCGATGACAGTATTGCATGCTCAGCTTTTCAAAAAGGGCTCCTAGCAGATCACCTATTTTTCGGAGAATTGATCATGGACGATAACATAACCCTAGCAAACTCTTATGCTTTAGCAGAAAAACACTCCTTCTGCGATGAGGAAAATCACTTCCAAAAGCTGCCTGAACAGTCGCACAAATATGCAAAGCCAACTCAGAATAAGGCATGTGATAAACCATTCAACAACAAAAACAAGCCAGAAAGCAAACGCAGGGACCGATCCTTGGTGAAAGGAGGCACAACTCCCAAGTCGTACACCAAGTTCTTAAAAAGTCGAAGAAAAAGCCTTTTGCCCCAATAGTAGCAGTTGAAGTGCAGAAAGACGATTCTATCTTCACCGAATAGTAATCACAGCAGGCAGGTCAGGAAGATGGCATCAAGGTCGACAATGCCCTAACAGATGAATTAGGATGGAAACCTGAAGAAGACACAAGCACATCTTTCTTGAGCCTAAGCAGGGATCAGACCATGCCGAATGAGTATCCAAAGAAGATCTAAGCGATCCTGGATATAAAGTCCTTCACCACTCTGAAGGAGATCCAAGATCTAACCTGACGAGTAGTTGCACTTAACCGATTCCTCTCACGGCCTACCGACCAATCCATGCCAGAAGCAGCAGAAGATCTATGCATCTATGTGGTGATATCTGAGCAGTAATGAGCTCTACCTTTATACGAGAAGAGCTGGGGGGCCTGACCACCTGTATTCCACAGTTCAAAAGCTCTCCTCGATGCAGAAACCAGATACTTGAAAATCAAATTTTGATTTTGGTGCTAGTTGTTACAACCTAGAAGCTCTGATCGTACCTTCAAATGTACACAACCATCGTCATGACGTGATATTCCGCACAATCCAACCGCACGACGTTAATGGCGAATATTCCAACGAACACAGCAACTCAGACCAAAAATGCCCTAGAGACAGCCGAGCACACCGTAACCGCATCAAAGAGATTTCCGACGCTTACATTTCAACGTATCATCCGACTACCAGGGATTCGGGGTAGGCTTAGTTTTTACTACTCCGAATGGTTTGATGCTCCAGCAGGTGATCACTCTAAGCTTTAAGGCATCAAACAACGAAGCAGAGTATGAAGCCCTACTAATAGGTCTTCAATTGGCGAAAGACCTAGCAGTGAAGAAGCTCACAATCTATTCCAATTCCCAGCTAATCACCAACCAAACTTCAGGGGAATACGCAGCAAAGCATCCAATGATGGCCTAATACTTTTAGAAGGTATGAGAGCAGTTAGCGACGTTCCAAGCCTACACACTCACTTAGGTTCCACAAGCAAAAAATGCCCACGCAGACGCACTAGCAAGGCTAGGGTCCGCACTTGACCATCAGCTCAGGCACTCCATCCTAGTCGAGTACTTGGAAAATCCAAGCATAGATGAGGAACCAGCAGTCGAAGTGGCGCAGATCAGCATAACCCTGAGTTGGCAAAATCTCATCATCGACTACATAGTTAATGGAACACTTTCCCCAGACAGATGGAGTCCAGAAAGCTCCAGATGAAGGCAACATGCTATTACATGTGAAATGGCATCCTCGTTCGGAGATCCTTCTTAGGACCACATCTCTGTTGCCTATCGCATCCTGACGACCTGAAAATTCTTAGTTCTATCCACGAATGCATATGTGGAAACCACTCTGGAGGCTGCTCCCTGGCACAAAAAACTCTTAACGTTAGCTATTACTAGCCAACCATGCATCAAGACGTCAAGGAATATGTGCAAAGGTACGACAGCTGCCAACGCTTCAAGCCCGTGCCCACACTACCTGCCAGCAAACTCCACCCTCAGACAAGCCCTTAGCCATTCATGCAATGGACGATTAACCTGGTAAGACCAATGTCCTCTGCTACTTGGGACAGAGACATGATGATCGTAGCGACTGACTACTTCACAAAATGGGTCGAAGCCAAACCCATGTCTACAATTACCCAAACAAACATAGAACGTTTTATATGGAAAAACATCATCTGCCATTTCGGCATCTCATACTCCATCATCATTGATAATAGTCAGCAATTTATAGGCGAAGTTCTTCAAAAAAATATGGCATCAAGTAATACATGTCCACACCCCGATACCCATAGGGCACCGAGCAGGTCGAGGCATCCAACAATACCACCCTTGATCGCCTTAAAAAGACCCTATCAGACAAGAAGGGCAAGTGGCCAGATGAGCTTCCTGGTATTCTATGGGCATATCGCACCACCAAAAGACGAGCAACCGGCGAAACTCCATTTTCCCTGGCATATGGTTATGAGGAAGTCATTCATCCCAATGTCGTAGTGCCAAACATCAACACTGTACTACCAAACCTCGAGCAAAATGAAAAGAAAATGGCCACCAACTTAGACTTGGTAGAGGAAGAACACGATAAGGTTATCAATGACCTATCAGTAGCAGTTCCTCTTCAGCTACAACAAGAGGGCAAAAATCCGGCAGTTCCACCAGGAGACTTAGTCCTAAAAAAAAACCTTCATCACTGCTTGACATGAAGGCTCCAAAAAGATGGCTCTCATCTGGAAAGGTTCGTATAAAATCAGCCGAGTAGGCGGAAATGACACGTACACCCTCACCACTATGAACGACAAAGAAATCGACAAGCAGTGAAATGCCTACAACCTGAGAAAGTACTAAGGGTAAGCTCTCACTGTTCCTTGGACCCTATTCAAGACATAAAAAAAATATAAAAAAATAAAAAGGGTTCGAAGACTCAAGAAGCTCGATGAACAAGACCTCGCATGCTGAGGATTATCAGTTGTGATGCCATTACCGCTTATGAGCAAAGTTAATAAAAGCTTATATCTTCAACGAAGATTGAAGGATTTATTGACAAGACTGGGTTAAATGCATAAACAGACTGACCAACCCTATGATAAGTAGAAAACGCATGCTTCCCTGCAAATATGGCGTAAGCTCTCCAACGCAAGAGGGTAAACTAATCCCCCGACACCCATCAAGGTAAACTCTTTAGCATGAGCTCCTCGACACCCATTTGGGTAAGCTCTCTAGCATGAGAGGGTAAACTAATCTGGAACATCCAGACATGGATGGGTGGTACAACTACTTAGTTTCCCCCAAATGCAGTGACTACCTGCACTGGATAACTCTTAGAATTGGCCACGATAGTCCTTCCCTTGGAATAGACTTAAACAACATAAGGATTCCATTCTGTAGGATCCCGGGTCTCTAACCTAAGAGACGCTAAGTGCAGGACCCCTGTCCATAAAAGAATTCGCGTGACATGATGGTCCGTCCTCGACAAACAAATCTTCATGAAGCGGCTTGGTTTTAAAGTGTTGCAATACTATTTAAGTGACCTGCGGGATCAAAGCTGTGACTCGAAATGATATGGCATCTGAAAAGCGACTTTGTCTACACCTCACGGCAAAAAACTCATTCGAGAGCCAGGGATGATGCCTGAAGTGGTTACGCAGGTTGTCTGCTTCTGTAAGTAAGAAACCTGGCTGACAACCCGACGACTAAAAGCCCAAGGCAGCCTGTAAGCCGAAACTTACACCTTCTATGACTGCGCGGACTCGCCTGCTTATTTTCAAGCAGCAATTCCGGCCGATGGTCTATAGTTTAAGTTTTGCTAGGACAAATTTAAGTGTCACGACTATAACAGCTACGCAGACATCCTCTGCTTCTTACGAGAAGCACGAGTCCAACTGACGACTCTATAAGTTAAAAATCATGCAACATGCCCCAGGAGGGCCCAAGCTCAAGAAGCCACTAAAGCCGATTGTCACAACTATAGCAGCTACACAAACTTCATCTGCTTCCTATGAGAAGCACAAGTCCGACCAATGGCTCTATAAGCTACAAATCTTGCAACATGCTTTGGGAGGGCCCAAGCTCAAGAAGCCACTAAAGTCGAGTGCCACGACTATAACAGCTATGCAGACCTCCTCTTTTTCCTACGAGAAACACAAGTCCAGCTGATGGCTTTATAAGTTAAAAATCTCGCAACATGCCCCGGGAGGGCCCAAGCTCAAGAAGCTACTAAAGTCGAGTGTCATGACTATAGGAGCTACGTGACCTCCTCTACTTCCTACGAGAAGCATAAGTCTCGTCGATTGCTCTATAAGTTAAAATTTTCACAATACGCCCCAAAAAGGCTAAAGCTCACGAAGTTACCCAAAGCCAAGATTCATAGCTATAATAGCTACGCAAACTCGTATACCTCCTATAGAGAAAACGAGTTCGGCCATTAGCTCTATAAGTTGGAAATCTCGCATTTCTTCCTTTTGCAGGTAAAGTTCTAGAAGCCCTAAAGCCAAAACTGAAGCCTAAAGTGACTGCATAAGTCAACTGCTCCATCGAGGTAGCCAACTCAACCATCCGTCCTACGGCAAAGTTTTGCAACACGCCTCAAGCAGGCAAGGCTCCCAAAGCCCAGAAGCTGAAACTAAAACCTAAGTGACGATGTGGGATTAACTGCTTTGTTGGAGCAGCTCACCCAACTACACGTCCTACGGTAAAGTTTCACAAAAGACATGGCGAAATAGAAGGATGAAGTAAAAACAAGGAAATATGTTTATTAAATTTCTAGCAAATTGATAAACCGGCTCTAATGCTAACAAAGTTCAAGCAAAGCAAAACAAAAAGGAAAAAGAAAAAGACTACTCCTTAGTAGCTTGCGCAACCACTGGTTCCTTGACTGCCACGTCTTCAGCATTCGTGCCATTCGTAATAGCTAAAGTTTCTATCAGCTCATCCTCAACCGCCCCTGCTTGGACTACCTAACCCTCAGCTGCTCCACCAAAGGCAGCCTCAAACGAGAAATCAAGCAGATCAACTAGAAAAATGGAAAAAATACTCGAAGTCCTTCTCAGAAAACTTATAATCCGATGGCCTGCCCTGAAGATGGTCTACATAGCTAAGCTTGTAGAAATCGGCCTGACAAGAAGCAAATGCTACTTCGTGACTAACTTTCTCATTCTTCAGTTACACATTCTCATCAACAAACCTAATATGAGTGCCCTACAGCTCATCCAGTTCCTTTCTCAAGTTATCGTTATCAGACAGCACACCTTGCAGATTTATTTCCTTGGACTTAAGCTTATGGGCAACCTCCTTGAGACGAGACACTTCAGCATGCATGAAGATAAGCTTCTCATCCTTGGCAAAGCAAGTAGATCATAGCTCTGAATTGACACGCTCAAGGTTCTCGACCACCGGAGAAACACGACTGATTTCCTTCTCTGCAGTTTCCAACATCACCTGAGTCGCACTAAGCCTAACATTCAAATGGGCAACCTCCTGATGAGCGAACTCCAGCTGCAAAGAAGTGGGGGCAGAGACATCAGACCTCTTCAAAAGGACGAGTTAAGATTCGAGCTTCGAGATCTTTTTAATAGCCGAGCGAAGCTGAGCCACCAATGCCACTTCGGCCTCCTTATCACACTTGACAACATCCTGATCAACGCGCCTAGAGTCAGCTGCTAGGATCAAAGTCTTATGAATTGTAGCAATCAGGGAGAACCTCCTCGAGTAGGCAAGATACTTCGCAAATGAGTCTGAGCGGATGACAACTTTCCCAACACTATTAAAAAACTTGGCACATGCATCAATATCCTCAAGCAGTTCAGCCTTCAGCAGCGTACAAACCTCGGGAAACTCTCCAACCTCAAACTTGGTTGATATCTCACAACTGCCCGTGCGAGCAGATTTCCCCTTCTCAGCAGACGAGTCAGTCACAGCAGAAGGAGGAACAGGCCCAGGTGCCACCTTAGCAACAGAATCCACCTTATCCCTCTTCATAGCGGCAAGTTTCTCATAAGATGATCCAGACTTAGCTCTTGATGGACGCTTCGACATAAACCTGGACACTGGAGGCGTCACTGAACCTTTCTGCTGGACAAGTATCTCAACAATGGGCATGGTCACCTTTGGAGCAGCAGGTTTCACAAGTTTAGGCTCAGTGGTCTTTTTTGCCCTATTTGGGGAAGTTAGATCAATGATAAGCTTCTCGACAGCATACGAGCTTCCACGAGCATGAGAAGAAGTCCTAGGCTTCTTCTCAGCCAAAGGCTCATAAGAAGGTGAGGAAGACCTCTTTTTTCCACCCTCATTGGCAGCATGCTTTACAATAGCGATCGAGCGAGCCAACGCTTCATCCTTTATCCATTTTATCTCTTCCTTAGGAGGCAGGCCACATTTCTCCCGACGAAGAGGGTTAAGTAGCCAGCATCACTTATGGTACTCAATAGGAATGCCCAAGGCGTTGTGCACTTTCTTCATATCTACTGAAGTCCTCGGAGTTGAGCCTAACTCTGAATCTACACAAAGCAAGAAAAACGATCAATAAATTGAAGTCATAGAGTAGCTCAACAAAAATTTAAGCAAGACAAGAATGAAGCAGTTCACTTACCACTGATAAAAGTAGTCGGGACACACAGCTCAAGAAAAGAGTCAGACTCCCACTATCCTCTCACCTCTAAGGTATCTCTTGCCCATTCATGATCACCTTTTCTAGAAGCATCGAGCATCCTATGGCGAGATATCAGCTGCCGCACACCTTCCTTGTGGCTAATCTCAAAGAAATACCAAAACTCATTTATGGTAAAGCTATGATCAAAGAACCTACTCAAGTTCGAGAACCTCATCATCGCATGAACTGCATTTGGGGAACAGTGAGCAGGCACGCATTTCATAGAGCAGATCACCTCCTAGAAAAGACGCGGCATGGGAAAAGTGAATCCCAACATGCATCTCAGAAGAAGAGTCAGACGCCCACCCTCTTTCCCTTCTCCAATTTCCAACGAGCCTGAGCCTAGCATCGTGTCACCTGGCCCACACCAGCCACGCACTGAGCCCAACTCGCGCCGCCAACACCTCAGTCAAGCCGAGTCGACCCATGTCACACCACTAAGCAACCCTATGGCTCCTTGCCGTGTGTCACCCACACCCACGGCCCCCGCCAAGCCAGTTTTTCAAGTCCCAAGACTCCTAAAAAATTCAAGAAAAAGAAAATTCAAATTTCTCTTACCTTGGTGTGGCACGGAAAAGAAGAATTACAACGAGAGACAACTCTTTGCAAAGGCAAGAAAAGAATAACGCTAGGGGTGGAGGAATAAAAATTGCCTCTGGCTTCCCTTCCTTGTTGGAATAATGATTGTTCTCCAAATTTATTTAATCCCCTACTTAAGGCAGAATTAAATAGGTATTGGGGGCAATTATTTTCCTTTCCTAGAAGAATTCTATCTCCAAATCAAGAAAGAATATCAAGTTCAAATTGGGAAGCAATTCTACAAGCCTAAGCAGCTTGGGATTCCTACACCTGCTATCATTTTCCTACGTGCAGCACAGTAGGTGTGGGGGCATTTGTGGAGCCCAAAATAATCCCAAAAATTCTAGAGGCGGCATGTGGACTTTTATTCAAGAAAGACAAGATTGCCCTCAATAAATGGGCAGACTTCTCAAATGCTCCCACGCATAGCTCACACCCCTAGAGACCTCAACAGCTAAACACAACTGCCCACAACTCACCTGCCCTTGTCAAGGAATTAAAGAGAAGAATTAATTACCCAAATCCTATCTTTAATACATTCCTAATTGAAGATTGACTCCAATCAAGTAAGTAATCCTAATTTAAATCAATTAGGGATAATTACCCCCATTATCTCAAGATATTATCTCCTATTAAATATCTTGGGAATATTTAGAGAATATTCTCCATTAAACATTATATGGCCAGCCCTAGCCCTATAAATAACTCATATTCTACCAAATTTTCATAGCCTTTGGCAACCCTAAAAAACCCTAAACACTTTACTCTCTCAGAGAAACTAACTTAGATATCGGAGATCCGTTGACCTAACCCCCTACCTCATGGGCGGGTGAGGCTTAGGTCTCTGAGTCTTTGACCAACACATGCCAATATTAACCATTTTTTTTTCTTTTTTTTAAAGACTAACTAGTGGTTTTGACACAACCCAACAAAAAAACACAATATTAACCATGGGCTAAATTTCAAATCAGCTTCGAGTCACACTATTATTGTATGTCCCTTGTCGGTTACGCGGTTGATTTCCGCGCCAAGCTTTCCAATGTTCCATGACTTCCATATTCCTTCCCGTTTTCAGTTATATGGAATTTGATGTTCCAAATAAACGGTAACCTTTTTTTTTAATATAAATGAGTAATGTTATTCATATCATGTTTTTATACATATTTGTATATCATTTTAAGTGGTATTTGATGTGGACAGTCACATCATTTGAAAAATTTGCAAAACCCAAGAAAATGAAGGAAAATGACTTCTCGTATTAGTTTATTAAATAATGAACTAAATTTAAAAATCTGATTAATTCAAATAATATGACTGTCCACATCAAATGCTACCTAAGATGGTATGAAAATGTGGTACAAAAACATGGTGTGAATAGCATTACTCTTTTTAGGATGAGTAATGCTATTCATACCTGCATATTTTTGTATCACATTTGCATACCACCTTAGGTGACATTTGATGTGAACAGCCACATCATTTGAATTAATCAGATTTTTAAATTTAGTTCATTATTTAATAAACTAATAATTAAGAAAAATTAGTTAATTAAATGATATTGTGGTATACAAGAAGTCTTTCTTCTTCCTTTCCTTAGGTTTTGCAAATTTTTCAAATAATGTGGATGTCCACATCATATGTCATCTAAGGTGGCATAGAAATATGGTATAAAAACATGGTATGAATAACATTACTCTTTTAGTATCGAATTACAAACCCTGCTATTTCATGTGACCACAAAACTCTATATAAACCCAAAAATCCCCACTTCATAGTTCAGCACAAAAAAGGAAACCAACACTTCCTCTTCCACTCTTGCCCCCATGGAAACAAAAATTGATGATAGCTTATGGGTTTTGGCAATCTTCTCCAAATGCCAAGCCTTAACCTCCACAACCACCGTCGTTGCATTCATCTGCACGGCCGCAGCTTGGCTAAGCGCGGCCGTCTTCTACTGGGCATCTTCTCCCGGAGGCGCAGCATGGGGAAAACTTCGATGGAGGAAAAGAAACTCTTGTAATAAAAATGAAATCACCAACTCCAACCCAATTCCCGGGCCACGTGGATTTCCAATAATAGGAAGCATGAACCTCATGACAAACCTAGCTCACCACAAACTCACAAAAGCGGCGGAGGTTTATGGAGCAAAGAGGCTTATGGCTTTTAGCATAGGCGAGACGCGCGCCATCGTCACATGCGACCCCAACGTAGCTAAGGAGATCCTCAACAGCTCCGTCTTTGCCAACCGTCCTATAAAAGAGTCGGCTTACTGTCTCATGTTCAACCGAGCAATCGGGTTCGCTCCTTATGGAAGCTACTGGCGTACCCTCCGCCGCATCGCCGCCAACCATCTCTTCTGCCCGAAGCAAATCTCCACTTCCGAGTATCTCCGTTCCAGGATTGCTGATCAAATGGTGTCCCTTATCTCGACAAGTTGTAACAACAGCTTCCTTGTCCGCGACGTACTTAGGAAGGCTTCGTTGAACAGCATGATGTGCTCGGTTTTTGGACGTAAATACGAGCTGAGTTCGTCAAATGAAGAGACCGAGGAACTGAGTCGACTTGTTGATGAAGGTTATGATCTGTTGGGAAATTTGAACTGGTCTGATCACCTTCCTTGGCTTGCCGGTCTGGACCTCCAGAGCATCCGGTTTAGATGCAACAAACTCGTTCCTCAAGTGAACCGGCTCGTCAGCCGAATTATTCAAGAGCATAGAGCCCAAACCGGTCCGAATAACAATGATTTTGTCGACGTTCTTCTTTCTCTTGATGGAGCTGATAAGCTGTGTGACAATGATATGATTTCAGTACTTTGGGTAAGCGAAAAATTCTCGTCTACATAAAAATTACTGTTCCATATTTGTTGTCTAACTTTATGTTTGATAGTAGATATATAGTGGATTGTTTCGGTAGTTATGACATATTCTTTTTTAATGTGTTTTGCATTCAAATTCTTAATATTTTTTAGTGTAAATTAAAATAGAATATTGTTTTTAAGTAAAAAAATGTATTATATATATATATATATATATAATATAATTGCGCAATGTTTCTCAAGCTAATAGAGTAGTACCACGATTATAAATTTTTGCGGATACTTTTTTCTCATTTTCTTTTTTACTTCAACTCTCAATAGAAATTATTGAGTATTTGTTAATGCTACATTCATACTATAGGAGATGATATTCCGAGGAACAGATACTGTAGCGGTTCTGATAGAGTGGATCCTTGCAAGGATGGTGATGCATCATGATATCCAATCAAAGGTTCACGAGGAGCTCGACCGCGTCGTGGGAAAATCAAGGGCGTTGCTGGAATCCGACATTCAATCCTTGCCTTACCTGCAAGCAGTGGTCAAAGAAGTGCTCAGAATGCATCCTCCGGGCCCACTCCTATCATGGGCCCGTTTATCCATCACAGATACTGTAGTAGATGGCTATTACGTGCCAGCAGGGACCACAGCAATGGTGAATATGTGGGCCATAACAAGGGATCCAAAAGTGTGGTCGGATCCACAGGAGTTTCGGCCTGAGAGATTTGTATCTACTAACAAGAAAGCTGACTTGCAGTTCTCTGTGTTCGGGTCTGACTTGAGGCTGGCACCGTTTGGGTCGGGCAGGAGGAGCTGCCCCGGGAAGACATTGGGGATGAGTACAGTCAACTACTGGGTCGGGTTGTTGTTACATGAGTTTGAGTGGTTTAAGTCGGATCTTGATGCCCAGGTAGACCTGTCCGAAGTGATGAGGCTTTCATGCCAAATGGCTAACCCTCTTACCATCCAAGTGCATCGTAGGCGCTACCAAACAAATTAAAGCATATGCCCGTTACTTCCCGCCCCAAAAAACCCTATGTCCGAGTGTTCATTTGTTTGTCCTTGGCCTATCACCAAAGACAAGAATTTAGTAAGATATATATGCTACGAAGCTATTTGTAAGATGTAGACCCTCTAAGTAATGTCTCGTTAAGTGTATCGGACTGTACTCACAAACTTCGGTCGTAAATTATCCGTAAGCGTGTTGGACTATGTGATCTTTACAATGAAGCATATGCTGTTATAATGGACTAAAACTTATTAATTGTAATGTATTTATTCCCATAGTAGCAATCAAACTGTCTTTTGTTATTATAAAACTTTATCAAACCATAGATTTTTGCCTTGATCGATGTTGGTAATTTTAAGACCCTCACAATTATCCATTTCAAATGACAGTTTGAATTGAGAACTTACATGACCTTCATTTTTGTGAGCAAGATGGTCATTTCTTATGTTTCCTCCCGAAATAACTTCTCATTAATGAGAGAGAAAAAAAAGTACAGTACTACGGACCAATCATCAAATGCACTAACTTAAATCAAAACTAGGTAGTGTGAAAACACATATGAGAATTGTGGGAGCAAAGTTCACCTCGGATTGAATTGACGAAAACTTACGTACACAAATAAACGAGACGAACAAAGTTAGACCAACACCGATGTGGGTTTTAACATTCAAAATTAGGAAGTCAATCATTGATGAGTATGGGTTAATGCTCATCAATAGAAAGGTTAACTTAAAGAATATAATTGGGATTAATAGTAAGATAAACACAAAGATATATAGTGGTTCATCCATAAACAGGGCTACATCCACTGTAGTTTGTATATATATTTGTATTACCAGAGAATAGGCCCCTTCATAAATAAAAGGGTCCAACCCTTTCTTCTACATGACAAACCCTTCATATAGGCCTAAGGTCATCCACCAGAAGCTCACGTATATGGCTAAGGGAAGGCCGCTTTTACAAGATAATGTGGCCTCATGTAAACCACTTAATAAATATCTGGAGACTAACAAAGATAACAAATATCTAATCTTGATCAAGTAGTAAAAGGGTCTTCGCTTAATGGTGGTATATTAGAAGAGTACTCTGCAAAAATGGTCGTCCATAGAGCACTTTGGAGAGGTGGTCTTCCGTAGAGTACTTTGGAAAGGTGGTCGTGGTCATTCATAAAGCACTCTAGAAAGGTGGTTGTTAGTAGAGCACTCTGGAGAGATGTTCATTCGTAGAGCAGTCTGGAGATGTGCTTGTCCGAATAGCACTCCAGAAAGGTGGTCTCTATAAAGCACTATGGAGAGGTGGCCTCTGAATAGCACACTAAAGAGGTGGTTGTCCATAGAGGACTCTAGAGAAGTGATATCTATAAAGCACTCTGGAAGGGTAGCCTCTGTAGAGCACTTTGGAGAGGTGGTCTTTGTAAAGAACTTTGGAGAGGTGGTCTTTATAGAACACTTTGGAGAGGTGGTCTCTATAGAACACTTTGGAGAGGTGGTCTCTCACATGCTAAAGGTCCCCTCCATCCAATGGTGATCTAGTCCCCAGTCAAATAGTCTTCCCTCACAATGATGACATGAAAATAATGGTATCGGGTCATTCTAGAGACTGCATTAACAATGGTGTTAGCTAAAGGCCCTATGATGCCTAAGTCAGAAAGATTGTAAGAAGTAATAAGAGTGTAATGAGGGTTATTGATCATTAGACTAAAATGACTGGCCTTGGCTATTTATAGAGAAATGAATAGTGAACCCTAACATCTAGGTTCGTTAAACCTATTAGCAGAATGTTACATAGTCTGCACACTAATGGAGGAATATTCCCCTAAGAATTTTTTAATATGCTTTGGAGAGTCTTGTCATGCTAAGAGACTAATAAGCAAGCTCATTACATATCAGGGTGATCTGTGTAGGCCACTTGGCAATCAACTTGTACTGTCTATAATGAATCGGGTCCAGTGGCCTATTGATTATGGGCTTCTAAGACCTTCATAAATAATGTAGCATATTAGCCCGATCAGGGTTTGACTAACGGTCTGTGTATTCCATCAAGAGCATAATAGTTATATTTAATAAATTATACAAGTGACATGTTCTTATTGGTCGAGATATTTTATGTTCCTTTAAATGGCCCCAGCTCTTTGGGTGGATATAAGAAACCCAATGAGATGTAGTTTGTAGTCGCCCAATTAATAATGGTCTTCAAAATGAAATAGTAAGTTGATCTTCAAGGTGGAATGAGAAAGCAATCTTTAAAGTTAATTGGGAAAGTAATCTTCTTCCTTGATCTCCAAGTTGGCTGGAGAGATTTATTTCCTTTAGATTCCAACAATGAATCAGATTATGTTTCTTCATTCAATTGTTGAAACACTTATAGATAGCAATGCTTGAACTCTTCATTCTCATCATAAATATTCGCACGAACATTCGTCAAGAGCTAGCAAATTCAGCGTAAAAAAGTCCAACTTCGCGTTAATGTTGAAAAAAATAAGCGAAATCATTTTCAATATTGTTGTTATTGGTCACGATGGCCTGTTAAGCTGCGGAACTGGCGGTTCCAACCGACCTAGTTTGACTTAGCTAGGTGTTGTTTGGCTGCTGGCGCCGACAGCTTGGCTCAAGTCAGTTAGCAGCTCAGGTCGATGCTCTTTTTTTTTTTTCTCTTTTTTTTGCAACTTGCCTATCTTCAATCTTCTTTTCCATGATAGGTGAACCATATATTTTTCAAAGAAAACCGTCAAAATAAGCCTTCTAAAGTTCCCTTATACAAGCAAGGTGACTAGCTATCATATGTGGGCCATTTTGTTCCTTGTTTGTTGAATATGGATACTACCAAGAAGTGTCGTGATTGGAGGCAAGAGAACCTTTTTTGTGTTTCCACAAAAGTCAAAGTTATCTGGCCGGTGACTATTCTGGCTTGAACTATGCATGAATGAGAATAATCCTCAAGAAGAAGTCGATCATATTTGATCTGTTCTATATTATATTTACGGTTTAAGTTTTCTATAACTCAATTTTCCATTAAAGTGATTTGCACCGTGGGTTTTGTTCCTGCTCAATTGTCGCCGAATGAATATAGGGAGTTGATGTGCTTTGCTAACCTAAGTGAGTTCTTCAAGTTAAAGCTGACCTTCCAGGAGTACTTTTATTTTTATGAAATAAGATGCTTTAGGTTATATGCCCAATTTAGGATAAAGATCAAGTTGTTCAACAAGCCAAGTCAAGGTGACTGAATGAAAGTGCAGAACATTGGAGATTAACAGTGGTTGGGAAACTGAGGATTATGATCTGCAAGTCCCCAAAGTTTTAGCTCTAGTAAGCATTCTTTCTTAGAGATTTTTCTAAAATGAAAATAGTCTGCTTCTGAGCGCCTCTATACTAATTGAAATGTGTTATTTTTTAGGAGTCGATTGTGAAGAAATTTGTTGTCAAGCCAAACATGACAAAAGGTTAGGCGTGCGCTTGCCATCCATGCTAAATATAGAGAGTCGTGTTGGTTGTTGAATCTTTTCAGGCGTCAAGTGGATGATCTACCTATTGTTGAAAAAGTGAAAGGAAAAGTTATGATATATCATGCACCATAAAACAGTCGACTCCATGAATCTGCAGTGCCTTTTTAAAGGAGCAGAAAACAGTCGACTCACTGTGAAATTCAAAGTGAAGTGATGTTTCCACCTACTTATGATGATTCTTTGCCTAGCAAGAGGCTCAAGGCAAATGATGCTCTGCCTGTTAAGAGAAATGATGCCCTCATTTGTTTGTTATGAACTCTTTGATCCAACCTTCTATAGATCCATTGCTGGTGCTCTTCAATATCTCACTTGGACAAGACCTGATTTAGCTTTTGCAGTAAATCAGGTTTGCCAATATATGCACTTTCTTAGAACAATTCATTTGCAGGCAATCAAACAAATATTGAGATATTTAAAAGGCACAATTGATTCAGGATTATGGTTTACAAAAGGCTTTCAGTGTCTCACAGCTTTGTTTGATGCAGATTAAGCAGGTTGCTTTGTTGTCAACAGATCTACCATTGGATATTGTGTGTACTTAGGCCCTAATCTGATCTCATGGAGTGCAAAGAAACAAAACACAGTGGGAAGGTCATCAACAAAAGTTGAGTTTAGGTCTTGATCATACTGCAACTAAACTTACTTGGGCTTGCAAAATTCTTCAAGATATCTCATTTCTCATCTTAAAGAAACCTGTGATTTTCTATGATAACAAAAGTACTATTGCTTTGGCATTTAACCCTACGTTCCATGCTAGAACTAAGCATGTAAAGGTAGATTATCACTACCTCTGAGAGAAAGTTCTACTTGGTCATCTCAATGTTCATCATGTGGCTTCCTTACTTCAAATTGCTAACATTTTTACCAAATCTTTGCTAGCTGATCGTTTTGTTGTGTTAAGTCACAAGTTTTCAGTTCGTTCCCCTTCCTTTAGTTTGAGGGGGTGTGTTAAGAATACTGAAGGACCACCAACATCTCATGGACTCAAGGCACCAGATTAATTTCCTAGTTTGTTAAGTGCTAGTTATGTGTAAATCCTGAGTCAGCCTACAATAGATTGAGAAATAGAATATTTATATATACAATTATATTTGTAATGATTTATTGATATAATGAAAGATCATTTTACAATTCTCTCTCTACTTTCAGTTGAGTTTTGGTTTTCGACAGTTATATGTGTTTTTGATTAATGTAAGAGCAATTTCAAGTTAGTTTATCTATTACCTTTTGCTCTCATAGTAATTAGTCAAATACAATAAATCGTAAAAATCTGCATTGACCAAAAAAGTCAAAGCCGGAACGAAAATCGAACCAAACTGTTTCAAACGGTTCCGATTCCAGTTTGGAAATATTAAGAACCGGAGGAACCGGACCGAAACGCTTTTAATATAAATTATTATTTTTTTTTTTTATATAAATAAGACATTTTTCCAAGAAGAGCATGTGCATAAGCTCAATATTTTTCTTCACTTCTTTCCCCTTCCTTTGTTGTTTTATAACTTTTCTCTCCCTACATTATTTTTCTCCATTCTTTTCCGGTGTATTATGCATTATGTACATCTTAGCTTTAGTTGAAGATCTAAACTTTGGTCTTGATATGAACCTTTCCATCTTTTGATTTATATTTATATGGACACTTTCTATCCTTTGGTCACAAATCTTGTAGATCTAGTAGTGGAAACTCAAATTTACTTGAATTTGTTGTTGAAATATGTGTTTGGTATTAGAAGTAGAAAATGAGAAAAAAAAAACATATACATAATTTTGGTTAGAACCGTAAACAGGCATGAACGAAACCGAAACCGTCATGAATTGAACCAAACCATTAAAATTTTCCTATTTCGATTCCATTTTGAGAATGGAACTGAGCTAAATCAGACCGTGCCCACCCCTAAACTGAATGAAGCTTTGATAAGGAACGATGCGAAATACTTTGTCCATTACTAAAGTGTGATACATGCCCATTTTATTTTGGACAAGGATTGTTTGCCCTCCCACTTCCAGTATCCTCCCGTGTCTTACTGTTTTGTGTGGTCACGGTTAAGCCATGTCAACATTTTATATTGTTTTTTTTATAGAGATAATAAGACAAAAATGAATAGTAATATAAAATATTAACGTGGCTTAATCGTGACCACACAAACAAAAAAGCACGAAAGGAGGGCAAACAATCATTGTCCTTTTATTTTCGTCTGCATGTTTTAGTCAAGTCCAAATCGATCTCTTGCACGTAAAGTTGCTTTTGCAATCAATTTCTGAGTCCGTCAGTTTGATGTTTGTCGATTGGCTTGTACCTGTACCCAGCGATGTTTGTCAGATGTTGATTGCTGGACGATGACAATATGTCGGTTTTCCAAACAAGTTCGTGATGACAAGATTTTTATAGTAAGATTTGTATGAAATCATTTTTTGGATCCTATCTTACAGATGAATATGCCTTTTCTCTTGATGAGACCCTACCCACATATATGCATATGGCGTATCGAACACATGGAAATTAAGGATAATACTCATAGTTTCCTTTTGGGATAATGATCAAGCTCATTCCCTTCCTTGATAGGATCAATTCTATATTGACACGTTTATTCTTTTAAAGAGAAATAAAATAAAATCTCTAAAGTGTTTAATCAAGCGATGCCGTGTGATGTACTTATGCTTAATAAACCTAACCCTAGAAGGAGAGTCTTAACCGGATTCACCCTTACTAACACAAACATATACAGTCTAAGAGATGAGATTTGAGAAAATTGAGATGAAAGAGATACAAATATAGCCTCATTAAACCAACTACAGTTAGCTTGTGGCTTTGTGATGTACTTATTCACTTCCCAAATGTTTGGAGTGTTGGAATATGAGTATGAAACTAGTTGTTAAGAGCCAACTGTTGTGATTTATTGTTGGTGCAGAGAAGTCTTGTAGAAAGAGATTTGAGTTGTTTTAGTTAAGGGATTTCTAAAGAAAAGGAATAAATTACATCACAAACCCAGGAACCAACACTTCCAAACATTATATAGGACAAGGTTTGCACTATTTTTTGAAGTCTGCTATAACTTCTTCTTCGAGTGCTTCTAGAAATTATTTGGTTCTTGTGTTTATTGAATTGTAGTTTTGATATTTGTATAATTTGTAGTTTATGAGCTTTATCTGTTGGTTTTGTTAGACAAACAAAGTTAGGTTGGAATCCTTGTGTAAAAATGCATGAAATAAACATGTTGGAATAATGGTAGGCTAGTCAATTTTCTTGTTCAAAGTTAGGCAAGTTAGGTTAGTCAAGTTAGGCAAGTTAGGCAAGTTAGGCAAAATTAGGTTTATGTTCTTTTTCTTTCCTATATATATGTTTCATCTTGTAATTGTTCAATCAAGCAAATATACATCTAAATTCTACATGGTATACAGAGCAGGTTTATAACCCTAGCCCTAATTTTTTTTTTTTTCGGCAGCTTTCTCTGCCGTTCCCATGGCTGTTCGTGGACGGTCCCGTCCCTCCTCTGCTCGTCCTCCCCTCCACTGCACCTACTGCAATTTTGATTATCATACCCGAGACACCTGCCATAAACTTCATGGCTATCCCGTTGGCCATCCCCTTCATGGCCAACCGTGGCGACCACCGCGCCGTGCCACTGCTTCCAGTTCTTCCCGCAGCCATGCACCTTCCAGTCCTCCCCAGCAGCCACGGTTTTCTGCTTCCCGGCCCCATAATTTCACCCAGGCCCATCACGTGCAAGGCACCCAGGCCCCCGCCTCCTCTTCTACTCCAGCAACCCACCAAGTGCACGGGACCCAGCCCACTTTACATGACTTGCAGCTTGCCATGCCTGACCTCTCTGCCGAGCAGCACTCCCGTGTTCTAGCTGCTCTACGTGACACCACCACCCCTCCTCAGGCCAATGCCGTGCTCACTACTGATTTTGCCCAGGGTTTGTTACCTGTCACCTCTCGTCATGGTCAATGGATTCTTGACAGTGGTGCTACGGATCATATTACTTCTTCCGCTTCATGTTTGGTTAATCGTTCTCCTTCACATTTGCCGCCTGTTTCTTTGCCTAGTGGTGCTTCCGCTCCCATTACTTTTACCGGCACTCTTCCTTTAAATTCCTCAGTTACTTTGAAGGATGTTTTATGTGTCCCTAATTTCCGAGTGGACCTTTTATCGGTTGGTAAACTTACAGATGGATTATCGTGTTCCATAACCTTCTTTCCTTCTTGGTGTGTTTTGCAGGACTTGGTTTCGAAGGCGATGATTGGTGTGGGTAAGCGACGTGGCGATCTGTATTACCTTGTGGCCCTTACCTCTTCTCTCCCCACCCGTCAACCTCTCTGCAACATCATTACCATCCCCTCCTCCCTCTGGCATAGGCGTCTAGGTCACCCCTCCTCCACTCGTTTGCAAGCTTTAGCATCTAGCTCTCTTAATTGCACTTTTGATTCTAGTCATATTTGTGATGTTTGTCCGTTGGCAAAACAAACTCGTCAACCTTTTCCTTTGAGTTCAATTTCATCAACTTTCCCTTTTGCTTTAATTCATTGTGATATTTGGGGCCCGAATCGTCAATCTTCTCTTTCTGGTGCTAATTATTTCTTATCCATTGTGGATGATTTTTCTCGCTTTACGTGGGTCTTCCTCATGAAACATAAATCCGACACTCAACAATTAATTAAGGATTTTTTTGCTTATGTCACTACCCAATTCCGCACTACCATCCAATGCATTCGTACTGACAATGGTGGTGAATTTTTATCTCTTCGTAGTTTTTTCTCTGATCATGGGGTGCTTTTACAAACTTCTTGTGTTTATACCCCCCAACAAAATGGCGTTGTTGAAAGAAAACATCGTCATCTTCTTGAAACCGCTCGCGCCCTTCGTTTTCAATCCCATCTTCCTATCAAGTTTTGGGGGGAATGTGTTCTTACCGCTACTTATCTCATCAATCGTCTCCCTACCCGTCTTCTCCATCATAAATCCCCATTTGAGGTTCTCTTTTCGAAAACCCCATCTTATGACCACTTCCGCGTCTTTGGTTGTCTGGCATATGCCACCTCTGTCACTCCCACCACTAAATTTTCCCCTCGGGCTCATCGTTGCATTTTTCTCGGTTATCCTCATGGACAAAAGGCCTATACCCTTTACGATCTCGACAATCACCGCATTTTCACTAGTCGAGACGTCATCTTTCACGAAAGTACTTTCCCTTATGCCGTTTCTCACCCTCCTATCCCATCCTCTTCGCCTACCCTACCCATCCCACCCCCTCTGGACTTTACATATAACCCACCCCTTCCTGCCCCGACGCCTCACCCTCCTCCACCTTCCTCCCCTTCCACGCCTCCCCTAGATTCCCTTGCTGCCCCATTACCCGTTCCTCCCCATGCCCCTGCCCTCTCGGCATCCCCTCCTTCCCCCCCCGATACTTCCTTACCTTTCACCCTTTTACCCACGGACATCCCTACCCCCCCACTACCTACCAATCCTCCCCTTCCCCGCACCTCTTCCCGTGCCCATAAACCTCCATCCTATTTAAAAGACTACGTTTGCTCGCAGGTGATTCTGCCATCCCACCCATCTTCGACTTCGCAACCCGGTTCTACACAAGGTACGCGATATCCACTTTGTAATTTTCTCTCTTATCACCGTTACTCTCCCAGACATTTTTCTTACATTAACTCTGTCAGTCGGACTGTGGAGCCTTCCTCCTTTGCCGAGGCTGCCACTGACCCCAATTGGCAACGTGCTATGACTGAGGAGCTTCAAGCTTTACATGCTAATGGTACTTGGACTTTAACTTCCTTGCCCCCTGGCAAAATTCCCATTGGTTGTAAGTGGGTGTACAAACTCAAGCACAAATCCGACGGCTCTATTGACCGCTACAAAGCTCGTTTGGTTGCTAAAGGCTTCACTCAGGCTGAAGGTATTGATTATCATGACACTTTTTCTCCTACTGCTAAGATGATTACGGTGCGTTGTCTTCTTGCTCTTGCTGCTAGTCAGTCTTGGTCTCTTCATCAGCTTGATGTTAATAATGCTTTCTTACATGGTGACTTACATGAAGAAATCTATATGTCTCCTCCTCCTGGTCTTCGGCGACAGGGGGAGAATCTTGTGTGTCGCCTTCACAAGTCACTTTATGGTCTTAAGCAGGCTTCTCGCCAATGGTTTGCCAAATTCACTAGTGCCATCATTTCTGCCGGTTTTCAACAATCCAAAGCTGACTATTCATTGTTCACTAAAAAGTCTGGTATTTCTTTCACAGCTTTGCTCATTTATGTGGATGATATTGTGATTACAGGCAATGATGCTAGTGCCATTAATTCTCTGAAGTCTTTTCTCCGTGATCATTTTCGGATAAAAGACCTTGGTGATTTAAAATATTTTTTGGGTATTGAGGTTTCTCGTTCCAAACAAGGGATTTATATTTCTCAACGCAAGTATGCATTAGAGATTCTCAAGGACTATGGTTTTTTGGGAGCACGACCCATTGCTTTTCCTATGGATGACACAAAATTATCTGATAAAGGAGAACTTCTCAAGGATCCTGAAAAGTATCGACGATTAGTAGGTCGGTTAATATATCTCACTATCACTCGGCCGGATATCACTTATTCTGTGCATGTTCTAAGCCGTTTTATGCACGAGCCAAGGATATCTCATATGGATGCTGCGCTTCGTATTGTTCGTTATTTGAAGGCTACTCCAGGTCAAGGTTTATTATTTCGTTCTGACAACCAGACCAAGTTAACTGCGTTTTGTGATTCTGATTGGGCAGGTTGCCCTATCACTCGCCGTTCGACTACTGGGTATTGTGTATTCTTGGGCGGTTCTTTGATTTCTTGGCGGACGAAACGACAGAAAACCGTTTCGCTCTCTTCAGCAGAGGCGGAATATAGGGCCATGGCAGGTGCTTGTTGCGAGATAGTTTGGCTTCGTTTTTTGTTGAAGGATTTGAACATTCCTTTGGATGGTCCTTCCATTTTATTTTGTGATAATCAAGCAGCGTTACATATAGCTGCCAATCCTGTTTTTCATGAACGAACTCGTCACATTGAGATGGATTGTCATTTTATACGAGATAAGATTGTAGATGGCACAATAGAGACCAAGCATGTGGGTACGGCACAACAGTTGGCAGACTTGTTTACCAAACCTCTTGGGAAAGAAAAGTTTTCGGGTATGTTACGCAAGTTGGGAGTTCTTGACATCCACTCTCCAACTTGAGGGGGAGTGTTAGACAAACAAAGTTAGGTTGGAATCCTTGTGTAAAAATGCATGAAATAAACATGTTGGAATAATGGTAGGCTAGTCAATTTTCTTGTTCAAAGTTAGGCAAGTTAGGTTAGTCAAGTTAGGCAAGTTAGGCAAGTTAGGCAAAATTAGGTTTATGTTCTTTTTCTTTCCTATATATATGTTTCATCTTGTAATTGTTCAATCAAGCAAATATACATCTAAATTCTACAATGTTTTTTGATAAATTTATTCTTACATGTAGATGTCAAAAGCTCCATTAATGTACAATAAATAATTTAATTTGTATCCTTTTTTATGGTATTATTTATATTTCTGCCAAGTTTTTTGCATCCAGTCATAATGAAAATCAGATTTACGTTATTATTTCTATAAATGGGAGGTGATTAATAACATAATCGGCAACTGTAATATATAAGGGCTCGTTTGGAAGTATTTTTAAAATGATTGAAAGTGTTTTTAGAAAAAATGATTTTGGATTCCAAAAGCATTTAAAGTGCTTCTTGCAAGAAGCATCAGTTATATGCTTCTTGTAAAAAGTATTTCAAGTGTTTTTTCATGATTCACTTGCATTTTTATTAAGGATTTGTTTAAAAAATATTTGCTTCAAAAGCAATTTCAGCTATTTTAAAAGCACTTTTAAACGAACACTAAAGCATAACCGATCATCATCAACTTATTTTTGCTTCGTTTGTCTGCACTCAGAGTCATTTCAATTAATTACATACGATAGTAACTAGTCATAATTAAGTAACTAGTTAAAAGAATGGACGTGGTTGAACGACACAAATGAAGCCTTGATGAAACGATGGCAAATGTTTTGTCCTAACAAATAATGCTGGCATTTGTCGTCTGCGTGTCTTAGCAAATTAAGTGGTGGTATTCGGTCAAGTCCAGAGCAAATCTTTTGCGATGCCATTGTCATTAAGTGGTGGTACTATTCCTAATATATGTAAGGTTACTTTCTCAATTAATTTGTGGGTTCATCAGTTTTATTTTTGTCGTTTGGGTGTACCTGTACGTGCCTTGGGGCAATATCATCAGCCAATTATTGAACGATGAGCATGTCGTTTTTGAAACAAACTCGTTTGTGATGACAAGATTTTTATAGCAAGATTTGTGTGGAATCTTATTTTGGATCTTATCTCAGAAAATGAATGTGCCGTTTGTCTGTAATGAGATCTATATTGTAGAAAAAAGTTTTTTTTTCTTTTTTTTTTTTTGTCAAACGATAAATCTTGTTAGATTAGATGTTAAATTAGTCACCGATAGATTTGAACCCACGCCATCACGGGAGGGCTCAACTCTTTTCCTTCACTGTAGTAAAGAGCCACTTGATAACAGTGTTCATCGAGAAAATACAATAGAGAAGAGAGAGAAAGAATGATAGAGAAGACAGATAGAGAGATATGATATTTTGTGTATTACAAATCAGATTACTGCTTACAAGATCTTTCACACTTATATACACAAGTGTTATCTTATCTCCTAAGCTTTAAAAAACCTCCCAACTCTAACTAACTAACTGTCTTTTATATCACTTTTACACATTTTGACCTTGACCATACTACCCTTCTTATGCTAGTCAATACCCCCCCGCAATCTTTACTTGGGGAGCCAAGCTTAAGATCGGAACAATGTTTGACAAATAATGGCCCATGTAACTCCTTTGTAAGAATATCAGCAGATTGATCTTCAGTGGGAATATAGAAGACTGCTAAATCACCTTGTTGCACCTTCTCTCTAACAAAATGATAATTCGTATCCAAGTGCTTGATTCGAGAGTGAAAAACTGGATTTGCACTTAATGCAATCACAAACAAACTATCACAGTGGCTAACAGGTGATGTGGGCAGAAACACATCCAAATCCTTTAAGACTGCCCTTATCCACGCTAGATCAACTGCAGTGTGAGCCAAGGCTTTGTACTCTGCTTCAATAGAGCTTTGAGTGACAGACCCTTGTTTCTTGGACTGCCATGAAATGGGACTTTTGCCAAGAAAAACAAGATAACCAGTCACAGACCTCCAAGTGTTCAAATCTGCAGCCCAATAAAAGTCTAAAAAAGCCTCGAGACTCGGTGTTGTAGCTGCGGAATATACAAGACCATACTGAATGGTACCCTTAAGATACCTCAAGATTCTCTTCACAACTCCAAAATGAACCTCAGTTGGTGCTTTCATAAATTGACACACTGAATTAACCGCAAAAGCAATATCCGGCCTAGTAAAAGTCAGGTATTGGAAAGAACCTACAATGATCCTGTAAAATGTAGGATCAGGCAAAGGCATTCCTTCAGTGAGAAGCAACGAGTTGTATGGCTTACATGGTGTTGGGGATGGTTTACAAGAATCCATTCCAGCTTTATGAAGCAAATCTTTGATATATTTCGATTGATTGACAAATATATCCCCATTTGAAGGATATGAAATCTGGAGGCCCAAGAAATAGCTGAGTCTGCCCAAATCTTTCAATTCAAACACTTCTGATAGTTCATGAATGACCTGTTGAATTTGGACAGAATTAGAGCCTGTCATATCACATCCCGACCCGGGGCGGACCACTTCCCGGGCCCGTTCCACTACCGTAGCACGATATTGTCCGCTTTGGGCTTACCATTCCCTCACGGTTTTGTTTTTGGGAACTCACGAGCAACTTCCCAGTGGGTCACCTATCATGGGATTGCTCAAGCCTCCTTCTCGCTTAACTTCGGAGTTCCAACGGAACCTGAAGCCAGTGAGCTCCCAAAAGGCCTCATGCTAGGTAAGGATGGGAATATACATATAAGGATCACTCCCCTGGGCGATGTGGGATGTCATAATCCACCCCTCTTAGGGGCCCGACGTCCTCGTCGGCACACACGCGGCCAGGGTTAGGCTCTAATACCAAACTGACACATCCCGGCCCGGGGCGGACCACTTCCTGGGCCCGTTCCACTACCGTAGCACGATATTGTCCGCTTTGGGCTTACCATTCCCTCACGGTTTTGTTTTTGGGAACTCACGAGCAACTTCCCAGTGGGTCACCCATCATGGGATTGCTCAAGCCCCCTTCTCGCTAAACTTCGGAGTTCCAACGGAACCTGAAGCCAGTGAGCTCCCAAAAGGCCTCGTGCTAGGTAAGGATGGGAATATACATATAAGGATCACTCCCCTGGGCGATGTGGGATGTCACATGTCAAAATTATATCATCCACATAGAGAAGGAGAATGATGATATCAGCACCAATGTTCTTGACAAACAAACTTGTGTCAGACAAGGAAGCACGAAATCCCATAGCACACAGATAGGTGGTAAACTTAGAATTCCAGGCCCTTGGTGCCTATTTAAGGCCATACAGGGATTTAAAAATTTTACAGACATAAGTGGGACAGGTGGGATCAACAAAACCTTGAGGTTGGTGCATATAAACCTCTTCTTGTAAATCCCCATGCAAGAATGCATTTTTAATGTCCAATTGTTTCAACTCCCAGTGATTCATCGCAGCTATAGCAAGAATGGTTCTCACTATTGTATGTCGAACAACAGGACTAAATGTCTCGGAATAATCAATTCCATGCTCCTGTGAAAACCCTTGAGCCACCAATCGAGCTTTGTATCTTGATACACTACCATCAGACTTCTTTTTGACCTTGTAAACCCATTTACTACCAACCACAGATCTATTACTAGGATATGGAACTAGCTGCCAGGTCCCCTGAGCCCTGAGAGAGTCATATTCTTCCTGCATAGCTTGCTACCAATGGGGAAGACTTGCAGCTTTTCGAAAATTAGAAGGTTCTTTAGTATCAGTGATGTTTGTCACAAAGGAATAACCACCAGAGAACACTTCATCTGCTGTAACATGTAACGATTGTAATTCTGGAAAAGATGTCAAATAAGCAGCATAATCTTGTTAGTTGTACAGTCCCACTTTTCAATCGTGTAACCATGGGATGAGTAGACACTACAGCTGGGGACATGGAATGATTGTTAGAATGTTCACTGAATTGTGGAGAGATAGGAATCAATACCTCCAGTGGGGAACTCTGATGGACAGACAACAAGGGTAATGCGTTGACTTCTGCATTGGAGTGATGATGGGAAACTGATGGTTGTGAGTAGTTAGAACGATTAGCAGAGTCATGAGATGCTTCCATTTCAGAACTGGATTGCACACTTGACACTTGCTGCTGAGAGATTGGATCCAATATTGAAGCTGCACTTGATACAGATATTGTACTATGAACTGCAGGAATAGGCATTTGAACCACAACCACATCTCCTGATATATGCTTAGACTGTCTAGAATGAAGACACCCTCGAGATAGGTCTGTTTTATAGGGAAACACTTCCTCATTGTATATGACATGCCTGGACAAGATCAATTTACCAGTGTTCATATCATAGCAGATTGCTCCTTTGTATCCCAAAGCATAACCAAGAAAAACACATAGTGAAGATCTAGGTTGAAACTTATTACTAGTATATGGGCACAGGAAGGGATAAATGGCAGTGCCAAAGACTCTAAAGTTATGAATATCTGGTGTGTGTCGAAACAACATTTGATAAAGAGACTGAAACTCTAAGACCTGAGATGGCATTCTGTTAATTAAGAGAACTGCATGAGCACAGGCATGATACCAGAACATTTGAGGCAAACTTGCTTCTGCCATTAAAGTAATGGCAGTTTCTACTACATGACGATGTCTCCTTTCAGCAATACCATTCTGCTGAGGAGTATAAGGACAGGAAATCATGTGGCAAATACCTTTACTTGCTAGAAACTCCTTAAACGGTTTACTCATATATTCACCTCCCCCATCAGATTGAAAACACTTAATTGAAGCATGAAACTGATTAAGCACAAAAGCTGTGAACTTCACAAAAATTGAACAAGCTTCTGATTTATTGATCATAGGAAAAATCCACATGAATCCGGAAAATTCATCTACAAAAGTAATGTAGTACTTAAATCCTTCTATAGATGGGATTGGAGATGGTCCCCATACATCTGAGTGGACTTTCTCAAACAAACACTTAGCTTTATTTTGTCTTACTAGAAATACTTGTCTACACATTTCTCCTTGTACACAAGAAGAACACAAAGTTGGACAAGAATCTTTGCTAGTGCTAATTTCAGCAGTCTTCAACATTCTAGCTAAAATATCCCCTGATGGATGTCCCAGCCTTTGATGCCAAATTGCAGTCCTTACTTTCTGTCCCAAAAATGCAGCACATCGACTCAACCTTGTAGCAAATGAGTTATCAAAAACAGTGGCTGGAATCTTGAAAAGTTCCCCATCATCACTCCTTCCGTGGTACAAAATCACCCTTGTTGCTTTGTCCTGTATAAAGAAATCCACATCATCACAAATAAACCAACATCCATTATCTTTGCATAACATCTTAACAGAAAGAAGATTGGTAGTAATTTGAGGCACATGCAACACATTATGCAGAATTAAATCATTATTTGGAGTTGTAATTGTAGAAGAACCAATGTTGTTGACTGCCAAACCTTCACCATTTCCAATTGTTATCTTCTCATCACCATTGTAAGAATTGACTTGAGAGAGTGCATAAACATTGGAAGTCATGTGATGTGTAGCTCCTGTGTCTAGAATCCAAGTATCCCCAGTGGATAACCCATGTCCAGTGTTCTGTGGTGTATTCTGTCCAATATGAGCCTGTGCAGTCATTGCAGTCAAGGAAGAAAGTGGTGGAGTACCCTGATAAGCAAAATTATTGCGATGATAACACTCCAATGCAATATGTCCTCTTTTCCCACAAATCTGACAAGCAAGGAACCCTGAATTTCCAATGGCAGCTCTGTGATAGCAATTAGCTGCTGTATGTCCCCTCCTAGAACATATTTGACACTCAGGTAACACACCAGATCTGTAGGATGTATTGCCATTCTAGGTATTACTCTTTTGAAAACCATTACCATAGAAACTACTTCCATTCTGTGACTGAACACTTTTACCATTGCCAGAAAAATTGCCATTAAAACTGCCATTGTTCCCTCTGTGACCAGATGGATTTCCATTACCAGAGAAGTTTCTTGAACCATTAGTACTTCTATGATCAAAATTACCATTGTTATAATTGCCATTATACCTCATATTGCCCCCTGAGAAATTGAGCTTCTGGACAAACCTGTCACCATTCCCCACAAAGCCTGAACCACCATGAAATGCATTAGAATGTTCACCATCAAACTCCCCTTGAAATCTGTGAGAGTTGTAACTTTGCCCAACTTCAAAACCAGTATGATTATTCTGAAAAGCACTGGAGCCAGATCCATCTCCATGAACATACATCGCCGCCATGGATGTACTCAAAGACTTCATTCATGATTCAATATTAGCCTCTACCCCAAGAAGTTGAGCCCTCAAATCTTTATATGAAATAGGAGAATCCCGAGCCAATATCACAGTCTTTATCATCTCAAACTCAGGAGGTAAGCCAGATAGCACAGCTATAAGAAAATCATTCTCAGTGATCCTTTCTCCAGCAGAAACTAGTTGATCCTTAATGGCTTTAACCCTTAAAAGAAACCTATCCACAGATTCCCCACATTTTTGGATAGTGTGGAACTCACTTTTCAGTTGATTGATTCTAATCATAGAAACAGACGCAAATCTTTCTTGTAAACAAGTCCAGGCCCCACACGCAGTCTTACTACCAATAATATGTTCCATAACATCATCAGATAGTGTAGCAATGAGAAGACTGAGCAAGGCTAGATCCTTCTTCACCCAATCTTTATATGCCACAGTAATTTCAGTAGTAACTCCGGACTCTGTATCAATAACAAATCTCGAAAGACATGGATCTTCACCCGTGAAATGATCAAAAAGATCATATCCCCGAAGAATAAACTGGAACTGGAAACTCCATTTAACAAAATTGTCATCCTGAAGCTTGACCGTAAGCATCCCAAGCAACCCTTCAATCTTGACATTAGACGCCATTTGAATACCAAACACCTAACCAAAATATGCCCTTGACCCCTAAATATGCTACCCTTCTTTGCCAATGGCTATCGGGCTTTTTCTTTCTTCGACAAACAAGCACGTTTCACAATCAAACAACGGCTGTCGGCCTCTTACGAACTCAAATAATGGCTATCGGCCTTTGATCTTGCTAACAATGGCTATCGGCCTTCAAATTCATAGAAATAGAACACGCACTCTTCACCTAGAACATATCACAAACAGATGGTGTGCAATGCGAAAACAGAAACCAAGAACCTGATATGAACGAACCCCTTGACCCTTTTTGACAGAAAAACGCTATGACCTTGCAGCCAGCATTAACCATCACTCGCAGTTCTTTAATCTCCAGCGGAAGAAACGGCACCAAGAATCGTCCGAGCGATTGATACCATGATAACAGTGTTCATCAAGAAAACCAGAAAATACAATAGAGAAGAGAGATAAAGAATGATAGAGAAGAGAGATAGAGAGATATGATATTTTGTGTATTACAAATCAGATTACTGCTTACAAGATCTTTCACACTTATATATACAAGTGTTATCTTATCTCCTAAGCTTTAAAAAACCTCCCAACTCTAACTAACTAACTGTCTTTTATATCACTTTTACACATTTTGACCTTGACGATACTACCCTTCTTATGCTAGTCAATACCACTTGCATAGAAAAACGTATTTGGCTCAACTTGTTTTTCACTTATCCTTAAATGTACAACATATAATAAATACAAATACATAAATTAATTGCAAATACACATCATTCACTTTTTCTACAATAAATCTAATGTAGAAGAGTTAATGAACCTGTACAACATATAATAAATACAAATACATAAATTAATTGCAAATACACATCATTCACTTTTTCTACAGTAAATCTAATGTAGAAGAGTTAATGAACCTATGTAGAAGATTTAATTAGCCTAATTATTCAATGAACCTAATTAACACTCACCCTTTAGTGGATGGAAATTGCGTTAACAAATTTATGTAAAGATGGCTCAAGCCACTTTTGTAGGACAAAGAAGAGGCCTTTTTAACATTCCCCCTCAAGTTGGAGAATGAAGGTCGAGAAATCCCAAGTTCGTATCATAACCGAGAACTTCTCCTTGCCCAAAAGGTTTTGTAAAAACATCTACTGGTTGTTGCAATGACGCCATATGTCAAGTAGTGGTCGTGCCATCAATTGTTTTGTCTCGAATGAAAAATTCATCTCAATATTTTGTGTCCTCTCATGAAAAATTGGATTCGCGGATATATGTAAAATTGCTTGATTATCACAATATAAAAGTGAAGCTTCTAATTGAGGTATCGTAAATCTTCCAATAAAAAATTGCTAGCTAATAGTTAAAGATGAACACTAATCATAATCCACGGGACTTACAGCTTGCTAAAATAAAAAACAGATAGTTGTCCATTTGGGAGAGTAGTGAAACTTACTTATAAACTCATGCAAAGTCCTTCCTCCCATCAATGTGAGATTCATTCTCAACATGCCCCCTCACATGTGACGAATTTTCAAGTCTAACACGTGGACACAACGGGATGACGTGGAGTACATGTAGCCATTAGGCTTCATACGCAGGACAACTTACATACTTTATACCATAAAGAAAGTTGAAGTTCCACCATAAAATCAATTTGTAATATTGGGAGCTGCCCAATTACATATAAGCACATGCAAGGTCCATTCTTTCTGCGATGTTGAACTTTACTCTTAGCACGCCCCCCACGTGTATGGACAACACAAATCGGGTGATGTGGACCACTTATAGCTGGTAAGCAATCTGCATACAGGACAACTTGCTTTGATATAACGAAGAAAATTGAGGTTCTATGATAAAACCAATCAGCTATATGGAGAGTTTAACTTACTTATAAGTTCATACAAGATCCCTTCTCCCATCAATGCAGGATTCATTCTCAACAAACGTTTATAATCATTTGTGCTTTATTTAGTCAAAAATGGTTACATTTAATTTTACACTCAAGTTCATGGGTTTCATTCTCCTTACCTCAATATTGCGGTTGCGCTCTTTGCTCTATATGCGTCCAATCCATTTTCCTAGTGCACCCGACACCTTAAACTATTTCCACAACTTAAACGACAACTGAACATGCTTGTTTGGGCCTCAAAGTGCCCAATAAGAAAGAATCAAAGTATCCATTCTGAAACCCAATTCGACATTGGCCAGAATGAAGACTCAAGCCGCTAACATAGAACTAAAAGGGAACCGGAGGTGCGTTTGGAAATGCAGTGGAATGGTACACAAATTTAAATAAACTAGTTCAATTTCGCTAAACTAGTTCGCATGATCGAAATAGCATTACAGTCATGTCTTGTATTAAATCACGAGAATAGATCAATACTATACTACAACGATAACTTGGAAGCTTCAAAATCAACTTAGAGTGCACAACGATGTAACGAGGTAAAACTGTACCACTCAGGAAAACATCCTTGCACACTTTCCTAGTCTAAAAACAACCTACTATTATTCAAACAAATGTAAGAGATTGACGCCAACTCAACTTACTAGACTCAACACTAGAAGGTAGTCTCGTCCTCATGCTCCTGCTACCTGAGTAGTACAAATTACTTGCTTTCTACTTGTCTCCTCTAAGTGGCAGACATCTGAACTTGGTTTTGTAACACTTTAGAGCACGAACCGTTATCAAGGCTTAGCCCTCCTCAATCTTCATGCGTGAAAATGTATCCCTTTGTAAACCAGCAGTTATACTATAAGATGTTATGCTCAATTTCCCTAGTTTTGCTATAAGATGTTTATGCTACAAGATATGCAAATGGGCTAGAGAATAACTAGTGGCTGCAAGGGCATGATGGGCTCGTGAATGTTTTTGCTAAACCTAATTATTTGACAACCAATTAAAACTCAATCAATTAAAACCCAATTTGATAAAAACCTTCAACCCAAAAAGTAATCATGGACAATTAGTTAAATCCAAAATCAAGTTTCAGCTCAAAATCAATTTTAATTTTAAACGCCTCACCACTGTTCCTAAGTCCAAGTAAATGAATGAATACACATGAGGTGACTACAGCGTCATACGTTTCTTCAACACGTAAGCAAGTGTCCCAGGTCGCCAAAAAGAGGGAAACTGCAGCTGCCAGTGAGAACAAGGATCCTGATTCCTGACATCAATCTTGATTTCGATCCTAAGACGATAGACAACTTGAAACCACTACTAAAAAACCTAATTTTTAGGTGGTGGTCGATTTGATGTACTTGGGAGCTTTGTGCCCTGCAGCCAAGTTTCTATGGCTATTCCAATTTACAACCTATATTAAGCAACAGATGCTGCAATTTAACTTTCTGCACCAAAAGAACACAGATGTTTTCCCTAATTATGGCCCATTTTGGCAAGAAGCTCCATGTGATTATATGATCACCCACATGGCCAATATTGTTATAGGAACGTGTGACATCTTTAGAGCATAAAAATAGTAAAAACTGGCTCTCACGCATCATGCGAGCGGCACATGAGCTTATATATGCGAGACACCCTGTTTCAGGATTTTTTTTTTCTCTATGGAAATTGGTGGTGCCATAAATTTATAAAAGCATTCAGGCAAAATATAGAAACAATATTAGAACTACACAAAGGATAGTTATGATTCATCGTCCGAAACTGGCCAAGGGAGACATCTTTTTATACAAGAGCAACAACCAACACAGCTATATGCTCTTAGACACTTGACTTATTCATAGACCCACCACAAAACACAGAAAAATACACATGTTTACTTTCACTTCTTATTCAACAAACCAGACTCCTGCATTCTAGAAATTGCCTTCTCAAACTGGCTCCACCTCTGCTCCAACGTCCCAATGTACCCGATCGACATCCTCACCAGCCCCGGTGAGATCCCAGCCAGAGCCTTCTCCTCATCATTCATCTCACTGCTTGTGCTGCTTCCAGAGCAGGACATTAGAGTTTCATAGTACCCTAGGCTCACAGCCATGAACCCAAACTGTGTGCAGTTCTGCAAGAGATTCATGAGTCTGTTGGCTCTTTCCTCAGTCCCCATGTCCAAACACAGAAGCCCTCCGTACCCGTAATCTTTGTTTCCCATGGCCTTGAGAAGCTCGTGCTGTGGGTGGTCGTCGAGCCCTGGGTAAATTACTTTTAAGCCCATCTTCTTCATCCTTTGGGCATAAATCATTGCCCTGTGGCAGTGCTCCTTCATTCTCAACCCTAAGTGGGGAATCCTCTCAGAGAGCTCAAATGCTACCTTGGCATTCATTGTGGGACCCAGGAGCATCAGGGAGCCTTGGTGTAGGTCCATCATTGAGTTCACCAGGCTTGCAGGTCCGCACACAACACCTGCAAAAAATTTATGCCACAAAAAAGTTTGGTATTTTGTTGCTAATCACAAAAGCTACTTTCCAAAGAGAAAATACGAAAGGGTTTAACAAATAATGAGAAATCATGTTAGCTGGAAATGGTGAACATTCTAGTAGTATTTCTCTTCATTTTTCGAAGATAATAGATTTATACATAAATTATTAAGAACTTATATATTAAATGGCGAAATGAAGGATCGAAACATATTTATCTTGATCTAAAATTGTCAAAAAGTTAGAATTGTAAAAGCTTTAATTCCCAAGGTAAAAAATAGATGACGCATTAAAAAAAAAGTGATTAAATTAATATGACCAGATAAACAAAAATTGATAGAATGTGAATATAACATCTTAGATTATGTGACGATGACATTAGTACTTAAATTATGGTTCTCTTTTATTCGAATTAATATTTTTTGTTTCACCCTTTCTTTTAATTTTTGTACAGAACATCACATGAAGTCTTACAGTGAACATGGAAAATAACAGTGAAAAATCAAATCAAGGATCGCATAAGATATTCTAGTAAGAAGAATACAATTCCTACCTCAACTCACCCATGTTAATCATGAAGTAAGGTTGCAGATGGAAAACGACACCAAACAAACAATATCTAACAAAAACACAAACAAACATAAACGTATGGTATCTAAAAATAACACAAGCTAACAAAAACGAACAGAAACACCTGTCTTGCTATCTAAATATAACAAGACATGAATCACGAGTCGAAAAAGTAACACCCTCGCATGAATCCAAACCGGTCCCTTCCCCACCTCGCTAAAAGTATTACTCCCGGTCAATACTTTTTTTTCGGTCTGAACTCCCCATGCTTTTATTATATAACCTATAATATAAATGAGATCAAAAAAATTTTTACAAATCAAATTATGCGTTCCAAATAAGAAAATAAACAGGTTAATTAACACTTAAGTTTTGATTTCCCTAGTATTATCCTTTATATAACCATCATCAATATGCCTCATTTGCAAACTCATAAAATTTAGGACAATTAACTAAAATAATTTGATATTTGGTTGTAGAGAAGATCAGTTTTTACATGTCATTATATTATTGTGGTCTTTATGTAATCAATTTATTATCGACCACTTAATTAATATGCCATTGTTATTTAAAAAAAAATAACTGATTAATTTTACAACTAAATGTGAAAAACGAATCATTCCAATTATTTGTCCTAAATTTTATTCTATAGATTAAAAGTACTTAGCACGCATTTACGTAAAATCACTAAATTATGATCTTACACTCAGTCTCTTCGTGAGCGTTATTAGATTTCATTTTTATAAACAGCTTTAGGTCACATTTTTTATGTGATACTGCACGTTACCAATCCAGTCATATAATTGACGATATACTGTCATATTCAATAGTTTTCGAACCGCAGAAGTTAAAGAAAATCTCACAAACAAACTATAAGGAAAATATTTACTACTTTTACCTGCAATAATATCAGCACCGCCGCTAATAAACTTGGAAATGCTGTGAACAACAACGTCAGCACCAAGCTTCACCGGAGAGAGAACCATGGGAGAAAACGTGTTGTCCACCACAACCGTAACCCCCTTCTCGTGGCCGATACGGCTGAGCTCCGGTATGTTGGCGACGGTGAGAGTCGGGTTCGACATGCCTTCGAAATAGAGTACCTTGGTCTTCCCGACCTCAATAGCATTCCTCACCATGTCCATGTCGTTGATGTCCACAAACGTCGTCGTTATGTTGCAGGCCCTGGGGAAGAAGTGGGACATGAGGGCGTGGGTCCCTCCGTAGACGGTTCTTGAGGCGACGATGTGTTCCCCGCTGCTGACGAGCTGGAGCAGGACGGAGGATATGGCTGACATCCCAGAGGACGTGCAGTAGGCGGCCTCTGTGCCCTCGAGGGCTGCCATCTGGCGACTGAGATTGAGCACGGTAGGGTTAAAGTGGCGGCTGTAGATGAAGAAGTCGCGGTCGGCACCCAGCTCGCCGGAGAACATTTTGCGAAGAGTCTCGGGCTCCATCACGGTGAACGTGGCGGAGGCCTCAATCGACATGTTGACACCACCGTGCTCACCAAACTCATGGCGAGCACTGGCTAATGCCGCGGCTGGGTCTTCCCAGGCTGCAGCTGCAGCCGAGGACAGCAACATGGACTTTTTGGCGGCAACATAGTCTTCGTTGTCTATGTCGTCGTGCTCGGCTCTCTTCTTGCTGTTGATGGTGGGGAAAACTAATCCCTGGGATTTGGTGTCAGCCATGTTTCGTTTTTGCTAATGGAGTTCAGGGTTGGATTTATGGGGGGGAGGTAAATCAAAAGGAGAGGAGGAGTTGTTTGTGCTTTGGGTTTGGGTTTGGGTTGGGGGTGGATGTTATATCTTCTATATATAGAGGGAGAAAGAGGAGACAGTGAAATTGATTTGTTATTACTATTCAAGGCCAGATTTTGATTTTATTTATTTTCAAGAACAAAGGTTGTTACGATTCGTATTTGTGGCATGCTTGTAGCGTGCCTTAATTGGTCCCATACAGTAGCACTTCCTTTAAATCACTGGACGTATGGAAAGTTTGAGTTTATATATATATATAGACACACACACCCACACACACACACACATACATACATATATATAGACACACACACACACACACATACATATATATAGCACGAATAGGTGAAATTGTTAGGTGTCATCAACTATAAAGGGCAAATCATGTCAATAGTATGTATCGTTCCTTTGTTATTAATTTTGTAAAGCCAGCCAATATATGGGTCACAATTTTACCCTATATATTGGGTACTTCGGTTTGGGCAAAGCATATTATTAACTTTTGATTGCCCCGTTGTGAATGGAGAGGGTAGAAAATTTGGGGGAAGAAATTAACAACACTAATTACAAATGGAAGTTTGGAGAAGGTTCTCAAACCCCCTTTCATTATGTGTACCCAACAGTCTAACTCTAAACCCAAAATGCACCTTTTAATTACTTTGAAGCTTTTAATCTACGTGAGATAAGGAAACTCTTTATGAACTGTCACCTTACAATTTAATTTCAATTTTTCATGTCAACATTATAAATTATTATACCAAAAACATAAGATAATAAAGAGTCCATAGAGAGTCTCATTTTAAAGAGTCTCCTTAGCATTTCTTTAATATGAGAAGACAACAAGTTCAAAAGTGAAATGATAACATTAGAGATGCCAAAAATTCATTAGTCATACATTGAAGAGGAAGTTATTCAAAACTATGTATGGGAATGAAAATTTAAAAACGAATTACGTTATTAAGAGTCAACCATTATAGTGTTCAATTCTCACATTATTACATAACAATTTTACTACCGATGACGTGATAGAAAGTGGCATTGAAAAATACTAACTTCTAGAGGACAAAACACATCAACAAAAACCATAGTTGTTTAAACACTAGTAGGAAAAACCATTTGTGCGACAGATGTTTGGGGGACAAAGCAAAATTCGTCGCGCCTATGTGTTTTGCGCAACGAAATCAATAGCTTCGTTGCACAAAAATGATGCTACTTTGCGCATTGCGCAATAAAGTATGCACAACGAAAAAAAGATACTCGTCACGCAAAGTCAGTAAAAATAACGTGGGTAATTTTTTTTTTTTTGCATGACGAAGTTTTTCCTACGGAAACGTTGTGCGACAAAGGCTTCGTCGCACAAAGTTCATTCAGTTTTTGGATCAAAGCATTCAACGCATGCGAATTAGCAGAAAACTTGTGCGACAAATGATTTGTCACACAAAGTCCAGTGAGTTTTTGAGTCAGAGCATTCAGTGTATGTGAATCAAAGGAATCAATACCGTATTTAGTGCAGATGTTTGCACGACAAAGGCTTCATTGCGTAAAGTCCCTAACTTTCCTATAAATATGCACTTCTGCTCTCCTTATTCTTCACAATTCTGTTCGTGTAAGAATGGAGGATAAAAATGAGAGCAGAGCAAGGCCCCCGAGCCCTATGATATGAGGCAATATGTGGAGTTTGCACATGCGATTGATGTAGCAATACGAAACAACTGTCCTACTATTGAGTGGCGTTCTTGGAAATATGTATCTGAGAATGTGAAGAAGGCAATGATGGATCAATTATTAGTAAGTGTGACAAATGTTGAAAATAATTAATTTTGTGAAATTTTTTGTTATATGTTGTAATTAATTATTTGCATATATGTGTAACAATGTAACTATACTCTTGATGATACGAACGAAGAGTTGATGAAATTGATGGAGGAGGCATTGAAGGGGGTTACAAGCAGTGGCGTTATGATGTGAAGTAGAATGGAGGACCAGTGAAACAAAAGTTTTAAATTTATGTTCTTGAGGACAATATTTAATTTTAAGGTTTTTTTATAGGTTATGTATTTGGACTTAATTAGACTTGAATTCATGTTTTGTTGTTTAAATAATTGAATAGATTAATTCAATATATTTAAGTTTTTAATTATTTTTAGAATAAATATTATAATTGAATATTTGTTTGTAATTATGAAGTTTATGTAAAAATGGATATTAAAGATCTATGTTTACGTAAACTTCATAATTACGATCTATATTTACGTAAACTTCATAATTACGATCTATATTTATGTAAACTTCATAATTACAATTAATTACGTAATTTTGTCACTATAAACTTTGCGCAACAACAATTTCATCGCGCAAAGGGCGCAAAAAACATGGTTTAGTTTACCGCCATATTTCGAATCTATATGTTTTGCGCAACAAACCATTTGTCGCGTAAGGTGGTAAAACCTTGCGCGACAAAGGCTTCGTCGCTCAAAAGTCATTCAGATTTTATGCCAGAGCATTTAGTGCATGCGAATCAGCATAATCAATATTGTATTTAGTACAAGTGTTTGCGCGACAAAGGCTTTGTCGCGCAAAGTCCCTGACCTTCCTATAAATATGCGCTTTTACTCTCCTTATTCTTCACAATTCGTTTCGGAAACGCTTTACTATTTTGCAGATTATAATCAATTTGTTCTTTGATTGTTGGTACGATGGCCTACTATGGTGCATGTTCATCAAAGACAATGGATGGCGAAGGTTACGGAAAAGGTTTGTATTGTAAATTTTACATTTTGTATAAAGTTTTTATTTAGCTTCAGTATTATGAATATATATTTTGTTGATAGACAAGAAGAAAAGAGTTGTGGTACAAGTTTGACACACTTATGGTGGGAGCCGTTACAAAATCACTGCTAACAAATTAATAGGGGTTGTGAAGTCAGATATGCATGCCAGCATTTGGTCTGACGTTGGAGTATTGGTGCGCGACAAATGTGCTGCAGATTGGTAGTCTTGGAGTGCCGTCCTCGAGGAGATGAAAATGCACTTGATTGATGAGTTAGTTGTATGTGTTAAGTTATTAGTTAAATAATAATTATGTTTATTAAATTTAATATAATGGTGAGATTTTAATTTATTAATTTTCACATGACAGCCTAATTGGGACATTGATAAAAGTAACGCAAATCTGATGAAGGCTATCGACAACATCTTCAAGTCTCATTTCCGGGATAAGAACTTTAATAATCAACGTGCAGCAGAACTACCAGCGAAGGAGTAGAATAATGGTTTTTATTTTAATTTTATTGCTTATTTAATAATGAGATATGAATTAGATGTTTTTGTATTATGAAATGATTAATTAAATACATACTTAATGTTTATTTCGAATAAAATTAATGCATGTTAATAAATATTTATATTAATTAATTATGCATGAAGGGTTTAATCAAATAAGTTCTTGATTTATTAAGTATTTATATTGGTTGAAAAAAAAATTGAAGACTGAATGGAAAAATTCAAAATTTCTTTATTCAAAAAAAGAACTTTAAAAAAAAAAAAAAAAAAAAGGTAATGCGTGACGAAACATGGTTTGTCGCACAAATTTTTTTTTAAAAAAGCACGACAAAATGTGGTTCGTCACGCAAAGTGTTATAAAAACGCGGCAAAACGTAGTTGGATGTGCCAAAAGTGGAAGCACCATGTTTTGCGTGGCGGTTCTTTCGTCGCGCAAAGTCTTTGCACTTTACTGAATTTAACCAAAATGCAAGAAGGCATAAGTTGCAAAACAATTGTAGCAGCTGCCTTCCTGCTGAAATTTCCAGCCATTCTAGATGTGTTGCCATTAATCTCGGAGGTATATTTTCTTAATTAACTTATTTAATTTCCATTTATTTAAATTGTTTTGTACGTAGTTTATAATTGTTGTGAGTTTATGTATTTGTATGCAAACATTTTTGTATGGATGTACAAAAAATAGTTTGCAACGTTCATATGAGCTTAGTTTCTCACGAGAATTAGTTGGATTTTGCGAATGGACGCAAAAACATGACTGCAGTCCAATTAGTTCTTGAATTGTCCCAAAGTTTTGGATAATTTGAGAATGAACAATTAAATGTTGTATTTTGCGGTTCACGCGTTAGAGTTTGAACATGGAAAATTTGGTAGCATCTCTTTGCATTCTTCGGGTGCATCGTAGTTTTTTGTATCTACATCGTGTACTTGAAGAACTGCAGGGAGATGCTGCCAAAATTTACCCACGATCGAACTCTAATGTGTTGGAACCATAAATTACATCACATAACTGTGCATTCTCGAATGAGATAGGACCCATAATGGAGGCATAAGGTGGCATGTCATAATTGAAGTTGTTGTAACCCTTGTAAATTTTTTATGTTTACAGGTGGTATGGACAAACGGTGGAAACATAATCCTAACAAATATGCTGATGATTATTTGGATGGAATAAATCAGTTCATTGATTTTGCAATTGCAAACAACCGGGGTTCAACTCAAATTTGGTGTTCTTGTAGAAAGTGTAACAACTCAATAATTGAATATTTTGTAACTGTTCAATACCATTTAGTCATAAATGGGATGATGGAGACCTATACTATGTGGAATCGTCATGGAGAACAAATACAACATGCTTCATCCTCACACATTACCCCGAGCAGTGGGACAGTTGAATCTGTTGTGGACCCAAATGAACAAATTACGGACATTATTAATGATGTTTTTCCAAACGCTAGTTCGAATACGAATAAGGAAGTAGAAGATGACACCCTTCCCACCATGGACAGTGAAACATTTGAAAAAAATATGAGAAACTATTAAAAAGTGTCAACCAAGAATTATACCCCTGCTACGAAGGATTTTCGGTGCTCACGGCCATTGTTGAGTTGATACATGGCAAAATAAAGTTTCGTATGTCGAACAGTGTTTTGATTACTCTTTGAGCATTTTCAAGAAGATGCTTCCAAAAGACAATTGTCTACCTAAAGATCATAAAAGCGCAAAAAAGGTGCTGAATGGTCTTGGATTGGAATATGAAACAATTCACGCATGTTAAAATAATTACATTTTGTTCTACAAAGATGGTAAAGCATTAGATAATTGCCCGACGATATTATTGAAGTGCTATGCAAGTTTGAACAAATATTTCCTCCAACTTTCTTCACAAGCATGATACACGTCATGATTCACTTGCTAGAGAAGACACTTCTAGCCGGACCCGTCAACTATTGATGAATGTATCTGATAGAAATGTATTTAATGGCCATAAATAATTCAATTCGTGATGTATGTACAATTTGACTAATTTTACACATTATTTTGTTTATTGATACAGACTACTAGGTGAATTAAAAAATAGTGTACGGAACAGGGCAAAGCTTGAAGGATCAATCATGGAGGCATGGGTTGCATTTAAGCCACTTACATTTTGTGTAATGTACCTACAAGACGTTGAAACTACGTTCAATCGACAGCAACGCAATAATGACGGTGGTGTGAGAAATGAAATTGTTTTCTTTTTTTGCCCAAATTGCATGACCCTTTAGTGAACCAATTAGAGGGGAGTCATTTAACAAAATGGACATGGAGATAGCACATTCGTTTGTACTTAACAATTGTGATGAAACAATTACCTACCTAGATGAGCATGAAGAGTTGATGAAGTGGGAACATCCTTCATATTTATAAGCCAAGAAGCACCGTGAATTGTTTCCTTGTTGGTTTCGTGAAAATGTAAGTTGTTCATGTTTTGGGTTATTTGCATAATTGTGAATGGTAAACTAACACGTCAACCTTTTATCATTAATTTAGGTGAAGAAATTGAATGACATGAATTCGCCCGATTACACTAAAGAATTGTACAACTTGGCTATTGGGCCCCTAAGTGCAAAATTGTACTTCGGTTGTCATGTAAATGGCATCAAGTTTTTGGCAGCTGATTGCGATGGCAAGCTGTGTACACAAAATAGTGTGGTACATGTCCCGGTGCAGGCGACATTGTAGATATTGATTTTTATAGAAAATTGACAAGTGTTGTCCAATTGCTTTACAAAGACCACTGTCAAGTTATCCTATTTAAGTGTCGTTGGTTTGATACAAACCCACGTAGGATTGGAGGTGTTAAGCAAGACGATAGTTTTCTATTAGTCAACACTAACAGATGTTGGTATAACGACGACCCCTACATTTTGGTAACGATGACCGTACAAATTTTTTATATAGATGACCCTAAGGGCGGGAGGGGATGGAAAGTAGTTCAGAAGATTAAGCACAGAGGGCTGTATGATACTCCTAACCGAGATCCTGCTGACGAAGACGATTATGGTGACGTTGCTAACAAACATCTGGAGACTTCAACTACACTGCGGGATATAACTATTGGTGCAGATACACTCTGGAACTTGGTAGTTGGAGGTCCTAAAATCGAAATACCGATCGACTCCATTATGATTGACCTCGAGGATCTACCGCAATACAATGCACCTGAGCACATAAGCGACGATGTTGATGTGCCTATAGATGAGGAGGAATGGGAGTCTGAATTTGACCAAAGTGAGGATATTTATTCTAGTTTAGACGAGGATTAATGAAAACTTGTGATATAAATGTAATAATATTTATTAATGGTATTTATTTTGTAATTTTCCTTTAAAATTTGTAAAAAAAAAATTATTAAACAAAAAAAATATTTATTTATTTAAACTAAAAATAAATTAAATTTGCAAATATGCACAACAACATTTTGGAAATGTTTGTCACGCAAATATTTAAAAATTTTGTTTTTTTTTAATTTAAAAACTGGTAGCATGACAAAAATTAGAGCACCCTCATTTCACAAACATGTAAAAATTTGATTCTTTTTGCCAAAATTAGGCGTTTTTATTTCAGTGCCTTCACTCTTCTCTCTACCTCTCTCTAATTCTCTGCATGCGAATCTCACTCTATTCTCTCTCTCTCTCTCAATTCTCTCCAGTCTCGCTCTCATCACTCACTATCTCAGTCTCTCCCTCTCTCCCTTTCTTGCTCTCTCTTTTTTATTCTATGCCTCTCTATCACTCTCCCTCTCTCATTTGCCGTACTCTTACACCACACCATCTCACCGCTGCCGCAACATTACTAGGTAAGCACCCAGTTTCCCTTAATTCAATTATTTATTTGTGCAATTTTTCATTTTTTATGTTGAATTGTTTTAATTAGAACATTTAGGGATTTAGGGTTCGAATTGGGAATCCTAGGTTAGGTATTTAGGGTTTGAATTGGGAATCTTGGATTAGGGTTTTCAAATTGAGAATATTCAGTTATGGTTTTTGAATTAAGAATATTGGGTGATGGTTTTTAAATTGGGCAGGATGCATGGTAAATCTAGTTGCTTTATATGGAAGTAGGTCTAATATGTAAAAATATATGGAGTTTATATATATGTACATAATATAGCGTCAAGTTCAGACCTTTCTCTTGCTAATGGTATTAATCGATTAGTAGTTCCATATATGTCATTTAGATGATACATGAATAAGCACTCATTGAACTTGGACATTATTATGAATCACACCTTCCCTTTGTTATACACGAAACTACCATCTACAGCCTTGAAATTCAGATATTTAGTAACGTCAGTGTGAATGAATCTTCCATTGAAGCTAAGAGAAATAGAAGGCTGCAAGTTTTTCGTCCAACTAATGAGTCACTTGTATCCTTCGTAAGTTCTTTTTCTTAGAAGCTTTAAAAATTGTAATTCATGGCATTAGTTTCAAACACCTATTGATAATATCTTAATGTAATGTGTGTTGTTTTTTGAATGTAATGATACCACTATATGTTGAATTGTTCTCATGATAATTAAGTGAAAATATGCACAGAGGTTGTAAAAAATCAAATTATCAGAACAACATGGAGAACAAACCAAAAATAAACCTAGTACTTTTAAGCGATCACTTGTTAGAAATATCAACATTTAAATGTCAGTGTGAATCGACATGAACCAAAGCTCCGTTAGCCATCTCTTGTTAATGGTAAATCTAGTTGCTTTATATAGAAGTAGGTCTAATATGTAAAAATATATGGAGTTTATATATATGTGCATGATATAAAGTCAAGTTCAAACCTTTCTCTTGTTAATGATTTTGATTGTTTAATTTATAAAGTTTGACAGGCTTCCCTACATCGTTGGGGGGCAGAGTTTTGCATTGTCTTGCAAACTGTTTTCAATACAGGGTTTATTGACTGCATGCTTCCTTGTTTTGGAAGAGCTCATCAGTTCAATTAACCGACATGGCGAACCTTTTCTGAGGTTGAATGTAGTGTTTCCCTGCATCTGCATGTTTTGTCCCTTTAACTTTTCTTTTTCATGTTTTGTCATACTGATGCTTGTGCCCGTGGTAAGTTTTGCATAAGGCATGTACATAGGTTATACATATAGGTTTGCACATTTAATATTTAGGCATGTGGGATACTATAGATGTTCCTATTATGCATGAATATATGGTTTGTGCATGTATGGGTAATTTGATAATTTGATTCCTTCTTTAATGGTATTAATGAATTTAAAGATATATCTTATTTTGCTTCAAGGTTATGATGTTTTTTAGTATATTCAAACCAGATTAATTAGTTAATGCTAATCATTATCAACTTCTTATAGATGTCAGTCTCTCATTTTCTATCTGATGGTAAATCTCTGGTATTCAGGATTTCTACCACTTTTCTTATCCATAATCTGTTCTCTCTAGCTTCCTTGTTGTTAATAACTCAAAGTAGTAGAATGTAACTTTTTTATTTATTGTTTTTGTAGATGTCGAACTTAATTTCAAACCGCCGAGCAGCTAGTAGGGTCAGTCAGACACATTCTCCAGTAGTTAGTGCTGCTACCACTTCCCCACCTAATATGGGCATGACAGATGTCCCTCTGGTCACACCTTTTGGTCCAACGGTGTCTACGGCTCTTGCATCATCGACTTCTTCAGTGATGCATCTTGTACTAAGCACACGGCGGACTCATCGACGGCCCCAGAGTTTTAAGGAGGCTGAGCAGTCTGGTGAGGCTTCCTTTGTCCATAAAGAGGGGTCCCAGACAGGTAATGCATCTTTCTTATAGTATAATCGAAATTTTGAAAGTTTTTTTTGTTGTTGTGAAAAACAAACTTTTAAATTATTTGATTTTTTAGGTAGGTTCATAAAAAGTCATTAGTTACAAAATACTGTCAATAAGGATACTGAAATTTGTTGGTGGATGACAAAAGAAGATCCCCAATCTTCTTTAGAAAAAGTTGGTTGATAAATTATTTGGCTACACTCTTAAAAAGTTATCTTTCTTATTCTTTTATTTTCTCATTAGTGAAAATTTTAGTAATATGGTGTGTTAAATTTTCAAAGAGACAAGAATACTCACATCAATATTGTTCTCAACTTACTTAATTACATGTGCAATCGAATATATGTGTAGTTTCTTCACAAATTCACTACCATTGATGCAATTAGAAGTGAAAACGCTTGATACGAGTTGTAAATTTTGTTTTAAAGTCTCCAATTGGTATAAACTGTTTGAATTGTTGGGTGGATGTGTTGTTTTTGTTGTTATATTGTCTGCAGTTTTTAGGATATGCTATAGTTTTAGGGGTGGTTCTGCTGAATTTTCGGTAGTAGAATTCGTCTAATGTTTACTTTGTTTATTTGGTAGTTCACAAAAAACCAAGGGCCTATGTAGACTTCTGAAGACATCACAGACCACTCGCACCACGACCGAGAAGATTACCATTACATGGGATCCACGACATCGTGCGGCTACAACAAAGAAGCAACACAGTGCGTTGCCTAGCGACATTGGCTTGGTTATTAGGAATCATTGCCCCCTTCTGTGGGAGTCATGGAAAGCTATCCCACCTGAAGTCAAGGAAGTCGTTCTTCATGAATTATCGGTAAGTATTTTCAACCTCAAATACTAAATTTTTATTAAAGTATACAAATATTATAAATTTTAACTACTATTTATTTGTTGAGTTTTGCAACATCACTATAAGCTCATGAACCTCGATGCCAATCAAAACCAATACATCAATGACCTTTGCACCAGTAGGTTCACTCAATGGAATAGCAACATCCACAAGCATTATGAGATATATGACGGTCCAGAGGTTGCTCTAGCAGTTAGGTGCCCTATAGAGTTGGTGGACCGCCGGAATGAATAGGAATGGCTCTGCAGCCATTTTCAAGACGAGAAATACCTTGTAAGTATAATATATATTTCAATAATATTTAATCAAAATTTTATATTTTTAAATAATATTTTAATTTTTTCATTAATTTGTTATAAATATCTAAACTAATACGTTTTATTAATTCAACAAAAAAAAAAAAAAAAAAGTGAAGGCAAACTCAATCAATGGGTCGAAGAAGAAACTTTTTCACCGCTCCGGCTCACGAAGCTTCACTTATAGGTTAGAGGAGCGACGTAAGGTAACCGTATATTTATTTTAAGTTTTCATTCTTTTTACTCTCTATTACACAATTGGTAATCTATGCGTTAATATTTTTTTTTACTCAAGGGGTCAAAGTTTCTTGAGATTGACATGTTCAAGAAGGTGTACGTTCAGCCCAGGGATAAGCTGACGAAGCAGCTTTATGTAAATTATTTCAATTTTTTAATATTCAATTAGTATTAATATTAATTACATGTATATTAAAATTAATTAATTAATTTCATTTTTCTAGTCCATCATGGTGGAGAAAGGCCATACGATTCTGGAGGAAGTGGCTTCCCAACTTCCCCTAGAGACCTCGATTTTCAAATCATGACGGACACATTCGATCAGACCCTCAGTTGTAGGCATGTGAATGTTCACCGGGGGCTTAGGAAAATCCGTCTTTGGGACCTGTCTGCCTCATCCTCCAGGCAGAGAATAGAAGAGGTCGAATCGATGACATATGAAGTGGTAGACCTAAATGAGCAGATTGCCGCCCAGCAGTCTTAGCTGGTGGCCCAAAGTAGTTTGATGAACCAAATTCGTCTCGCCCTTCAAATCTCTGGCATTCGGTTCCCCAACATTGAAACACCTCCAGCAACGACCTCCCAGCCCCCCGTCGCAGCAACTACAACCTCTCAACCCCCCAACGCAACAGCAACACAACCAGCAGGCGATTGTGACGTGGACGACTACATATTTTATCTTTTTCTTTTTAAATTGTTTTCAAGTTTTAAAATATTTCTTTCCATTGTATGTACATTTTCAATATTTTTTTAATTCAATATTCTTCTTTACATTTTCTATTTTTAATTTCATTAAATTAATTCATACATAAAACAATAGTATCAACATTTAAAAGGAAAAAATAAATGAAAATGATTTTAAAAAATTAATTTTAAAATATTACTGCGACGGCCTTATGTCCGTCGCTCTTCGTTTCACGCAACGACCACCAAATCCGTCGTGCAACATTCATTTCGTGCAACAAAGCACTTTCCTCCGTCGCACAGTGTCTAACGTCATGAGCTTTGCACGACATCCTCTTCGCCGCCCAATGTTTTCGACGACCGTGTTTACCTTCGTGCGACAAATGTCCCTTCGTCGCCTAAGCAATTATGCTTAGTAGTGAAAGGAGATTATAATTTCTAACCAAATTCTACGTGGTCCTCATTTCTTTTTTGCTTGTAGGAAAGATCAAATACTCAGTGGTATCTGAACCTGTTGTTGTCTTTCTTTAAATATTTGTACTAGATGATGAAGAAATCCGTCTTCAATAGTTGAATATCGTTGTATAAAGAAAAATGTGTTTTATAACAATTTATTGACAAAATCCTTTTTTGAGTTATTCACCCCAATTTAATTAGGAAGCTGTCATTAGCCTAAACCCTTAGTCAACGTATTCTTGTTGCAAGACCTTGTCTCTCTCTGATCCTCTCTCCATCTAAACCCTAGATATCAAATCTCAGCCATCGGCCCCTTACTTTACTTTGGGGTTGGTGGCTGACATCCTTGCCTCCCCTTTGTCTCTCTACGACCCCGCCATTTCTCTGTTTCTTCCTCCCTTCTCTCCCTCCCACATCTCTTATTCATTGATTCTTCCTCTGCCCTTCCTTTACCCCACTTGTCCTCCTCCCACCCTTCACCCATCTACCTCTACTTCTCTTTCCCCTCTCGCCACCCTACCCACCTCTTATGACTCATCTTCTATTGTTTTCAAGTTTCATTTTTTCAGTTTTTTCTTCTTCTTTTTTCAGCAGACCTTTCTTCCCCAGTCTTTTTTCTTCTCCCCACTAATTTATGAATGGCTTTCAGTAAGCGTTGGTGGGTCACATCTTCCCATTTGGCTAGACATAGTGGCTGCTCTGTATGACCAAATCAGATGGCACACTTCTTAAAGACTAATTTTGACAACCGTGTCAACCAAGGCAAAGGATCTGACCTTTGTGCCGCCTTGGGTAGCGAGGTTTGTTGAATTCATACCACTTGGTGCCCAGCTAAGGCTTCTCCGATGCTTTCCTCGACATGTTATGTAGTTATGTCGCATCGTACCACCAAATTTGACAGTCAACCTCATTGGGGATCGGATTTGATGACCCGGACTTTGGGATCTAGTGTTTTCACGCTGCCCTAGGCGATGAGATTGGTTAATTCTACCGCATTAGATGCTCTAACATGGCAACTCTGCCGCCATGTGACCCCAAATCAAATTTGGCAGCAAGGGGGGGAGATGTCATTCCATGTCATGCCACATCAGATTTAACTTCTAGGTTGGAAAGCAATGATCCTATATTTTATTACTGTTGTTGTTGATTTGGACATTTTGACATTTCCTTTGAAGATGCTCTTACTTTCTAACTTTGTTTTTTTTTTTTTTTTTACAACAAACAAAGAAAGAATCAAATATATTTAATTTATTTTTTTTAATGCATGTGTCTCATTGACAACCAATAGAATAAAAACTAAAATCAATTTTAATTATTTTTAAAAGTTAATGCAATTATGAGGCCCAATATAAATAATAAAATAAATACTTAATATTGAAAAAGAATAAGATTTAACATTTGTATTCAATTGGTCACATCAGCCGCCATTTAGTACTACGATCTAGTGGTATTTCTCTTCACTTATAAGTGAGTGGTCTTAGGTTCAATTCTCGCCAAAGGCGAAGTTGAACCACATTATTGCAAGCTTATTGTAAGGCTAATCCACTCCCTCCCCAGCCCCTAGTCTAAATAATATCGATTGTTCAAAAAATAAAATAAAATAAATTGGCTGCATCACCGATCAAATAAAATTTTGACATATTATATTTGACATCTCCTTTTGGAAAAGCTCTAAGAAGACTCTCTCAAAGTAAGACTCTCCATGGGCTCTCTGCCAGATCATAGTTCAACGTCAATTCTCATACCAACATTATAAAACATTATGCCAAAAATATGAGATAATAGAAAGCCTATAGAGAGTCTCACTTTTGAGAGAGTCTCCTTAGACCATTTCACAGATCAAGGATTAGCACTAATAGAAAAACATGTTTGCGCGACAGCATCTTGCGCGACGGAGAAAATTTTGTAGCGCAAAGTCCGTTTGCGCGACGTATAACACAAAACGTCACACAAACGGACTTTGCGCGATGAAGGAAGCGTTGTGCAAAACGCCTTTGTGCGACATAGGTGAACATACGTTGCGCAAAGCAATTTTGTGCGACGCCGTCATTCGTCGCCAAACTTTTGGAGCCAAACAAAAAAGGATTTACCGCTTTTTTCGTTGACTTTGTGCGACGTAAGTCCTCATGCGTCGCGCAAAGTCAACGACTTTTTTTATTTCATTTGATTAGTTTTTTTTTTTTTTCTTTTTCTTTTTTTCCTTTTGAGTACAAAATAAATACTTTATTTTGTTTTTGAAGATTTTGTGTTATATACTTTATGTTGAATATGTTCTGGTATATGAAATCTACTTTCAAAGATTGGTAAATTATAAGATGTGTTAGGCTCAACTCTTGTAGATGACCAATTGAAACTTTTTCACGTCATCGAAATGTTACTCTTTCAAGTAGCATCATCTCAAATCTCTTAGCCTCTCCTCTATTTCCTCCTTCAAGAGGTTCTTTTTCCATGCCTTTGTTTGACTAGCCTTCACAAACCTCCTGACATTCCACTCCAAGCACCAAATAGTATTACTAATAATGAAAACTTGAATCGGATATACTACTAATTAAGGCAATCTCCAACTATGGAGGGCTACATAGGCCTCAAAAATATAATTTTTTAAGGAATAATAACAAACTAATTTTTTAAATTTTCAAACACAAAATATATTCAACATAAAGTATATAACACAAAATCTTTAAATTTTCCGTCTTCAATCTTATTGGCTAAATCTTACTCTCTCTATATTTTTATTACGTACTTTTTAGTATGCCCAAGTACCTTTTCACCATGTCAATAACTAACAAGCTCAAAAAGAAATGCCTAACTGCTTGGGGGTGGCACTTTTTAGGCCTTCTAGAGGCTAATTCGAGCCCCAAATACACCCATTTGTAAATGCTCTTTGGCTGGAGATTATTTTGTTCAATTTCAAGGTTAATATTGACCAAATTCCCTTTGATTGGAGATGGTCTAATTAACATCCCAAACACACAATATCACAACAAGTATAGAATCGACGTCTTTGGTATCCACTTGTGTAAATGTTTTAAATTGACAATCGAATTAATTCATTGTGTTCATATAGGGTTAAAGAGTGGAGCTGTAAAAAAACATCAAAATCGGAGTTACAATAACTGTTAAATCGTGATTTTTTCGATTATTGCCATTGAAAAGGTTTGTCCCGTTACTTGATATCTGAATGTTTGTTTTTTGCGATTTTTGGTGTACACAATCTCGAAGCATATACAAACAACTTTGACGATTGGATCGTTAAAACTAGTTTCGTACAATGCGTATCACATCAAAACATTAGATTCACTAACATTTGGAGTTTATTTATACTTTCATCAAGTATAACATAAGATTTTGTGGTATCCACTTGTGTAAACATTTTAAATTGACGATCAAATTTGTTTATTGTATTCATATAAGATCAAAGAGCGTAGCTGTAAAAAAATCATCAAAATTGGAGTTAAAATAACCGTTAAATCGTGCTTTTTCGTTTATAATCGTCGAAAAGTTTTGTCCCATTACTTGATCTCTGCATGTTTGTTTTTTGCGATTTTTGGCTGATGCGATCTCGAAGCATATAGAAACAAGTTTGACGGTTGGATCTTTGAAACTAGTTTCATACGATGCTTTTCTTATGAAGTTCAACCGTATATATATTTACTAAGTAGATTTTAATTTATTTATTTATTTCGTACTTATAATACTTAAGAAATTGACTGATATATATGAAAAAAAAAAATTATTGTGGGTTTTTGTTAGAAAAATATATTATTGTGGGGTTTATGTTTAAAAAAATTTGAATTTGAAAGGAGGAAAGTCACATTTTCGGTAATTTTTATAATACTTTTTTTTTCCAATTAAATACTTTGCGTGACACCTTAGTGTGATCGTCGTGCAAAACAACTTTGCGCGACGTCGAATTAAACACCTACGTCGCGCAAGGTGTGATAATTTTGGCGGTATAATAGTGAAAAATAGGCGCTTTTTTTCAATTTTTCCAAAATTTTCCACTTTGCCCTCTTTATCTCCCTCAATTCGAACCCAAATGACAGCCCTTCTTTATCTCCCTCTCCTTCTTCTATTCGAACCCTCCTCCTTCTATTCAAACCTAACCCAGCTGAACCCTCCTCCTTCTATTCAAACATAACCCAGAAATCTTGAATCGTCCCTCTTTATCTCCCTCTTTCCTCTTCACAAATCTTGAACCCAGAATCCCATCCCCTTTCTTTTCCCGTAGACCCCAGATCTTCTTCTCTCCTCTTCACAAATCTTGAACCCCAAATCTTTCCTCTTCACAATCTTGAACCCAAACCTGTCTTTCCTCTTAACAAATCTTGAACCCAAACGACAGACCTTCACGCAAATCTCGAAGCCGACGCGAATCAAGTCCCAAAATCAAGGTAAGGGTTTCTGATTTTCGATGGGTTTTTGTTATTTAGGGTTTAGGCTCAAATTGCAAGTTGATTTCTGAGTATTTTGTTAATGTATGTGTGTTTTGTGTATGAACATGAAATTGGCTTTTATTAATCTGATTTTAATTAAGGATGCATATGCCGTGTTAATTAAGGACCTTTTTAACAAGCCGGCGGCTGATGAACTTAAAATGCCTTCAGTGACAAGTACATGGATCTTCATTAGGTACATGTTTATAGTTTTATCATATTCTGTTTCACTTTCATAGAACCAAAGATCAAGATGATGTTGACAGATAGCTTGGTTTTGACGAGTGTCCCTTTGGTTTTGGAATTGCTTGCCATCCGTTTTCTTTTTCTTTTTCAGACGATACCTTGACTGCATAAGCAGCAACAACTTCACTGGTATTTTTCCTTGATGGTTTTTACCTTATTAAGTGTTCTGTGTCTGTGGTATAGAACTCTCACTGTTTTCGATCAAGGTTTTGCTTACTTTCTTGCTTTTTATCTTCATAATTTCAGAAAAAAAAGACTAATTATTTGGAAAAATTAGAGGCAGTCACCTCATACAGAATTTTGATTCCTTTAATGATTTATTTGGAAAATTTTCAGAACTAAAATGTATAAACTTTTGGTTCAGGGCTGAAAAGTTTCTAACAATGTTCTAAAATCCAACTAAGACCAGCCATGTGACACCCTGGCTTTTCCTATATAAATGGAGTATCCACCTACATGCACAGGGTGACCTAATTTATTAAGTTTTGGTCAGTTATATAAAGTCAATAACATTTATAAGGAAATATGGCTAATAACGTAGCCATATCATAATAAGCCTCATGTTCAAAATTTTCTCCAATGTTTTGTAATGATATATATATATATATATATATATATATATATATATATCTAGTTGTTCTGTATTTATGTAGTTGTGACAAGATTGGGGCTTGTTGACGGTGTTATGTGTTCTATAAGTTGGTTAACCCATGTTGCGTAGAAGTAAAAGCTTGAAACTTTTAAAATGTCGAACTATCATGTGTGTTTTCTCTTCATAACCGTTTGTACATTTAAACTGAAATCATTGATGTGCATAGTTGTATATTGTGTTCATCGAAACTAATGGTGCTTTCTACCTTCATTTGGGGAAATAAGGTTAGTTTAGTTGATTAAACGCCATTGAGATTGAAAGTAATGGTGGTTTCTACTTTTATTTTGGGAAAATAAGGTAATTTATATTAATTTGAACATTATTGAGAATAAATTGTTTGAAAAAGTTTAGTGGAATCAGGATGGGTTTTTTTTTTTTTTTTTTTTTTTTCCTTTTGGGTTTTTTTTTGGGGGGGAGGGGAGTGAACACATGTTTTTCCATTCTGTATCTAGTGGGGAGGTGTAAGGAGGACATGATTAAGTATGAAGAGAGTTGAATAATTTCATTCATAAGTTCTGGATTAAACGCCATTTAGATGACTTGATATAGCTCTCATACTTGAACTTCAAAGTGATGAAGTCCAACATGTGTTTCTGTACATTTGGTTTTCCTGTGTCTTTACTGCATGCTACAAGAATGTATTCACTTTTATTAGTCCAAGTGGTGATTAGTTTCAAATGCAAGAAAGGATTAGTTTCTAATGTTATATTTTTATGGTTCAAAAAGTGTATAGATGTCGCAGTTGATCACTCGTCGTCGAAGTGTGACCAATGCGCCTCCTGCATTATCAACATCTACTGCTCCACCCATGAGTGCTCCATTGATTCAAGAGCCTACACCCCTTGCTGAGGCTACTTGTACGGCGTCTCAGGTGCCTGTCTCATCGACGTCATTAGTGTCGGTTCAGCCGCTCAGTGCACGGCGGCCTCACCGACGCCGCCGCGAGCTAGAGCCTTCTGATCACACTTCCTCGGCATCCAGAGTCGAGGGTGAGGCCTCCTAGCCAGGTACCTTTTTTCTAATTCTCACTACGTTGCATTTTTTTTTTCATTTTAAAATTATTATTTTTATGATGGTGAAAATATGTTGGATTGTAAAAATGTGTTGCAAGTTGTGAATTACTGTTATTTTATTATTTTAAGATTTTGGGAAATGCTATACTATTAGGGGAGGTTGTGTCGAATTTTTTGTACAAATTTAAGCTTAAGGTTTTCACCATTTAAGTATTTTTGGCCAGCTAAAAAAAACACCAGGGGGCCTAGTCGAATGTTGAAGCAGAAACAAAACATACGTCAAACCGCCTCCAAGATCAAGATTGTGTATGACCAGCGACATCGTGGAGCGGCTACCTCACAGCAGCATAGCTTCATCGCTAGTAGCTGTGGTGTTGTTATTCAAGACAATTGTCTTTTTCAGTGGGAGTCTTGGGCAGAAATTCCCGAGGACACAAAGGAACTAGTGCGACACGAGTTGTCGGTTAGTATATTAATATATAGCCTTTATCATTTTTTTTAATTTTGTTTACAAATATTAAAAACCAAAATATATTATCTTTAATATTATCAAATTTCTTACTATTATTTTATTATTTTTCATATTCGTAGTTCATTTATGATCTTGATGACATATCCCTCGAGGCCATGGCCTACTTAGAGAAGACCTTATCAATCCGGTACAAACATTGGAAGAACAATTTTCACAATTATTTTAAGAAATGGGATAATCTGGAGATTGCTTGCTTACATGTTCCAAGCGAGTTGAAGGATCGACCAGAGGATTGGGAGTGGCTCTGCAAGCATTTTACGGACCCAAATTTTGTGGTATGTACATAATATTTTAATAATAATTTATTGTTGTTTTAGTTATTTTTTAAAGCTTTTTTTATTAATTTATTTCAATAGTCGCACTAACATGTATATTGTGTGTTTAACAGAAGAAATCTGTTGCTGGCCAGAAAGCTCGGGAGTCAAAGATACTTCTCCACCATTCTGGTTCGAAGCCCTTTTCGTATAGGCTTGAAGAACGACGTCAGGTAAAACTATATTAACTTTGAAATTTTATACAATTTATTTATTATTATTGATTAATAAAATTTTCTTAATGTTTTTTTTTTTCTTCAGGAGGGTTCTAAGTTCCCAGAGATCGGCATGTTCAAGGACGTTTACGTTCGCCCTGGTAATGAAACCGCTGAGCAGTTTTATGTAAGTATATGTAATTATTATTATTATTCTTATATGTATGAATTGTTCAAATATTATTTATATTTTTTTATTAAACATTATATGTTTTTTCTTCATTATTACAAGATAGTATGGTGGAAAAGAGCACTGCTGTTCTCCAAGAAGCAGCATCGCAGCTTCCCCCAAAGACTTCGATCGAGGACGTCATGGTACCAGAGGATGTAGGCTTTCAGATCATGACTGAAGTCCTGGATTAGAACCTTGGTTGTCGCCATGGCCAAGTTGTTCGGGGTATGGGGAAATCACAGGTTCGTGAGACGGGTGCCTCTTCTTCCAGATCGAACACAGCAGAGGTTGATGCATTTATGGAGGAAGTGACAACCTTAAGGGGTAAGCTTGCGTTGCAGGAAGAGCAGATGAGGGAGCAGATGAGGGCCCAGGGCGAGTAGATGAGGGCCCAGAGCGATCAGATGAGGGAGCAGATGAGGGCCCAAGGCGATCAGATGAAAGCGCAGCTGAGGGCCCAGAACGAGGAGGTGAGGACCTATGCTGAGACGGTGAGAGACCTTGTACGAGCCATACAAACGGCCGGCCTAGAAGTCTCGCTACCAGTACCTTATCTTGATCCACCTTCGACCTCAGAGCCACCTCACCCTCCCGATACTCAGTAGCTTGATGTTTTATACCTAGTTCACTTGTAGTTTTTTATTTTTTGTTTGGACATCTTGTATGTACATTTTTATATATTTTATAATTAAATACTTTTGCTTGGTTAATCAATTATTCTTTACAATTTAATTGTAATATATTTATCAAAAAAATTTAGAAAAAAAAATTAGTTTTGAATAAAACATAAAATAAAAAAATTAAAAAAAAAGGGTTTGCGCGACGTAGGTCGCGTCACGCAAGGCAACTTTGCATGACGTAGGCCCTGAGTTGCGCAAAGATCCTTTGCTCGATGTATGTCATGCGTCGCGCAAGGCCACTTTGCTCGACATAGGTCATGCTTCGTGCAAGGCCACTTTGCACGACGTAGGTCCTGTGTCGCGCAAAGACTCTTTGCTCGACGTAGGCCATACGTCGCGCAAAGCATCTTTGCGCGACGCAGGTTATATCTTCGTCGCACAAACTCTACTGTCACTGCCTTGGCACGACGTTTTTTGCGCGACGAAGGTTGCGTTGCGCAAACCCTTAGGCAACGATTTTTTACTTTGCACGACGAAGGTACCTACGTCACGCAAAGTGTTTTTTCTACTAGTGTAGGGTTCCGAGGCCAAGGGTCGAGTCTAAAGTCCAAAGATCACGGTTTAATTGGGACGAGAAGATCAACTTTCTTCATTAAAATGTGTACATAGGACATGAAAAATACTAATTATTTGCCATACAGAAAATGATAAAAACAAGGGTACGTACATCTGTAATGGAAATGGCAAAGAAAATAAATTATGTATGTTAATGCAGGAAAATAATTAGATCATGGATCCAATTTGTTAAATTTTTCTTTAGCACGTAGTCATCAAATTAAGCAGGATTAATAGTAGTAGTGCCAGTCACGCTCGTTATGTTTATCTTCTTTCCATGGACATTTCATGAACTACTGATAAAAGTCATTGATCATGTCTAAACTTTCTAAAACACATACTCATATTCTTGAGATGCAGCGAAACAAAAAAAAAAACAAGAAAAAATTATCAAGAAGATTCAAATGCAAGATTGACAAGCGATTCTGGAATTGTCCAAGTAATTGATTATAGTGTCCAAGTAAAAAAGTTGTGATCCTGAAAAGGACTCTAAATGCATGGAACTTGGCTCGTAATTTGGATTTTTTTTAATTTCGCTTTCTTTTTCTTTTTTCTTTCAATGCGACTGGTCTTTCACTAGGGTTACATGCACTTCATACAATCGTATTTCTTGCGATTGTAAGCATATAATATAAAGTTCAAGCACATCTTATTTTCCAAGAGTTCCAAGACTTTATGTGCAACTAGTACGGACCATCATTTTTCTTCCAAGCATTATAAGCAGGCATGGTCCCAATGAGATAATGCCGAACCCATGACAGAAAGCACAATCTTTATCCTTGTTTAATTGTTCAGACAACTTGTTTCCCAGTTGACTTGGAACGTTATCTACCTGTGTTCAATTCTGTTATTTTCTATCCCACCACCATATTACTTTACTAGTCACTACATGTAAGGTTAGGATCTAGAGACACGTTTTTGACACACATTCTAACACTTATTTGTGGAGTCCACTTTGTAATGCATTTTAACGATCCAACAAATGGACGGATACAGTTTTAAAAAGAAAGGTCATTTGGTTTCCCATTTAGAAGATTTTTAGTATACATGACTTTTGAGGTAAGACATAAAAGATCAACGGTTCTTTGAAATATACGGAGTGGACCTCACAAAAATATGTTTAAAATCGTGTGCCTTCAATCCTAACTCCTATGTATGTATGTACGTATATATACACACATATAATATATATAATATGGTATATTATAATATCATATACATATACATTGAGATTCTCTAGATGCATATTAACTAAATAGTATTCGTAGTTTAGAATTAACACAGACAAAAGGAATCGATGTTTTTATTATAAAAATCCAAAAACAATAAACTTGCAGTAATGATTTTGTACATATACATTAGTAAGAAGATAAGGTATCACATGACTAGCTAGTAGATAGCAAAATATATCAAATTCAAGCTTTGTCATGATAAAGTATCAACCTTATTGGAATCATTACCATATAATCATGATTATTCATATTCTAGTCATCTATGTGTTCATAAGAAAAATCCACACAGCACTTCTGATATTAGGTAGCAATCAAATAGCATTGCCACGCACTTGTGACATTATGATTTGGGTTCTTATCCAAACCCTAACCATATAAAAATAATAATCAGCAAATGATATGGAATTCAAAACAAGAACAACAAAACAATTGGATCTTAGCATATACCCTCGATCTGTGTAGAATGATCGATATCGTAAACGTAGAAAATCCTAAACTTGAAGTTTGTTGCAAAAGCAGTTGGTTGTTAGATGTTCAGTCTTTGAGTACAATTTCTTACTTAAATTGGTGTACAACAATGACCTGATGGGAGAAATTATTACTAAAAGCCATCGAGTTCACAAACAAACAAGTAGAAGGGAAAAACATGACAATTCATTCACATATATGCATGGACAAGTCAAGCTATGAACAAAATTAAATGAATATTGGAACTTGGACACATTTCTCAGTCTCAAATTTGGATCCACAACCCCAGCTGAAGCTCTCCACAGAATATCCATCCAAAAATAAATAAATTGAGGCAAAAAAGCCTCCTTCACGAAGTGAAATTTAACACGTGCTAAGTGATGAACATGCAATAGATGTTCCAGTAGAAACAAATGAGATGGGTCAAGGAATGGGACCTAATCATCAATGATCATGATCCATGTATTTTAATCCCCAATTATCTTAATCCAAATTATCTATATCATTAGCAATTACTAGTTAATTAGAATCTTATCCGAAACATGGCCATTGAAACTTCAGAAAAAGTGGAAGAAAATTAACCACAAGGACAAAAACTAAAAGGTGTGGCAACACAACACAACATGGCCATTGAAACTTCAGAAAAAGTGGAAGAAAATTAACCACAAGGACAAAAACTAAAAGATGTGGCAACGTCGTGTTGCTTCGATCTTGGAGGCTTTCCTTTTTGAATTTTGGATGGCATAAGGAACCAGGACGTTTGTTAGGTAAAACATGACTTGATGGATCTGTTCGCGTGAGTCAGATATTTCTTTATTATAATTAATATTGTAATTTTTTTAATGATTGAAATTTTCTTGTTGTTACGGAATTTCTTATAACTCTATTCAACTATATAGTTTATATATATTTGACTAGTTTAATAATTCCGCTCATAATGCCAAATTATTATTGTAATTTTCAACAATGAGTTTTACAAAAGTTTCGAGTAGGGCGGATAGGCTAATCATCAAACTGCTCCGGAATAGATGAATCATCAAAGGCAATCACGAATGAATGGGCTTAAGAGTTTAAGCCTAGTAAACTATATAGTATGTATACATGGTGCCTCCTTAAGAGAAGAATACACATAATAATTCAAACCCTAATATTCTAGTACAATTTTATCGGATGCCAACCCCCAACCCACCCAATTGTCCCCCGCATAATCCAATACACATTGTTTAGTAATTAATAGAATGGATCAGAAGGATCATGTGACCTCTCTGGTCCTACTGGTTTTGTAACATAGTTTCTACGTGGCTCAATACACAATATTTTTAATGCTAAGGTAACTATCTGATTTTCATTTCAATCTTAATCTTTTTATTTTTTTGTTCTACTCAGTACCACATACTAAATTCTTTATCAAGACAATAAAATTTTGAGTTTTAATATTATATTGTGTGTTGAATATGCACATTCTTAATACGATATTAATATTACTTTGTTATTTGTGTTTTATATTTTGTGTGTTATTCATGTGCGGATTTGTTGAATACATTCTAACATTCACAAGTATTTTTCGAACTTATAACTCTCATTTGTTTTTCTCATTTTTCTTTCTTGGTAGTCCGATTCCTAGTTTTGAATATTTATTCTACTTTTGAAATTATGACCATATTGTCAGTAGTGAATTGTCTTATTCAAATTTATTTAGCCACAAAATGAAAGATAAAATGTTGAAATTAGCATTCTTTTGGCGTATGAAAGTTTGAAACCTTGAGTTCTAAAAAATGTCCAAGTTCATACTCACATTTAAGTTGTCCAAAATTCGATCCATTCTCAAATTGTCCTCATCCTACCCTTCAAGGGGAAAATTATTATTAGCTTTGCTTAGGTTGGTCAATCACCCAAACAATAATATTCTCTGAAAATTTGGAAGAAGAATTGCAATTGAGTTGTGGAAAATTCTCATGTCTGAATCAGAAAGGAAATGATCAGATTATGCGTTAGTTTAGATAATTATAGATACTATACCAAATCAATTAAATTACTATATTTACAGAAGCAAAAGCAATGACGCAAGGGCTCCCTCACTAGACACTATCAATTTCCATGACAGGAGCACCGATAGATAAATAAGCAAATGGAGTCTAAGTCATCACAAGTTCCAATAGCAGAAGCGCACACAAAAAAAAAAAAGCACTTAAACGAAAAGCACCTAATGATTCTTGGCATATTGGGAGGACGAAACCAAAGAGATCCCCAACGGTTGGATAAGAAAGACGGTAAAGAGTTAAAGTGGAGCTACTGTGTTGTAGATATTAGAAAACCAGCAAAAGGGATGAATTTTCTTCCTGCTACGAAAGAAACACGTGTGAAATGAATACCAGAACTTAATACTGATGAACTTTCTTCCGAACATCATAGGCGCCGAAAGCAACGTACACGTTTCGCTTTCATGAAGAATATAACTCAACACTGATGAAGTTTTCTCCATATGAATAATGGATTACATTAAGTGTGCATCATAATTAAAAGAAAAGGTCCGAGGCATAATTGCATGCTAAGCTGCAGTGTACAACAGCATAAAAGTACAAAGAATCATGTGATTTTAGCTTATTTGTATTGAAATGATCATATTCCATCACATTCTTATGAGTACAGTCTGAGAAAAAAATACAATTTGTATATAGCAAGAATTAGGTTTTTCCCAACTATACTTCCAAGATGTGCAAGCCCTCTGAACTCCGGTGCACGCCTTCCAAATTACTAGTTGAAAAGGCTTCAAGTTTTCCTCTCTGCAGATGCTCAAGGAAATCCATGACGACTGGATCAGTCCAAGGAGCTCCAAATGGAGCTTCAGCGCCTGCAACCCACCCTAGATGGCCACCTTTGGGTGTGACTATCAACATGCAGTTTGGATTGTCCTGTGAAAACAGTAAGGGATGTACTATATTAAAATGCCGATAGAACATAGAAGGAGATCACAAGAGATATGTCCAAAGAAATATTCTTTACAAGCAGAGGGAACACGAGGGTAGCTCAACAGTAAACCAATCCATTTGATGCAACTGATCTAAGGAAGATAACCTCTTTCTTTAGATTTTCTAAAAATCCCAAGCATATGGTGTCCCTTGAATTTTTACAAGGAAGAGAGACTCCCTAGTCAATTCATTTTTAAGGGTATGTTCAGTCTAGAACAATCCGTCCGCACAGTCTTCTCCCCTAAACCCTATCACGTTAGTTAGTATTTCAAAATTTGTGGTTTATCTTGGTGTATAAGGCATTACACATGCTGAATTATATTGAAAATAACAAAATACAAGAACTATTGGAGAATTAACAAATAAACCACTAATCCCTATGTTTGGATGAGGGACTTTCAAAATACCAAGGAACTCTACACTAGATTGCTAAAAATGCAATACAAGAACACTGCCAATAAACTACTCGAGCACTACAAAGCCACTACTAAAACACTAAATAGGCAACTTAAAAGCAGAATCTTAAATGACACCTTTCAAGGAGTCATTCGGAAGTTCTCTCATATGTATTGCATCTAGTCATTTCCAGGTCTCTCTATCTGACTTTTCTAGAGCATTCCTAACAAATATTTCCTCAGTTTTCATTGCACTATTAAGGCCTTCATCCAAAGTTAATGTTGAACGTAATTTAGAAAATAGTATCTTGGTCTCGAGACACTACAAACCTTGATATCCTCACGAGGAATTCCCCGGTTTGAAGCAATTGGATCATTTTCCGCCTGAAACCCATAAGAACAATAAGTGTAAGCTCATTTGAGTTAGTTGAATACACTTTTAATTATTCCACTCATGCAATCAAAATAAGAACACTATGTTCGATAGAAAGGATATAACTCTAAAGGATGGATATGGTAAGTCATGACGAAGGAAAGAAGTAGTTCTGTCCTCTTCTTGTTTCGAAATGGATAAGCAGTGTGAAATATAATATAAAGCTATGGATTACCACTATCCATCCATAAAGTGGATTGAAGATATAAAAAAAAAAAAACAGTAATCTCATAACTTGTGCTTATTATGCTCATCAATCCCTCGACCAATCTATTCATTGTTAGAGGGAGAGATGATACTGGGCATGGGGTTCCTTATCCCTCTGTTTTTCCTTTCCACTCAAATAAGCAACTTCAAGGATTGACAATCTCCCTCCCGTCACTAACATCTTGCATCTTTCCTTCGCTCTCCCTTTTTTATCATTCCTACCAAACTGGGTATAAGAATACACCGCCGAACAGATATGCCCAGGCTCGATGTGTCTCATATTTTTTATAACAAGTCCATTATAAATTTAACCAGAATAAAAACGAAGCTTTTAGAATCTACACACTTCAACATCGGCTGCAAGATTCATAAAATTTCTATTAACCATATGAAATGTTCGAGAGAAAAGTACCTGAATGCAAAGCAATGGTGTGCAGACATCCTTTATGGAATTTGAACTACTGGAATTGGAGTAGTAGTCATCTACTGACTTGAAGCCAAATGAAACTGCAAGTTTTCATTGAAGGTGTTCTCATCAGATGAATGTCGTGTTATCCCATCTGAAATCAAATGGTTTCATGTACACAATATACGTACCACGAGTTAGTCCATCATCAAACTCCCTGACGGACTTTGCTTTGGCAGCCAACGGAATATTATACTCACCATCCATGTCTTCAAAGAGTAGAGCATGCCTACAATGTAGAGCCGTAAAATTGGGTTATTTATCGATCTCAAGCTGAAATAACTGTTGAGAACATAAAATTAATAATGCATGATATTTACTTCTTGAAAATTTTGCAGAGTGAATTTGCAAGAGCTTTGTCATAAACATTATTAAAGCCCTTATGGAAGTCCTCGTCTGCAATGACCAAATTGAAAGGATTACACAACGAGACAGCACCAGAAAGACGGCATGCATTAGATTCCTGCAGGTACCACATCATTGGAATATAAATGAAATGAAAGTGGAGCAAAATGGGTTAAAGAAAATCCCAGTGCAAATGGTAGGTCGGACTATTTATAAGTGAAGATAAGATGTAACTTCATTGAAAATTCAAGGCCATAGAACACTACTATATGGACATATATGACTAACATTAGCTCTATATTTACATGCCAAGTGCAGATTGCATGACCATCCAAATCCAACTTGTACACCATTCTATAGTTTAATGGGCCTGCTGAATCCAGATAAACTGTAAACGTTTGTTTCTTTTTCTGCCAGATATATATTTAAGTTCCTATTATATTTCAGCTCAACACATCATTTGTTGGTCTTAAAGGCATTGATGAATTCCGTTGAGCAGAAACAACAGCTTTCTACAACTAGCTAGAGTACTGCCTTCTAAAAGCTACCACTATATATCAAAATTACCAGCACATTAGACCAATCAGACATACACAACATAAGTCAGCAAGAGCAACAGACACCAAAAGTTTTTAGTGAAAATCAATGATCCAAACGAACAAAACGAAATCCTGAAAGCGATTCATCAGTCACAAACTATATAGACAGAATGTGCGAGGAAATGAGAGAAGTTACACTCTACCTGACCCAAGTAGCGAACGAGAATGTTAGCGCCAAGAGACCAACCAACAGCATAGAGATTAGCTTTCGGATACCGAGTACCAACATGAGCCACTACTTCACACATATCTCCTAAAAATGAAGCCGAATAGAACTGCATATCAGCGCCATAAGATAACTAATCACAAAGCTGGCTTAAAAACCACATCAAAAAGTTCAAATCTTCAGCATAAAACTCCCATCAACGATTAAGAACAAAAAAAAAAAAACGACCTGAACTCGAAAACAACAATCCCACTACAACAAGTATCAATCTTGCCAATTGTAAACGATGCAGCAAAAAATGTTGATTGGGATCAAAAATCAAACACAGAGAATCATGAATTGGGTTCAATTGAAAGACTAGAGAACTGATTGGGCCAAGTGAGAATACCTGAGGAGTTGTTACAGGACTGCCGCCGCAACCGCGGCTGTTGAACACCACCACCCGCCACCCTTTACTTTTGGCGCGAACCAGCATGTGCTTCACATACGAGTCATCACTCCCTCCAGTTAAACCAGGCTGCAAAAACACCCATTACCCAAAATCCAAAACTCAATTTCTAACTCAAAAGTTTTCCCCTTTTTTCCTTTTTTATGTAATTTCCCGGGAAACAAACCGGAAATAAAGGAAGAGAAATGTGAGAACGAACGAACCAGGAGAATGAGGAGCGGGGAGTCGGGGGGCAAAAGGCGGTCGTCGCCGGATACCCAGTCGAGGGCAACGGCACCGTCGTCTGCAGTACGGAGGCATTCGCGACGGAGCCTGACGTCGGGAGTGGACCTGTAGAACGAAGCGAATATGGTCTCGACGTGACGGTTCGACCCGATTACCGGATACGCGTCGTAGGGTCGGGTCAGGGTGGTGAGAGCGGGGAGGAAGAGGTCGCAGCCGCCGCCGAGGATTTCGAGGGACGGATGGGCCATGGGGGCGGCGGATGAGGTGACGTGGAGGGGGAAGCAGGCGGGGAGGCGAGTGTAGCTGTGGAGGTGGGACACGTGGCGTAAGTAGGAGAGAGGTGGTGAGTTGCCCAGGTAGGCTCTGGCCATTGGTTGTTTGGTTTTGTATTTAGTGGATCGCTTGAGGAGTGGTTTTTGGAAAGACTGAAAAAAAATATTTCCTTCTCCTTTAGTTATTTTTCCCACGAACAGATGATGATTATATTAAAATAAATATAATCGTACATTTAATTTGGAAATTGGAAATGATGGTCTTATGAAGTATAATTTTTGGTACAATTTTTTGTTAACTTTATATAATCCTCTACACATCAAAGGAGTGATTTCAATGACACGAGTATCATTGTTATCTCTTCCTCCGTTATCACATTAACACCGAATAAATGACATTTGGAGGTAAAAACAACTTCCATGTACTGTTATTGTGAAATACGTACAAAATTATAGCTAATTTGGAAATTAGAAATGATGGTCTTATGAAGTTTAATTGTTAGTACAATGTTTTGGTAACTTTACACATCAGAGGAGTGACTTCAATGACATAAGTATCACTGTTATCTCTTCCTCCGTCGTCATATTAATCCTGAATAAATGACATTTTGGAGGTAAAAACAACTTTCATGTACGAGTGTAACTTTGTAAGTGGCTTAATATTTTCACACATGACGGCTTTGAAAAATATAATAAAAAAGATAAATTTTTATTTAACCATATAATTAACCCCCACAAATTCACCTCAAAACCGTCAATTAATTTCCTTAACCTCATTCAACCTTCTCCAAATACTTCTGCTTCTCCTCCTCCGTCATGAACGCCGTGACCGGAAAAGACTTCCCGATCCCCATCGGAGTCTTGAAAACGATCTTCTTCCCCGCCGGATCCTCAACGCTCATCTCAGATATGGTGACCCACAGAAAAACCTGCTTGCTCTTGATCCCAGTCATCTTCTTCATCCTGCACTTCTCCACGTACCCAGTCACCTCAGTTGCGTAGCTGACACGTGTGTTGGACCCCTCAAAGAAGTGCTCGTAGGGTTGCTTCTGCTTCATCCACACGAACCCAGTTTCTCTGACCCTCCCGCACTCCACGAGGTCCTGCAGGGGGAGGACACCTTTGGGAAACCCTAGCTCTTGTAGCATGTCTATGGACTGCCGGTAGCAATCTTCGGGGCCGTAAACGATCTCGGCCCCGGCACGCTGCTTGTCTTCAACAACAAGTTGCTTGCCACTAGCCATTTCTTGAGGATTATCGTGAGCAAAATCTTTGATATTTTTCGGAGTTTTTGGATGGAGGCTTTGAAGGCTTGGAGCTTTTTGTTGGTTGGGTTGAATTAATAAATGGGGAGAGTAATTAAGAAATGGGCTTAAAAGTTGTTGGATGGAGGTTGAGCAGAATTAGGGTTTGGAAAGGGATCAGGTGGGTTGTTCACCAAATGGACATTGGGTTTATTGTGCCATTGTCGGTGGGATGCTCTCACCTACTTTGTGTTTATGGTGATAATAATAGACTAATAATAGATGGGTGATGTTATTTTGAGGGTAGGAGAAATTTTTCAGTATGTTGGGAATACGATTTAGCGTATCAAGTATAATACACTTTGTTGGAAACTTTAAATTGCCAGAATGTTGGAAACTCTTTCAATTCTTTTTCAATTATATGTTCTGCAAAGTGAGTAAAGCCCTCAAGTGGTAATCGAAATTAGATATTTTTATTGAAACAATGCGAGCATGTCCATGCACATTGGGGAGGCCAAATAACCATGAGTGCAAATAAACCCGAGGAATAAAATTTCTACCAATTATATATTACATTGGTATACCAGTTCGTATTCCCAGCACACTAAAAAATATCTCAAAATCTACGCTTGCTAACACATTCTTTATTACAAGCAAAATTCTATATCCGTATATAATAATTGTTTATTTGTATTTGAGAGAGTGTTAGCTAACGTGCCAATTTTATGTATCACATAACATTTAATTGCTTACGACTTGGCTAAAGAAAAGTTAGCTTTGTTCATGTACATTTGGTGTGCTTACCAGTTACCATTAACTTAGGGTTTCTAAAAGGGGAAGGAAAAGGCTTTGCAACGGTTTCACATGGTTTGGCGTGTTAGATGATTATACTAAGCTATGTTAGATTAAAAGTTGGTCTAATATGATACCAAAACCAAAACCTAAAACCCACGGCTCCCATCCACCTTGAAAATGTTTTTGAGGGCTAGGGTCAGTAGGAACTTGCACGTTGTGACCAGGAACATCGTGGGTTGATCCTGGCCATTAAAACATCCATGATCAAGAACAACACGAGCGTGTGTCCGACTGATCTTAACAAATCCATTATAAGATCTTTCCAATCACTATAATATCAAAGAATGTTACGTTGTAATGTTTTCTTACTAGACTTATGTTTTCAAACCCATGCTTGCATTTTCAGACAAGTATATAATGCATGTCATCTCACTCTGGTAATATCTGCTGATGACTAGAAGTTGAGAAACTTTTAGGTGTCAATTTGTTTGAATGAATTTTAACAGAAATGCAAAAATAGGTTCAATTCTGCCATGCGTATAACGTTCACAGCTGAAAATTAGGTAAAAGATCGGAGTAAAACAACACAAAACTTGACAAGGTTTGATGATCTTACGCAGTGGATATTCCGTATGTACCACAATATCTTGGTCAACTGACAACTACAGCAACTACGAGCATATCTTGGTCAACTGACAACTACAGCAACTACGAGCATTACTATCTACAAAATTACACTAATACAAACAAGAAACATCCGATTAACAGGTGATAGCTTTCTCCGCGGTTAATAGTTACATATATGCGTATCTAAAGACCAAAAATCAACTACGATAAACAAGATAAGACATTTTATGAACAGAAAATCCAGGGTCAAGACTTATTCCTAAAGAAATGCCATCATATAATGAACTTTTCCTTAGAAGAGAGAAATAAACGAGTAGTAAACTGTTGCGAACAACACAAGAAGCTCGTATCAACACTAGTGTTTTTCCTTGTCCTTTGGAATATCCTTCGGTGGAACCTTTGATTCCAGTTCCTTGGTGATTCTATGAGAAAATCCATTAAGTTGTATTAAGATGCAAGACCACTAACAAAAACTATATGAAAGCAGAGTAAATTGTTTCGAAATAAACATAAAACGACATGTCACAATTCATTGATTCCTCGAGATCACACTTATTTTACACAATGATCAAAGTCCACTGTCCAGGTTTGGCTGGACAAAATTTTGTACACCGCACCACTGTTTGATAACAAATCAATCTTGGTTTATCTTAAAAACTATGAACACGAAGAATAGAACCAAGTAATACAATAATGAAAGTCTCTTACGAGCTGCCCTTCGATTTGAGGGCTGATTCCAAAATATAGAAACTAATGCCCTACTCCAACCAAAGAATCGAGACTAGGGTAAAACTGAAAAGCTAAGATAAAAGAGAAAAGGCATGCCTACTCGTTTAGGTAATACAGTACATCTAAGGATTTGAAAATTAAACCCTTCAAACCCCCATCAAACTAACATCTCTCACACAGGAGACCAATTTCACACCATTACTTGCTAACTTACGAAACCTTCCTCTTTTCCAACATCAAGACAAAACAACGAAAACAGTTCATGATAACATCAGAAATCTTCACCCAATCTGAATATAAAGCATGTAGCAATCTGCGGAACGTTAACTCTAATCCATGTTAAGAGTGACACTAGCACGGTAAAGAAGCATTTTCAAGAAACATATAGAATTCAAATGAACTGCCAGATTAAAATTTTGACAAAATTGAGCCCCTACTTGCAAACATTTAAACAATTTCTTGGTGAACATATTTTACAGAAAAACAAAACGAAAAAGAAGGAGAAGAGGATTACTTGGGGGATTCTTCCTCGAGCCAGGTGCGGATATGTTTGACATTGCGCTTGAAGATGGTAGCTGATTGTCGCACATCACCCCTCAGCATAAGAATCACTGCGCCTACACCAGCGACTGTCAGTATGAAGTTTGTCAAAGCCATACTTCTTTCTGCTCCTTGCAAAACCTAGTTCCGCGACGATAGTAAACGCAGTTCAAAACATAAAACCAAAGTTTTAGCTAACTTAGCCAAAAGGAAGGATATCTATTCGCGGAATATTGCGATTATCACTATCTTTTCGTGTGCCAAGAACACTATTTTACAAAACGATACAACTATGTTGAAAAATCCGTCATATTTATTGTCGAAAAAGCTCAGGAAATAAAACCCAAGTGAGGATTAATTAAAATCAAAGTCCAGAGTTCATCGCAACATTAGTTCAATTCAAGCAACATCAAATATTCAAATCAATAATTCAAAATTTTGAAACTTAAATTAGCTTCCCAACTATTCAAACACGGAAGCAAAAGCCCCATCTCAACTGGGTCAGTAGCCATGGCCGCTGAGTAATTAATAATATTATTATTATCTTAAACAATCTTAATCTGAATCAAGTCACAAAAACGCCACAAATCAGCACTACAATGTAAAATTGGATTCAGAAAATCAATTGTGAATATAAAAACAGAAATTAAATATGATAGTGGCAGTAGATTACCCAAGAGAAGTTCGGGTGGTGAAGTGGGAAACTTGGGGCTGCTCCTGGGCGGGTGGCTTCGCGGGAAACGGAGACGGCGGTGCGAAAATGTGGTGGCGGCGAAGGTGCAGAGGGATTTTGTGAGAGAGAGAGAGAGAGAGAGAGAGAGAGAGCGTGAGCAACGAAGGTTGCGGATCAAGTTAAAATATGGATTTTGGCCTGTCTTGATATTTGCATGGACTCATTTTTAAGGCCCAATAAGTCGTTGTTGTTTTCAATCCTCTCAATTTATTCTTGGCAACTATGGTTCCCACTTGAAAATGCTTATGGAGAAAGCACTTGTGCTTGTGAGCGATTTTGACAGAGAGCACAATAAATCAAGTGCATTTTGAAAAACTACTATGAAGGACATATTGAAGAAGCTAGAAGCTTCGATTGAAAGCAAATAACAAGTTCCCTTGTAATATATGAGCATTTTTATGTTTTTGTCGCACGTTTATAAATAGTTTGGGTATTTTGAGGGTGTTTCTTGCTCTACCAAAGCTCATAGCATCCAACACATGTACCATTCAAGTCATAACTTGTTGAGCGGGAAGGAACTCAAAATTATCGACGTCTGGGTCCACAGCTCGTCTATATAGAGGGATGTAATTTCACTTTCTTTTTTTTTTTTTTTGATTGAGAAAAGTTTAGGGGGAGGGGAGGTCACCCCATCCCCAAAGCCTGGACATACCACAAACCACTTTGAGGAATTACGGAGGGGATGTTAGCTCTTTTCTTGGTTTTTAAGATCCTACCAAGAGAGATTGTCATCTTGAACTTAGACATTGGTCTAGCAAAGAGAATGATCATTACCTACTCAACCAACTCTCGTTAATCAAAGATGTGATTTCTATACACTCTTTTTAGTTTTTCAGAAATTCAAACTATCAAATTAAATAAACAAAAATAACTATCAAATTAAACTAAAAAGAATGTGTTTCTCATTTCGCGTAATAAAAATTGAATCCATACAATGAGAAATGAAGACAAGGAAGAATCTAGAGTTTCTAAAAAAAGTCAAGGAAGATTTGCACTAGGAAACCTAACACGTAAAATCTTTCCAAAGAAATGGGGTCGTGATGATAAGGGTTCGGAATCAATGGCTTTAGTTTTGGGGCTATCAATATTATCCAAATTCCCACCACACTGACCGCACCAAACTTTGGTTCTTTCTTGTCTCCCAAGATCTCTCTTTTTCCCTTTTTAAAGCTACACTTTCCCTACCATCATGATTAATCACAAGAAATAATATTTTCAAGCAATATTTTTTGGCTCGTTAATCATCAGCTACTTGTGTTTTAAAATAAACTCTTAATACATGTAATCACTCACAAATTATCTTCTTATTAGATATAAATTCAACTATATTTATATTCGTCAATGGACGAATTCAGAATGATCGATCTCATAGTTTGACTCATTTTGTATGAAGAAAGAAAAAAAATTATTATCACTTGTTATTCATTTCGTAAACACTTTAATGACTAAGAAACACTATTCTAAAAATTCTCGTTTGGACGCTAATCGGATGGTCACCGATCCGATTAATCTCTAGGTGTTTGAAAATTAAGAACAGGCGCTTAAACCTACTCAAGCATCCGCCTAGGCACCCGACTAGATCGCATCTCTCGCTTAGACAAGAAACTTATAACTTTCATTTTGCATTTTATTTTTTTAATAACTTATAAGAGACTTGTTGAATAATTACATGAACACACATTATATGTTTGTTCCTCATATTTTCATTATGTTCTAATACTTTATAATTTATATGCCATTATATTTTTGTAGTTTATGTATCGCAATGAAACTATGTATTTTAAGTACAACCAGACACTTATTTATACAATATATAATAAAGTACAGCCAGACATTTATTTATATAATATATAATAAATTTACTTACTTGCCTAGCCGTCTAGACGTTAGGCTCCAGCCGCCCGCTCAACTAGCGTCTAATATCTTTTAGAACCTTGCCAAGAACAATGGAATGCTTTATGTTCAAATATATAATCCTACGCAACTATAGTGAGTGATGTGCCTTATTAATCCGAATAATTTATGACCTGTTTGGTGCAGCCACATACACGGCGCACATACTATAACACTCTACTAATCAGATGGCTTATTATGTGCTTAATGCAACCACGTACACCAAACGGTTGTGTACATACTAAAACACTACTATTTCGAAAAGTTTATGACGTGCTCAATGAGACTACATACACCAGAAGATTGTGCGCATACTAGAACACTTTTAATTACAAGTAATTTTTTACGCAATTTAATTGCAAGTCCATGCTACTCGGCTAAACATGAATCAAATGGTTTCTCATCGGAAGTTGGAACTACTATCTAAATCTAATTCAACAAGACTCATGGATATGAAAATTTTTATTTGAACTCATCTAATCTCTTTTTACATCTAGCTTACTCTCTTCATCCATAATTTTTTTAATTAAAGAATTAATATCTTTTTAAAGTCAAATTTATTACCTAAACTACGATCACAACCCAATTCAAAATGTAAAGCTTCCTTTGCCCCTGTATAATTGCATATGACTAGCATTTCCATGGTTTTTTTTTTTTCTGCTACCAAACCCATCCATAGACTTGGGATCCAAGAGATCCTTCCACAGATTTGAATTTGCCAGAGAATGCGATGCAAGCTCCAGTTCAGTCCATCACTTTGCCAGAAAAAAATATTTGACCTTGAAGCATTGGATTTGGATGGAGACATGCCACCTGCTAGTGAGTGGTCAAGGTTTATGAGGTTGGGCAATCGTTATTTACAGCAACAATCAAGTTATATGTCTTTGCATTACTAATTAAAAGTTCTTGTAATGGTGTTTTGGGGGCAGACAGATGGCAGAGAAAAACAAATACAATATAATATAATAAGTATAAAATTTAATCCAAAGAAGAATCAAACAAACAAAATATCTATAAATCCAGTCATACTTTAGTTGGAGGATTCAAAACTTTAAAATCACTATCCATCAATAAAAAAAACTTGTTTTTATCTATCAGAACTATTAAGGTTATAGCTGGAATGGACGTAGAATAAACAAAGGGTGATGTTAGTGTTTAATTATAATGTATGGGTTTATTAACAAATTTGAGTTTTATTATTAATTTCATTTTGTACTTAATAGTAACTATGCAATAAGGTAAAATAGACAATTAACATTTAAAATTTAAATTAAATATAAAAAAAAGTTAAATGAATTTAAATAAAATTTCTCCATGGATATTGATAGTAAAAGGAATGGGTGGTTGTCTCAGAATCTCCCTTGCCAGACTTGATGATTCAGAGTGGGTCCCACCACATAACTACAAGCGGGGCCCTTAGTTGATCACGATTTTGGTCATAGTGGGATCTGGACCCTTGGTCACTCGCAGCATCACCAGAAACCCTCCAAGTTGCATAAAAGAGAATATTTTGAGACTCGTTGAAACTTGCTTTGACAAACCAAATCTCATCTCTCTCTCTCTCTCTCTCTCTCTCTCTCTCTCTCTCTCTCTCTCTCTCTCTCTCTCTCTATATATATATATAAAAATAAGTGAGCATCTTAAAATAATGAAACATTCAAAATACTATAAGATTTTCTTTTCAAGATTATAATAAGGATCTCAAAATTATATTTATTCATGTTGTAAAGGATACATGTACTCAATTGTCATTACAAAATAGCGAAGACTAATACCAAGGTCATAAGAAGAGTTTAATATCGTGTGCTTGTAACTAAGACTATCTCTTAAGAGGGCACTTGGGATCGAAAACTGAAACCGAAATATAGCTTAATTTGGATCGCATCAAACAGTTCGATTTTTGCAAACTAAAACGATTTCGGTTTGGAACCAAACCTAAAGCTAAACTAACAATTTGGTTTAGCCTAAACGAAATCGAACCGAATTGCAAATATTAAAAATATTTAATTTTTCAAATTAGGCGTTGGGTGTAATTGGTTATTTAGTAGAATCCTCAGTCCAGTATGGACTCGACCACAACTTAGCATGGCCACAAACCATTCGACTTGGATTAGGCGATAGCGAGAAACTTGAAACCAAACTTCAAACTTGAACGAATGCCCAAAAGGGATTTCCTGGAATTTAGTATGGTGGTTATCAATTTTGGTGTTTATTTCTGTATCGTTTGAGGGCTGAAACAAATTGGAAAAAAAAAAATATATATATATTAAAACATCCCTTGGAGATGATTTGGACACAAAATTTGGAGGCATTCTTCAGTGCCCGGAGATGATTCGGACACAAAATTTGGAGGCATTCTTCAGTGCCCTGGGGTGGGGGGTGGGGGCGGCGTCGGAAAGGGATCTTCTCCGGATCCCTTCCATCTATTCCTTCTCATCAAACAATCCGGACCCTTGAAATTTGATCCAACGGCTAAAAACACGGGCCCATTTTAAAAGTTATTATAACTTTAGCCGTTGAATCAAATTTAAAAAATCGAATTGTTTGATGAGAAAGATTAGATGGAAGGGATTCAGATACGATCCCTTTCTCCGCCTGCCGGGGGGGGCGCGCGGGGAGGGTGGGGGTGTGGGGTGTGGAGTGGGGGATGTGCGAGAGAGGGTGAGGTCAAAACATTGGTAGAGTGTGGGTCTCAAAGTCTGTTGGTGGGGTGGGGTGGGGTGGTTATGTTTGTGTCTGGGGCGTAGGAATTACACGATCCAGCAACTAAACTATAGAATTTCTCCAATCTTTGGTTATTTTTCTTCCACTCCTTGGTTAGAGAAGGTCCAAGCACGATATTAAAGTAATTGATTGTATGATTTAGTTCAGCTGGTCTTAAGCTCACAAATACACTATACCCGTTCAAAATAGACTACAAATAATAAATGATTTGATTCGCTTTTAACATTTCGCTACTATACATAGCAAGTAACAAATACCAAAGCTATACGAGAAATTATAAATACAAATTGAATAAAGTCTGTGAGCGGATCGTGAGATTAATTCAAGGTCCATAGGCAAATGTATAAACATCATTTGTCAGATTAGTACTTTTTCCCCATATCAAAATATGTTCCGAGTTTAAATCTCTATCCATATAAAACTACTAATATCATTTCAAAGTCTAATAATATCCAAAATTATATATATATACTAAAACTCATGTTTGCTTGAAATATTGTTCATTGAACAGTGTGATTCTGCTTTTGCCTCTGCTCGATTTGTTTTGAAACACGTGGGATCCCTTCCGACTTTATTTGAATTGCAATAAAATTCCTAATTCGTCTCTAACCAAAAGACTCACGGATCTTCAAGAAAGAACTTAAAAAATCACCAAATTCATCGCCTTTACAATGGAGTTTCCTAATTTACTCAGCAAGTAAATTAGGGAACACCATAGTGAGTATCCCATGCTTCATGTGATGACACTTTAAGAAATAAGCCGAGGCATGTGGTCCGGCAACACTTGAGTGCTTTTGTCTCCTCATTGTCTCTGCAAAATGTGCACCAATATATAATTAAAATCCCACATCTAATTTGTATTTGTAAATTGTGTGCCATGTGAGCTAATTCCATCTTCAATAATCCCACTTAATTATAATAATAATCACAACTTGTCTTTTTGACTTTTGCATATGCTTATGGAAGTAAATCACTTTTAAGAGGCATGTTATGATGAAACATCTCAATTATGCAGATCACAGTGATTGTGGGAAGAGGATAAAGCCAGGGAATAAGGTCATAATTAAAAGATTAAAGTTCTATCAACTATCAAGTTGGTTGTCCATTTGTACTTTTTTTTAGTACATTGATATTTTTACACTAAGAAGAGAGGGAGTTCGGCCATTTGTATTCTTTTGTTCTTGGATCCGGCTTCTCTGCCCTCCCAGTTCCCATACACTCTCATTCCCCCCTGTTTTGTGCGGTCACGGTTAAGTCATGTGAATATTTTATGTTGATTTTTTTTTATAGAGATAATAAGACAAAAAATAATAATGATATAAAATTTTGACGTGACTTAACCGTAACCACACAAATAGAAAGAGATGAAAATATATGGGAATTGGAAGAGCAGCCAAGTCCTTTGTTCTTTCTCTTATTTGCACGTTAATGTCCAGCCTTTCATAGTGATACTGATGTAGACGACCAAAATATCTATTTACAAAGAATATTTTGGTAGTAGAGTTAAAATTCAAAAACTAAGCTATAATTCATAGGGTTATTCTATACTCTAGAAGAAACAACCACAATAGGATGTGATCAAAATTTTGAGGAAAAAAAATATAATCAAAATGGGGGTCTGACTATAATATTTACATGTATTTAATATACTTATTCTCTAATATTTAATTATAATTCATGTGAATATATGTGTTTAATTCAATCACCATTTGACTGTCGAGATGATAATTGTATTAAATACATGTAAATATTGTACCTCCGAACAAAAGAGATTGCACTAAGCAGTATGAAATATAATTAGCTGGTCAATCAGTCTATACAGGTGAACAACCAACACAACATTGCAACTAAATCTATAGATTAATGCTTTAATAAGATAATTATGGTAAACGTTTACCAAAATTTAGTGCACAAAAGTGATAGAAAATAGATCTTTATCAAATTATAGATTTACCCTATTCAAATTAGGAACATTGTAGATATAAAATGTTTTTAATAGTACTTACTACTGCCATTAAGTACTACGGTTTAATGATATTCTTCTTTATTTATAAGGTAAATTTGATTCTTAGGTTCAATTTTTGTCAAAAATAATTTTGAATTACATTATTACTACCCCATTATGAAGTTAAGTTGTACCACTACATCATTTGTTTGTTCTGAACAAAATGAAATTACCGACACATCACAGGCCTGCGTTATTGTTTTTCTCACAAACCAACCGAGTAAAATTGGGCCGGACCAATCCTAATTTCCCAGCCGTTGACCTCGCTCCAAGACTCCGACCCTCCAAGTCTCCGATCTACCTTTTATCCTGTCCCACTCACCCTCTATCATCAACAGAGAGGGTAGAGAGATAGAGAGAGAAAGATTCGCATACCAAGTTACCAATAAAGACTAGAGGGAGAGATTTATAGACATAATAATATAATAATTTTTAATTGGCTTATTCGACCATCTCTAAAGGAGATGTCAAATCTAAATGGAATTTCATGTAATCAAATTTGCATATAGGAGTGAGCTCCAACCGATATATCAATCTTATGTGAATTAACATATAAGTTTTGATATGTCAAATTTGACATATGAGAAAATGTGATGTTAGTTTTTTTTAATTATTTTATTATGTGGATCTTATTAATGCACCAATTATAGATCTTAAAAAATGTATTTTAATTGATTTTTTTTAAAAAATGGGTCTTACAAATATTATTTATAACAAAGAAACATATCAGTTGGAAAAAGAGAAAATCTGACATTGCCACATCAATCATCAAATTAACATTTGACATTTATCTTTTGACATATCCTTTGGAGATGCTCTTATATTTTCTACATGCATCCCATCTTTTCTATACACTCCACATTTCTCAAATCTTATAAAGCGTTTAATTTGGACAAAAAATGCTGACTGGAATTTGACAAAAGATTCCGCTTGGGATTTAAAGTATATGTGGGTTGTTTTCAATTCCACCATTAAAACCATGTCGTCTCTTTTTAATATTTGGTGATAATTTTAGGTGTTTAATTCTTCATGTAATCGTTGTGATCTCTACAAGATGAATACGAACATAGAAGTTTGAATAACGCAGCAAAAGCAAGATAAAATAATTATTGATGTAGTCAAAATCACTAAAACAATAAAAAATATGAAGTCTTACCTCATGTGAAGCTTCGGAAACATCGATTTCGTGTTTCATTCGTTAAAAATAATTTTTTTCAATCAACATGTTTGTAGTTATTTGATACTTGAAGAAAATAAATAATACATTAAAAGTGATCTAGGGTGTAATTAGAAAATTTTTATTTTTTTTAAACATAATAAGGTCAAAATTGTCATTGTATAGTAGGGTAAATAAATCATTTAATATTAATTTTTAATGTAGGGTGTATTCAACATTTTGTGGGGTGCTAATATAAAAAATCTTTATTTACCCTACTATGTAATGACAATTTTAACCTTATTAGGTTTACAAAAAAAAAAAAAATTTCTAAATACAGCTTAGATCACTTTTAATGTATTATTTATCTTATTCAAGTATCAAAATCCCTCTAACCAATGAAACTACAAACATGTTGATTGAGAAAAATTATTTTTGACAAATGAAACACGAAATCGATGTTTTGGAAGCTTCACATGAGGTAAGACTTCGTATTTTTTTTTATTGTTTTAGTGATTTTGACGACATTGATAATTATTCAATATAACTTTTGCTGCGTTATTCAAGCTTCTATGTTCGTATTCATCTTTTAGAGATCACATAGATTACATGAAGAATTAAACACCTAAAATTACCACAAAATATTAAAAACATACAACATAAGTTTTAATGGTGGAATTGAAAACAACTCACATATGCTCTAAATCCCAGGTGGCATCTTTTGTCAAAATTCCAGTCGGTATTTTTTGTCCAAATTAATTACTTTATAAGATTTAAGAAATGTGGGGTGTATAGAAAAGATGGGGTGCATGTAGAAAATGTAAGATGTAAATTTAGAATGTGAGGTGTGAGGATATTATAAGTAAGTATATGATGTGTATTAAGATAAATTTTCATTGAAAAAACAAATGTGGGATCTATTTAGTACGTGAGGTTTATTTAATAAATAATTATGGAATGTTATTATAATAAGCCGTAAATAAATTATTTAATATTAAACTTTAATATGAAGTGCATTTAACATTACTTGGAATGCTAATATAAAAGCCTTTCTAATTTCTATAATCCTGCCTTTCAATTCATGGAAAGAGAGCGCAATCTCTAAAAAACTGTGAAAACCAAAGGCAGTTTAGAGAGAGAAAGCTAGAGAGAAAGACTGCCGAGGGTTTTCTGTTTGATTATGGTGATTTAGCCGCCCTGCAGCGCCTGAGCGACAGAAGGCGAAGAACCCTAATTGCTGAGGGGGATACGTATAATTTGAGAAGGGGCTCATCGGAATCGAGGGTGAATTTTTTCATTGATGCTCTTCGGCGGTGGAGCTGATGGTTGGAAATGGATCGTGTTCGCGGAGGCTAGCGCCGGCGGCGGCGGCGGCGGTGGTGGGGGGAGAAGCGGTTCGCTCATTGGCGGCGGCGTCGGTGGCGGAAGCGGCTTCTGGTCTTGGACTGCTTCCTCCAATGTCGGCTTAGCCGTCGCCGTCACGGCCATGGCCGGTATCGCCTTGGCCGCCACAGTCGTCTACTCTCGTAGGTAAAGCAAACAAACAAAAATTCCCAAAGAATTTACTGAATCGAAATCGAAATCCCTAGATTCGTTGTGAGTGCAAAACCCTAGATTCTTCAATAGCTTGACAGATTGATAGGTAGACAAAAAACACACAAAGATGATTACGCATCAGAAACAACCATTAATGAAAGCCCTACGGCGGATTCACACTTCTTCTAATCCACCTCCACCGTCGTCAAATTCCACATCTTCACCGTCGTCGTCATCGTGGATTCATCTACGATCGGTTTTGTTAGTCGTTGCTTCCTCGTCTTCCTCACCAGTTTCCACTGATCGGTGAGTTTTCACTGTTCCTGTTCTTGCCCCATATTTCTATCCCTTAAATTTGGTCCCTTTCAGTCTACTTGGTTACTTAGAAATTGTATGAATAGGAAGAAAAGCTGGGATTTTTCTGTTTCATTTCACATTTTTTTAAGCACCAAAGGTGGGGTTTTTCTCATCTTTTATAAATTTGATATGTAATCCAGTTGATTCTTATGTTGCGGAAACTGTCCTGTTCAAGTACTTATTCCCTAGTCTTCCTTTACTACTCTCCTGTAGGATTCGGATTCTGAATATTGTTTCCATGCATTAGATGTGGAACGTCGGAAATGAAATTGGGTTCGATTAGGCTTTTTGTGTCACAAATTTAGAGGTCCAGTTCTTCTGTTGCCTCTGATTCATTGAAAGAAGAATCTTCTTTGTGCGTTTCGTGTTTAGTCATAAACCTTGCACTGTCCATCAAAATTATTCTCTCTACTTCGGTGGCAATAGGTCTGTTTGTCCTTTCGTAGTTGACCTTATTTTTTTTAGGTGATTTGCACATTGTTCTTTCTTGATATCTTCGTTTGTCTTTTGTATACCACTTTGATTTTTAGTTATGTTTGTTTTACTTATGCTTCCCGCGGTGAAATCTGATCACTTGTATTTGTCTCTTTCTTCAGGGGCAGTCTTAAATCACCTTGGTCCCGTAGGAGAAAAAAGCACGCCCTTCTACCAAAACAATGGAAAAGTTTATTTACACCAGATGGGAAACTCACTGATGGTGGTCTCAAATTTTTGAAGAAAGTTCGCAGTGGAGTATGTTATTGACTTTTGTCAGACCTATCTTCTATTTTAATTGTGTTAGTTGTTGACTTTTTTTTTATCAATGTATGTTTTACAGCTGTTGGATATTAATCACTTACTTTCTCATGCAGGGTGTTGATCCAAGTATTCGAGCTGAAGTGTGGCCGTTTCTTCTTGGAATGTGAGTATTTTCTTCTCTATGCGATTGCTTTAATGCTTCAAGTTGTGTATCTGTTATATGTAAATTAGTTAGTGTATGATTTCAAACTTGTTGCAGTGATGACTGTTTGGTTGCCTGGTCCTGGGGAATGCTTGGTCCAGGGAGCCTTGCAGGTCTCAGCTATGAATTATGATGAATTTTTTATCTACCCAGATGTACTTTGTCTTTTCTGGAGTGTCTCTATACTGTGTTTTCTGAGTGCTTTGAATACATTCACGCATTGTTTGATTTTTCCTTGGGTCTTTATGTACTTCCTCTGTGATTTTCCTAGCGCCTAAGATTTGGTACAATGAGGAGGGATGAAAAACCTCAATGTGTTTGTTTTAAGTTCCAATAGTTATTTAAGCCTGGACCCTCATGCATGGTACTTTCTGTTTTTATGGATGTTTAAGTCGTGATTAACATGAGAACCTGCATCTGGGTGCATGGTGTTAAATTATGATAAGGAACTTGTATTTGTATATGTAGTTTCTTTTTCATTATTTATCCAGCCCAATTTGCTTTCTGGAGGCGAAGGTTGGACCTTTGATTCTAGTATGGCATAATGAAATATGGAACCTAATCTCAGTTGCCTTGTAGTCTCACAAGAAAAATGAACTTATAAAATGCTTTTTTTCCCTTTTTTGGATGCTGAAAAAAATTTACCTTGTATTTTGGTACTGGCTGATTTAACATTGATTTGTTCTTTCTCAACAGCTATGATGTGAACAGTTCCAAGGAAGAAAGAGACTCTGTAAAAAACCAGAAAAGGTATTGTCTTTCAGTTCTTTGCCCTCTTCCAGTACGTAAATTTCATATGGCATATTCCTTGTCACGGTTCCCTATCTCTCTCATTTGCTTTATATGTGCATGTTCTTCTTCTTCTTCTTCTTCTTCTTCTTCTTCTTCTTCTTCAAGGTGTTCACACTTTCTTAATCACTTGCAATGCAGAAAAGAATATGAAAACTTGCGGAGACAGTGTCGCAGAATTTTAACACAAAGTGATAAGAGCTCGAAGTTGAAGGAAACTTCTGGTAACAGTAGCACTGAGAGCAGCGGGGATTTCAGTCAAGTTTTAGATTCTTCTGACCAAGGGGATGTTACAAGTGCCAGGAGGTACATTTCAACTGAGGGAGGAGACCAATTACCCAAGGATTCAGATAACCCTGTAGGCAATCAAGCTGTTCAGACTTCTGAATCACTTGAAGGAGATGGTGAGAAAAGTGGAGTCACCTGTGACGATCCTTATGCTGCCGATACGGAATCAACTTATTCTGATTCCTCTGAAGAAACTGATATCACTCGGCCATTACTATCCACTGATGTTACTGAGGAAAACTATGTTGATGACAAGCCTAAGGAGAGCTCCTCTCTCTCCAATATTGAAAACAAGCCCAAAGTCCACTCAGCAGAAGATTTTGCTACATGGCAGAGGATCATCCGCCTTGATGCCGTTCGCGCAAATGATGAATGGATTATTTACTCACCATCACAGGCTGATGTGTCAGAGATGAAGGCACAAAGACTAGCTGAAAGTGTCGGGTTGAAGGATTATGATCACTTGGAGCCATGCAGGATTTTTCATGCCTCTCGCCTGGTTGGAATCCTGGAAGCCTATGCCATGTATGATCCTGAGATTGGGTACTGCCAAGGGATGAGTGATCTACTCTCTCCTATTATCTCAGTGCTGGAAGAGGACCATGAAGCCTTCTGGTGCTTTGTGGGTTTTATGAAAAAGGCACGGCATAATTTCCGACTGGATGAGGCAGGAATCCGGAGGCAACTTGGCCTTGTTTCGAAGATTATCAAGTGCAAAGATGTTCCTCTTTACAGACACCTGGAGAAGCTTCAAGCGGAGGATTGCTTTTTTGTGTACAGAATGGTGGTGGTTCTCTTCAGGAGAGAGTTGAGCTTTGAGGATACACTTTGCCTCTGGGAGGTAATGTGGGCAGATCAGGCTGCAATCAGGGCAGGTATTGCCAAGTCTGCTTGGGGAAGGATTAGGCAGAGAGCCCCTCCTACTGATGATCTCTTGCTCTATGCAATAGCGGCGTCTGTGCTACAAAGAAGGAAGACTATCATAGAGAAGTACAGCAGCATGGAAGAGATCATGAGGGAGTGCAACAGCATGACGGGCCGTCTGGATGTGTGGAAGCTTTTAGATGATGCCCATGACTTGGTGGTGACCCTTCATGACAAGGTTTAGAAACACCCAAAGCTAATGCTAGACTTTGATCTTTTGATATCTCTCTCACCCGCCCTCCGATTCTCCTTTTCGTTATTTTTTTTATATTTGTTGTTGCACCTGGTGGGGATCCCTTTGAAAGCAAGGGATCTTCGGGATGAGTTTCACACTTGCTTGAAACAAGCATCTGATAGGCAAATTCTGTATTGGAGTAAATTATGGGATTTATATATATAAAATGTATTGCTCGCACTCTGTTGCCCTTCAGAGTGACTGGCAGCAATTCAGAATTAGTAAATTCAGATCAACAACCTTACTTTGATTTATGAACGAACTTTCTTCTTGAGTAAATTGTGTTTTGGTGGCAGTGGTTGACAATCAGATGGTAGCGAGTAATGGAGTTACAATCTGACCCCGGTTGTATATTTCGTTGCATCTTTCTCGTCACGCATTGACATATAGACACAATAGAAACAATCGGTTAGAAGGCAGATTCTCTTTGAGGTAAGATGTTTCGTCAAATTCAAATCTTACCATTGGTATCTGATTCATGCAAGGCTGTGGGTGTTACCCTCTTATACCACTCATAATTCAGTCCAATTTTGCAATGCTATAGCCTTGCAGTCGTCAAAAAAATCCATAGATACGTTAGATGCTTCAAACTCAGAGTTTATGGCTTGTTCGGAGGAAACTTTTAGTATGGCATAACTTACTGGAGGACTTATCTGAAATGGAGATGCTATGTGCGAAAGTTGACATACATGGTTACACGTGACGTGATGGGTTTGACATGCCACCTTGACATTCTTGTTTCCAGTAAGTCTCCTCCCATTCGTAGGAAGCCCTCGAACGGTGGTACTATTCACACATACAATTTTATTTTTCTTACTTTCTCAATTTCAGACTGTTAGAATGAATGAATTGAAGATAATTAAAAAAAAAATTTAATCCGAATTAATTAAAGATGATTTCAGAACAAAAATTAGTAGAAATGTGTGGAAGACAGAATAGGATGTGTGAACAACACTCTCTAATTTATAATCTATTCGATTTAAATACCATTTAGCCATTAAGATGTATGGTTGAATTTTTTTTTTTTTTTTCTGATTTGAAAGAGTGATCCGAAGAAAACGTTGCAACTTGCCAAAATACAAATTTTTACTGTGTTATGAGTTGGTTACTTCAATTTAACTCCTCCGGGATCCGTACGGCCGCTTAATTTTTACTTTGCTCAAAGTCTGACTTTGAACAACGGATCTCTCTCTCTCTCTACGACCTCTCTGTAACTTTACAGTCGGATCATTCTTCCAAATCCGAGCCCTCCTCCGATCTCCCACAATGTCCACCACCACCGAACAACTGCACGTCCAGAACGGACTCGTACCAGATCCGACAACAAATCCCAAACCCGAATCCGAATCAGAGCCTGAACTCGAAGCTGAACCAGCACCAGCGCCGGAGCCCGAAATGCAACCGGAACCGGTGCCTGAACCGGAAGCTAAACCCGAACCAGTGCCGGAGGCCGAAGCTAGTCCGGAACCTCTACCCGAACACGAACCGGTGGTGGCCGATGCCGCGGATCCGAAGGTGAACGAAGTGGTCGAAGCCTCGATCCAATCACACAGCCCAGGAGATGCGCATCCGGAGCTGAAGAAAGACGAAGGAAGCCGTACATTCACGATGAGAGACCTGCTTAGTGGCTTGAAAAATGACCAATCAAACGACGTCGTTAATGGTTCCAGCTCCCCTTACAGTTACAGGTCTGCATTCCTTAATTTGAATTTTAAATTTTGATTCTTTTGGCCGTGTAATTGTGCAAAATTCTGTTTGTTGTGCTTGAATTTCGTTCAATGTGGAGAATTAGTTCAATTCATGATCTTTTTCTGCAATTCCCACTTTCGGGTTTTCGAATACTGGAATTCACATGAAGGAGGATAGATATTTGAACTTTGAATTGTTATGGTGGATTAGCATGTCTCTATTTCGACGAAATTAATCAGTTTTAGTTGTGGATCAAATTATTAGTGAATGGAATTTGTGTTAGGGGCGGTAAAAATGTAAGTTTTGTATGGTCATTGTAATGGGTTAATAATGAAAATTGGAACATTAAATTGGGTAGCTCGATTTACATGTCTCTGCTTTTGACGAAAATAATCAGTTTTAATTATGGATGGTCATTGTAGTTGATCACCTTTATACTGTATTTGCCAATTTCTGGGTTTGAATTGCATCAGTGAAGAAAGCCCACAGGAGCAACACTCAGAGCAGAACAATGCTGCAATGGAGTTGATCAACAGTGTTACTGGTACCGATGATGACGGTCGGTCTCGCCAACGGGTTCTTACTTTTGCTGCTAAGAGGTATTGTATTATTTGTCTTTCCTTCTTACTTGTCAGCTCGTAGGTAATAGTATAATCCTATATTTTAGTACTGATACAAAGTTTAAGTTGTTTGCAACGTGCATGGTCATACTTCTCTTTTCTTATATTTCTTTTCAGAACCATGCGAAGTTTGCAACCTCATAATGTCTTTAGGGTGTTGCTTTCCTGGAATTCTTATTTATACTTAAATTTTGTAGGTATGCTAGTACAATAGAGAGAAATCCAGATGATTATGACGCACTTTACAATTGGGCGCTGGTTCTTCAGGTTTGCGATATGGTCCTGTTTGATATTTGGTTGCATTTAATTATCGTTTCTGCTTATCAAATTTCAACCAGATGGCTTTCTCTGATATTAACTATTTCTTAGCAATGCAACTGTGAGAATGGTTTTAGTTTATATGGGTTTCGAGGCACCTGGTAGTAAAGAATAATGCACTGAAACTTTGTCTAACCCTATGTGTTTTCTACACTAAATAACCCATTCTACATTAGCCAACGTTTTCCAACTCCCTATAGTCTATACATTAGTCAATATTTTCCACTTGGGTCAGATGCGTGGTATGAAAAAAGCTATAAGTACCTTCATTATGTTAGCTCTTTCCTCCAGTTATGCACCTTTTGATGTTTCAGCTTCTTTATAAATGCTTACACATAACGTGAACTGTCACTTGAATATTTTTTTTAAGGACATTTTGTCTTGCTCTTAGGTGCACCAGTGTCAATTCAATTTACTATCTAAATGATCCTCATTTGGAACGCAGGAAAGTGCAGATAATGTTAGTCCAGATTCTACTAATCCTTCTAAGGATGCTTTGCTTGAGGAGGCTTGCAGAAAGTATGATGAGGCTACCCGTCTGTGCCCAACACTTCATGATGTATGTTTACATATCCTTTTCCAATATAATATCATCAAATAGCTAGTGAAATTAGTAATCTTGAAAGTGCTATGATAGGGCACTTCACAAGCTGTCTATATGTTTGTTGATGATCTTTCTATAATTTCTGATTAATTATCTCACTTGTGTGTTCTTCTCAAAAAAAAAAAAAAAAAAAAAAAAAAAAAATCTCACTTGTGTGAGAGTGAAAATAATGTGTGATTATTACTTGCCAGGCTTTCTATAATTGGGCTATTGCTATCTCTGATCGGGCAAAAATGCGTGGTCGTACAAAGGAAGCTGAAGAACTATGGAAGCAGGTTAGACCATAATTTGAGGGCTTCAGCCTTGCAAGATAGAATTTTCTTTCTTTTTTCTGTGTCTTAACTCTTAAGAAAAGTTGCTGCTCGTGTTAATTTCTCCTTCATCTGCTGTTGTGGCAGCCTTACACTTGGCAGCTGTATTCTGACACTTGGAAGCTGGATATGACTTTAATATTCAAAATATAATAGCATAGAAACATGAGCGATTGCTGCTTTTTAGTTTTATTCTTTTTTTTTTAAAAAAAAGGCCTTAGGACTAGGTGATCTTTTGGAGGTTTTAGGAAATTAGGAGTTTGCTTCGTAAATCAATTTTACTTCTCCTTAGATGTGGTGGTGCTGGCATCAAGTGGCGATAGCCTTTATTTATTTCTTGTCAAATCATAACCAATTTGATTTTTAATTCCTAAAGAAAAACATAGTCGAATAAATGAAGTGATTTTTACCACCCCTTGATTTGATTTGCAGGCTACAAAAAATTATGAAAAAGCAGTGTTGCTTAACTGGAACAGTCCCCAGGTATGACTCAAGAAATTGTTGTATTAGGCTTATTCCTGTTTCTTATGATATTTTACAAAAACCAACGTTATATACAGTTATTTAAAGAGAAACAGATTATGAAACCTTCTGACTTGATGAAGGGAAAAATGTACTTATTTGCGTTGTCTCCTTTGTTTCCTAGCACTAAATCCATGTCATATATTTCAGGCACTTAACAACTGGGGGCTTGCTCTGCAGGTATCTTAAATTGCATTAGTATTTGACTTTGATTTAACTTATTTTAGAAGAAATAATATCTTTTTGAATTTTCTCCTTGCTCGGCATATATATGTTACATGTCATCAACTCCAAATTGATTTTTTTTTATAAAACAATTATACAATTTAGGAACTCAGCGCAATTGTTCCTGCACGAGAAAAGCAAACAATTGTAAGATCTGCAATAAGTAAGGTACCAAATAATAAATTTTTGGAGATATCAGAATGATTGAATGAATGTGGATGGGAAACCAGAAACTTATTTTCATCTTTGAAGTGTTTGTTTCTCATTTATACTGTCATGACTTGTGTCACTTTCTTCTGGTGCAGTTCCGTGCAGCTATCCAGCTGCAGTTTGATTTCCATAGAGCAATTTACAACCTTGGAACTGTATTGGTTAGTTTGTTACTTATCTTAATAATTTAGGATAATATGGGATTCCATTCATAATTTAAATGGATTCTCGGTTTCCTCTATAGTGGATCAAGAAACCACTGGTTCTCTTATTTACTAGTCCCCTGAAACTTGAATTACCAAAACTTGGTTTTTTCTTACTTGCAGTATGGATTAGCTGAGGACACACTAAGAACTGGGGGATCTGGACATCCCAAAGAAGTTTCACCTAATGAGTTGTATAGTCAATCGGCTATCTACATTGCAGCTGCACATGCTTTGAAACCAAATTACAATGTAAGGTTCCCATTGTTTTCTTTCTCTATCAATTTGATTTGATATTTATTTGGAGAAAAGGACAACACTTAGTGAGAGAGACATAAAATTTACTTGGTTTTATTTTTCCTTCTAGGTTGAAGGATATTCATTTTGATTTGTGTATGCTAAGTTTTTGTGTGATTAATTATTTACAGGTTTACAGTAGTGCCTTGCGGCTGGTGCGATCGATGGTAAGAACTAATACCAATTTCAATAAACCCCTTAGGCTTCTGTATAAATACTTTTGGTCAGTTATGAGATTGGGTCTCTACCGGTTCTCCATTGTGAAGTGGTCCTTATGACAGGACCGTACATGATGTGCGTTCTTGATTATTCCATCATCTTCAAGACTTAAATCTCCCAAATCTTTCAGTGGTCATACCTTGATGTCTGCTTAATCTAGTTGGTTGAGATATTTTTTTTTTGGTTTGCTTACATGACGATTTCTAATCTTTACAGCTTCCTTTACCATATCTTAAAGTTGGATATCTTACTGCACCACCAGCGGGAAAACCAATTGCACCTCATAGTGATTGGAAACGATCGGAGTTTATTTTGAATAATGAAGGGCTTCAACAGGTAATCTTTATCATTTTCTAGTGTATATTAAGCGAAGAAAAATCATCTGCTCATTCAATTACTGAATTAGTTGTAGTAACTTTCCTTGCTTGTGCCACAAGTGTATTCTTTATCTATTTGTTACTTATTTGTGTTCTTTCTGTTCATCTACCTCCTTTCAGCAGGTTAGCAAAAGTGAGGCAAAGAATGTACCCCAAGGCATCTCAGGCAGATCAGTAGAAGCAGCTATAAAAGTTGAGGTTCCAGATATCGTTTCTGTTTCAGCATGTGGTGATCTGACTTTACCACCTGGTGCAGGCCTTTGCATTGATACAATTCATGGACCCGTCTATCTGGTAAGGAATGCCCTTCGTAACAGATAAAATTCTTTATATGAAGAGAAGTTCTTTTGTTCTTTGTGGTGGCTACAAATCATAGAATGTTTTCGACCGTATATATATATAAAGTGAACTAAAAACATTGCATATGTATATGAAAAACTGATTCTAATGCGAATGTCCAACCTCCAGGTTGCTGATTCATGGGAATTCCTTGATGGATGGCTTGATGCAATCCGTCTAGTTTATACCATCTATGCTCGGGGTAAGAGTGATGTTCTGGCAGGTATAGTAACAGGCTGATTTAATGTAGTTTTTATTTTTCTTTTAATGTATGATCAGTTCCTTGATTTTGTTTCGAGTGATGTATAATTTTCCGATTGAGAATGACTTGTTTGAATAAACTCTGTAAATTACGCATTTTTTGACACAACCAATACAATTTTCCTTTGCATAGTCAGATTTCACTCTGTTGAACCAGTTTTTGCATCTCTTCTTAAGTTTTACCTCGGATTCCTTCGGTTTTCGGTGACAAGATGAAATTTTTATTGTGTAAGATCGGATACAACTTGCTACCATTCTTCCCTATACTAAATATTAATTGCTATGATGTGCCCTTTAGTTTTTTTACCCATTTCTCACTAACCACACATATATGTATTTATAAAGCCTTTTCAACCTAGGAACCCAAAAATTTCATGCACATTGGAGGTTTTACTTTGGCCAGAGCAAGAACCGATGCAGGAAGAGTCCACAACCCTTCCCCACAAATCAACCCGGAAGCAACTGCCGGAACCATCAGCACAGCCTTCTTGCTGTTAATCTTGTGCCATACAAACACAATCAGACTCCCTAAGCACATGTCTATGGCAAAGTATGCCCCGACGAGAAATGGAACGCCCATGACCATCGGAAGTGGCATCCATTTTCCGATCTTCGGTGAAAAATCTCTGACTATGTTGACTAGCACCGCGAAAGCAAAAAAGCTGTAGCAGAGCTGGAGGCAATGCTGAGGCAGCGCCGAGAATCCTTGCACGCTTAGGATCGCCATGTTTCTGTAGATCAAGGCGTAAGGAGCCTTGAATTCTCCGTGCGGGTTTCCCACATCGAACGCCTTGTAGAATAGGAAGAAGCTGAGAGGAGCTGTCACACAGCCTAGTGCAGTGCCAAGGGCTTGGCTCACAAACATTGCCCTGGGAGAGGTGAAGGTTAGATGGGCTGTCTTGAGATCTTGCATCAGAATACATGCCACGGAGACGACCGATTTGATGAGCCCGCAGCCCGCAAGCCCCGCCACCACACCATGCTCTTTTCCCGTCATTGCTGCCAGCACAAAGAGGGCAACTTTTCCATAGTTGTAGGACATGTTTAGATCGGTTAGACCAGCTCCATAAGCATTGCAGAACGCAAGAGATGGAGCAAGCAGGTAGGCTACTATAACATAATACCATTTGAGCTCCGGGAACATCATCGGGATTGTGATTACGGCAATGATGGAAAAGACAACGTATCCGGTGACTGCAACCCACGTAGGGATGTTTTCGCTGAGGAAGATTTCGTTTTGTTTTTTTTCGATCGGCTTCACCTTGCCCTCGACATCTGCAGGGAGAAGAAGCTGATTAGCAAAACTTTTAAGTAAAACAACACAGCAGCATGAAACAAAAGGAAATTCAGAGGCTGATTTTATTACCCAATTGGAGATTCTTGTTTTTCAATCTGACATAAATATTAATAATGGTGCAAACCAGAATCTTGACGAAATTGTAAAGACCGTCACCAAGTATTAGGGCAACTGCGAGAAAAACCTTGTAACCGTACAAACTCTTCATGTCGTTTTCGTCTAAACTCTCCGGGAACCAATGTCCTTTACGCCGGCCTATGAGCGGCCACAGTACACCGAAAGAGATCACAGACCCGAAAAGTAAGGACAGGTTTACTAGATGTGAACATATCATGCCTGCTCCTACGAAGGTCATGTTGAAATCGAAGTAGAACCTGCAGCAGATAGCAGCAAATTGTGAAGGATCACTAACAGCAAGCAGAAGCAGGGAGAAACAAATGAGTGATCGATTTTTTGTACGTATTTTTCCAAGCTTGCAATCCGAACGTGGGGAATTGTGAGAATCCACATTCTGCTCTAGCACTGTAAAACCACTTGAAGAATCCCCACAGGAAGCTGACAGAAAAATACTTCATGAAGCCATGTATTTGCTTCCTGCAAATGATCATAACTTGGGTTGAGTTTTGCTTCTAATAGGGCTTTTTAAGAGCAGATGTGGCGCAACTACATTGGTTAGAAAGGATCTGCTCTCCCATATGCACCGAGTTTTAATATCGTTTCTATTAAAAAAAAAAAAACATATATGGCTTTCAAAGGACAGATAAAGAGAAGTGTTGGCAGATGTTTACTTAGCCATTTTATCTCCCTGAGTATGGAAGCCATTGATGAGAACCGCAGTTGCCAAACCACTTGGATAAGTCAACTTCAAGTCAACTATCATAATCTGTGAATAAACAAAAAATCCATATAAAAATCTACTTAAAAGGAAAATGAAAACATATTCATCTCCTCGAAGTCTTCAGTCAAACAAGTAACTGAAGACGGCAAGAAGCTTACAGCTCAAGTGATTAACATTATTTATCCTGAGCCAGAGATCTTGAGTTCAAATCCTCAAGTGATTAACATCAGTTAACCTAACCCAAAGGTTCCTGAGTTTGAATCTTCAGAATATCGCTCGTATAATAACGAGATTCAAAAAAAAAACACAAAGACCATACAATCAGTACCTTTCTTAGAGGAATCAAGACAAAAAGGCCAACAAAACAGACAAGAAAAAGGAAGCCAGTCATCCAACCAAGCCCAGGCTCCTTAACAGCAGTTGCAGGGTTTCCTTCTGTGTTCACACCTGACAGCAGATATGTCTTCCTGTTTAATCCCAACAAATAAGACGCAAATCCACCTGTTTAACAAAACAATGTATAAAGTTATATAATGTTTAAGAAACATTAATTTACAAATTAATATAACATACAAGGAAACTTAAAAGTACCTCCCACAGCAATACTATAACAAGCAACTGCACAAGTCTGAATCATAGTATTCTCCTGCCGAGTGAAGGGTTTCGAATTAAATCCTGCCTTCTTGAGCAGGTTTGTCCACGTTCGGATGAACACGAACGCGAGGAGAGCAGCAGAGACATTGAGATGAGGAACAATCCCAGTTGTGAGGTTTAGCTTCATAGCTATCACACTGTACGCCATTCCAATCACTATGCTTGCAACGACTCCTCGGAATGTTAGCTGCTGTGTCCATGGAAGAATTGTCCCAACCGGCCCCTCGGATTGAACTATTGTCTCTTCTTCCATGTCATCCCTCTCTATCTCCTTCTTCTCCCTTGCTTCCAGCTCCATGTTCATGGCTTCAAAGTCCTGTTGCTTGTTTGTCAGGCTATGGGAACAAAAAGAGAGTTTCAAAGGGAATCCATGCATGAAATTACCTTTTTTTTTTTTAATGAATAGAAAGAAGAGGATGCAACACGAGAACTTCTTAAGAGATCACTCATGCATGAACGTACCCTTGAGTAGTTTTATTTTAGTCCTCTCTTTTTCCGATCCTCGAGCTCAAGACTAGACTAGCTTGGCTATGAAATTACATAATCTTGAAAAGTGGATGAAAATATTTGGTGCTGCCTATTGCAGTGAACTAGACAGAGAGAAAAAGGATGCTTCCTTGATATATAGCCCACAAAGTGCAGAAATTAGTACTTGGACGGATCTATCCTCGTCATTTCTCTGCTCACAAGCCTACAAATTCCAAAACCACATGAATATATCTTATCACTAGAAATTTCAGACTTGGTAGAAATATCTAGGGCTATAAAATTTTCCCGAAAAAGTCCCGAACCAAAAAAATCCCAATCCCATATTGACAAATTCGTCAACCGATAATACCAAAATTTTTGGGATCAATACCAAATTGATCCCGAACCTTTTGGTACAGGAATTGAGATTACATATTCAATAGTTCGAGAATCTCAAACCAAACCAATATATATATATATATTTATTTATTTTGGTTGCATGCATGTTGAATGTTGAATTTAAGTAGTCTGATAATAAACTAATTAGAAATAGAAGTATGAAATTAAGTACTTTGGAACATCAATTTGACTTTGGTATAGATGAGTTGGCATTTCAATTGGTGTGAAATTTCAAATTAATATGAGAAATAAAACCTAAATTTCAATTAATATGAAATTGGGGAACATTTCGAAATATCAAAAGCCCAAATTTTAGCCCACATTTTGGTTAAAATGAGATAAAAAAACCTAAAATTTGATTTTTTTTTATTTTTATGCAGGCTAAATTTTAATTAAAAAACTCAAATTAATATGAGGTAAAAAATCCAAATTTTAGCCCACATAAAAACAAAAATCTCAAATTTCAACCGAAAAACTCAAAGACCCAAAACCCAGAATTCAATCCCAATCCATTATGAAATACCGAAAACATTTCAGGAATCCCAAAAATTAGGAATACCGAAATTTTGATACAGAATTGGTCTTTGAATTCTTATCCTAAAAATTTTCGATTTGAGATTCGAAATCTCATTTTCCGTTTGGGATCTTATACAAAACCACTCCTAATATTTCATGTTATGGTCTTTGTTTTTATATAATTTCAACCACTTGCAAAAGTACCAACCAAATAAATAAAGACTTTTCTGAATTGGTAGGAGGGCAGAATCTGGAAGGAAGTGCTTGATATAGAGCAAGGCAAACGAATTAGAATATTGATCATAATATGGGACACATGATTTGGCTAGTTGACGGGAAAGACTGTCATACACGGACATTTTATAACTTTGTCGCATATCCTGACCAATAATAAAATATTTTATATATTAACTTTCTGCATGACATTATATTATTATCTAAAACTCGAGGATGAAATGTAAGTCTCTATCCTACTTCACAGACATTTGCCTTACTAGCAGACCTTATCATTGACCTTATTTCTGTTTCTTCTCTTTCACAAGGTGTGCCCATATGAATTAGGATAAAAGTGTTGGGGTAGGACTGGTGATTTCCTCCCAATGAAATGAAGTGGTTAAATTGGACCATTGGGAATCTGTAAGTTGTAGATTTGTGGGTCAAATCACCTTTTTCACAAGGTGTGCTTAGGGATGAGCAATGGCTGTAGCGGGCGGGTAACCGCGGGTATTACTCATAACCGTTTAAGCTTTTATCCGCATAACTATTTACTCTTTGGGTAATTACATAAACAATTATATTCATACCCATAACCATAACCATTTATAAATAGTTGACCGTATTCATAACCGCATACCCATATAACCATAACCGGATACTCGCTTACTCATTTACCTGTTTACTGTTTTTTACCCATTTACCATTTTTTTTCACCCGTTTACATGATTTTTACCCATTTATAGGTAAATAGAAACAAAATGTTCATTAGCTGCCATTGTGGACTAAGTTTATGTATTAAAAGCAATGTTTGGAAAAGACTTGAACATTGTTTGTCAAAGCTTCTTGTGGTATTACGGGTTTGTTCAAATTCATCAATGCTCAACAATGTGAAAACCCCTTGGGCATCACCTATCCAAAACCCGAGTAGAAATAGAGGTATGAGTAAGGATTAGGACATGTTAAATGGGGCTACTACCTACGATCATGATTGCTTCGGTTCAACAGGATTTGAGCTTAAATGTTGGAAACTATCTGTCTTTTCTAATCCATACAAGTATAACTAGCAAAAATTAATCAAAAAACAAAGATGTTGAAACTTTCCAAATTCCCATTTCCACAAAGTTTACAGCACTAAACTTTCGAGTACTCTAATGCTTTAGTCCGTCCGTCCGTCTAATCACAAAGTTTCATTGACTCGTTGTCATAAAAAAGGCCTACAAAAAAATGTAAATTGGATTAGTATCCCAATTAATTTCAAGGTTTTTAGTTTTTTCTTTAAATTTTACACTTATTAAAATAAACAATCAAACGGGTACCCATTTATAATCGCGAGTAATCCTCATAACCGTCAATTTAAATTTCATGGGTAAATGGTTATGTCAATAACTGTTTATTTGTTTAAACGGTTACTCATAACCGTAACTGTGAAATTTAAATGGCGGATAACCGCGGATACCCATACTCGTGGATATTTGCCCATTCCTAAGTGTGCCCTTATGAATTATGACAAAAGTGTTGGGGGTAGGAGTGGTGAATGCCTCCCAATGAAATGAAGTGGTTAAATTGGGATGATGATCCTTTACGGAATATCTTTGTGGGGATCTAGAGGATCAATTAATCGTGTTCGTTCATCGTGCGGTCAGTTTTCATTAGGTACTGTTTATATTTAATTTTTAATAAATAATTTAAAATAAATTTTGACAGGACGATGTACGATGTGAGGAACCTAATCCGTTAAATTGGAATGAGGATTCTAATCTGTTCATCGTACATCGTGTGATCAAAAATTATTTTAAATACTTTTATTTAAAATTAAATATGAATAGTATCTGATGAAAACTGGTCTCACGATGTACGATGAACGTACATGATTTGATCCAACGGCTAAAATTATTATAACTTTTAATGGGACTCCCTGTTTGTAGCCGTTGGATCAAATTTTAATGGTCCGGATGGATGAACTTGATGAACTTGGTGGAAGAGATACAGAGAGGGTCCCCTTCCATTTAGTAGAAAATGATTGCCGCAGAAAAAAGAAAAATAAACAGTGATGTTTTAGAAAAATAAACAGTGATGTTGTTTGAGCATGATGGGTTAATAAAAGTCAAGAAGATTATCCATTATATTTGAAAACCGTAACTCTATCAATCATAGTGTTCCTGTTCCACATAGTTTCAATGGACTGCAGACATGTGGAGCCATTGCTTGTTAACCTTCAACTACCCAGAGGATTTGTTTGGAAATGCTCAGAATTGTTTTGTTGGATGCGCTTTTGCTAGAAGAACAACAAAATTATTAGAGAAAATCCAAGTGCTTTCTAGCAAAGTATTTGAAAGTGTGCTTTTTGAGTACTTTTGTAATCCAAAAATACTTCTAAATTATTCTTCCAAAATTTATCAAAAGTGCTTCTTATTTGAAAACGATGCCAGTCATTCTAAAAGCATTGCCAAACAAAATGCAGGTTTCTTAGCAAAGTATATATAAGTTTCGTTGATTGCATAGAAACACAAACATATATGTGAATCACCCATTTTTTACTTTGTCCACGAGGTTGTAGAGTGTTCTCATGAATAAATTATAAGGTTTTGTAACAAAGTACGTATACGTTTTCTTGATGCATAGAAACAGATCAACAGTCAAAATTGAAATGCCAGAGCCACAATCAAGACAGAAACAATGAATCAATGATACATGTGAATCACCCAATTTGATCTTCGTCCACAAGGTTATATAATGTTCTCATGAATATTACTCATAAGATTACATCACATTAAACATCAAAAGAAAGTGAAATTACCTTACATTAAACATCAAAGGAAAGAGTCTGTATACATCTTTTCTTATTCAACATACTTATATCTGTTTTAGGAAATTTACGGTTCAATAAATCCAAATTAGAGTGTCTTGAAGAATAAAATGAGTATACATAATTCATTTCCCTAGGTCAAATCCTGAAGCTACTTGTCAACTCAATGTGTAACCTTCTAGATGAAGACACTAAAGTCAACAATTTAGGGTTTTGTCCTCTTATGTAAAAAGCAATGGCCGTAAGCTGCTCATGTACACTGTCCACAACTATGCTTTTGGAATATTGCATGTGCCGGCAAGTGGCGTGCACACCAGAAAATGAAAGAACGAAACAAAAATAATGACAGTGTTGAAAAGTCTAGTGGGTATTGAATGCCCACATAGAAACTGCAGAAATTGGGTGGATTTTCAATGCCCATAAAATCAATCTTGACTTGGGAAAAGATTATATTGTCAAAGATGTGTACTTGGAGTTGCCCTATAAATAGAGCACTCCGTATGCTTCAAATAGAGAGCAGAAAAAAAGAAAGAGAGGAAGAGGAGAGGAGAGAATACATAGAGTTATCTTTGTACTCCTACTTATAATAAAAGCATCACTGCTGCCCGAGGACGTACTCCAGTCACACTGACTGTAGAGGAACCTCGTAAATTTTGTGTCTTGTTTTATTTATTCCACTGTACACACATCGTCGATTTTACAACACGTTATCAGCACGAGAAGCTCTTATGTCAGTGGAAAGCACAACGCCATAAATCCGATGAAGCACTATCCACCTCTCACCTCTATCATCTAAAATCTCACAGAATAAAAGGTATATCCATTTTTCGTCTCTCCCACTGCGCCAGAAGCGCCCCACCGAATTCCGGTGAGAATTGAAATTTACGACCTGAAGTCGTCACGAGATGAGAAAACTCGTACTTGACAACTGGTTTCCAGAGATCCAGAAGAATCTCATCAGACTTGGAAACCCAAATCACGTTGTTTTCAACGAATCTTGAGAACTCCCATGAATACTTGGTTGTTTGAGATGGTGATGGCAAGAATGAATCCACACAGGCCTCCCTCTCTTGTGCCTCCGTCAACCCCATTGTCATCTATGTCTCTGTAGGGAAGTTCTTGCTTAACGATGACATGTTCCCTGGGTCATGCAAGAACAACGCCAGTCTCTAGTAGTCTTTTTTGGATTGAATTGAATTTGGGCAACCTCCATAACTACCCAGCTGGCCCTGCGTTTCGAGACTGGCAGAGACAGAGAAGGAATGATAGAAAATGGGGATTGATAGAATGACAAGGCACATGTGAAGAAGAAAAAAAGGGATGTTGACTACAACATAAGAAAAATATATATATATAAAATGATTTGAATAGTGCATGACACCATTTAGTCAAAATGATATAAATGGTTTCTTTTGGTGCATGGCACCATGCTACAGAAATAAGAAAAGTAAAGTTTGAATAAGTGCTGACAAAAGAAAGAAAAACAATAAATAAAATGAGGTATGATACTTCTTGTTATTTATGTGAATTGGTGTTGGTTTAAAACCCTTTCACAAGTTCTATTTACTTTAAAGTAATTTATTTATCATGGACGGTTTTACCGTCTACTGCTTTAAGTTTTGATTTATGTGAATGGTGCTGAATTAAAGCCCCTGTCACAAGCTTTATTTACTTAAATGCAATTTATTCATTATGGCTGGAATTACCGCATATTTATTGTACTTCTTTTTGTTACGATGAGTACATAGTGGACCCGAAGATCTTTGATCAGATCAGAACCTGCAGTTTCTTGATCCTCATCATATAAAAATGATTGGACTTGAAGTTCCATCAAATAAAAAAGATCGGGCATGAAGTCCCTTGATCCTCAAGATCAGAACATGAAGTTCTTTGATAAGTATCTTAAGTTTGAAGTGCCGCAGTGCCTCAACTTAATTGCAATAAAAGCCATAAGAGTCTTGGTCTATAAAACTATTAAATAAGGACCAAAAGTTCCTTATGTCCATACTCAAAAATGGTTTAGCAGAAGCATTTATTAAGCGGATGAAATAGATTACCCGCGCTTTGCTCACGAAAATAAAATTGCCCATTTTTACATGGGTACATGTCATTTTACATGATGCATTATTGATTTGGTTGAGACCTGTTGACAACCATCAATACTTCTCAGTACAACTCGTGTTTGGGAACCAGCCAAACATTATATATTTACGAGTTTTTGATTGTGTTATCTATGTGCCTATTGCACTGCCACAACATATTGAAATGAAGCATCATTGCGGATTAGGCATTGATGTTAAACATCATCTATCATTCAATATTTAAAACCCTTGACTGGGGATACATTTACCGCGTGGTTTGCGGACTGTCATTTTGATAAGACAGTTTTCCTGCCGTTAGGGGGAGAAAATAACTTTGTTTCAGAAGAACGATGAGCAAATATCATTCCAGAAGAATGATGAGAAAAAACCGTTCCAGAAGAACGAAGAGAATTTGTCGTATTTTGATTCATGAAGCAATCAATATACAAGCAAAGTGAGAATAATTGAATGATGCAACGATATGAAAATCAAATGCCAGATGCATTTAATGATGCAACGAAAATGATAAAATCACATATACTTGCTGCAAGTGTGCCTACAAGAATTAATGTCCCTATTGGACAAAATAATATGGCAGCAAATGATTTATCTGTTACACGCCTGAAGCGTGGCAGATCCTCAGACTCAAAAGGTTCAGTCCTTCGAAAGAAGAAGAATATGGCACTACTGAACTATTGCATAACTGTTACATGCCAGACGCATAACAGTTGTTGCAAGGATACTTGTCCCGAAAAGGTCACTCCGCGGACATGGGAATATTGATGTCTCATGCATGAAGCATGATAGATATATAGGTTCCAATGACTCAACTCCCGGAAGTGGAGATTAAAATCCAAACTCTATAACGCTCAAGAGGAGATTATGATCCGCATTCTCTAAATTATAACTATCCTGGAAGAGATAGTGTAATGCCCTTGAAGAGGCAATGGATATCCCAAAAGAAATGAAAAGCTTTTATGCATGCGCATGTACATGAGAATATGGGATCACAAATTGATGATAACCAATGGTAATTTTGGTTCTTACAAGTAGCTACTAAATTCATCAATGAGCTGTGGTGATATTGAGTCCCGTTCTTTTTCCATCAACAAAATTATGGGCCAAAATGGAGAAAGGCAATTCCATTTCAATTTTGTAAGAACGTGGAAAAATAGACCTATATACTTGGATACAATACAAATAGCCAAAAGATGTTGAACCTAGAAGGTTACATATGGGCATTTGTAATACCATGAAATACATTCACATGATATGACACAAGGTTGTAAAGGAGTTCATATGAATGGAGAATTATATACGAAGGGTTATGAGTCGCCCACATCATATCTCCATAAGTAAATCCCTCAAATATACATGGAAGCAAATTGCTCTGTATAAATTCTAAAGGAAAATGTGTCATGAAATGTAGAAAATCCTTGAAGGATTCAAATTACTTGAAGAAAGCCCCGGAAAGGTAAAGCATGAAATATGTACTCAATACCAATGTATGATATAAATTGCCTTAGTGAGTACTTTCATTATGGTATTGTTGCAACATACTAAAATCTCTTGCAAGAGTTGATGATATTAAATTGGAACTCCTGAAGAGTCAAGAAAGATTATAAAGTGTTGAGAGAAATATTGTCTCGAACTGCAGAATCGAACAATATGCCAACACGAATCTTATCCACGATGTTTATGACATTAAAGAATCGTATGGATTGAAGATTATGAGTTGAATACTCAAATGATTTAGACACTAAGAATGATCATTTATCTTCGCGAGGGTAAAGATAAATTGATATTTGGTCCATAAGTACAACATCTTAGTGAAATATATGCTTTATTGTATTTAACACAATACACTAAATGAAATAAAGCTTATATATTAATATCTCCGAGAAATTACATACACATGAGTTAAAACAAACAAACAGAAAGGAACCTTCACAAAGGTTACTCATGTGAAGCCTCAGTACTCGGAAGTACCCCAGAAGGGGAAGACACCAGAAGTTGATTATTTGGAGTCTCAATACTTGGTGGAACTCAAGACAGCTAAGACAATGGATGTCTTTGGAATAAAGACTCGAACCCCCGATTGTCATTTTGAGTCCGATCTTCGGATTCTAGTAGCTGGTCGAGCTTTCTTTTCATGCTCGTAGAGTAATTATTTTTAAGTATGTGTAACACTCTATTCTCATGCTTGAGCCCTCTAATCTCTTGTTTAAGACTTGCCACCTCAGCCATTAATGATTCAACTTGGTGAGTTCGAGCAAGTAGACGCTGGCCCATATTGGATACAGAGCCCGCACATTGAACACTGAGAGCCAATGAGTCTTGAACGGCCGCCTCATCAGACCGGTTTGAAAGGATTCTGTTGTCCTTTGGAGTGAGAAGATTCCTGGCTACCACTGTAGCAGTTATGTTATTCTTCATCACAGAGTCCCCAACCGTAAGAGGACCATTAGAAGTTGAAAAGGACGGGCGCCATATGTTATCCTGACGCTGCTCGTCTGTATCAATCCTGAGACTCAAATCTAAACAAATGTTAGATGGGCAAGCCATTTTCAGAAATGATGAAGGAAGTCAGATAAAATCTCAGAAGTACAAGAAAGGGAAATTTCTGCAGGCAACAATTTTCTGAGTGTTACTGAACAAAATTGATATCTCTATAAAAGGAGGGACAACAGGACCACTTATTCAAAAATCGAAGAGACACCGATTTTCGAATCTCAAAAGCTGGATTTCCCTGCATGACGTCTGTCAACATTTCTCAGACGCAATCTCAGCTCTTGGATATCACGTGCAACTTTGTCAAAGATTTCTGATAAAGTTGAAAACGCGTGAATCTTACTGTTCTAATTACACCACAGTTGCTGACAAGAGTAAAGGCACATCTTTACTACCTGCTATTGGAAAATCAATATATATGTCAACCTTTGTCCTCCACGGCAAGGTAGAACTGAAAAATATCTAACTCTTCCTCATCTCCGAGAATGCATCTTTCACAAAGTATCTCGAAATACTCAGTTTTCTTCCTCTCTGAGAATACCTCTACAAACAAGTCACACCAGAGCAAGAGTATCTCATATCATCAGGGACGAGAGCAAGAGTATCTCATATCATGCAATCTCCCTGTCCTTTCCTTTGTCCTTGTTCTTACCTGCCAAGACAAGGACAGAGAAAGCAATATGTCGGAACCTCCACTCAAACTTTCGCTGCCACCAAGAAGTGATGGTCCATTCAAATACAAGGTTTGCATTCCACTCCTGTATTAGAGGACAAATACTACAAGAGAAGATGCCAAACCTGCATAAGGAAAATACCACTTCTGCAAGAGGAGCAAGCAAGGCAAGTGAAAATGATACATTGAAGCATGTGGAGACAACCACAACAAACACATGTCAGTTCATCCTCGACAAAGCCTAAGATCACTTGTCACATGAAGCTCCTCATGATCCAATTTCATTCAAGATCAAGCCTAGACGGCCTTTGAAGAAATTACAAGTCCGATTCAAGATCAAGTGTCCACCACCCTTGAATCAAATTCAGCTCCAGATAAAATAGGTAAATTCAGACCTTTGGAGGAAGTCTAGCAGAAAGGCCTTCCAACCCAGTTCAAGAACAAGTCTGTGGAAAGTTAACAACAAGTGAAACACATCATTCGGCAACTATCACCTCTAAAAGACTAAAGCAGCAGGATAAATGATCAGCTTAAATAATTTGAAATCAGGGAGAGATACTCATCAAGGGGGAGCATCCAAAAATAGATCAAGATCTTAACGAGGCAACTCATGTTGATATGTGGGCATCCAAGAGGGAGTGTTGAAAAGTCTAGTGGGTATTGAATGCTCACATAGAAACTGCAGAGATTGGGTGGATTTTCAATGCCCATAAAATCAATCTTGACTTGGGAAAAGATTATATTGTCTAAGATGTGTGCTTGGAGTTGCTCTATAAATAGAGCACTCCGTATGCTTCAAATAGAGAGCAGAAAAAAAGAAAGAGAGGAAGAGGAGAGGAGAGAATACATAGAGTTATCTTTGTACTCCTACTTATAATAAAAGCATCACTGCTGCCCGAGGACGTACTCCAGTCACACTGACTGTAGAGGAACCTCGTAAATTTTGTGTCTTGTTTTATTTATTCCACTGTACACACATCGTCGATTTTACAACAGACAGATGAAATTAACGGGCAAGAATTGTTTGCCCTTTCATTTTCGATGCCTTCCTGTTTTGTGTGATCAAGATTAAGTCACGTTAATATTTTATATTATTTTTTTATAGAAATAATAAGATAAAAATGAATAGCCATATAAAATATTAACGTGGTTTAACCGTGACACGGAAAGACACCAGAAATGGGAAGGTAGACAATCCTTGTCTGAAATTAACTGATTGAAACTTCAGACCCCATCAGTCATATAATCTCATTTACTCAATTAATTAAGCTTCAATTATGAGCTTATATGTTCTTTCTTTTTTGACCATAACAAGCTTGGATAAAATCGACTTGATATTGGCTTATTCATTACGGGAAGGGATCCTCTCTGGATCCATTCTATCAAGTCCATCAAGGTCACAAATCTAGATCTTTGAAATTTGATCCAACGGTTAAAATTATTATAACTTTTAAAGTAGACCTTTGTTTGTAGCCGTTGAATCAAATTTTACAGGTCCGGATTTATGGCCTTGGTGGACTTGATGGAAGGGGTCCGGAGATGATCCCTTCCCATTCATTACTACTAATATACTTGCCGGCTGGATCACAATATTCTTATTTTGAGCTAGACTAAGAGGAGTGTGGATGAATCGAATTTAAAACGCAGTGAGTTGATGAATAAGACTCTGGTCACTAGATCAAGTCATTATTTGTCCGTCAACTTGATTTTTGGGGTGTGTTTTTAAAATAATTGAATTTTTTTTAAGAGAGTGTTTTTGAAAAATCAATCCTTAACAAAAATGCATTAAATCCTAAAAATGCACTTGAAGCACTTCAAGTGCTTTTGGAACCCAAAAACACTTACAGTCATTTAAATGCATTGTCCAATAAACCCTAACTTCTAGCTTTTGCTGCTATTTTTACTGTTATATGTCTATGTAACAGTTTTGACATCTCTTTTGAAGGTGTTCTAATCCTTTATTTATTTATTTTTTCAAATAATCGAATTTGGGTGGGCAAATTTGAAGGATATTTGTAGCTAGGTTCAAGCTGAAGAACATCTCTAAAGAAGATGTCAAAATATTCAGATCATCTATAAGGATAAAAAGTAGACAACACTAATGGTCATTATGTTCTCCAACCAAATGACAATTCTTATGTAGCGATGACATGAAATGGCAACAAAGGAGTTGCAGCTACAAATATTTTTAATTAATTATTAAATAATTATTTATTAATTTTCTATTGGTTTAATCATTTATTATAATTAATATTGATATTGACTGGTGAAATTCCTACCTCTTTCTTTATTCAATCAATGATGAAATGTGCCGATTCAATAATTAAATATCATTTATTAATTTAATAATTTATTTTATAACGAAATAGAATAATAATTTAATTTGTCATTTAAATGAAAAACGAAATTTTAAAAGATGTCAAATTGTCACATACATACCAAATTTAACTTTTATGTTTAAAATTTGACATGTTCTTTGAAGATGGTCTAACCAACCATGTGATCCTTTGGGACATGTGTATATATATGTTTGCTATATTTTAGAAAAAGAATTTGGGTATTGATCAATACACGTAACACATGATTTCTAGGGCAACAATCCTATTCATGTCACTCTTGAATATGGACTGCAGGTTGATTGTAGAAATAAAAAAAATGTTTAAAATGATTGTCGTGAACTATTTTTTTTAATCGATGTTTGTTGTAATCTAATCTTTTTTGCACGTGAAAAGATTCATATATTCTAGATGGAATAAAGATCCAAAATACATGGTCAAACAAAGCATGGAGTAGAGGGGCATTTTGGTCTACAAGTTGGTTAAAGAGTTGAAATTCTTTCTTAAAATCTTGGAACTATGTGTTGTTCTCTTAAAAAATAACTATTAAAATGCACCCACGTTGAAATTTGGGAGCGAAATAGGTAAATAGGCATGGCCCGATTTAAGAGCAAGTTCATCGTATGTGATAGTCCGATGGACCGACTCCTTTTTCTATCCAATTGCCCTAGCTTCTTAGCTTCAGCCCATGTGAGCGATTGGGCTGAGGGGGGGCCCAAGTGAGAGGGTAGGCTTGAATCGTAGGCTCGAGCACCTGAGGCCGGATGATGCAAGGTTGATGTCAACCACGTTACAAAAAAAATTACGTCAGGCGCGTGTCGCACAAGTACGTGTGGGGGCGCGTCACCGACAACTTTCAGTTGGTGGGGCCCGTAGTCCAGAGGTTTGAAATGTTACCGTTTCCTAGGGCATGTGTCACCTTGTCATCCGTTGGATTTCAACGGATACTTTTTCTAGATCGTTGGATTTCCAACGGTAAAAAAAATTTCAAACCTCCCCCAAACGTTTAGATGATGTGACACAATATCAGCTGTTGGATTTCAGATCAACGGTCCACGTTATTCGCCTTTAAAAATTAAAGAAAAAGAAAAAAAGGAAAAAAAATCAGATATGTTACCGTTGTGCCACTTGGCACAATTTGGAGGGTTGAATTTCAAATTTTTTTAATCCAAGGGAAGAAATTAATTAAGTTAATAAAAACTATTAAAAATTAATAAAAAATCCTAATTTTTAAAAATAAATTAAAAAATAAAATTGATTTTACTTTCCTATAAATACATTCTCATTATCTTCTACCTTACACCACAATTTCATATTTTCTCAAATACTTTCAACCACATTCCAATCTTTCTCTCAAAGTTTCAATCCAATTGGTTTCTAACAAAATGACTAATGATGCAAGTACAAATTGGACACTTATTGAAGATGTTACGTTGTGTTCTAGCTGGGTTGAAGTTACTCATGATCCGATCACGGGTAATGAGATGCAGTTGCGAGAAATGTGGAGTCTTATTCATACCTTTTTCTTGAGAAAATTGGTGGGAAAAGAACCAAGAATTGATGTCTAGTCGTTGGAGAACACTCAGCCAATCGTTTACTCATTGGAGAGACGCCTTGGCGCAAGCTAGTAGTAATATTCGAAGTGGGGAAAATTTCGCGGATCAGGTAACAATGTATTATTTATTTGTTTGTACTATACCCAAATTTACATTAGCTACTTTGATTATAATTATTTCTTCTCCCACATTGTGTAGACACTTCAAGTACAAGCTTGGTATAATGCCAAAAACAAAAACAAAAAAAAATCATTCACCTGGTGGGAATGTTGGAATATTGTCAAAGATTGTCTTAAATTCAGAGTTGTGCCTGTCAGTCCAGAAGTTGTCATGAACAACACCTTTTTACACTCTACGCCAGATCATGACTCGCATGTTCATGAAAGTGACGCAGAACAAGTGGCGGAAGCGACCCCTAAACAAGAGTCGGGGTCGACTTGTTATCAAATTAGTTGGGTCCATTTGGCTTTGCATTTGCTTACTCTTTTAGCTGCATTTCATTTCACCTGGCCTGCATTTGGGGTAGCAGTTGCACTCTATCTTGTCGTAGGAGTGAGCGTAAATCTCTCTTACCACAGGCAACTTTTCCACCAGAGTTTCAAGCTTCCCAAATGGCTAGAATACTGAAACAGGAAACGTAAGCGGATGCAAAGATCATTGCACACTGGAAATACACTTCTCGGAGAGAGGAACAAAAAACACTGGAAACTCTAGTCCAACCTGATATCAAAAAGTAAGCATATGCAAAGATTAGTTCATAAGCCAAAAAAAAAAAAAACTTGAAAGTCTAGCATATGCAAAGATCATTGTATTCCTCTAGTCTTAACAGTTGCAGCTAAGAACTATTATGCAACAGAAAAACCGACATGAAAGGTCCCAACTATTGCGTACTGACAAACAGAGCTTCAAGATAAAAGCCATAGCTCAAAAGACTAAATCTGAAACAAAATGCGGCTTTCCGCTTGTGAAATTATTCCATCAACTGTGAATCGCACCTAGAGTTTCAATACTTCAAATTGAAAAGCCAACTACGAAGCTTAAAACAAAAATTACAATGACAGAGCTCAAACAGCAGCAGGACTACAAAGTACATGCAGAATTACTGTATACTAACAGAATCAAGATACAGCAAAGAATATAATTTATATGATAGTAATTCGAGCAAAGCACAATCCTTCAAGGGTTCATTAAAAAAGTAGTGTCGGCAGGAAGACAAATCAAATCGCCTCCAGTGAACGCCTTCTTCAAGGACAATGCAACTTCTCATACACTAAACATGACTATACGCCAAATTTCTAAAATACGTTGTTGAGAAACAATACAACTTGTCTAAACAACCATTTCAGACAACCTGACTAAATGATACATTGTTGAGAAATCGACAACATGAAATCTACGAAGAGAAGTACAAAACTACGTCCAGTAAAATGTACATAAGGAGCACAGAATATGTCTCCCAAAGAGAAAAACAGACACTAGTCCAAACAGCTGTTTCCGTCCCAACTCATGCAATGCAGCATTGATTTGCTACTCACAACCCCTAAACCCAAATACAACTCACAGTTACATATTATACACAGAAAGTAAGATTCTTTAAAGGAAAGTGGCTTCAGCAGAAACTGGTTTGTAGCTATGTCACTATGACTAATTACAATTTAGCACGATGGCTTCTTGTTACAGCGTATCAATGGCTCAATCCTAACTCCCTATAGTGCATAGAGCAGGCAACGATAATTACAACACGCTGAATATGTACAACTAAGCACATTGTACATGACTTTTACAAGCTCGTTGCTAAGCCTAAATCCTAATACAGGCATAGAAGCAAAGGAAGTGGGGATTATTGAAAATTTCTCAAACCCGATACCAAAATCCAAAAACTCTAGTCCAACCTGATACCAAAATCGGTTGAAACTAAACCTAAATTGCAAATTTAACTTTGCATCCGCCCTTACAACAGCAATTTCGTGATGATTATCATCATTTTGGTACTGAAAATGGCATAAAATGTGAAAACCCCAAATTCTAATCTCAATTTGACCCTAAAAATCAAAACCCTAATTCGTTCAAGTGCAGAGGCCTATTATTGAAAATTTCTCAAACCCAAAACACGTAAATCAAATAAAGGCCCGTAATATCACGATCTGCAAAACAAATCGAAGAATTAGTTTCGGATTCGAAGTTTACCAGACAAGAGGAGCCGATGCGGGCGAGCAGGACTCGGAGATAAGGATGAGGAGGATGACGATGAGGGAGCAGGGCGCCGACGACACTCTTTCGCAGGTCTTACGAGTCCGAGGGTTTCTGGGGTGCTTCGCTAAGAACTACTAGCCAGGGGTTTAATTCTTGCGAGTCGGATCTAATCCCATTAAATTTAATCCTTCTGCATACCAAACATCAGACTACACTAGCAATATGTCTAGTCTAGTCCAGTCCGACTTAAGAAGGTCAAACAAACACCCGCTTGCAGTTTTATTACCACTACCTGTCAATTCCCAACCTAGATGCAACCAATCTTTTCTATTTTTTTTTTCTTCCAAAAATAATGTTTGAAACTAATAAGGAACAATTAGATTCAATGTGCACAAGTCAAAGTATATTTTTATTTCTGTTGATAGGAGCATATTCATGCGACTTAAATGGCTTGTTCTCGTGCATTTACGTTATGTTTCTCTAGTTATTTTAGTCCTTTATGCTTCTTTTGTGTGTTTTCAGGTTCTAAGGGCTTAGGGAGCAAGAAAGTGCATTTTGAGGCTATTTGGAGCATTTTTGGGCATGGATTGGATAGCTTAATCATGGAGCAAAGAGGATGGACGAAATTGAAGCCTTGTATGCTCTTTGGGACATAAAACAAAGGGCCTAGCCCAATCAAACAAATCCTTTGAGCCATGGAAAACCTCTAGCCCAATCAAACAATCCATCAAAGCCATGCAAAACCACCAACACATGCACTCACATGCATTCACATGCATTTCAAGCACCAAACATTATTCTTTGCCGTGCCTTCCCCTTAGATTTCCAACCCACATGCAACTTTTCATCATTGCACCACAAATCAGCCACTCACATGCTTTCACACACACCTCACACAATTCCACAAGCCTTGCCACACATTCACCCACATGCACATTCAACCCATCACCCATTCACCTTGTGCCGTGCACATTCCCTAACATTTCCAGCTTTTCTTCATCATTATTCCCCCTTTGTTCCAGCCATTTCCAACCCACATGCACCCTTTATTCTTCATCATTCCAGCCATGCACATTTAATCATTCATTTCCCAACTCAATGCCGTGCCTTTCATTCCCAATTCCAGCATGCATTCACATGCAATTCCAGCACCATTCTCCCTTGTGCCGTGCATTTCATGCTCTTTCCAGCTCTCACTTTTCATCATTGCAGCCACCTACATGCATTATTCATTAACCTTTCATCATGTAGCCAGAAAATCAACAACAAACACCCTTGCCGTGCCTTCACATGCAATTCCAGCTTTCACATGCTTTCCTAGCTGTTTTTCCATCATTAACTAGCCACTTGCATCCTAAACAAACAACCATATACACCTCCATTCCTCCTATAAAAACCCTTGCATTCTCATTCATTTGTCATTCATTCCTCACCTCCATCCACAACACACCACAACACAACAAGCAACCTTGTTGCCGTGAGCTCCCCATCCATTTTCTGCATCATTCTCTCCTCCACTTCCATTTCCATAACTCCCCACTCCATTCCACACTTCCATCCCTCCAAAACACTATCCTTAGACCTTATGCTACAACGAAGAGGAGGAGAAGAGTGCCTAAACGTTCATACAATTCAAGTTTGAGTTGTTGGAATTTTTAGGTGTTGCTTTTCCTCGATTCCAATGTTTAATTTCAATTCTCTTTGTCTTGTACGTATGAGGAACTAAACCCCCCTTGGCTAGGGGGGATTCGAAATACATGTTTATGCTTGCAATATGATTTGATTACTTCTAATTGCGTTTCATAAGTTGTGAATTCAATTTGTTTAACTATTTGATTGATAACCTATTTATGTATGTTTATTGAGAGTGCACGCTTAATTTTCATGCATGAATATGACGCTAGAATATAAGTGAGTTTCACCTATTAGTTATGAACTTATATTCACAAGTAGTGGAGGTTGCTTATAAACAATCGCGTTAAATAAATTCTTGGCATAAGTTTCATGCAATCATAGTAACGAATGCCTCGTCAACACTTATAGTTTTCAAAGAACTTAATGATTCTTGCTTGTATCTCTATTATGCAATTCATGTAGGGAACTTGTGGGGAATGCTTTGGGTTGTCGTATGCAATCATCCAATTCATTAACTTAAGGAAAACTTGACGGTTAATTTAAGCGGACCTAATTAACCCGGGGTGTTGAGAATTCATGGTTTATTGAAAAGCAATTAGAAATCGTTTTGTATGCAAGTATAACATGTGTGGAGATGAACCCCTTAGCTAGCTTCTCATCCATTCATTTCCGTCAAATTCGTATTTACAATTTGTTTTCTTTGCAATCTATCCATTTTAGTTTAATCTCGTCCAAACCTCAATCCCCCCCCATATTTTGTTTAAGTCTTAGTCTTAATCTTTCTTATTTTTAGTTTTGCATTCTTCGCATCAAATAGTGTTTTATATTGTGTTTTTACGTTTTTGAGTGAAATCCAAGTGATTAACAATCCCTCCTAATCCCCGGTCCAGAACGATCCCTACTTACATACTTACTACAATTGATAAAAAGAGGGTTTAATTTGTGTGCGTATAATTCTCGCATCAAATTTTGGCGCCGTTGTCGGGGATTAGCAACTTTGCTAATCTCTTGGATTGTTTTATTTTCTTTTGTTTTTATTTTATTCCAGATTCTTAATCTTGCTTTGTTTCTTGTTTTAGGTACTAGTTTATGACTCGGAGTTCTCATCCGATTCGTGAACATATCTCGAGCTTTAACGCCGATTTCGAGCGAGAATTGAGATGAACGAGAAAAAACTCAGAACCTAGCGAATCAAGTGAAAGCTCCGAGTCCGTTTTTGAATCTGAAGAAGAACCCAAGACAACAGTGGGTGAAGAAGACATGGCAGCAGACAACCGAACAATCAAGGAGCTTTCCGCTTCGGGATTGGCCAATGCCGCACCATAATGCATTCAGTACCCCGCGGCTGCCCAAGGCAAGACCGATGAATTCGAGTTGAAGTCAAGCTTGTTGCACCACATTCCGAAATACCATGGGCTTTCCATGGAAGATCCCAACAAGCATCTCAAGGAGTTCGAGGTTGTTTGTTCGAGCATGACACCCATAAATGTCGACGGGAACATTCTGATGATGAAGGCTTTTCCATTCTCACTTTTGGAAAAAGCGAAGGATTGGCTTTTCGAATTAGCACCCGGAATGGTTACATCTTGGGATAGTATGAAAAGAGCTTTCTTGGAGAAGTTTTTCCCAACTTCAAGAATCATTCTCTTGAGGAAACGGATTAGTGGCATCCAACAAAATCAAGGTGAATCGTTTCCTTCTTATTATGAACGTTTTAAATCACTTGTTGCTTCTTGTCCACAGCATCAAATGAAGGAGGAGCTGCTCATTCAATACTTCTACAAAGGACTCCTTCCCATGGAACGCCAAATGCTTGATGCCTCGGCGGGAGGTGCGTTGGTGGATAAAACTCCGGGGGCTGCAAAAGTTCTAATTGCCAACCGAGCACATAATGCACAACAATACGAAGGTGTTGGACAAAGAGACCCCCCACAGCAACACCAAGTCAATGAGGTAAGTGCCATAACCGAACTTCAAAATCAAATGGCTAACCTTACTACGTTGCTTTCTCAGGTGGTGGAAGGTCCAAAAGTCAAAACCGTAGCTTCTTGTGGCGTATGTTCCATGCAAGGACACCCTACAGACAGGTGCCCACAATTGATTGAGAATGGGGGATGGGAGAGTGCAAATGCCATTGGATTTCCAAGCCATAATCAACCAAGGAATGATCCATATTCCAACACATACAATCCGGGTTGGAGAGACCATCCAAACTTCAAGTGGAGGGAGCCCCAACAACCTCAACAACAAGGAGGCTTTAGACAACAACCCCCGGGGTTTTACACCAGAACCCACAGCCAAGACCAAAACCAACCACAATCCAGCCAAAACCATCAAGGTACGTCTTTAGATAATGCTACAATTCTTAAGTTACTTACTAGTTTGTCTCAGGACAAGAAAATCAAAACAAGGCGATGCAAAACCAAGACCAAAGGGTGGACCAATTAGAGAAGCAAATAAGGCAGATTGCGGAGTTTGTGGGACAATTCCGAGATCAAGGCAAGCTTCCAAGCTCAACAATTGTCAATCCAAAGGGTGGCTTTGAAACCGCCAATGCAATCACCTTAAGAAGTGGCAAGGAAGTTGGAACCACCTCACAACCACCAAAATCAAGTCAAGACGAGGAGGACAAGTTGTTGCAAGAAGAAGCACAGGGAGCAAAGCCCACGGCCAAGGATGACCAAACCTTGCCGAATTCATCTAGTCCTCCTAAACCATCCCAAACCACCAAGGTAAGTCCCAATTCGACTTTTTCTAGTTCTATTCCACTAAACGTGCCCTTTCCTGGCAGGTTTAGGCAATCAAAGAAGGAAGAAGCCGAGAAGGACATTCTAGAGACCTTTCGAAAAGTTCAAGTCAATATCCCGCTCCTTGATGCGATTAAGCAAGTCCCGAGGTATGCTAAGATTTTAAAAGAACTTTGTACAACAAGGACAAGGATCTCTAACAAAGAGGTGGTTCAAGTAAGTGAAAATGTCTCTGCTGTGTTACAAAGGAAATTACCCCCTAAATGCAAAGATCCGGGTAGTTTTACAATTTCGTGCGTTATTGGTAATACTAAGTTTGAACAATGCATGTTAGATCTAGGTGCTTCTATTAATGTCATGCCATACTCTATTTATGCTTCAATGAACCTTGGTGAATTGAAAAATGATGGTGTGATTATTCAGTTGGCCGATAGATCTAATGCCTATCCAAAGGTCGTATTGGAAGATGTCTTAGTACAGGTGAATAATTTGATCTTCCCGGCAGATTTCTATGACCTTGAAATGGAGGAAACCACCCATGCTCCACCCTTGCCGATCTTCTTGGGAGGCCATTCATGAAGACGGCCTGAACAAAGATAGATGTGTTTAAAGGCACTTTAACGATGGAATTCGATGGGGAAGTGATTGATTTCAATATTTCTGAAACTATGAAATTTCCTAATGATAATCACTCATGTTTCTCTATTGATATTCTTGATTCTTTGGTGCAGGTACCCGATCTATTCCATGCCATGGGTTCCAATTGAGTTTAAGAAGGTCTCGTCCGGCTGCAAGACGTAAAAGAAAGCGCTACTTGGGAGGCAACCCAATACAGTGAATAAAACAAAGCTTGTTCATTGATTTCCGAGAGATTACCAAAAAAAAAAAAAAAAAAAAACAAAGAAAGAGAAAGATGGAGCCTTCACAAAGGTTGTGTACGTGAAGCCCCACTATGTGGCAACACTCTAGAAGCGGGAGGCATCGGAGCGAGAGGCATCAGAGCGAGAGGCATAGGAGCGGGAGGTACCGAAGATAGATCATTCAAGGCCCCAATCCTTGGTGGAACGCTAGATGATGCAGGAAAGAGGTGCCTCTGGAAGAAAGCCGCAAGCCTTTGACGGTCATTTTGAATTCGACCTTCAGATTCTTGCAGCTCATCAAGCTTCCTCTTCATGCCTGTCGAATAATTGTTGGCAAGCACGTGCAAACTTCGATTCTCGTACTTAAGCTATTTGATCTCTTGCTTAAGACTCTCCACCTCCGCCATCAATGATTCAACCTGACGGGAGCGAGCAAGTAGGCGTTGGCCCATGGACACAGAGCCAGCGCACTAAACACTGAGAGCCAAGGATTCTTGAACGGCCAACTCATCGGACCGTCCTGAAAGCAGCTGACTATCTTTGGGAGTGAGGAGGTTCCGAGCTACTATCGTAGCTGTTGTTGCATCCGTCATCACAGAGTCCTCACCTGTAAGAGGGCCATGAGAAGATAAGAAAGACGGGCACCATACCTTACCCTGACGCGGCACGACCGGATCACTGCTTAGACTCAAATCTAAGCAAATGTTCGATGGGTTAGATGAGCTAGCCATTTTTCAAGAAGTTAAAAGAGAAGGGTTGGATGGAGTAAAATCTCGACGGGCCGGAGACGATTTTTGGGCAATCTTCAAAGTGTGCATGATAGAGGTGATCGATCACCTCTATTAAAGGAGAGGCGACACAATCACCAATTCAGAAATGAAGAGACACCACTCTTCAAAGCCGGATTTTCCGGCGTAAAGATCGCCAGCTCTTTAGATGCAATCCCGGCTTTTCAGATAAAGCATGTAACTTTGTCAAAAGCTCCCGGCTTTTCAGAAGACGCATGGAGGCCGAGAAAGCAGCTGCACACTTTTGCCGACAAGCGTGGGTAACAAAGCCGAAAGCTCCCGGCTTTTCAGAAAACGTGTGCAACTTTGTCGAAAGCTCCCGGCTTTTCAGAAAACGTGTGACAAAGCCGAAAGCTCCCGGCTTTTCTAGGGCAACAATCCTATTTATGTCACTCTTGAATATGACTGCAGGTTGATTGTAGAAATAAAAAAAATGTTTAAAATGATTGTCGTGAACTATTTTTTTTTATCGATGTTTGTTGTAATCTAATCTTTTTTGCACGTGAAAAGATTCATATATTCTAGATGGAATAAAGATCCAAAATACATGGTCAACCAAAGCATAGAGTATAGGGGCATTTTGGTCTACAAGTTGGTTAAAGAGTTGAAATTCTTTCTTAAAATCTTGGAACTATGTGTTGTTCTCTTAAAAAATAACTATTAAAATGCACCCACGTTGAAATTTGGGAGCGAAATAGGTAAATAGGCATGGCCCGATTTAAGAGCAAGTTCATCGTATGTGATAGTCCGATGGACCGACTCCTTTTTCTATCCAATTGCCCTAGCTTCTTAGCTTCAGCCCATGTGAGCGATTGGGCTGAGGGGGCGGCCCAAGTGAGAGGGTAGGCTTGAATCGTAGGCTCGAGCACCTGAGGCCGGATGATGCAAGGTTGATGTCAACCACGTTACAAAAAAAATTACGTCAGGCGCGTGTCGCACAAGTACGTGTGGGGGCGCGTCACCGACAACTTTCAGTTGGTGGGGCCCGTAGTCCAAAGGTTTGAAATGTTACCGTTTCCTAGGGCATGTGTCACCTTGTCATCCATTGGATTTCAACGGATACTTTTTCTAGATCGTTGGATTTCCAACGGTAAAAAAAATTTCAAACCTCCCCCAAACGTTTAGATGACGTGACACAATATCAGCTGTTGGATTTCAGATCAACGGTCCACGTTATTCGCCTTTAAAAATTAAAGAAAAAGAAAAAAAGGAAAAAAATCAGATATGTTACCGTTGTGCCACTTGGCACAATTTGGAGGGTTGAATTTCAAATTTTTTTAATCCAAGGGAAGAAATTAATTAAGTTAATAAAAACTATTAAAAATTAATAAAAAATCCTAATTTTTTTTAAAAAATTTGATTTTACTTTCCTATAAATACATTCTCATTATCTTCTACCTTACACCACAATTTCATATTTTCTCAAATACTTTCAACCACATTCCAATCTTTCTCTCAAAGTTTCAATCCAATTGGTTTCTAACAAAATGACTAATGATGCAAGTACAAATTGGACACTTATTGAAGATGTTACGTTGTGTTCTAGCTGGGTTGAAGTTACTCATGATCCGATCACGGGTAATGAGATGCAGTTGCGAGAAATGTGGAGTCTTATTCATACCTTTTTCTTGAGAAAATTGGTGGGAAAAGAACCAAGAATCGATGTCTAGTCGTTGGAGAACACTCAGCCAATCGTTTACTCATTGGAGAGACGCCTTGGCGCAAGCTAGTAGTAATATTCGAAGTGGGGAAAATTTCGCGGATCAGGTAACAATGTATTATTTATTTGTTTGTACTATACCCAAATTTACATTAGCTACTTTGATTATAATTATTTCTTCTCCCACATTGTGTAGACACTTCAAGTACAAGCTTGGTATAATGCCAAAAACAAAAACAAAAAAAAATCATTCACCTGGTGGGAATGTTGGAATATTGTCAAAGATTGTCTTAAATTCAGAGTTGTGCCTGTCGGTCCAGAAGTTGTCATGAACAACACCTTTTTACACTCTACGCCAGATCATGATTCGCATGTTCATGAAAGTGACGCAGAACAAGTGGCGGAAGCGACCCCTAAACAAGAGTCGGGGTCGACCTGTTATCAAATTAGTTGGGTCCATTTGACTTTGCATTTGCTTACTCTTTTAGCTGCATTTCATTTTACCTGGCCTGCATTTGGGGTAGCAGTTGCACTCTATCTTGTCGTAGGAGTGAGTGTAAATCTCTCTTACCACAGGCAACTTTTCCACCAGAGTTTCAAGCTTCCCAAATGGCTAGAATACTGAAACAGGAAACGTAAGCGGATGCAAAGATCATTGCACACTGGAAATACACTTCTCGGAGAGAGGAACAAAAAACACTTGAAACTCTAGTCCAACCTGATATCAAAAAGTAAGCATATGCAAAGATTAGTTCATAAGGCAAAAAAAAAAAAAAACTTGAAAGTCTAGCATATGCAAAGATCATTGTATTCCTCTAGTCTTAACAGTTGCAGCTAAGAACTATGATGCAACAGAAAAACCGACATGAATGGTCTCAACTATTGCGTACTGACAAACAGAGCTTCAAGATAAAAGCCATAGCTCAAAAGACTAACAGAAAAACCGACATGAATGGTCTCAACTATTCCGCTTGTGAAATTATTCCATCAACTGTGAATCGCACCTAGAGTTTCAATACTTCAAATTGAAAAGCCAACTACGAAGCTTAAAACAAAAATTACAATGACAGAGCTCAAACAGCAGCAGGACTACAAAGTACATGTAGAATTACTGTATACTAACAGAATCAAGATACAGCAAAGAATATAATTTATTTGATAGTAATTCGAGCAAAGCACAATCCTTCAAGGGTTCATTAAAAAAGTAGTGTCGGCAGGAAGACAAATCAAATCGCCTCCAGTGAACGCCTTCTTCAAGGACAATGCAACTTCTCATACACTAAACATGACTATACGCCAAATTTCTAAAATACGTTGTTGAGAAACAATACAACTTGTCTAAACAACCATTTCAAACAACCTGACTAAATGATACATTGTTGAGAAATCGACAACATGAAATCTACGAAGAGAAGTACAAAACTACGTCCAGTAAAATGTACATAAGGAGCATAGAATATGTCTCCCAAAGAGAAAAACAAACACTAGTCCAAACAGCTGTTTCCGTCCCAACTCATGCAATGCAGCATTGATTTGCTACTCACAACCCCTAAACCCAAATACAACTCACAGTTACATATTATACACAGAAAGTAAGATTCTTTAAAGGAAAGTGGCTTCAGCAGAAACTGGTTTGTAGCTATGTCACTATGACTAATTACAATTTAGCACGATGGCTTCTTGTTACAGCGTATCAATGGCTCAATCCTAACTCCCTATAGTGCATAGAGCAGGCAACGACAATTACAACACACTGAATATGTACAACTAAGCACGTTGTACATGACTTTTACAAGCTCGTTGCTAAGCCTAAATCCTAATACAGGCATAGAAGCAAAGGAAGGGGGGATTATTGAAAATTTCTCAAACCCGATACCAAAATCCAAAAACTCTAGTCCAACCTGATACCAAAATCGGTTGAAACTAAACCTAAATTGCAAATTTAACTTTGCATCCGCCCTTACAACAGTAATTTCGTGATGATTATCATCATTTTGGTACTGAAAATGGCATAAAATGTGAAAACCCCAAATTCTAATCTCAATTTGACCCTAAAAATCAAAACCCTAATTCGTTCAAGTGCAGAGGCCTATTATTGAAAATTTCTCAAACCCAAAACACGTAAGTCAAATAAAGCCCCGTAATATCACGATCTGCAAAACAAATCGAAGAATTAGTTTCGGATTCGAAGTTTACCAGACAAGAGGAGCCGATGCGGGCGAGCAGGACGCGGAGATAAGGATGAGGAGGATGACGATGAGGGAGCAGGGCGCCGACGACACTCTTTCGCAGGTCTTACGAGTCCGAGGGTTTCTGGGGTGCTTCGCTAAGAACTCCTAGCCAGGGGTTTAATTTTAGCGAGTCGGATCTAATCCCATTAAATTTAATCCTTGTGCATACCAAACATCAGACTACACTAGCAATATGTCTAGTCTAGTGCAGTCCGACTTAAGAAGGTCAAACAAACACCCGCTTGCAGTTCTATTACCACTACCTGTCAATTGCCAACCTAGATGCAACCAATCTTTTTTTTTTTTTTTTTTTTCATCCAAAAATAATGTTTGAAACTAATAAGGAACAATTAGATTCAATGTGCACAAGTCAAAGTATACTTTTATTTCTGTATTTAACGAACATTTAACAGAAAAATTACTTTTGAACTAAATTTGCTAACGGACTACATCACAGGAGTTCAAGTCCTAATTTTTGTATTACGGAACTCTCTTTCGATAACCTTATTACCACGAAGACCATTTATCCACTTAGGTAATACTATTATTAGAGATTCGAAAAGCCTTTTAAAGAAACATATTAGGCCTGAGTTTAATTAGTTCTATGCAATGAAGTTCTACTTTTTTGTGGGCTTCATAGATTCCACTTTGAGGCTTTCATCTATTTCCTGTGCCTTTAATAGGATGATTTCCATTGGGCTTGTGGGGGGTTAGAGAAGCCCTGTTCAAAGATGCATTTCTTTCACCAAGTCCATAAGCTTCAGGTAGCTTGTTACAGCTTATTCCTAGAAGTCGGCTAGTAATACAAAGTGTCCGGGAGCTCTTGAATTATTTTAAGACAACAACTTGTTCTTGTCTAAAAGAAATAAAAAATAAGATTATATGCCCAATACATTACGAATCATTTTAATCCACTTTTATGGATCACCTCTTTGACAAAATTTGAGCATAGTTGAGTGACAAAATCTGGCTCGGATACGAAGTGTTAAGAATCTATTGACAAAACTCGCCCTAAAAAGCCGCTCACAAGGCCTACAGCCACTTTTTTTTTTCAATTTTCTCCTTGCTCGGCATATTTATGCTCCATGTCGTCAACTCCAGAAAAGCAAACAATTTAGGAACTCAGCGCAATTGTTCCTTCACGAGAAAAGCAAACAATTGTAAGATCTGCAATAGTAAGGTACCGTATAATAATTTTTCGGAGATATCAGAATGATTGGATGAATGTGGATGGGAAACCAGAAATATTATTTTCATCTTTGAAGTGTTTGTTTCTCATTTATACTGTCATGACTCATGTCAATTTCTTCTGGTGCAGTTCCGCGCAGCTATTCAGTTGCAGTTTGATTTCCATCGAGCAATTTACAACCTTGGAACCGTATTGGTTAGTTTGTTACTTATCTTAATCATTTAGGATAATGTGATACTCCATCCATAATTTAAATGGATTATTGGTTTTCTTTCTTAACCAATTTGATTTATTTGGTTTGCTTTCATGATAATTTCTAATCTTTACAGCTTCCTTTACCATATCTTAAAGTTGGATATCTTACTGCACCACCAGCAGGAAAACCAATTGCAACTCATAGTGATTGGAAACGGTCGGAGTTTGTTTTGAATAATGAAGGGCTTCACCAGGTAATTCTTTATCATTTTCCAGTGTATATTAAACGAAGAAAAATCATCTGCACTTTCAATAACTGAATTAATTGTAGTAACTTTTCTTGCTTGTGCCACAAGTATATTCTTTATCTATTTGTTACTTATTTGTGTTGTTTCTGTTCATCTACTTCCTTTCAGCAGGATAGCAAAAGTGAGCAAAAGCATGTACCCCAAGGCATCTCAGGTAGATCAGTAGAATTAGCTATAAAAGTTGACGTTCCAGATATCGTTTCTGTTTCAGCATGTGGTGATCTGACCTTGTTGGAGTATAAGCATGGCAGCTGTATCAAGCATTCAAGGTTGCTGCAATATGAAGGAAGAAGAAGCTCGAAAATGTCTAAGTGTTGTTCTTAGCCAAGTTTATATATTTGTAATAAACGGTCAAAATCATATCATCTCAATGGTGTATAACTTGACACGTGTTCAGTTTGTTATATGTTAAGTGAAACCATGTGAGTTGCATGTGATCATAGTCATGATGCATTGGTGTGTTGGCAACGACTATATAGCTGGTTTGTAGCTGAGTTTTATGCAACGAATCCAATGTAGATTTGAGGGAGCAACGTACTCCTTCTTCCCCCAAAGTTCATCTCTGATATTCAAGCTTTGAATCCATTTCAATTACTTGTTGAATTGATTACAAATACATAGAGAAATTTAGCTCAAAAGTAGCTTAAACACAAACATGGCCTCAGAGCCAGGTTGGATTTGAATCTGGGAGTGAATCTGTGAGTGTTCATCTGGGTTTTCAACAAAGAACTTAGAAGCATAAAAATGGCTGCATCTCGCACCGATCTTCATGCACTAGTATTCACGAGACTCAATTATGAATTTTGGTGTATCAAAATGAAAACAATATTCAAGTCTCACAATCTGTGGAGCCTTGTTGAAGATGGCTTCACATTATCGAAGGAAGGGAATGAAATGGATGAGAAGCAAATCCTTACTAATCAAGATCTCATCTTCAGAGATGCAAAGGTGTTGTGATTGAAAAGAGGAGCTGTGAGTGATGAGATCTTTCCTAGAATCGCAAATCAAGTGACTGCAAAGGATGCTTGGGATGTTCTAAAGCAAGAATTCAAGGTATTTGCCGTGATTTTGCCGTGATTTTACAAGGTATTTGCCGTGATTTTGAATATGCTAGGATGAGAAATAATGAATCTCTCTCCGATTATCTAGCTAGATTATCTGGTCTTGTGAATAAGATGAAGATGTTTGGTGAAACATTGCCAAACAAGAGACCAGTTGAGAAAATGTTAATTAGTCTAACTTCTGCATATGATAACATGGTTTCTATCATTGAGGGAACTAAGATATTGGATGAGATTGATCCAAATGAGGTTGTTGCAACTCTAAAAGGATTTGAGCAAAGGTTGAAAAGGCATATTGAAGATGAGGAAGTGAGTGATAAGGCATTTAACAGTCTTAGTATTCAAAACAAAAGCGGATCACAGACCACTGGGTACAAGGGGAAGAAACCTTTCAAATTTAGAGATAAGAAGGGTGATTTTGAGGCTAATGATAGGCCTCAATATGCTGCCAAACCTTGGTTTAACAAGGAGAACACAGTAGAGACATGTAAAGTCTGTGGGAATGTACACTATGGTGAATGCTGATTTAAGGGAAAGCCAAAGTGTCACAACTATGGCAGATTCAATCACTTTGCCAGATATTGCAGAAGTAAACCAGTTCAACATGTTCAAGTGGCACAACAAATAGAGAGGAAAACCTCTATGTTCTTTGCTTGTAATTATGCTGCAATAGTCAAAAGTGAACATGTTTGGTATATTGACAGTGGATGTAGCAACCACATGACTTCACATGAGTCTATGTTGATTAATCTGGATATAAGTGTTTCAACAAAAATCAAAATGGGGAATGGACAGATTGTTCAAGCTAGTGCAAAAGGAACCTTGGTGATTGAAACCAAGAATGTTACCAGACATATTAAAGAAGTAATGCTATTGCCAGGACTAGATGAAAATCTTCTAAGTGTGGGGCAAATGATGCAGCATGGTTATTTCTTATTATTTGGAGATGATCAGGTTGCAATCTTTAAAGATAGAGGTTTTGAGAGTCATGTTGTTACAGTATAGATGACTAGTAATAAGTGTTTTCCACTACTTATGGAAGATATGAATGGTTTTGCACTAAAGGCTAATATTGAGGGTGATGCTTGGGAGTGGCACAAAAGGCTAGGGCATTTGAATTTTAATAGCTTGAAATTGTTGTCTAATAAAGAAATGGTGCTGGGTTTACCCAAACTTAAGAAATCAACTGGTGTCTGTGAAGGGTGTATTGTTGGAAAATAGCACAGAGATGCATTCAGTAAAGAGTTGACTTGAAAAGTAAGCAAGCCTCTGGAACTTGTTGACTCAGATGTGTGTGAACCAATGCAAGTCACAACATTTGGAGGGAACATATATTTCTTGACATTCATTGATGATGCCACCAGAATGTGTTGGGTTTATCTCCTATATCACAAATCAGAAGTGTTTAAGAAATTCAAAGCCATGGTTGAATTGCAGAGTGGCTACAAAATTCTAAAGTTAAGAAGTGACAGAGGTGGAGAGTACAACTCTCATGAGTTTATTCAATTCTGTGAAGACTTAGGGCTTGAGAGACGGTTGATTGTGGCTTATTCTCCAAAGCAAAATGGTGTTGCTGAGAGGAAGAATAGAACCATTGTTAAAATGGCTAAAAGTATGCTTCATGACAAGCATTTACCCTTTGAGTTCTGGGGAGAAGCTGTTAACACAGTTGTGTACTTACTCTATAGGTGTCCAACCAAGGCTGTGGAACACAAAACTTGTCACATCCTAACCCGGGCCCCCACCACATCCCAGGCTCAACTCCACCGTAGCACGATATTGTCTGCTTTGGACCTCGACCATGCCCTCACGATTTTGTTTTTGGGAACTCACACCAGAACTTCCCTGTAAGTCACCCATCATGGGATTGTTCTCACGCAATACTCGCTTAACTTCAGAGTTCTGATGAACTCCGAAGCCAGTGAGCTCCCAAAAGGCCTTGTGCTAGGTAGAGATGAGAATATACATATAAGGCTTACAGGATCCACTACCCTGGGTGATGTAGGATGTTACAGTCCACCCTCTTTAGGGGCCCGACGTCTTTGTAGGCACACATTCGGCCAGGGATTGGTTTTGATACCAAACTGTCACATCCCGGCTCGGGCCCTCACCACATCCTGGGCTCGACTCCACCGTAGCATGATATTGTCCGTTTTGAGCCCTGACCACACCCTTACGATTTTGTTTTTGGGAACTCACACGAGAACTTCCCAGTGGGTCACCCATCATGGGATTGCTGTCGCGCGCTACTCGCCCAAAAGGCCTCGTGCTAGGTAGAGATGGAAATATACATATAAGGCTTACAAGATCCACTCCCCTGGATGATGTGAGATGTTACAAAACTTCATTTGAAGCTTTTAGTGTTAGGAAGCTAGGTATTCAACATTTAAAGGTGTTTGGGTGTATCTATTATGGTCACATACCTGGACAATTAAGACAGAAAATTGATGAATCATTTATGAAAAGTATCTTTGTTGGATATGGGAAGATGGAAAAAGGATACAAAATCTACAATTTGAGTACCTAGAAGATATTTCTATCTAGAAGTGTTGTAATTGATGAGAAGGGTACTTGCAGTTAGAATGCAGAAAATGGTGAGAAACTATCATTTCCTATCATTCTAAATTTACTTGAGATTAATCCATTACCATTGAGAGATGACATTCAACTAGAAGGGAGTGACTGTGTTACTCAAAGGGTCATTGATTCGCAAACTGAGATTGGTGAATCTAGTTTTACCAATACCACACCAGTTGAAGAAAAGTCACTAAGTGAAATATATGCTAGATGCAATGTTAGCATGATTGAACCAGAATGCTACATTGATGCATCCACTGATGTAGCTTGGAAGAAAGTAATGAATGTTGAAATGGAGATGACAGTGAAAAACAAGACCTGGGAATTTGGTTGATAGACCATCAGGCAAACCTATTGTTGGAGTGAAGTAAATATACAAGACCAAATTGAATCTGGATGGGACAATTCAGAAGCACAAGGCAAGAGTTGTTGCCAAAGATTATACACAAAAGCCTGGTGTTGATTTCAATTAAACATTTGCTCCTGTTGCAAGATTGGATACCTCTAGGACTCTCATTACCTTAACAACTCAAAAGAAGTGGAAGCTAGTTCAACTTGATGTGAAATCAGCTTTTCTTAAGGAAGTGTTGCAAGAGGAAGTTTACATTGATCAACCTGAGGGATTTGTAGTGCAGGGTGCAAAAGACAAAGTCTATAAACTGAAAAAGGCTTTGTATGGATTAAAGCAAGCCCCAAGGACATGGTATGAAGAAACTGATACTCATTTGCACAATTCTGGATTCACTAGAAGTCCAAGTGAGGCAACCTTGTATATGAAGTCAAGGGGAGAAAGTGAAAGCATCATTGTCTCTATCTATGTAGATGACATTATCTACACAGGTAGCAGCACTGAGTTGTTAAAAGAGTTCAAGTCTAACATGATGAACATATATGAAATGACATATTTGGATATGTTATATCACTTTCTTGGCATGGGAATATTACAAATATGGGATCTTCATTAATCAAAGGAAATATGCAGTTAGTTTGCTGTAGAAATTTGGATTGAATGACTGCAAACCTATTATCACTCCATTGGTGGCGAGTGACAAGCTTAAGAAAGAGGATGAATGTGAGAAAATAGATGAGAATGTATATAGGCAATTGGTAGGAAATCTGTTGTACTTAACTGCAACAAGACCAGACATTATGTTTTGCAGCTAGTCTACTTGCTAGATTCATGCATGGACCATCAAATAAGCATTTGAGAGCAGCAAAGAGGGTTCTTAGATATATACAAGGCACATTAGACTATGGGATTGAGTATGAGAAAGGAAAAGAATCAATTCTCATAGATTATTGTGACAGTTATTAGAGTGTGAATGAAATTGATATGAAAAACACATCCGGATATGCTTTCTCTTTTGGAAGTGGGGTTTTCTCTTGGGCCTTGGTTAAACAACATAGTGTGGCTCTGTCAATAGCTGAAGGTGAGTACATGAGTGCAATTGAAGCAACCACTCAAGCAGTGTGGTTGAGGATTGTGCTTCAAAATTTTGGTGAAGAGCAAACTGAAGTTACTCCACTCTACTGTGACAATATATTTGCCATTGCTATGACAAGAAATCCTGTGCTCCATCAAGGAACAAAGCACATTGGAAGAAGATATCATTACATTCGAGAAGCAATGTTGTCACATCCCAAACTGGCTCCGCCGTAGCACAATATTGTCCGTTTTGGGCCCTGACCACGCCCTCACGGTTTTGTTTCTAGGAACTCACGAGCAACTTCCCAGTAGGTCACTCATCATGGGATTGCTCTAGCCTAAACTCGCTTAACTTTGGAGTTCATCAGAACTCCGAGGCCAGTGAGCTCCCAAAAAGCCTCGTGCTAAAGGAGGTGGGAATGTAAATATAAGGCATAGAGGATCCACTCCCCTTGGCGATGTGGGATCTAACAATTGTAGTCAAACATCATCAAGCTAATCTATTGCAAGTCTGAAGATCAACTTGCTGATATTTTCACCAAGGCCCTGCCAAAAGATCGATTTTGCACACTCAGAGAGAAGCTTGGAGTTAAACCATCTACTAGTTTAGAAGGGAGTGTTGGTGCATAAGCATGGCAACTGGATCAAGCATTCAACGTTGTTGCAATATGAAAGAAGAAGAAGAAGCTTGAAAATGTCTAAGTGTTGTTCTTTGCTAAGTTTATATATTTGTAATAAACAGTCAAGATTATATCATCTCAATGGTGTATAACTTGACACGTGTCCAGTTTGTTATATGTTAAGTGAAACTATGTGAGTTGCACGTGATCATAGTCACGATGCTTTGGTGTGTTGGCAACGACTATATAGCTGGTTTGTAGCCGAGTTTTATGCAACGAATCCAAAGTAGATTCGAGGGAGCAACATACTCCTTCCCCAAAAGTTCATCTCTGATATTCAAGGTTTGAATCCATTTCAATTACTTGTTGAATTGATTACAAATACATAGAGAGATTTAGCTCAAAAGTTGCTCAAACACTAACAGACTTTACAACCTGGTGCAGGCCTCTGCATTGATACAATTCATGGACCCGTCTGTCTGGTAAGGAATGCCCCTTGTAACAGATAAAATTCTTTATTTGAAGACAAGTTCTTTTGTTCTTTGTGATGGCAACAAATCATAAAAAACCTTCGGCGGTCTGTCAAGTGCATAAAAAATGGACTTAAAACATTGCATTTCTATATAAAAAACTGATTCTATGCGAATGTTCAACCTCCAGGTTGCTGATCCATGGGAATTCCTTGATAAATGGCTTGATGCAATCCGTCTAGTCTACACTATCTATGCGCGGGGTAAGAGTGATGTTCTGGCAGGTATTGTAACAGACTGATTTAGCGTAGTTTTTATTTTTCGTTTAATGTATCATCAGTTCCTTGATTTGTTTCAAGTGATGTATAATTTTACGATTAAGAATGACTCGTTTGAATAAACTCTGTATATCACGAATTTTTTGACACGATCAATACAATTTTTCTTTGCATAGTCAGATTTCACTCTGTTGAACCACTTTTTGTATCTCTTCTCAAGTTTTACCTCGGATTCCTTCGGTTTTCGGTGACAAGAATAAATTTTTATTGTGTAGGATCGGATACAACTTGCTACCATTCTTCCCTATACTAAATACTAATTGCTATGATGTGCCCTTTAGTTTTTTGTACCCATTTCTCACTAACCACAGATATATGTATGTATGTATGTATGTATGTATGTATAAAGCGTTTTCACTCTAGGAACCCAAAAATTTCATGCACATTGGGGGTTTTACTTTGGCCAGAGCAAGAACCGATGCGGGGAGAGTCCACAACCCTTCGCCGCAAATCAATCCAGAAGCAACCGCCGGAACTATTAGCACAGCCTTCTTGTTGTTAATCTTGTGCCATACAAACACAATCAGACTCCCAAGGCACATGTCTATGGCAAAGTATGCCCCAACTAGAAATGGAACGCCCATGACCATTGGAAGTGGCATCCATTTTCCGACCTTCGGTGAAAAATCTCTGACTACGTTAACTAGAACCGCGAAAGCAAAAAAGCCATAGCAGAGCTGCAGGCAATGCTGAGGCAGCGCCGAGAAGCCTTGAACGCCTAGGATCGCCATGTTTCTGTAGATCAAGGCGTAAGGAGCCTTGAATTCTCCGTGCGGGTTTCCCACATCGAACGCCTTGTAGAATAGGAAGAAGCTGAGAGGAGCTGTCACACAGCCTAGTACAGTGCCAAGGGTTTGGCTCACAAACATTGCCCTGGGAGAGGTGAAAGTTAGATGGGCTGTCTTGAGATCTTGCATCAGAATACATGCCACGTTGACGACCGATTTGATGACGCCGCAGCCCGCAAGCCCTGCCACCACACCATGCTCTTTTCCCGTCATTGCTGCCAGCACAAAGAGGGCAACTTTTCCATAGTTGTAGGACATGTTTAGATCGGTTAGACCAGCTCCATAAGCATTGCAGAATGCAAGAGATGGAGCAAGTATGTAGGCTACTATAACATAATACCATTTGAGCTCCGGGAACATCATCGGGATCGTGATGACAGAAATGATGGAAAAGACAACGTATCCGGCGACTGCAACCCACGTAGGGATGTTTTCGCTGAGGAAGATTTCGTTTTGTTTTTTTTCGATCGGCTTCACCTTGCCCTCGACATCTGCAGGGAGAAGAAGCTGATTAGCAAAAACTTAAACTAAAAAGACACAGCACAGCAGCATAAAACAAAAGGAAATTAAGAGGCTGATTTTATTACCCAATTGGAGATTCTTGTTTTTCAATCTGACATAAATATTAACAATGGTGCAAACCAGAATCTTGACGAAATTGTAAAGCCCGTCACCAAGGATTAGGGCAACTGCGAGAAAAACCTTGTAACCATACAAGCTCTTCATGTCGTTTTCGTCTAAACTCTCCGGGAACCAATGTCCTTTACGCCGACCTATGAGCGGCCACAGTACACCGAAAGAGAGCACAGACCCAAAAAGTAAGGACAGGTTTACTAGATGTGAACATATCATGCCTGCTCCGACGAAGGTCATGCTGAAATCGAAGTAGAACCTGCAACAGATGGCGGCAAATTATAAAGGATCACTAACAAAAAGCAGAAGCAGGGAGAAACAAATGAGTGATCGATTTTTCGTACGTGTTTTTCCAAGCTTGCAATCCGAACGTGGGGAATTGTGAGAATCCACATTCTGCTCTAGCACTGTAAAACCACTTGAAGAATCCCCACAGGAAGCTGACTGAAAAATACTTCATGAAGCCATGTACTTGCTTCCTGCAAATGATCATAACCAGTGTTGAGTTTTGCTTCTAATACGACTTTTTAAGAGCAGACGTGGCGTAACTACATTGGTTAGAGCGGATGTACTCCCTCATATGCACCTAGTTTTAATATCGTTTCTATTAAGAAAAACATATATGGCTTTCAAAGGAGAGATAAGGGGAAGTGTTGGTAGATGTTTACTTGGCCATTTTATCTCCCTGAGTATGGAAGCCATTGATGAGAACCGCAGTTGCCAAACCACTTGGATAAGTCAACTTCAAGTCAACTATCATAATCTGTGAATAAACAAAAAATCCATATAAAAATCTACTTAAAAGGAAAAATAAACCATATTTATCTCCTCGAAATCTTCAGTTGAGTTCGAATTCTGATCAATCGAGACCTTGAGTTCGAATTCTCAAGGGATTAACATCATTTACCCTAACCCAAAGGTCCTGAGTTTGAATCTTCCCAATATTGCTCGATAGTAACGAGATAAGAAAAAAAGAAACAAAGACTATAAAATCAGTACCTTTCTTAGAGGAATCAAGACAAAAAGGCCAACAAAACAGACTAGAAAAAGGAAGCCTGTCATCCAACCAAGCCCAGGTTCCTTAACAGCAGTTGCAGGGTTTCCTTCTGTGTTCACACCGGACAGCAGATATGTCTTCTTGTTTAATCCCAACAAATAAGACGCAAATCCACCTGTTTAACAAAGAAAGTTTAAAGTTATACAATGTTTAAGAAACATTAATTTACAAATTAATATAACATATAAAGAAAAATAAAAGTACCTCCCGCAGCAATACTGTAACAAGCAACTGCACAAGTCTGAATCATAGTATTCTCCTGCCGAGTGAAGGGTTTCGAATTAAATCCCGCCTTCTTGAGCAGGTTCGTCCACGTTCTGATGAACACGAACGCGAGGAGAGCAGCAGAGACATTGAGATTAGGAACAATCCCAGTTGTGAGATTTAGCTTCATGGCTATCACACTGTACACCATTCCAATCACTATGCTTGCAACGACTCCTCGGAATGTTAGCTGCTGTGTCCATGGAAGGATTGCCCCAACCGGCCCCTCGGATTGAACTATTGTCTCTTCTTCCATGTCATCCCTCTCTATCTCCTTCTTCTCCCTTGCTTCCAGCTCCATGTTCATGAGTTCAAAGTCCTGTTGCTTGTTTGTCAGGCAATGGGAACAAAAATAGAGTTTCAAAGGGAATCCATGCCTGAAATTACCTTTTTTTTTGAATGAATAGAAAGAAGAGGATGCAACACGAGAACTTCTTAGGAGATCACTCATGCATGAATGTACCTTGAGTTGTTTTATTTTAGTCCTCCCTTTTTCCGATCCTCGAGCTCAAGACTAGACTAGCTTGGCTATGAAATTACATAATCTTGAAAAGTGGATGAAAATATTTGGTGCTGCCTATTGCAGTGAACTAGACAGAGAAAAAGGATGCTTCCTTGATGAATATATATAGCCCACAAAGTGCAGAAATTAGTACTTGGACGGATCTATCCTCGTCATTTTTCTCTGCCCACAAGCCTACAAATTCCAAAACCACATGAATATATCTTATCACTAGAAATTTCAGACTTGGTAGAAATATCTAGGGCTATAAATTTTTCCCGAAAAGTCCCAAACCAAAAAAATCCCAATCCCATACTGAAAAATTCATCAACCGATAATACCAAAATTTTTGGGATTAATACCAAATTGATCCCAAACCTTTTGGTACGGGAATTGAGATTACATATTCAATAGTTCGAGAATCCTGAACCAAACCAATATATATATATATATATATATATATATATATTTATTTTGGTTGCATGCATGTTGAATGTTGAATTTAAGTAGTTTGATAATAAACTAATTAGAAATAGAAGTATGAAATTAAGTAGTTTGGAACATCAATTTGACTTTGGTATAAATGAGTTGGCATTTCAATTGGTGTGGAATTTCAAATTAATATGAGATAAAAAATCTAAATTTCAATTAATATGAAATTGGGGAACATTTCGAGATACCAAAAGCCCAAATTTTAGCCCACATTTTGGTTAATATGAGATAAAAAACCTAAAATTTGAGATTTTTTTTTATGCAGGCTAAATTTTAACTAAAAAACTCAAATTAATATGAGGTAAAAAACCAAATTTTAGCCCACATAAACAAAAAATCTCAAATTTCAACCCAAAAGCTCAAAGGCCCAAAACCCAAAATCCAATCCCAATCCATTCCGAAATACCGAAAACATTTCGGGAATTCCGAAAATTAGGAATACCGAAATTTTGATACAGAATTGGTCTTTGAATTCTTATCCTACACATTTTCGATTTGAGATTCGGAATCTCATTTTCGGTTTGGGATCTTATACAGAACCACTCCTAATATTTCATGTTATGATCTTTGTTTTTATATAAATTCAACCACTTGCAAAAGTACCAACCAAAGTGCTTGATATAGAGCAAGGCAAACGAATTAGAATATTGATCACAATATGGGACACATGATTTGGCTAGTTGACGGGAAAGACTTACCTACACAGACATTGTATAACTTGCTCGCATATCGTGACCAATAATACAATATTTTATATATTAACTTTCTGCATAACATTATATTATTATCTAAAACTCGAGGATGAAATGTAAGTCTCTATCCTACTGCACAGACATTTGCCTTACTAGCTGACCTTATCATTGACCTTATTTCTGTTTCTTCTCTTTCACAAGGTGTGCCCTTATGAATTAGGATAAAAGTGTTGGGGGAGGACTGGTGATTTCCTCCCAATGAAATGAAGTGGATAAATTGGACCATTGGGAATCTGTAAGTTGTAGAGTTGTGGGTCAAATCACCTCTTTCACAAGGTGTGCTTAGGGATGGGCAATGGTTATAGTGAACGGGTAACCGTGGGTATTACTCATAACCGTTTAAGCCTTTATCCACATAACTGTTTACCCGTTGGATAATTGCATAAACAATTATATTCATACCCATAACCATTTATAAATAGTTAATCGTATTCATAATCGCATACCCATATAACCATAACCAGATACTCGCTTACTCATTTACCCGTTTACTATTTTTTACCCATTTACCATTTTTTTCACCCGTTTACACGATTTTTACCCATTTATAGGTAAATAGAAACAAAATGTTCATTAGCTGCCATTGTGGACTAAGTTTATGTATTCAAAGCAATGTTTGGAAAAGACTTGAACATTGTTTGTCAAAGCTTCTTGTGGTATTACGGGTCTTTTCAAATTCATCAATGCTCAACAATGTGAAAACCCTTTGGGCATCATCTATCCAAAACCTGAGTAGAGATAGAGGTATGACTAAGGATTAGGACATGTTAAATGGGGCTACTACCTACGATCATGATTGCTTCGGTTCAACAGGATTTGAGCTTAAATGTTGGAAACTATTTGTCTTTTCTAATCCATACAAGTGTAACTAGCAAAAATTAATCAAAAAACAAAGATGTTGAAACTTTCCAAATTCCCATTACCACAAAGTTTACAGCACTAGACTTTCGAGTACTCTAATGCTTTAGTCCGTCTGTCCGTCTAATTATAAAGTCTCATCGACTCGTTGTCATAAAAAAGGCCTACAAAAAAATGTAAATTGAATTAGTATCCCAATTAATTTTAGGGTTTTTAGTTTTTTCTTTAAATTTTACACTTATTAAAATAAACAATCAAACGAGTACCCATTTATAATCGCGAGTAATCCTCATAACCGTCAATTTAAATTTCATGGGTAAATGGTTATGCCAATAACTGTTTATTTGTTTACACGGTTACCCATAACCGTAACTGTGAATTTTAAATGGCGGATAACTGCAGTTACCCATACTCGTGGATATTTGCCCATTCCTAGGTGTGCCCTTATGAATTATGACAAAAGTGTTGGGGGTAGGAGTGGTGAATGCCTCCCAATGAAATGAAGTGGTTAAATTGGGATGATGATCCTTTACGGAATATCTTTATGGCGATCTAGATGATCAATTAATTGTGTTTAATTTCATTGCAATTTTTGGTGGTGCGGTATAATCGCGCACCCTACTCTGTATATTTCAATTTTCCTGCTACTTGAGTGGTGCGGAATGATCGCCCATCCTATGTTATGAGAATGGTGCAGTACAATCACTTTCCTTATTGATCATGTAAATCTCGAGCCAGAAGTTTCAAGTGCTTATCATTTTGGCCTGAAAATCAAAATGAAGAATTTGTAAGAACCAAAAGTTCTAAAACTACATCCCCTAGATTACATATTATTGCAAGTTCTTACACATCTCAATTTTCTTTTAGAAAAGAAAATGGCGAACTTGGCAAAGCTTGATTTTGTTGCCTTAGACATTACTGGGAAAAACTACCTTACCTGGGTAGTGGATGTCAAGATCCATCTGGAGGCAGGGAATCTTGCAGACACAATCAAGGAGGAGAACAGTGCATCTTCTCAAGATCGGACGAAGGCCATGATCTTTATCCGTCACCACCTTGATGAAGGACTAAAAAACAAGTACCTAACGGTTGAAGATCCGTTAGCTCTTTGGAAGGCGTTAAGAAACAGATACAATCACCAGAAAATGATGATTCTTCCAAGAGCTCATTATGAGTGGACTCACTTAAGAATCCAGGATTTCAAGTCAGTGGCTGAGTACAATTCTGCGATGTTCAGAATTAGTTCTCAGATGAAACTCTGTGTGGAAACCATCACTGAGGAAGATATGCTGGAAAAGACTTTTAGAACCTTTCATTCTTCTAACGTGCTCTTGCAGAAGTAGTATAGAGGGCGAGGTTTCACTGAATATAACCAACTGATCTCTGTGCTCCTGGTTGCTGAACAACACAATGAGCTCCTGCTGAAAAATCATCATTCCTGACCTACTGGATCTGTACCATTCCCAGAAGTGAATGCCACATACTATGGTGGCAATAATCATAAATGAGGACGTGGCCACAGGCGAGGACGGTCGAATGGGAAAGGCAAGAATCATGGCATCCAGTTTCACAACCAAGTTCTAAAGTATAATTCAAGCCCAAGCTTCAAAAATATAAATTGCCACAAAGGCAGAGCTCATATGAACAATGCTCCCAGAAACTATGAAGAAGCATGCCATAGGTGTTGTGGCAATGGGCACTGGGCGCGTACTTATCGTACCCCAAAACATCTGGTGGATCTGTATTAAGCCTTCCTAAAAAAGAAGGGTGTCGAGACCAATTTTCTTGACCAGGCTAAACCAATGGATATACCTGATCCAGTATGTGACTTATCAGGGCAGTTGAACACAACCTACCTAGATGTCTCGGACTTCATTGTGGAAAGGGGGAATGAAGTATATCGGTCCGACTAAATCGTTTATATTTGATGTACTAAACTTGTAGTTCAAAACTAGCATTTCAGATTCAATAAAAGTGACATTTAAATTTCCTATTATAACTTGCTTTTAACTGTGATTCCCTTACTCAAAGAGCATGGATAAAAACTATGGTTATTCTCAAAACATGAGAAATAGTGGAGCTATTTTCCTTACAGACAGTGCAACCACGCATACAATATTTCGAGATTGAAAGTATTTCTCAAGATTGATGCTTACGAAAGTAAGGGTAACAACAATATCAGGGCAATCAGATGTGATTGAAGGCTCAAGGAAAGCCCAAATTATGTTACCAAATGGAACAATATTGTCCATACAGAATGCGTTGTACGCTACTCGATCTACTCAAAATTTGTTGAGTTTTAAAGACATATGTTTAAATGGATACCAAATTGAAACAAAAAGTGCAGAAAATGTGGAGTATCTATGCATTACCTCCAATGATACCCAGAAGCGTATATTGGAGACGTTGCGTGGTTTGACGAGTGGATTGTATTATATATGCATAAGGACAGTTGAATCACATACTGTCATGAACCAGAAGTTCATTGATTCAAAGGTTTACATGCTTTGGTATGACCGTCTGGGTCACCTAGGATCTACCATGATGCATAGAATCATTACTAACTCTAATGGACATCCATTATTGAGCAGACACATTACTATCTCAAATGATAATCCTTGCAAGGCTTGTTCTCAAGGAAAGTTAGTAATTAGACCATCACAACTAAAGGTTGATGTTGAACCCCCATCATTTCTACAAATAATTCAAGGGGATATTTGTGGGCTTATTCAACCATCATGTGGACCATTTCGATATTTTATGGTTTTCGTTGATGCATCTACCCGATGGTCACATGTTTGTCTCTTGTCTACTCGGTGTTGGAAATGTGCCCTAAAACCAATCATATGATGATACTTTACGGACATTTCAAACTAATGTAGTTCATTTCAAACTAATGTAGTTTAAATGTAAAGGGTAAAGATTATTGTTTGAGCCGTCTAATATAAATGTTATATGCTTAAACGATAAGTCCAAGGAATATGTGATTGGAAGAATGCGATCTAAAGATGTTAGATTCATGAGACCATTCTTTCGTTGACACATCCTAAACGTTCCTGATCATAGGATTGTCAATTGGGCATTGACAGTCCGTTAAGATCAGTACGTGCTATGTCTTCTCTCAGGGAGAGTGACTAGTCTCGAGTCATTGGTGTGTGTGACATCAAGATAAGTACGTAGGTGCTCAATAGAGAATGAGTTCACTGAACACGATCAACGAAGAGTTCTCATATTCATGTCACATGAGAACTCATGGTTGGGATAATGCAAATTAGTCTTTTGACCTGAGGCATCACAGTTGTCTTGTGGTTAGGTCCTTAATCTTTGATTATGTCAACGTCACTCTATCAGGGTGTCCACGGCATCGTTGGGGTTAAGCCACTTAGCCATGGAGGCAAGTGAATGCGCAACAAGGGATCTCTAACCTTCAAACTGTTTGAGGGAGAATACTCTATGATATGATTTGGAATCTCTGGCCAGAGTATGAATGAGATGTTGGAATGCGTTCCAGATCACATTCAAGGTAATCATATAAGTACAAAGATTCACATTGGATAGTAGACATGAATAAACTATCAAACCAAACAATGTGGTCAAGAGTATTGTATTAGAGAAAGACCGTATTGCATTTGTAATCCTAAACTGAATAGGTTCTCCACCTCTTCTGATTAGCTTGGGTAACCATGATATGCTGCTAGGTGTCACTCATGGTTTGTGGAAGCCCTAAAAGTGTATTATCACTAACAGGAGAATTGAAAGTAAGTTTCAATTCACAATCGATTTGAAAGAGTTTGAATCGCCCAATGCCTCGCTAAAAGGAACCTAATGGATCGTACACCGTGTAAGGTAGAGATTGAAGATTCAACGGAGATGAGTAAGAATAATTAAATGGTTTAATTATTTATCTAAGGCTAGGATTAATTAATATGTTAATTAATCAAACGAATAAGTTCGTTAAAGACCTCGGGTTAGTTTTGGGCCGCAAGGCCCAATGGGATTTGAATGTCAAGCCCATTAACTCAAGTTGTATGACAACTTGAATAAAACAAAGGGCTTGAAAGCCCAATAAACCTATAGGCTAGCCATGTGTAAAAGAATAGGGCTTTTGGTCCATTAGGTCACTTATTTGAAGGGACTATATAAAGGACTTTATAGCCTAAAATTTACTAAGGGTTATTTTGGGGGAAAGGATGAGAGCACAAGCTCTCCTTTCTCTCTAAAATTTTGGCCAATCTAGAGGGGAAAATCTAGCAATCTTACTTCCTCTAGGTCACTCATTTCTTCTTCAATATACCTTGGTGTGGAGACTTAGAGGTTCTCAATTTTGGGAACTTGGAGAAACCTTTTCATCCATCCAAATCCATGGATCTAAGATGCAAGGAATGAAGGCCCTCTCTTTGGGTGATTAGCCTTTGCTTATGCAAAGAGGAATCTACAAAGGTATTGATTTCTCAACTCACTTTATTTTGAGTTGAGTCTTGGTTCACCTATCTACTAGACTTTGAATTTCATGGGTAAATGTTTTGTTTTTAAGTGCATACAAGCATGATTCCGCCTTTAATTGTTAATTGCATGCTATTGATGTTGCTTAAATGAACATGTTTTTCACAAATCTTCCTTCACTCGGAATGTAGCTTTTGCGAGATGTCTTGCTCAGATAATTAAGTTGCGAACACAGTTCCCCGATTATCCCATTAAATCAATCCGACTTCATAACGCTGGTGAATTTACATCTTAAACTTTTGATGATTATTGCATGACATTTGGCATTGATGTTGAACACCCTGTTCCTCATGTCCATACTCAAAATGGTTTAGCAGAAACATTGATCAAGCGGCTTCAGTTAATAGCTAACACTTTGCTTATGAACACAAATTTGCCTATTTCTGCATGAAGACATGCCATCTTACATGATGTATCATTGGTTCGATTGAGACCTATAGCCAACCACCAATACTCATCAACCAAACATTTCACATTTACGAGTTTTTGGTGGTGCTTTTTATTTACTTATTACACCACCACAACGCACTAAAATGGGATCTTAGCGCAAACTGGGAATTTATGTAGGTTTTGATTCACCATCTATCATTAGATATTTGGAACCCTTGACAAGTGATATGTTTACAGCTTGTTTTGCTGATTGTCATTTTGATGAGACAATCTTCTCGTCGTTAGGGGGAGAAAAGACCGTTCTAGAAGAACAGCAAGAGCTGACATGGGTTGTTCCCACCTTATCTCATTTTGATCCACGTAGCACTCAATGTGAAAATGAAGTGAAAAAGATCGTTCATCTTTAAAGTATTGCCATCAAATACCAAATGCATTTAATGATGCTATGAAAGTGACAAAATCACATATACCAATTGCAAATGCACCTGCAAGAATTGATCTCCCTATTGGACAAAATAAAGTGGCAGCAAATAATTCATCTGGTGCACGCCTAAAGCGTGGTAGAGCATCAGGTTCAAAAGATTCAGCCCTTTGAAAGAGAAAGATGAGGGCACAACTGAATCCAAATGAGATCATTCAAGAAGCAAAATGAATGACACATCCACAATTCATGATTCTGTACTTTCAAAAAAAAGAAAATGTCCTTGATGAGACACATGTACTGAAGAAACAGAGGTACATGAAAGCAAAGAAACCTCCATAAATTATGCTTGTACTAATGAATTGTGGGATTGGAATGAAATAATCATTGACGGCATGTTCACATTCACAGTAGCCACTGAAATCATATTAAGTGATGATCTTGAGCCTCACTCTGTTGATGAATGCAAACAGAGGCAGGATTGGCCTAAGTGGAAAGATGCAATCCAGGCAGAATTAAATTCCTTGGGAAGGTGAAATGTTTTTGGACCAATAGTCTAAACCCCGCCTGGTGTAAACCCTATGGGTTACAAATGGGTATTCACAAAGAAACGCAATGAGAAGAACGAGATTGCAAGGTATAAAGCATGACTCGTTGCACAAGGCTTTTCTTAAAGACCTGGAATTGATTATGAGGAGACATACTCCTCTGTAATGGACGCAATTACGTTCCGTTACTTAATAAGTTTAGTGGTTTCAGAAAAACTTGACATGTGACTTATGGATGTCATCACCGTGTATCTATAAAGAGAATTAGATACTGACATATATATGAAAGTCCCATAAGGACTTAAGTTACCTGAAACAACTAACAAACCACGAGGTATGCTCTCAATCAAATTAAGGCGATCATTGTATGGGCTGAAACAATATGACCAAATGTGGTATAATCATCTCAGTGAGTATTTGATCAAAGAAGAGTATATCAACAATGTGATTTGCCTTGGTGTGTTCATTAAGAAATCCAACTCTGGATTTGCTATAGTGGCAGTAGATGTCGATGATATGAACTTATTTGGAATCCCTGAAGAGCTCAATAAAATTGCTGAATATCTGAAAAGCGAATTTGAAATGAAAGACCTTGGAAAAACAAAATTTTGTCTTGGCCTGCAGATCGAGCATTGTGCTAGTGGAGTTTTGATCCACCAATCAGCTTACATTGAAAAAATCCTAAAGCGATTTGGTATGGACAAGGCTTATCCACTCAGCACGCCAATGGTCGTTCGTTCTTTGGACATTAAGAAAGATCTATTCCATCCAAAAGAAGATGATGAACTGGTCCTTGGTCCAGAAGTACCATATTTGAGTGCAATAAGTGCTTTATTGTATTTAGCACAATGTACTAGACCAGATATAGCTTTTTCAGTCAACTTGTTAGCAAGGTATAGCTCTGCTCCAACAATTCGTCATTGGAAGGGAGTCAAAGATGTATTGCGATACCTTCGTGGGACAACAGACATGGGTTTCTTCTACTTAAAGAAATCCACAAATGACCAGATCCTTGTTAGATATGCATATGCTGGTTTTCTCTCTGATCCGCATAAAGTCCGCTCACAAACTGGATATGTGTTCAAGAATAGAGATACAGTAATCTCATGGTGCTCAACAAAGCAAACATTAGTTGCTACATCTTCAAATCATTCAGAAATACTTGCTTTACATGAAGCAAGTCCTGAATGTTCTAGGTTAAGATCAATGATCCATCATATTCAGAATTCATGTGGTTTACCTTCAAAGACAAACACTCCAACTATCATTCATGAAGATAATGTAGCCTGTGTTGCCCAAATGAAGAAATGATTCATCAATGGCGATAAGACTAAACACGTATCTCCAAAGTTTTTCAGTGCACATGAGCTTCAAAAGGCTAAAGTTATTGAAGGTAGACAAATCCGTTCCAATGAAAATCTGGCATATTTGTTCACCGAATCTCTACCAAAGTGCACGTTTCAGAAGATAGTGCAAAGTATCAGATTACGTCGACTTACCAAACAACTAAATTTGGAGAATGCGGAATTAGGGGGAGATATATATCTAGGGGAGCATCCATGATACATGCATGTTGTACTCTTTTTCCTTCGATTAGGATTTTTCCCACTAGGTTTTTCCTATCAAGGTTTTAACTAGGCAACATAAGCATATTTAACACTATATCAACAATCCAAGTAAAGTTGTACTCTTTTTCCTTTGCTATGGTTTTTTCCCACTGGGTTTTTCCAAGCAAGGTTTTAACGAGGCAACTGATATTGATATGTGGGCATCCAAGGGGAGTGTTGAAAACATTGGCATTGTTATGACTGCCCACACACAGATGTTTCAATGCCCACAAATGTGATGTAGACTTTGGAAACAAAAGGATCGTGTTTTTCAAATTCATGTGATGTAAATTTCAAGATGTAATAATGCAAGTTGCTTTATAAATAGAGCACTCGACTGCAATCAAAACACAGAGAAAGAAAGGAAAGATCAATAACATCATTATCTATTCCTACCTCCTTTATTTGTCATCCTCTTGTGCTATAGTTACAATGTAATATTTTACACATGTTTCACTCCTGTCACTAGTAAAGATTATCTCTTTAACTTTGACCTATTTATAACATTTCTCGCATATCCTGACCAATAATACAATATTTTATACATTAACTTTTTGCTTGACATTATATTATTATTTAAAACTCGAGGATGAAATGTAAGTCTCTATCCTACTTCACAAAAAATTGTCTTACTAGCTGACCTTATCATTGACCTTATTTCTGTTTCTTCTCTTGCACATGGTGTGCCCTTATGAATTGGGATAAAAGTGCTGGGGTAGGACTAGTGATTTCCTCCCAATGAAATGAAGTGGTTAAATTGGACCATTGGGAATCTGTAAGTTGTAGATTTGTGGGTCAAATCACCTCTTCCAAAAGGTGTGCTTAGGAATGGGTAATATTATAGCGGGCGGGTAATTGCGGGTATTACTCAAAACCGTTTAAGTTTTTATTTGCATAACTGTTTATATGTTGGGTAATTGCTTAAACAATTATATTCATATCCATAACCATTTATAAACAGTTAACCGCACTCATAACCGCGTACCCATGTAACCGTAATCGGATACTCGTTTACTCATTTACCCGTTTACTCTTTTTTACCCATTTATCCTTTCTTCACCCGTCTACACGATTTTTACCCATTTATAGGTAAATAGAAGTAAAATGTTCATTAGCTGCCATTGTGGACTAAGTTTATGTAGAAAAAGCAAGGTATGGAAAAGACTTGAACATTGTTTGTCAAAGCTTCTGGTAGTATCACGGGTTTGTTCAAATTCATCAATGCTTAACAATGTGAAAACCCTTTGGGTATGAGTAAGGATTAGGACATGTTCAATGGGGCTACTACCTATGATCATGATTGCTTCGGTTCAACGGATTTGAGCTTAAATGTTGTAAAGTATTAGACTCTTTTCTAATCCGTACAAGTATAACTAGCAAAAATTAATCAAAAAAATAAAGATGTTGAAACTTTCGAGATTCTCATTACCACAAAGTTTACGGCACTAAACTTTTGAGTACTCTAATGCTTTAGTCTGTCTAATCACAAAGTCTCATCGATTCGTTGTCATAAAAAAACCTACAAAACAATGTAAATTGGATTAGCATCCCAACTAATTTCAGGGTTTTTAGTTTTTTCTTTAAATTTTACACATATTAAAATAAACGGTCAAATGGGTACTCATTTATAATCGTAAGTAATTCTCATAACCATCAATTTAAATTTCACGGATAAATGGTTATGCTTATAACCGTTTATTTGTTTAAAAGGTTACTCATAACCGTAACCGTGAATTTTAAATAACGGATAATCGCAGTTACCTATACCCGTGGATATTTGCCCATCCCTAGATGTACCCTTATGAATTATGACAAAAGTGTTGGGGGTAGAAGTGGTGAATGCCTTCCAATGAAATGAAGTGGTTAAATTGGGATGAGAATCATCTCCGGAACCTCTTTGTGGAAATCTAGAGGATCAATTAATCATGTTCGTTCATTGTACATCGTGTGGTTAGTTTTTGTTAGGTAATGTTTATATTTAATTTTTAATAAATTTTGACAGTACAATGTATGATGTGAGAATCCTAATCCGTTAAATTGGAATGAGGATCCTCTTCGGATCCTTTTTGTAAGAATTATGGAGATTCTCAAATCGTGTCCATTCATTGTACATCGTGCGGCCATATATTATTTTAAATACTTTTATTTAGAGTTAAATATGAATAGTATTTGACGAAAACTAACAGCACGATATACGATAAACGAATATAATTCAATGATTCCTAAAATTCTCACAATGAGAATCCAGAAAGGATCTCATTTGTTAAATTGGACCATTGGGAATCTGTTAGTTGTAGATTTGTGTGTCAAATCACCCTTTATTTCGTAGAAAATGATTGCTGCAGAAAAAATAAAAATAGACAGTGATGTTTTTTCAGCATGATTGGTTGATAAAAGTCAAGAAGATTCTCCATTATATGTGAAAACCTTGCTTTCTATCACTCATAGTGTGAAAACCTTACTTTCTATCACTCATAGTGCTTCTGTTCCACATAATTTCAGTGGACTGCGGACATGTGGAGCCATTGCTTGTTAACCTTCAACCACCTAGAGGATTTGTTTGGTAATGCTCAGAATTGTTTTGTTGAAGTGCTTTTGATAGAAGAACAACAAAATTATTAGTGAAAATCCAAGTGCTTTCTAGCTAAGTATTTGAAAGTGTTATTTTTGAGTACTTTTGTAATCCAAAAATACTTCTAAATTATTCTCCTAAAATTCATTAAAAGTGCTTCTTATTTAGAAACGATGTCAGCCATTCCAAAAGCATTGCCAAATAAAATACAAGTTTCTTATCAAAGTACATATACGTTTCATTGATGCATAGAAACATATCAATAGTAAAAATTGAATAACCAGAGCCACAATCAAAACAAACACAGACATTTACGTGAATCACCCATTGTTGACTTTGTCCACGAGGTTGTAGTGTGTTCTCATGAATAAATTATAAAGTTTCGTAACAAAGTACATATATGTTTTCTTGATGCATAGAACAGATCAACAATCAGAATTGAAACGCCAGAGCTACAATCAAGGCAGATACAATGAATCAATGATATATGTGAATAACCCAATTTGGTCTTCGTCCACAAGGTTATATAGTGTTCTCATGAATAATTGATAAGATTACATCAAATGAAAGTGAAATTACATCACATTAAACATCAAAGGAAAGAGATCCGTATACATCTTTTCTTATTCAGCATACTTATATTTGTTTTAGGAAGTTTGCGTTTGCATAAGTCCAACTAAGAGTGTCCAAAAGAACAAAATGAGTTTGCGTAAATCATTTCCCTAGGTCAAATCCTGAAACTACTTATCAACTCAATATGTAACCTTCTAGATGAAAACACTAAATTCAACAATTAAGGGTTTTGTCCTCTATGTAAAAAGCAATGGCTGTGAGTTGCTCACGTACACTTTCCACAGCTATGCTTGTGGAATATTGCTTGTGCCGGCAACTAGCGTTCACACCAAAAAATAAAGAATGAAACAAAAATGATGATAGATGAAATTAACTGATTGAAACTTCAGATCCCACGTGATCAAACAAAGAAGGGAACTTTAATAAAAAACTCTCAGTACTGTTCACTTTAATGAAAAACTATATTTTTACACTAAAAAGTCAATTCTAATACTATTCACTTTACCCTTTATTTTATCCTTATTGTTAAAACTCAAAATTTTCAAATTTTTTTCATTAGTTTTTCTAACAAAGAGTTGATGGTTAAAGAGTTTTTCATTACTTTTTTCAACACTGTCCGTGGTTAAAGAGTTGAATTCTTTCTTAAAATCATGGACATATGAGTTGGTTTTTTTTTTTTTTTCCTTTTTTTAAATAACTATTAAAATACACGCACGTTGAATTTTGGGAGGGAAATAGGTAATAGGCATGGCCCGATTTAAAGGTTTCAATATTGGAAAAGGATCCTCGCTCGATCTTTTTTTTGATGATTCTAGAGATCCTATGATCGTGACCGTTCATCGTACATCATGAGATCAGAAATTATTTTAAAATTTAAAATTAAATATAAATAGTACCTAACGAAAGCTGACCGCATAATGTTTGATGAATGATCACGGATCCCTAGGATCCTCTGGAAAAGCATCCATCGAGGGTCCTTTTCCTTCAATATTAGTTATGCATGCGTACATCATCTAAAAGTTGACAAATAATAATTTGTTAAGATGTCGAGAATTACCAGCCTTTTTCTTTAAATAATCAAATATGTAGGAAAATTTGAAAACATGAAGAGTTTGACAAAGAGAAATGAAAAGGTGTAGTTTGGTTTGCATCTTTTGGAAAAATATTTTCTGCAAATTTTATATAGCGAAGCGAATTGTGATTTTTCGTCACACATTTTAAAAGACATGTAAGAATATTAATATGCATATTAAGATCTGATTCGTATGCATCAAAAGTTTATCTTCTTTCTATTTTCATCATTTTCAATTTTTTTTACGCGTTAACAACTACTAGGAACTAAATAACGCACATGTTAGTTTCTAGGAATAGTAAGTCATTTTGCTAGACTTACTCGAGTATTGATATGTATGTATGTATGTGGGATTTGCACACTTGGAAGTTGAAGCTCAAACTTTCTTTTTGGCACTAAAGAGAATGACATAATTTTGCATATTATCCTTTTTACTTGATTTGTGAATGACCTTTTCTTTTAGGATTTTCTAGCAATGTGAGCAGGTAGAAGCCTTTGCGCACCACACTTGTTTAGGCTTTAGCATTTTTCTTGTTTAGCTAGCTTCTGAAAGATAAAAAAAGAGAGTGGGGTTGCAATCCATTAAAACCACAACAACAAGAACCACCACCATACCCTAAAAACCATCACTTTGTAAAGAAGATTTTACTTGACATTACCATAAACGCATGGGACCCAATTTTTCATAGTGATCATCACATTTTGTTTACATATCCGACACGGAGCTCTAAAAAACCATTTAGTTTATTCATGATTTTCAATTCTAACATCATGAAAAAAGATGAAAGGCTGGATTTGTATTGCTATGCTTTGAAAAAAAAAAAAAAAACTACTTCTGTTGTGTTGTGAAAATAAGTAGGGATGGGCAAACGGGTATAAGAACCGCAAATTAGGGTGGGTAATCAAGGTTCGAGACTGGTAAGGGCCCGTTCCTCATTTTTAAAAATAGAAACGGGGCAGGCCGGGTCGGGCCTTTGAAAATTTAGGGGCAGGTCGGCTCCAGAAATATAGAAAAACGGGTACCTGGACCGGTTCGTTTGTAATTGCAATGGACGGATGAGATTGAAGATTAAGCTACCATTCAATCTGAACCGTAAGTTTTACGCTTGGTTCTCTCTCTTGTCTCAAGTCCTCAATTCTGTCAATGGAGACTGGACCTCGAACTCATTCTCTCTCGCCATCAAGCGTGCGTCGTCCCCTCCCCTCTGTTAATCCCCGTCAATCATCTCCTCCTTTCCGTCACTCTCCGTCAGTCGTCCCCCAAAACCCTCATCCAACGGTGGTCCAGCACCGGCTCGAGAGGGAGTTCCAACAAATCTACCCAGATAATGCGAACCCAAGGAAGCTGGTTTCGAGGATAAAGAAGATTTAAGAAGAATTGTCGACTTTGGAAGATCAATGTTGCGAACTTCTTTCAGCCAAAGAGACAAATTTTTTATTTTTTTGATAAAATTGGGAAACTTCAATTTTTAATTTTGATTTTTGGGTTTTGGGTTTTGAGTTTTGAAGGATTTGATTGATAAGGCTAGGACGACTCTGGTTGGGAACAGAAACCAATTGCATCAACTCCAATGTATTGGTGTGGGCAGGGTCCGTTTCGGGAGCGCCCAGTGGTACAAGTTCCGGGTTGGATTCGGGAAGATCCACGTCGGCGTCTTGTACTTTGACGACGTTGCTTCCTGTAAGAAGTTCAGGAAACCCAGGCATCTGGGTTTTCATTAATCTGCAGGTATCGTTGCCTTTTGTTGTAATTTCTCTTCTCCTTACTTTGTCTGAGCAGTCTCAATTGATTTGTTGATGGTTTTTTTATATGAAACTCAGGTGTTATCAATCAATTTTTTGTTATATTATATGTATATATGAATTGTTTGCTTACTGGAAGTGGAAGTAAGTTGGGAATTTGATTGGTTTTTGATATGAAATTCAAACCTAATACTTTTGAACCATCAGTTCATGTTCTTATAATAGAGTGCTTAATGGAGTTTCTTAGTACAAACTCTATATGCTCTCAAAAGTGGACCTTCATACTGTTAATTATTATTTGTTAAGCGATTAATCATGTGGGGTTCAAATTAGATGACTGAATTCTTCGTCAACTGCTATGTCTCTTGTAATATGGCCAAAGCTTGTCCAATGCCATAAACTGCTAATCTAGCCAGCGCCAGCAATTCTATTCTTTCTTGAAATTGTTCATGTGTTTTCGAAGATTTGTTGATTTACTCTCTACTGATAATAAGATTTGTGAAAAAGGAGTTTGTGACCAAATATTCCTACCATTTATTTGCAGCACTCCCTTGTGCAGGTTTGGCAGTTTATAATTCAGGCTGATATGAAACTCCAGTATTTGTAATGCAATTTTCTGAACATACACATTCAGTTAAATCTCCTGCTCCCCCTCTCCTTATTTTCAAGTTTTGTTGCTTGCCAAAATTGGCCGAAAAGGGGGGAAATGTCTGATTGCATTCTTCTGTGAATGGCTTTAACTGGATTTTTTACTTTAACTAGTTTTAGATTTTCATGATTCATACACCCCTGTTTATTGCTGGACCAAAAATGGCTGTGAGGAATGTATTTCCCTTTATTTTAATCAAGAAGTTATGCAATCGTTGACCCCGAAATTGTATGCATATAGATGTAGACAAGTGTTGTATCAAAATTAAAGTCGTTTGTTTTTAATGTTGCATCAATGAGAGCTCATACGTAATGGAGGACCTCAAAGAGAAGCTACTTCCACCAAATGTCCCAAAACCTGCATCGGCTGTAAACCTTCACGAAGCATCTTATTGATCATTGGCCTTTGGAAGGCAACCTTTTCAAGGAGTAGATGTTCTGGGGCTGAAGAATATATAAGAATTCATGTCTGTGTTGCTGTTGTGCAATACAGCTTATAAATTACAACCAAAAAAAAAAAGGTTGGACCCTTGGACCCGTCCTGGATCGGCCCGTTTCAAACGGGCAGGGTTAAGTCCGGTTCCAAAACTCAAAATCCCTCTACCTGGCCCATTCCGCCCCGTTACTCTTTAAAACGGGTAAGGTCCGGGTCCTCCAAAATTGGGCTTAGCCCAGCCCGTGCCCACCCCTAAGAATAAGCAGTTGTGAAATAAGCAGTAGAGTGTTTGAGGAACATTGTTGTGAAAGTGCTTTTGAAAAAAAAAAAAAATATAGTATTATAGTGTTTGGTAAACTTTTATGTAAAACAGCTGTAAGTGTGTGAAATGACCAAAAAGGGTATAATATTGGATGTGCCATAAATTTATTTTTCTTAACAAATTAAGGTGAATTACTAAATATACTTTATTTTTAAGAAAAACTAATGAAAATGGCTTGAAAACTTTGAGTTTTAACGATAAGGAAAAAATAAAGGGTAAAGTGAACCGTATCAGGATTGATTTTTTAGTGTAAAAATATGGTTTTTCGTTAAAGTGAACAGTACCATGAGTTTTTCGTTAATGTTTCCTTATTTTTAAAAGAACAATATTTATAAACTTTATCTTAAATATTAATTAGTATGACAAACTACTTCAATTGAAATATTTTAGACTAAATAGCTAGGATTCATTAGTACAATATTGTTAATGTACTTGAAAGTAGTGTAATTAGATGCATTCATCAAACTTGCCGCTATTCTATTTCTTAATGCTTATATCTCATGTGATCCTTAAACTTGATAATTTTGGTATTCTTCATCATCATCATCACTACTATCGCTCTCTTCACAAAAGTCTCTGGGGTCATCAAAATGACGATCACGTTCAGAATATCTTCGTATGTAGTTATGAAGAGCCATTGTAACAATGACAATCTTCACTTGCTTATTGAACGGGTAATTAGGCATATCCCTTAAAATTGCCCATCTTTTCTTCGATACCCCAAAAGTTCGTTCAATGATGCTTATAAAAGAAGAATGCATGTGGTTGAATACCTCTTTATGACCCGTTGGTTTAGGATCCCTACGAAAATCCGGGAGATGATATCTTTCACCTTTATATGGTCCCAAATAACCTCTCATTTGTGGGTACATCTACCAAGTAATATTTTCCTAAAAATTGAAAATTTTGTTTTGTATTGTAATAGTTATTCGAAGCAAGTATGTAAAATGTTATAATAAGTATGAAGATTACCATTTGGAGGCTTAGAAAAGTTTAAATTTGGATTCTGTAGCACGAATAGAAAAACCCTTGTATCATGTGCAGTGCCTTCCCATCCGGCATAAGCAAATGTGAATTGCAGAGGGACTTCACTGCTTCCTTTAGCCTCAAGGCACTCCAAGAAGCTAAGAAAGCACTCACTAAATTGTACAAGGCTCAGCAGAACTTCCAGCTCCTTGCAGCAGCTAGTGAAGAAGGGCTCAGCCATGGAGGAATGCATCATGGTAGTTGTTACAGAGATCCAAAAGTTAGAGGAGCAACTTTCTGCACTCTCTGGAACAAATTATATCAGAAGATTGAAGAAGTGAAGAGGGTCAATCTCGAAGTGGAGGATGCTAAAACCCAACTTGCTAATAGCAGCATAGCTTTGGAAAAGCCTGGTCAAATTTTCACCATTATGCAAACTTATCATTCTAGGATAACTGCTCTTGCTAAGGATGTAAACTTGATAGAATAGGATTTCTATAATTCTCCCATTATGAAATGAACACTTCTTTGTTTGCTCCAATACTTGTTTATTTACAATATTTGCAATTATTAACTGATCTTGAGCATAACAAGGATTTTCCCCACTTCTTTGAATACTTAAACTTTATCAATGTAACAGTCTCTAACATCCCAAAGAGTTGGTCGATATTTATTTAAAAATTTGGCATTTACTGGATGTTTTAGCAAGGTTCCTTCTAAATCTACCAAGTAATAACCTTATCGGCCTAATACTCTAGTGATTGTAAAAGGGTCTTCCCAAGTGGGACTCCATTTCCCAAAACCTCTAACTTGAGCTCATAAGGGTAGAACTGCCTTTTATACCAACTCTCCTTCCTTGAAGGTTTTTAATTTTACTTTCTTGTTGTATACTCGGGCAATAATTCTCTTTCCTTCTTGGATCTTGTTCAAGGCTTCAATTTGAGCTACATCCAAATCTTCAGTCCCTTGACATATGGCATGGATATATTCTTCATTATGTAGTCAAAACTAGTTTTGAAGTATCATAGAACTTACATTAATCTCCATAAGGAGTACAACATCTTACCCGATGGTTAATGCATAAGGGGTGGTTCCAGTTCCTACTCTCTTTAAGTGTCTATAAGCCCAAAGAGTATCTCCCAACTTCTCATGCCATCTTTTTGGGCTGTCTATCACCATTCTCTTAATAATATTCACCAAGATCTTATTGCTAGCTTCTACTTGACCATTTGATTGAGGGTAATGAGGGCTAGACTGGATCATCTTTATCTTGAACTTGTTTGCAAATTCCTCCACTTTTTTCAAGATAAACGATGGCCATATGTCTGTGACAATTGTCTAGGGCACCCCATATCTGTGTAAAATCTTGGTCTCAATGAACTTCCTCACAACAGTTGAATTAATAGTCTTCACCGCTGAAGCTTCTACCCACTTAGTAAAGTAGTCAGTTGCCATAATTATAAAGGTATGCCCCTTACTAGAGGCTGGATAAATTTGCACAATGAAGTCCATTGCCCAACCTCTGAAGGGCCAAGGTTTTACTACTGGATTCAAGGGTACTGAAGGTATATGTTGAAGAGGTCCATGTCTCTAACATTCGTTAAATCTTCTAGCATAAGCTTTACGATCTTTTTTCATATCAGGCCCGAAGTAGCCATATCTCTTCCGCAACCACCTCATCTTAGTTCCAGCTTGGTGTGCTCCACAAATACCTTCATGCACCTTAGCCATCACCCTCATTGACTCTTCTAGGCCTAAGCATTTCAATAAAACCCTATATGGAGTCTTTCTTAGTAAGGCCTTGTCCCACATCACAAACTTAGTTGCTTGCTGCCTAATCTTCTTACTTGTAAGAGAAAAAAGGTCTTTTAAGTACTTAATGAAGAGTGTTCTCTAGTCTTCTATCTTAGGTTCCTTGGTCATTACATTTAGATTGAACCCCCTCTCAAATATGGAAGGGAGATTTCTTCTATGTTCCTCTATACTCACCTTAAACTTTCTTTCTTGAATCTGTGCTCCATAAGCCAACTGTGCCATCTCATTGGCAATTAAATTTGCTTATCTAGGAACATGATTGATTGGCACTTCAATGCCCCCAATAACTCAACAACTGAGTAGCTGCCAAATAATAACATGCCATTATGATGTGTCTGCACTTGTAGTCTTCATTCAACTGATTAATCACCAACTCAGAATCACCATATATTTCTACCTCAGTTGCCCCTAACTCTATTAGGATTTCAAGGCCAATGATCAATGCTTCGTACCCTGCCCTGTTATTGGTAGTATCTTGGAAATCTAGAAAGAATGAATAGAAAAGTTAAATCCCCTTTGGATCGATGATAACAATCCCAGCTCCAGCAGCATATTGGGTGCAAGACCCATCAAAATACAACTTCCAATGAGTGATCCATAGACTAGTTATCCTCCTTACTTCTTGTTGGATCCATTTTTCTTTGCTTGAGTGATCTTTACTAGGTGGGATCCATAAGCTGACTACTTCTAAAATTCCTGGGATGTTGACATGTTCTTCCTGTGACTCTTGGTGCTCGGACAAAAAGTCTACAATTGCTTGTCCCTTTATTGCCTTTTGAGGCACATACTAAAAACTGAACTCTGATAGTGCTAGAATCCATTTCCTAATTCTTCCAGTTAGCATTGGCTTAGACATCATGTATTTGATCACATCAGTCTTGGCAATGATATAGATGTGGCAAGGTAACAAGTAATGCCTCAACTTGCAGGTAGTGAAGTACAAAGCCAAACATAGTTTCTTAATTAGAGTATATTTTGTTTCTACCTTAATAAGGATCCTACTAAGATAGTTTATTACTTGCTCCTTCCCACTTCATTGTTTTGAGCCAATAAGCTTTCTATTGACTTTTCCGATGCAGAGATATAGAGCTTCAAAGGTTTCCCTCTCTGAAGGGGCATGAGCACTAGTGGAGAGGCTAGACAAGCCTTTACTCTGTCAAAAGCTTCTTGGTGTTGTGGGCCTCATTCGAACTTATCTTGATTTTTCAACTTTAATAAAGGAGTCAATGGTTGAATCTTGCTTGCCAAATTAGCAATAAATCTTCTTAAAAAGTTGATTTTTCCTAATAGCCTTTGTAATTGTACTTTGCTATTAGGGGAATGTGAGTCCATTATAACCCGAGCTTTGTTCTTTCTATCTCCACTCTTTTTTTATGAACCAGGAATCCCAAAAAGTTGCCCGATCTAATCGCAAATGCACATTTCTTAGGATTCATCTTCAATTTGTGGGTGCTCATTCTTAATAAGGCTTGTTTGAGATCTTTTAAGTGTTGCTCGTCAGTTTTAGACTTCACCACAATATCATCAATACATACCTCCATACCATGCTCGATTAAATCATGAAAGATAACATTCATTGCCCTTTGATAGGTAGCACCAACGTTTTTCTGCCCAAATGGCATGACCACATACTCATATGCTCCTACGTGTCTTGGGCACCTAAATGATGTCTTATGTATATCTTCTTTAGCTTTTTTTATCTGATTATATTCAGCATTCCCATCCATAAAAGATAGAACTTTATGTTTTGCAACTGGATCTATAGACAGGTCATTCATGGGCATAGAGTTTCCATCTTTAGGCGTGGCTTCATTAATGTTTCTATAGTTGACACAACATTGAATGGCATTAGTTACAACTTTTAATATAGATATAATGTTGGCCAACCACTAGACATACTTTGCAGGCCTAATAAATTTTGCCTTGACCAGCCTCTTAATCTCTTCCTTGACCTTTTCTTCTATCTCTTTCAACATTCTTCTTGGAGCTTGCTTTATAGGTTTGACCCTTCTTTGATAGGCATTTTGTGTTCTGTTAAGCTAGGGTCCAATCCAGGCATTTCTGTGTAACGTCATGCAAAACAATCTTTAAATTCATGCAAAAGATCCACTATTTTTGCCTGATCTACATCTTCCAACAAGCCATTGATTTGTATTGGCCTTAGATCCTCCTCGGTCCCCAAGTTAATGGTTTCCAAGGGGTCTTGTACTTCTGGTGCTGATTTATTAGGCTTGGTACATAAAAATTCAACTGACTTTGGACCCTCTGACATCATTGGCATTGGTGGGCTGGGACAATGTAAGGCCTATCCCATTTCTCCTTGGTGAGAGACAATCTTTTTTCCAAGAGTTTTTGGGCTGTCACCTTGGTAAGGCATTCGTTCTTATCAGCTCCCAAACATTGCAAGATCCCAACACTGGGATTGTAAAATTTTGCTTCTACAATATTCGTTGTGGGGAAAAATGGCTGTGATCCAGCCTCCACTATCTCCCAAAATCCTGGTTCCTCAATCACGACCTCATGGTAGACAGTAACTTGTTAATGTAAAGTGGATCGTACAAATAGACTTTGGTGAATCTAATCTCTCCCTAGCAATGCCCCATAGGTAGAGCTGATATCCACCACAAACAATGCCAACATTATTTGCTTAGGAATACGGGCATCTTGAAGTTGAGCGAGAAAAAGTTTTGCTCATCAATATACTCAGGATAAGGCTTCTGGTATGTTATCTTGAACAACGGGTGAGCTTGTGGTTGAGCATTCTAGACGACCATCCATCTTAGCTATATTATTGTGTGGGTGTAAGTAGTCCTCCACTTCGGGCTACGATCAACGCTCGAGAAAGCCTTCATTTATAGATCTGGTTGTCTCCATCTGTCACCTTCTTTTTTAGCCAACGGTGGTTGCCTGTAGGGCAGAGGCTTGGCCCTAACTGTGACAAACCTTTCTTATTGGCTTTTCCTACTAAGTTGGGAGTGCCAATCTTCAGTCCTTCTTGCTGAACTGCCGCTTAACATTTGGCAAAGGATCAGGCAAGCCCATCTCCTGAAATTCTTATTCTCGACAGCTAGTTTCAGCTTCTTCCTTCTTTTTCCCCTTGTCCTTCTTTTCTACCAGTAATGAAAATAAAGGAACTACTGGCCTTTTTCCTAGGTTCACCTCCGTGACCTCTGTGACTTCTTCACTGGAATAACCATATTATGGTGAAAAGTATTCTAACTCTAACCTTCTTTGCAACAATCCTGTTAAAGAACAAAGTTGACTGAGCTTTCATCTGGTTTCCAGATAGATCATTTCCATGCTTCTCATTACTTGAATCATGGTAGCTTGCAAATCTTAGTTAGTAACCTTTCTACCTAACTTCTTAGAAGAAGTCAGGCTTTCTAAAACTGCTGGGATGTGTAATGGGGGAAAATCTTCTGGATGATCCGTCATACTTACTTTTGCTAGACAAAGAGGATGCCCATATTCTACATTCAACCTGAACATTTGCTATTTCCTTCTTCTTGCATACAAAATGACAAAATGAATCACACCGGGCGTGCCAAAAATATGTTCGAGCTGGATTTTTGGACCTAGACCCTCGCACAGCTTCCTGAGGAAATGGCTCGTTTTTGCCTGTCAGGCAAGATCTTGCTGCTTAGTGTACTGTAAGACAAGTTTATAGTTAGTTTGAAATGTGCCTTTGTAGGGCCTTTGGTGTAGGCCTTGAGGCTCACAATCAAATCTAACGAGGATCTGAGCATGCCATTATTATCCTTGTATAACAAATTGTTGAATGGGTGTGAATTAAGTTGATTAGTTGCACCTCATGTTATTTAGACTTCTTGTTTATCAAAGGATTATCGCAGATAGGTTAAGTCTTCATTAGGTTTTTTTTCTTTCCTTGTAAAACAAAGACTTTTAGTTCATAACAGTGTATGTCTAAAATGAAGTGGGTTCGGGGCCCTTCTAACTGTCTCTCAATCAAAGTTTATTGTAATGAACACAAGCTTGATAACTTAACCAGAAAACAGTTGAAAATGACTTAAATACATGAAGGAAAGTACATTAAATGACATATCTACTAAATGTAAGTACAAAGAAGAGAGACTCGAGCAAGATTTAACCCTGTCGGGCAAGGTTCAACTTCTTGCAGCCACTTCTCTTTATGTTTAGAAGGGTTTGTTAGTGGTGATGGATGAAAAGAAAATACGTTTTACTAGAGGGAATCAATACTACAACACTAAGGGAAAGTAGCAGAGCTTCTAATCTTGACAAAAATGGCTTTCTATTCAACTTTCTGGGTACGAACTGGCCTTAGAGCAGAGTTTGTATGTCTTTTGATTAGTTGGTTGAGTCTCTTTGTCTCTGATGCCCCTCTTAGCTTTTATAGACCATTTGGCCTAACTACCTCATCTCTATTTTTAGCTGATAACATTTAGAGGGCAGTGAGTCATCACTTACTTACTTGTCATGCCCTTAAAAAGTGTTTTTTGGTTGGTGGTGAGTTGGTCTCTGTCACCCATCATTTCAATCATAGGCTTGTGGCCTAAGCTTTGGCTGAAATGGCTTTCAATCTGCTTCGGGCCTATCAACTGGGCTTGAGCAAGTCTTCATTTACTTTCGCTCCTTTAGGTTTTCATTATTACAAAGCCCAGTTAAATATTAACCCAAACAAGTCTTCCACCAAATATCTTGACAAACTCCATCCATCAAACTTTACAATTAGATAAAGGAGCATATGGCCCAAACACAATCTAATGAGAACTCATTTTCTTTTCAACCAATGCACGCATGCACCACATTAACCAAAAAACATAGCTAATCCTTCACGTTAGACTCCCCCTTATCTTTATGCAATAAAGATTGCAGTGTGGTTTGAATGAATAATCACAAATCAATAAAAACCATTTGCCATCATGTGTTAGGACTATTCACATAATGCTCTGATGCTCCAATCCATATGTCTAAATGCTAAGAATCCCAAATCAAATTGAAATGTACTGCTTGCTTCAATATAGTTTACATCTCAATTGTCTTAACATCTTACACATCCAACGGTCTAGAACTCCATTCATTCAACGGCCTCGATTGCTCGGGTTGATAGTGCAAAATCTCTAGTACAAAAAATACTACAAGAAAACATGGAATAGGTGATGACATTTTTTGTGACGCCTAGAAATTCATCACAATATGGTGTAATAAGTGAGAAATTTTATGAAAGCGTCACATACACACTTGTGCGGGATACATATTTTTTTTTTGAAATGTTGTTCGTCGCATAAAAGTCTTAAACTCCTCACAAATTTTTAGGCGGCAAATTTTACCGCTCAATGAATTCTATTGGGTGACGAAACTTTTGCTTTCTTCACAAAACATAAGATAAGGCTACCTGGGTTCCTGTGAGGAAAGGCAAATCATCACCTTTCTTTTATTGAAGGCAAAGAAACAAAAACATAAAAGTAAATAAAATCCAAAAGCCCCAACTCGTTAGAATTCATATGTTCTGCTCTCACTCCACTTCCTCTCTTAGCCGACGTCCACCTTTCCCAAATTTGCCAGCTGACTGCTGGTGGCAGCGAGTACCATCGCTCTTTCATCTTCCCCATACTTCCCCTACTTGCTATCACACTCTACTCTCTTTTGACCTGAAACGACATAGTTTCTCAGCTACCCTTTCTTCCAATTTCTTCTCCAAAGGTACTCAAATCTCTCTCTCTCTCTCTCTCTTAAATTTACTGCATTTTTTTTATTTCTTTCTTGGAATTTTGTCTTAGTCGTGAAAATTTTGAAAATTTGTTATTTTATGTATCGAGTTTTTGAGATGCTAGAGAAACCCTGGTGTGGAAGACTTTTTTCCATTTTTAGTTTTTAATTAAATTTTAGGATGATGTCGATGTATATTTATAAATTAGGGTTTTCAATATCGGTGTGAATACTTAATGGCATGCTTGCTTTTAAAAAATATAAAAAAAAAAAATTTGTACCTAGATGGGTGTGAATACTTAATGGCCAGCTTGTTTGTTTAGCATCTAGCTACTCTTGAATCTCCTGTTAGGCTTTTTAGCCAAAATGGTCCCTGCGATTTGTATAACACATCATTTTGGTCCCTGAGATTGTCTATCATCCATTATTTTGGTCATTTTGTTAAGTGTCCTAAAGCTCTTGGCCGGAAGTTTGGGCAATTTTCAAAGCTTCATAACTCAATTGTTTCTTAACCAATTTCGACCCATAATATATCAAAATGAAGATAGGAAAGTGTAGAATAAGATTATACCTATTTGGAAGCCTAATGGTTGCCAGAGATGGCCATAAAATAGCTTGAAAGGTGACTTATTCCCGAGAAAACTGAAAAACTTGCCGGAAACTGGGTAAACTTTAAACATTCATAACTTCTTCAATACTAAACGAAATTGAGTGATCAAAAATAAAAATCATACTTCTCGATGAGACAAAGAGAATGGTACCTTTCTTGATGGCTAATTCGTCGTGGTTTAGCCAGAAAACGACTTGAAAGTGGCTAACTCGAGACCAAGACAACCACTTTTAAAAAGTTTTTTAGTCAAACCACGGCGAGTTAGCCATCAAGAAAGGTACCATTCTCTTTGTCTCGTCGAGAAGTATGATTTTCATTTTGAATCACTCAATTTTGTTGAGTATTGAAAAAAGTTATGAACGTTTAAAGTTTACCTAGTTTCCCGCGAGTTTTCCAGTTTTCTCGTGGACCAGTCCTCTTTCAGGCTATTTTTCGGCCATCTCTGCAGCCATTGGGCTTCCAAATAGATATAATCTTGTCCTACACTTTCCTACCTTCATTTTGATATATTATGGGTCGAATTTGGTGAAGAAACGATTGAGTTACGAAACTTTGAAAATTGCCCAAACTTCCGGCCTAGAGCTCCGGGACACTTAACGGAGTTTTTAACGGAAGGACAAAAATAATGGATGATGGACAATCTCAGGGACCATTTTGCCTAAAAAGCCTTCCTGTTATTTGAATTTATGAAATTCAATTTATTGACATTCATATTTGTTATGTTATATGTCTATGTTAACAAATTTTTGAAAATTTGTTATCGCAACCTATTGAAATATGTCAAAATGTGACGAATTTGCATGATTATGTGACAAATGTTGGTCGCCACCTAAGCCATGTTTTCTTGTAGTACAGGTTTATAAAATTTTATGTATGAGCATTATCAATGCATGCATGAGGGATTTGTAGATGATGCATTCGAAATAAGAACTCACAAATCCCTTGTAACTTGAAAGTTCCCCATCCAAACATAAGGAAATTCATCATACACTCCTATAATAGAGCAACTAGATTTCGATGAGTGCAAAATAAGAACTCACTATGATTATTAAGGGCGGTAGATTAGAGGCATATATAAGGATTTGTCCCTATTAATCTTCATTAGGGGGCATAAGTATAGATTTGTCTCTATTAATTGTAATAGAGGCTAAACAATAAATGCCCCTATTAGTGCTACTACTTTTAGGGGCAAAAAAAATCACATCTAAAAAATTTAAGGGGGTGTATTCTATTGAGAACTTGAGAGACTTTAATGGATTTATAAATCCATGGATTTTTATGGAGTTTAATTGATTTGTAGAGATTCCATATAAAATTTTGATTCAATTCCCTCTCATAGGAAGAGGTGAGATTTGTGGATGCTTAAAATACAATACGAAATCTCTCCAATTCCCTCTAATTCCTCAACTTTCTCAAATTCTTTAAAATCAATTTTTAATTGAATACACCTAGAATGTTATAAACGTATTTAAGATCCTAATTGAATACACCCAAATTTCTAAGGATTTTAATAAACTATCTTAAAATTCTAATTGAATACACCTTGAATTTCAGAGAATCACTTAAAATTCTGATTGAATACTCCTAGATTCATTAAAAGAATTAATATCCCTCAAAATCCCAATTGAATACACCCCCATTAGTTATTAGTGGTGGATAAATAAGCCTCTAATATATATATGTTAACTTAATTCAATTTTTAATTTAATAATTTATATTAGGAGCATTTATCTCCTTATATTTAACTTTTTTTTTTCTTAATTATTACTCAAATAAATAAGATAGTTATCAAAACCCTAATTCTAGGATAATCAACACGCACATTCCCCATATTTCTCTCTTGATCTTCTTTCATGGCACAAATTCCCTCATCTCCATTTTTCTTGTTCCTTCATATTCTTCTCCTCATCTCCATTTTCTTGTTGATTCATACCTCATCTCTATTTTTCTTGTTTCTTCATTTTCTTCTTCTCGTCTCCATTTTGTCTTATTCCTTCATATTTTTCTTCTGATCTCTATTTTTCTTGTTCCTTCATATTTTGATCCTCATTCTTAAATTTTTCCATATCTAATATTGTATTCTCTTTATCTTTGTTTTTCTTTATTTTCTACCTTTCAATATGTCATTTGTTGAGTCTAAGATAGTGAAAGAGAGATTTAAAAAGGTTTGTAGTAGATAAAAAACTAGCTTTATTGAAGTTTCTTTTCCTCCCAAATTGTTGTTTTGCAGGTAAATTTGACAGTGGGGTGTGAAAATTTTGAAGTGAAATTTGTTAGGTGTGTTCTTCATACATATCTTTTTCATTTCACTTTTGTATAATATTAGGTGTGTTGTCAAAACGATGAATTACATCATAAATCCCGATTGGCTTAATTTAGGTATGATTTTTTGTTTATTTTGCAGGTTTTGTTTTCTCGATGTTTTGTGAAGGGTAGGTGCAAAATCCCATCCCCGGATTTTACTATTTAAAATTACGTATTTCGTATTCTTAGTTTCGATGCGTTTATAATTACGGCGTGTAATTTTTTTTCGATAAGTAAAAAGACAAAAACGCCCTTAATGAACTAAACAGACTTTTCGAGGACATATTTAATTCCTATATCTTTTGTCACTTTTATTTACAAATTTGGATAGAGCTCGACCTCACAAGCATGTAGGCGAAAACCGTTCGCCAAACGAAGCTATAATGAATAAGATATAAACGAGCAGAGACAAGGGCGAAATGGTCATTTAACCATTATTTGGAAGGCTCCAGATTTGTTGGAGCAGTGATATGTGGTGCCACGTGTGTGGCCATGATGAAGATATGAGAGAAGAAATGAGGGAAATGAGGGATTAGGCTAACGAATCAGAAAGAGAGGAAAATCAGTGAACCAATGGGAAGAGAAAAGATGAGAGAAAAGGGAAAGATGAGAAACCAGCTAACCCGTTTTCCTTTCCTTCAATTCACGACTCGACCCAACAAAATCCATGATTCCCAATGCTTCTGACGGTGATTTTTCTGGTGAATTGAAGCTACTCACCCCCCCTGGAATCGACCTAGCATCTTATCCTCTTCCATTTCCACTAAAAAATCAATGGAATTGGGCCTTGATTTTGTGAAACCCGCACAATGGGTGCAACGGGTTCTTGGCAGCGATTCACCAAACCTAAAGCCTCCATTAACCACCACCATATATAGACTTCCCTCAACCTCAAGAACAAAGCTCAAGCAATGGTGGAGGTGTTGGAGCTCGTTTTGAGATCGAATCGAGAACACCCAATTCTAGGGTTTCGGACGGATCAATGATGATTTTAGGTGTTTTCCAACCGAATTGGACTTAGGCTCAAGTATGAAAGTTCTTCCCCTTATTGTGCTCTACATTCCTAAAAAATTTGGTAATTTTTTGAGTTTGTTGAATTTTCCAGCGAGTCAGGGCGACCATCTGCTGCATGCGACAATGCGTGACAGCGCCGCGGGGCCCGAGGACCCACTTGAACCTTTTAGGCTGAATTCAATATCCTAATTCCATATGTGACATCTAATTGACGAAATACCATCGTTTGAACATATTTTCGTCAGAGGCCGCCACTTGATCATTATAACCATCAACGATCCAACCATTAGATCGTCACCAAACTTTAATGCGATATAGTACATAATATTTGAGGACCTTAGAAACTTACAAATTGGGAATCCGACATATGGATCTTCCCAAATTGAACTTCTAAGTTTGTTAAACCAAAGGTTAACCGTATCTTAATTTAAGCGATTGGCGAAGATCTGACCGTTAGATCATTCCAAAATTTTTGGATATTGTTCTAGAAGATTAATGAGACTCTTGGAAAGTTACGGATCAGAAATTCATGGGTGGATTTTTCAAATCAAATTATATATGGTTGTCGACCCCCACCTTAGCCAGAGAGTTAACTTTTGGTCAATATGTATGAATTGATCTTAATTATTAAATTTAGTATTACTAGAGTCTAGGTAAGGCTTCGTGGGCCTATATTGGTCAATGAGTTATCCCAGATAATATATACCTCGGTTACGTGTATGAGATGTCTTATTGTGATATATATGTGTATTTATCTTCTTGATAATATAAACGATATGTATGATAACTGTTATGACAATGTGAGCCTAGAATCCTATTAGAAGTATTATGTAGAACTTATATGTTTGTGTGACATGTTAGTTAGTGGCCATGAGAAGTTGATAGTGCAGGTGCCTATGTTGTAACACATAGCGGTTGAGGTAAGAGTAGGTTGTATGTTGAATTTACTGCACCATATAGTAGTGGTACATGGATGGTCCTGCTTGGTATATATACAATAAAGGACCATACGTATTACAGGGGTGATCATGTTTGGGATATCCACAATGAGTGATCACTGGTAGCACGATCAAACTATGGTTCTACTTGGTATATCTGCAACGGGGGACCATACGCATTTTAGGAGTGATCATGCTTGGTATATCCGCGATGGGTGATCACTACCTAGAGCTATATGATACAATCATGCTTAGTATATCCATGATGAATGACTGTTAAGGTTGATCATGCTTGGTATATCCACGATGAGTGATCACTGCCTACGTTATTAGACTATGCATATGGTTCTGCTTAGTTTATCTGCAATGGGGGGACTATACGCATTTTAGGAGTCATGCTTGGTATATCCGTGATAGGTGATCACTACCTAGAGTTAAGATGTGGTTCTACTTGGTATATTCGCAATAGGGGACCATACGTATTTTAGGGGTTATCATGCTTGGTATATTCGTGATAGGTGATCATCACCTGGACGATTAGATTATGCCTATGGTTCTGCTTGGTATATCCACAATGGGGGACTAGACGCATTCTAGGGGTGATGTGGATTAATTGTACTTGGTACATTTCGATAAGCAACCATATTTTAGTTGGATTCCGTTAAGTGGTCCGAAATCCCTACTCTTACTCATTTTCATAAGGTTAGTCCAACCCTAAATTCAAGTGAATAGAAATTGCTCATAGTAGACATTGTGTTTATAAATTAGATTTATCATGTTATTACTTGGAATCCAAGTAGACAATTATATAGAATTCCTTTATTAAATTTCGTGAATTGATATGTGATCTTATTGATTGATTAACGTAGTTAAATGTTAATATCGTGCACCTTGGATTCTTGGGATTGATTAATTGGAGTGATTTTGGAATGATGCTGGATATGATTGTTATTACTATGATTAGAATGAAGAAAATATTTGTGAAAACAAGTCATTTGAGCAATGTCTATGCATGCTAATAATAATTAAAAGGTGGAATCATGCTTGTATGCACCCAAAAACCAAAATTTACCCATGAAATTCAAAGCCTAGTAGTTAGGTGAACCAAGACTCAACTCAAGAACAAAGTGAGTTGAGAAATCTTATACCTTTGTTGATTCCTCTTTACATAAGCAAAGGCTAACCATGAGTGACACCTAGCAGTATGTCATGGTTACCCAAGCTAATCAGAAGAGGTGGAGAACCTATTCAGTTTAGGATTACAATGCAATACGGTTTTTCTCTAATACAATACTCTTGACCATATTGTTTGGTTTGATAATTTATTCATGTCTACTATCTAATGTGATTCTTTTACTTACATGATTACCTTGAATGTGATTTGGAACGACTTCCTAAATCTCATTCATACTCTGGCCAGAGATTCTTAATCATATCATAGAGTATTCTCCCTTAAACGGTTTGAAGGTTAGATATCCCTTGTTGCGCATTCACTTGCCTCCATAGCTAAGTGGCTTAACCCCAACTATGTCGTGGACACCCTCAGATTGAGTGACTTTAACATAGTCAAAGATGAAGAACCTAACCACAAGACAACTATAATGCCTCGGGTCAAATGACTACTTTGCATTATCTCAACCATGAGTTCTCATGTGACATGAATATGAGAACTCTTTATTGATCGTGTTTAGTGGACTCATTCGCTATTGAGCACCTACATGCTTGTCTTGGTGTCAGTCACACTAATGATTTGAGACCAATCACTCTCCTTAAGAGAAGACATAGCACATACTGATCTTAACGGACTATTAATAACCAATTGGCAATCCTATAAGCAGGAATGTTTAGGATATGTATATGAAAGAGAATGGTCTCATGAATCTAACTTATTTAGATCACATTCTCCCAATTACATATTCCTTGGACTTATCATTTAAGCATATAACATTTATATGAGACAACTTAAAACAATAATATTTGCCCTATATATTAAACTAGATTAGTTTAACATGTGAATGTCCATAAAGTATCATCATATGATTGGTTTTTGGGCTCATTTCTAACAATCTCCCACTTGCACTAGAGCCAATCAGCTTGGTCATCAGTGATGATACTTCTTTTGTAGTCATTTCAAAAATGGCTGAGTTGTAGGCCTAGACAATGGACATTTATATGTTATCCATAGAAGCAACCTTGAGAATAATGACGTCACCATTATACATGATTCTCAATCATGTGGTTTAGTCTCTCATTTGAGTTCGAATCTTGATGAGACCTTGACTCCTTGGCTTGAGTTATCGCCCTATTAGTGTCATAGTGTTGGTACACTAGAGAGACTTTCGAGTTGGAACCGAATAGAGAGTTCATAAATGAACTTTCCTATCCAAACAACATTGTTGTAAGCTTCTATATGGCAATATATTTTGCATGAAGGAACACACTAAAGTCATTACTTATAACGTTTCCATCCAAATATCTCTTTAGTCATAATAAAGAGATATCTAATTATCTCTTCATTCAAAATAAAGAGACATCCAATGATGAATACAATATTAGATTCATAATCTAATACTTTTACGCTTCCATTGCATTACTTTAATTCTTCCTCATTCTTGAGGAATCTATCCTTTAGTATTTCTTAAATACTTAAGGACTTACTTGACAGTTGCCATGGTTCTGATCCTGGGCTTGCACTGATATCGTCTTGTACCGATCTTGGTACAACTTATATCAATGTTTTTCATACAATATGAAATACGTAAATCACCTTTGTGCGTATGCATAAAGAATTCTATTTATGCATTATGTTTCTTTAGGAGTCAAAAGGGTATGTTCCCTTTGAGAAGAGCAACTTCCTAGTCTCACTAGAGTTGTCCTTCTGATTGAAGTTTATCATCATATGAGAAACTTCGTAGCATATTTTGTCTATTATTAGGGCTTGATATAATCCAATTATATCCTGAAATCTATCATTATAGATTTCCATCCCATGTATATAGACTATGTCTCCCATATACATTCTGTCGTTATAGAATGTTTAAAGTCATAACTTTAACAAAGAAGAATTCCTAAAATTAATATATCATATATATGTTCAAATTTAGGAATATGTTAACTCCAACTAATCTTTTGTAAACCTAGTAAACAAAAGATTCATTTACATCTTTATGAGAAATCAAACGATTTGATCTTTCTCTCATAAGACATTTATGGCTCCCACTAGCTTGCTAAGGTTCATTATGGATGGATCTCTAAAACTTACACTTTTTGTGATTCCAAATTTTAGACATATACTATCAAGACTATCTTGATAAGGGTTTTGGAAACCCATATTATGTCCAAACATTGAATCACCGTTTAGTTGTAGCTAGCAATCTTCGAATTAATTGAAACCAAGACTACATCAAAGATGGTTTCATCCAAGTCAACCAATCTCGTTGATTGTAGTCACCTTAAGCTACCATTTAGCTATGTAGGTTTCATTATTTCGGGTCAAATGGTACTATACCATTTCCTTGAGTATATCTCATATATACACTCAATGTAGTCATAAGGATTTTCATTCTTATTTCTTTCAAATTAAGAGGTGTAACTCTATGACATAGTTATAAAGTTCAAACCATTCAACTGAGACGGTCTATAAATCCTTCTCGACTACCTTGGAGCTTGTGGTGTAGGAACTAGGCTGTTATATTTGTTGATCATCATCTTGTCTCTCAAGGAACCAATTCTTTGAGCTCTATCTCTTGTTCATTTGCTCTATCTTAGGTAAATCCTAGTGTAGGATTACAATGAACTACCCAACAAACAACATTTGTTAGTTGGTTTATGGAAGTGATATCCAAAGATTAATTTAAGGATATCCCACAAGATTGTTCTCAAACAAATATTGCTTATTAGCACACAACCTCAAATCTTATCATGATTAAGACTTGTCTTTCTTTCCAACTACATCCTATGGAGTCATGAAAGTTTTGGAAGATTTTCTAATTGACAATCATATTATCTTAGAAGTATATATCCTATATATGGGTAATTGATAACATCCAACGAACTAAATCTTATTCGAGTTCGTTATTCTCCCAATGGAGAAATCCATTATCTTATGATGCTACTTTCCTTGATATCTTTCAAGGAAACTCTTCTAAAGTGTTATTTTTCCTTGGATCAAATCTAAGGAGATAAATACTTTAGACGTCTTACTCATCAACTTACATTCTTGAATTCTTTGAAACCTTTTGCAAAGTATTCGGACTTATGTTTATTCAAAATAAACGGTAGTCCAACCGAGAGTGATCTTCGATGAATATCATACAACATCAGTAGTATTATGTTGTGGACAAGTAATAACATCTAAGTGAATTAACCTCAACAACTTTGTGATTCTTTATTCTTTCTAAAAGAACAAAGATTCGAAGATTTCGCCTCTATACAGTTT